>NC_064623.1:45320939-45945939 GCF_023898315.1 Schistocerca nitens | reverse complement strand
ACAAAATGCAACCTAACGCTAGATTGCGTACTTACGGCTATCCTGTGGGACGTTTTTTAGTACGACTTAAAAAGAGAGAGAGATTATTAATTGATCACCGATGCTTCGGTACTCGATTTTCAGGAGACGTACGGATTGATTATGCGAAAGGGTTTTCTTAATTGATATTTTGACCGGATTGCCTTCACGCAATCAGAATCTTCGATGAAAATACCTAAGGGACCATTTGAATATAAAAATGGAAATGAAAGCAAATTAGTGGAATTTCGTAAGAGAAGGATTAACAGATCGGAAGTTGAACACATTAGTTGTACTCCCAAATACAATCGAGACACCGCGATAAAGAGCGAACCTGTAACAAAGCTCATATAAAATTTGAACACCATTTTTGGTTAGTGAAAGAAAAGAATAAGAAGAAAATTACTGCATACTAAAATATTAATATATTTTGAGAAAGTGGCTTTAAAGGTCTACACATTGACAAATACACAATAAATGCATGATTTACATCTGATATTTCTTTTGTACATGGCGCAGTCCAATAATCTCTGCTTTGTCAGTCCGTTCCTTCTTAAAATTAAATGTCCTTGCGTGTGCGTAAGTACATTGTATCCTCACCCGAGTTACCGAAATATTTGTTCGTCGTTTCACATAGTTTTACACAAAATAAAAATACAACTTGTAGCAATGCTATGTAGTACGTCTTAACATGTCAGCGACCAGAAGTACAAGGGATAATGAAGTCTCTAGAATATTTCTTAACAAAAGATAGATTGTTCTTTCTTCTGTTTCGCAGCTTCTTGCTATCAAGTGCTGCGGCAATGATTTTAAATATCTGCGCCCAGCGGGTCATAGTGTCTATTTAGAGTATTTAACGCTGGACGCGCGTCTTGATATAGGTGCACATTTAAAAAAAATATTTCGTCTCTTTACTCTATCGCTGTGGTGCTTAGCATCTTTACGAACTACAGCTCGTTGGCTGTCCTTTTCTTTTATGACGAATATCTCATATGCAAAGTATCTGAAATCCAATAATATTACAGTTTCAAAGTGTAGTATAACCTTGCGTGTATTTGAGTGAACTGTTCGTTGCAGGATATGATCCCTGCGTAAGACAAACGAGGGGTATGTGTAGGGCTGTATAAACAGTACTCGCGTTCGAACGGACTACGAGATTTCCCGACACGCCTCAGTGTCCGATACGGCATTGAGCTTGCTCGAACAATTATGTGTTGACCCGCGTGGCGCGAGAGAGAGGGAAACGCAAGGAACTTCGAACAAGACACAACAATAAGTTGTGGCTCCGCTTAAAATCGACAGTTTGATGGAACACTGGAGGAAACAGCGTTAAATCCTACCACTGCACAAACTCCTATCGTGTTTGAACAAATTTGCAATGAGTTCCGATATAGTACTGATACGTAGGGAAATATAAATATTTAAGTTAAGATAACAGAAAAAGAATAATTTGTTGTCCTTAAAAAAAAAGGAAACTTGACTGAACCATTTTTTTGTTTATGAGAAACGGTAATGATTTACGAACTACACTCCTGGAAATGGAAAAAAGAACACATTGACACCGGTGTGTCAGACCCACCATACTTGCTCCGGACACTGCGAGAGGGCTGTACAAGCAATGATCACACGCACGGCACAGTGGACACACCAGGAACCGCGGTGTTGGCCGTCGAATGGCGCTAGCTGCGCAGCATTTGTGCACCGCCGCCGTCAGTGTCAGCCAGTTTGCCGTGGCATACGGAGCTCCATCGCAGTCTTTAACACTGGTAGCATGCCGCGACAGCGTGGACGTGAACCGTATGTGCTGTTGACGGACTTTGAGCGAGGGCGTATAGTGGGCATGCGGGAGGCCGGGTGGACGTACCGCCGAATTGCTCAACACGTGGGGCGTGAGGTCTCCACAGTACATCGATGTTGTCGCCAGTGGTCGGCGGAAGGTGCACGTGCCCGTCGACCTGGGACCGGACCGCAGCGACGCACGGATGCACGCCAAGACCGTAGGATCCTACGCAGTGCCGTAGGGGACCGCACCGCCACTTCCCAGCAAATTAGGGACACTGTTGCTCCTGGGGTATCGGCGAGGACCATTCGCAACCGTCTCCATGAAGCTGGGCTACGGTCCCGCACACCGTTAGGCCGTCTTCCGCTCACGCCCCAACATCGTGCAGCCCGCCTCCAGTGGTGTCGCGACAGGCGTGAATGGAGGGACGAATGGAGACGTGTCTTCAGCGATGAGAGTCGCTTCTGCCTTGGTGCCAATGATGGTCGTATGCGTGTTTGGCGCCGTGCAGGTGAGCGCCACAATCAGGACCGCATACGACTGAGGCACACAGGCCCAACACCCGGCTTCATGGTGTGGGGAGCGATCTCCTACACTGGCCGTACACCACTGGTGATCGTCGAGGGGACACTGAATAGTGCACGGTACATCCAAACCGTCATCGAACCCATCGTTCTACCATTCCTAGACCGGCAGGGGAACTTGCTGTTCCAACAGGACAATGCACGTCCGCATGTATCCCGTGCCACCCAACGTGCTCTAGAAGGTGTAAGTCAACTACCCTGGCCAGCAAGATCTCCGGATCTGTCCCCCATTGAGCATGTTTGGGACTGGATGAAGCGTCGTCTCACGCGGTCTGCACGTCCAGCACGAACGCTGGTCCAACTGAGGCCCCAGGTGGAAATGACATGGCAAGCCGTTCCACAGGACTACATCCAGCATCTCTACGATCGTCTCCATGGGAGAATAGCAGCCTGCATTGCTGCGAAAGGTGGATATACACTGTACTAGTGCCGACATTGTGCATGCTCTGTTGCCTGTGTCTATGTGCCTGTGGTTCTGTCAGTGTGATCATGTGACGTATCTGACCCCAGGAATGTGTCAATAAAGTTTCCCCTTCCTGGGACAATGAATTCACGGTGTTCTTATTTCAATTTCCAGGAGTGTAGTACTGATACGTAGGGAAATATAAATATTTAAGTTAAGATAACAGAAAAAGAATAATTTGTTGTCCTTAAAAAAAAGGAAACTTGACTGAACCATTTTTTTGTTTATGAGAAACGGTAATAATTTACGAACTATGTTGCAAGTGAGCAATTCAGTCCCTGTTGATATGGTAGAGTAACAAAGAAAAACGTTACCAGATTTTAATCAGTTTCAAAACAAGACGGCAACATTCAGATGGAACAGTCAAGACCAGTTATTAAGAATTAAATGGTGAGCAACGAAACAGATCGTAGTAAAGTGAGGAAATTTTATCGCGAGAATGACTTAACAGCGGCAATACCCACCTTGGAACTAGTACTATCAGACGTCGCTAGATCGCGTGACTAAGTAAAAACTTGAGAGTTGGAGATAATCATGATTTAGATCTCTTATTTACTTATTAGTTGCCTTTGTTGCACATGTCGTGCAACCTAGAAGACATTCCAGACCGTGTTCCACAATTATTTTTAATATTAAAATCAATAGGGTATTGGAAACGCTAACACGTGCCTTTGCGATGTAGAAACAAAAGTCACTAGATGGCAGGCCGATCAAAAATTCGAACAGAACCCGAGAGTTACGGAAATGTGACGTAAACTGTGCGAGCAGTTCGAGTCGTGTTCGAATACAGTCTGCGTAAATTATTTAGCGGACTTTATCAAACGCAGCGTGAAGAGTTTTTACTAACTGCGGGAGCACGCTAGACGCTCTGTGGCTGTAGAGCTTCTCCTTGGAGAGCGAATATCGTAAGAAGGCAATGCAACGACAGTATTTCCACTACCGTTTGGAAACTCAGTTGGTGGGGACGCATGTAGGGATACGAATGTATATGGGGATTTGTATCAATTTCCTTAAATACTTACATTATTGTTAGCCATCTTCACAATTTGTAATAATTTGAAGTCATTCCTACGATACAAATGGCGTCCCATCAATTTCTTAGGAATGTGATACTTTCAAGAGATTACAATTTCTGAATTCAGAGGTATGTTACATTGTTATTTATCCAAAAGTGTCTGATCTCAGTTTCTATGTACTGAGTACTGCCGTAGGATTTTCGGACATTGATTTCTGTATGTTTTCCAACGAATCTGCTATCACCGTCATTTCATCGGGAGAATTATTAACCGTGTGATTTCTGTGAAAATGTACCAATCTGGCAAGGACATCCATGAGTCAATTGAGTATTATAATTGCACTCGTACAGGCCTCGAGGATTCTATGTGTGAAAGTAAACCAAAATTAAGTTTTCGGGGTACCGAATGTTGGAGGAGGAGGAGATTAACATGTAACGTCCCGTCGACAACAAGGGCATTAGAGACGGATCACAAGCTCGTGAGAGGGAAGGATGGACAAGGAAAACGGCCGAGCGCATTCGAAGGAACCATCCTGGTATTTGCCTTAAACGATTCAGGGAAATCACGGAAAACCTAAATCAGAATGACCGGACCCTGGTTTGAACCGTCGTCCCCCTGAACGCAAGTCTGGTATGCTAACCACTGCGCTATCCCGCTCGGTAACCGAATGTTAATTAGCAGTATTGTGAAAAAGGAAGTTGCTACTCACCGTATAGCGGAAACGCTGAGTCGCAGATAGGCACAACAAAAATACTCTCACAAATATAGCTTTCGGCCAGTAAGGCCTTCGTCAAAACTAGACGACAAACTCACACATACTCACCTCACACACTCATGACTGTAGTCTCCGGGAACTACAGTCATGGGTATGTGAGTTGCGTTTGCGTAAGTGCGTATGTGTGTGTTTGTCGTCTAATTTTGACGAAGGTCTTACTGACCGAAAGCTGTATTTGTGAGAGTATTTTTGTTGTGCCTATCTGCGACTCAGCGTTTCCGCTATACCGTGAGTAGCAACTGCCCTTTTCACGATATTGTTACATTCCATCTTAGATTTTCCATCGAATGTTATTTAGAAGAGTTACAGCCGCTCAACTACATCTTCGGATACAGCGCAGCGACGCCTAGCAATTCCTTGGAATTTTGGAGCTCTTCAAAAAATATTCTGAACTCACAATAACACTGAACAATTAGCTGGGCTTAAGCCAAATAAAACGGTGTCGAGCCACTCATAAACAACTGATAATACAAACAATTAAATAAAAAGATAACTTTCTGAATTTTAAATAAGACCTACAATTGTCTGACAGAATTATAATATTTATTAGTTTTTCAACCATTTAATACTCCAAAACAGCAAGAATGGAACAGAAAGTGTCAAAAAGAAGTGTTGTTCAGTTTCTGATAAGCATAGTGTATTTCTATAGTAAGACAATTTACCTGAATTGCTCCGTAGATGAGAAGTAGGCCACAGATAAACTGGATAACAGAGAAGAAGACGCCTAAAATCAACTCTGCCTTAGTAACTGAAGCAGAAATGGAAATAAATATCAGTTGTATTTCTCATAACTAAAATGTTAACACAAAAGGAAATGAATAAACCACAATGAAAATAAATATATTCAGCGTACACTCATTCTACTAAAACAGTGAAGATTCTCGGTGTATAGTGTATACTAACCAGCCGGGTTGGTAATTCAATTGAATACATTACGTAAGCTGGCGTAAACACCTGGGCTCATTACGGTTTCTGCATGTAACTTACTCGTGCTTGCCGCGTTAGTTCCATGATTATAAATTATTTCTCCATTGTGACAGTTATTATTTATAATTAACCTGTAGAATTGTTCTTATGTCTGGCAGGAGAAAGGAAATGGGTGGATAGGCAGGAAGCGTGGAGAGGAAAGGTAACAAGGATTATTTTGGAAAGTTTCCGAACATAGCGCAAGGAATGGTGGAAATGAAGGATAAATTTGAGAAAGCAGGTAAAGGTCACGGAGAAAAAAAAATAGCTTTGCTGTTGAAATCATAATTCTGTCAAAGACTTGGAGGATTAATTGAGTGGAATAGCTAGTGTCTTGAAACAGATTACAATATAGACATCAACAGAAATAAAACAGGGTAAGGGAATGTAGTAATCGAATAAAATGAGGTGAGTCTCATAGGTTAGATTGGGAAATGAAATGCAGGTTTTTCTGACAGCACAAATACTGGTGATGGCAGAAACGAAGAGGACGTAAAATGGAGAAGCGACAATCAGAAAATATGTTCTCGAAAAATGGATTTGTAAGGAGCTTTGAAAAAATTTCTAGTCGAAAGCCGCGCAGTCCAGAATCAGTATGGCAATCACGCAAAATCGCGGTGAGCGCTGAGGCAATCAATCGTTCCACTAATGCACCACGTTGAAGATACCCGTTTGGTAAAACTCAGTGTCCTTTTGCGGCAAGAAGTTTTTGACTGTCTGCTGCACATCCCAGTCGAACAGAGTCTCCGACTCTTCATGGCTTTTCATAAGCGGCTGAGAGCGTAATAATCACATGTGGTGAGATCAAGGCTACAGGGCGGGTGTTCGAGCATCCCCCGCTTGTCATGGATATGGCTCGCCAATCAGGTCGACAGGCGTCTTGTGTAGAACAGCGACCACCACGCAACATGGCACACCATTCCGCAATGGCGGTTTCAGACTGACCTACTGCCCCATACACATTCTTCATTCTTCGTTGAATGTCTACCGGCGTTCGTCCTTTGACAGCCAAGAAAAGATTAATGGTACGTTGGTCCTTTTTGGACGCATTTGGTAATAATGCCACCATAGTTCACGTTTCCGCATTTACTGCAGGCACTTCCGAAAGATACGAATGCCATACTGGTCCCTTGCCTGCATGTCGGTGCTTATATATCCGCATCGGAGTCGTAAAGGAAACTTCAGTTGTCCCTTATATACGAAGATCGTTCAATAAGTAACGCAACACATTTTTTACCCTGAAAGCACGTCGGTTTTATTCACGATTCCAATTCGCCAAATTATTCCCCATTTCTTTGGCTACAGTACCCTATTTTTCAACATAGTCTTCAATGTCATGCCCTTACGTCTCGTCTTAGTGGGAGGGGGGGGGGGGTATGCCCGCATGGTACCACTCTACTATCCGACGTCGGCGACAACGTCTTGCTGCATCAATAAACTCCCCATAATCCACTAACTACTTCCCGCGGAATGCATCCTCGATTCGGCCAAAAACATGGAGATCGGAAGGGGCGCCGGCCGCTGTGGCCGAGAAGTTCTAGGCGCTTCAGTCCGGACCCACGCGGCTGCTACGGTCGCAGGTTCGAATCCTGCCTCGGGCATGGATTTGTGTGATGTCCTTAGGTTCGTTAGGTTTAAGTAGTTCTAAGTCAAGGGGACTGATGACCTCAGATGTTAAGTGCCATAGTGCTTAGAGCCATTTGAACCAATTTTTTCGGGAGGTGCGAGATCCGGGCTGTAGAGTGAATGAGGAAGAACAGTCGAATGAAGTTTTGGGCGCGTAGACTTGTGTGGGGCTGTGCGTTATCTTGGGGGGGGGGGGGGAGGATCTACATGTTTGTGGCGACGAATGCCCTGTTGTGGTTTCTACGATTTCCTGAGGATAGCACACAGTACATTTCAGAGATGATGTTGTACCGTGATGGAAGGCATCAAACAGAATAACCCCATCAGAGGGCCAGAAGACCGACGCCATTACTTTACCAGCTGAGAGTACGGCTTTGAACATTTTCTTTGGAGGAAAGGTGGTGTGGCACCATTCCATGGACTGCATTTTCGTTTCCGGTTCGGAGTGATGAATCCATGTTTCATCGCCTGTGACGATATTCGAGAAAAAAATTGTCACGATCGGCGTGGTAAAGCGCGAGTACTTACACACAGATGGTCCTCCGTTGCTCATTATGATCTTCTTTGAATACTCCAACTGGTGGACGAGTGTGTCGGCACTACCAACAGAGACGTCCTGTTGTGCAGCGAGGTTTTTGATTGTGACCTGTCTATCAACACGAATGAGAGTGTCCGCACGCTGCAACATTCCAGGAGTCACAGCTGTGTACAGCCAGGCGGCAAGCAGGAGACCGGACAGATTTGCACGACCTCATTGCCACGATGACAGACTCTCTCCCAACGACTCACCGTGCTTTTGTTTATTGTCATGTCTCCGCTGACATTCTGCAAGCGCTGAATAACTGCGAAGCTCTGGTTTTCTGTCGAATGACGCCTAATGACAGCTCTCTGATTGGAAAGCACTTCCGTTACAGACGCTTCTTCGAATACTGTGTATAGCACTGCCACCTATCGAAATTTCGTGAAACTGCAGGGGCTGAGGCAGGAATATTCCACGATGTCCCACAACAAATTCTGCATGTTTTCAACCGAAACTGGCTGAGAAAAAAAGGTGTTGCCTTACTTATTCAACGCTCCTCGTAGTAACATCGAATAAAAAAAATGTGTTAGGAAGACTCTCTTGGAAGTCTTTGTCTATACTGTATGAAACTGAAATGTTATGATCTAGATTAGATGAGCAGAAGTAATGAAGAAGTATTGAGTGTAATCAGAGTGAAAGCGAGGTTTGTGGCGCCACCTGACTAGCAGAATACACAGGTTGATAAGACACATCGTGAGACTATATATATATATATATATATATATATATATATATATATATATATATATATATAGACAGTAACTGTTCTCGAAAGAACAGATTACTGTTGTTGACCGTGCAGCTTTTCCCTGGAATAAATGATGACTAACTGAAACCCTGAGCTGCCGACAGGTGTTGTTGATGTACCTCGATGTGAACAGCTGAAAATGTGTGCCCCGACCGGGACTCGAACCCGGGATCTCCTGCTTACATGGCAGACGCTCTATCCATCTGAGCCACCGTGGACACAGATGAATATCGCGACTGCAGGGACTTATCCCGTGCATGCTTCCCGCGAGACTCACATGCCCAACTGTCCACAATTCTACATATGTAATGTACCTTATAGACATTTGCCCATTCAGGTATATCAACAACACCTGTCGGCAGCTCAGGGTTTCAGTTAGTCATCATTTATTCCAGGGAAAAGCTGCACGGTCAACAACAGTAATCTGTTCTTTCGAGAACAGTTACTGTCTTCATATATATATAGTTGAAGGCTACCCAGCCATTGACCTTCGTCTGTGCGAATGCGCACAGGTTGCCCAAACTCTTACGGGAATCGCCAAAGCGTGCGCGAGTAATGAGTGAATGGGCAAATGTCTATAAGGTACGTTACATATGTAGAATTGTGGACAGTTGGGAATGTGAGTCTCGCGGGAAACGTGCAAGGGATAAGTCCCTGCAGTCGCGCTATTTATCTGTGTTCTCTGTGGCTCAGATGGATAGAGCGTCTGTCATGTAAGCAGGAGACCCCGGGTTCGAGTCCCGGTCGGGGCACACATTTTCAGCTGTTCACATCGAGGTATATCAACAACGCCTGTCGGCAGCTTAGGGTTTCAGTTAGTCATCACATCCTGAGACGTCAGGAAGTAGTTAATGTGGAAATGGAGGCCAGTGGTGGGGTAAAAACAGAAGAGGGAGACCAAGGCTTGACTATAGAAAGTAAGTTCAAATTCATGTAGTTGGAGTAGCTATAGGGGAACAGCCATGCACGAGATAGAATGGCATGGAGAACTGCATCACACCAATCTTTGGGCTATAGAACATGTTTTATCTTAGATAATGCAATATAATTAATTGTCGTGTAGTTCATTTTTTATGTTTCTTTACTAAATTAGGGGACAGACTGAACTCCGTTCTCAACATATTCCTTCGTTCATGTCTTTCAACTCTAATTGATGTCTGGCTTCTGTGCGAGTTGTTGTCCCTGTATTTCATCACAGATAACTTCAGAAGTCCAAAGAATGGCTTCACATTATGTAGACAAATTAATTACACCAATGTACTTACGTATACGGATGAAAAGTAGCACACTGAATGTCATAATGGTTTTTTATTGTTACTCTCGGAAAAATTTAATCTCATTCATTTAATTGGACTGTATGGAATACAGCATTCCATTAAAATGTGGAATGGAACAGGGTCTGTAGCCATGCCTTTCGTGTATAAATATATTATAAATCGTTTTTAGCAGTTTTGATGTGGAAAACTTATCGTGCAGTTCATCAGACCTGGGATTAGGTGCGATGCACTAATGAAAAAAGTAATGTGAGAAGTGTCTGAAACTGAAATTGTGTTCACGGAATATACACTGCTACTTGTGTTCATGCATGAAGCAAGAATGTCCACAGACATTAAATTGCCCAAAATGGAAATCCTGGGTTGCTCACCTCGAGTTTGGGATAGTGCTTCATCCATTGTGCTGCTCAATCTGCTGTCCTCGAAGTCTTTGTGTACGTGCCTATTAAATTTGTCGATGGCTGCACTTAGATCATCATCGGTGTACTGATAGGTGTTCAGAATGTTCGCTGACGTTCCTATGTCCACAAGGCTCGAAACCTGCAATGAAACACGCGATAGATTTGCGATCAATTGGTTGCAGGTTATGGTTGATAGACTGTAATGATACACTACTGTTTGGAAGAAGTGGAACGCCAAGATCGAGAGTTGTGGTCACAATGAAATTTATTCTACGTATTAAGGACGGGGCACTACAGAAATGATTATGGACCGCAGACCAGTACATGCACTGTGACTGTGGAAATTCAGTATGGAGAGCTGTAATCACAGCCACTAGACGTCGTGGCGTGGAATCAGAGGATACCTGAGTGAGTTGCTGGGAAATACTGTGCCACGTGGTGTGTAAGTATGTCGAAAAGCATCAACTGCGGCTGCAGGAAGACCTGAACGAACAGCTACTGACCGACCACATCCCAGACATGCTCGATGGGCGGTATGTCAGGCGAATGGGCAGGCCAGGGAAGCTGTGGTCATCCATCGAAGAAGGTTTGCACATTGATCGGCACATGTGGCCTGGTGTTGTCCTGCTGAAGTATGGCCTTTGGAACGATCTGCAGGAAGGGCATCACCTCGGCCTGTACAACTCCCTCATGTGGCGGTATCTGTTCAGATTGCCCCCAATGGCTCCCCAAACCACCACACTTGGCGTTTGCCCACTATGGCGCTCAACAATACAGTCTAATTGGGTTCACCCTGGCGGCGCCAAATGCTTAAGCGGCCATCACTGTAGGATGAGCTGGAGCGGGGACTCGTCTGGAAACATTAACTTGTTTCCACTCAGCAGGCCAGTGTAGGCGTTCGCGTGGCCAGTACAGTCTGCGGCGTTGATGGGTTCTGCTCAGTGGATGCCGATGCAGCGGTATCCGTGCCACTAAGTCGAGCCTGCAGCAGATAGCTTTGAACCGTCTACGCAGACATGTCCACACCCTTTGTAGAGCTCCATCGTCGCGCCAACACTGTGGACGAAGCTGTTCTGACTGTTACAACCAACCAAGCTGTTGTCACTTTGTATACTTCAGTAACCTGTCGGCACTGCGTATGGCCCGCTTCTCTCCAGTGGTTCCACATACGCCTCACTGTTCTACATCTACATATACAGTGTGGTCCATTGATCGTGACCGGGCCAAATACCTCACGAAATAAGCGTCAAACGAAAAAACTACCAAAAACGAAACTTGTCTAGCTTGAAGGGGGAAACCAGAGGACGCTATGGTTGGCCCGCTAGATGGCGCTGCCATAGGTCAAACGGATATCAACAGCGTTTTTTTAAATAGGAACCCCCACTTTTTATTACATATTCGTATAGTACGTAAATAAGTATGAATTAGTTGGACCACTTTTTTCGCTTTGTGATAGATGGCGCTGTAATAGTCACAAACATACGGCTTACAATTTTAGACGAACAGTTAGTAACCGTTATTGCAGGTCGTGGTTGACGTTTCACGTGTGGCTGAACACTTCCTGTTTCCTTAAATAACGTAACTATCCGGCGAACGGTCCGGACACTTGGATGATGTAGTCCAGGATACCGAGCAGCATACATAGCACACGCCCGTTAGGCATTTTGAGCGCAATGGCCATACATGAACACGATATCGGCCGTTTCTGCAATTGATAAACGGTCCATTTTAACACGAGTAATGTATCACGTAGAAAATACCGTCCGCACTGGCGGAATGTTACTTGATACCACGTACTTACACGTTTGTGACTATTACAGCGCCATCTATCACAGAACGAAAAAAGTGGTCCAACTAAAACTAAAACATTCATATTTCTTTACGTATTACACGATAATATGTAATAAAAAATGGTGGTTCCTATTTAAAAATAAACGCAGTTGATATCCGTTTGACCTATGGCAGCGCCATCTAGCGGGTCAACCACAGCACTATCTGGTTTCCCCCTTCAAGCTAGACGAGTTTCGTTCTTTGTAGTTTTTTCGTTTGATGCTTATTTCGTGAGATATTTGGCCCCGTCACGATCAATGGACCACGCTGTATACTCCGCTAGCCACCAAGCGGTGTGTGGAAGTGGAACCAGCATGCCTTGTAGGAGCCGCATTGTCACAGAACGACAAACCCGCCTCCCACAGACCAATCAGTCTGCCTCATCCGAATGCACTCACATGTCGATAGTCCACCCTGTGATGTCGGCGAAGCATAGTGGCACATGGTTACATGTTTCCACTTGGCTCCGCGCTGACTGAACGTTGCCTAACACTGACCTGTCCGGTCGACACAAAAGAGGGCGCTGTTGAACCTCCGTGCATACCACCGCTGTATCATTTAAATCACTTGCTGCGGTTCCGCTGTTGTACACGTCCTCTCATCGTGGCGTGTTGCAGACCGTTTCTTCTGAGTGTTTCACTTTTTACAAACAGTAGAGTATATTTCACTCAAACTAACAGCCTGGCTTGTTGTTCAGTATCTTGAAGGTCTGATGCAGAAAAGTCAGGATGCTTTCTGATACTATAAATGGGTGCACACTCACCTTGTAGATTCAGCACTTTGCCTTTGGGCATGTTTAGTAAAACAAATGAAGGACAAGACCAACTAGTGGCCAACAGATTAGTTTCCAGCTGTATGAAAAACCATCATGCTCAGAAAATAATGAGAACTGAATGATGATGATGACGACGACGACGACGACGATGATGATGATGATGATGATCAGGATAACGAGGTGGTGTGGGTGCCCAACAGCAAGGTCCTTAGCTGCCCATATTACATTTCAATAAGACGAGTCTGGATAAAGGGGCAAAATTAATCAAATGGAGACTGGAAATAAAAACGTAAAGAACCACCTAGAGACTTAAGTGCAACACACACACACACACACACACACACACACACACACACACACACATACACACACACACACAAGCAACTGGTTCATCCCTGGAATAAAAGGGATGAGCCGGCCACTCTGAAACACACTTTAGGCCAGAGTCCAGACACGTCACAAAATTTTAGAAGCTGCCAACATGTCCACATCCATTAAGATCAATAAGGAATACATCCAGCCTATCCAGAAATGATAACCATAATATGACATTCAGCATGTTAAGACCTGATTCATAAACTAGCAGCTCATGAGACTGTTGACATCATAACGTAGATATCAATATGGTCGTCACAGACTGAAGTAGGAAACCAGTTGATGTACATTTGCAACCAAGCAATAGGATTAAAACATGGCTCTGAGCACTATGGGACTTAAGTGATGAGGTCATCAGTCCCCTAGAACTTAGAACTATTTAAACCTAAGTAACCTAAGGACATCACACACATCCATGCCCGAGACAGGATTCGAACCTGCGACCTTAGCGGTCACGCGGTTCCAGACTGTAGCGCCCAGAACCGCTCGGCCACTCCGGCCGGCTGCAATAGGTTACACAGAATTTAAATCAGTATTCCTTGGACTGCCTTTACCTTTCATTGCAGCGAAGTCCGAATTCACACAGCCGCGCGGGATTAGCCGAGCGGTCTTAGGCGCTGCAGTCATGGACTGTGCGGCTGGTCCCAGCGGAGCTTCGAGTCCTCCCTCGGGCATGGGTGTGTGTGTTTGTCCTTTGGATAATTTAGGTTAAGTAGTGTGTAAGTTTAGGGACTGATGACCTTAGCAGTTAAGTCCCATAAGATTTCACAGACATTTGAACATTTTTTTTAATTCATACATTTGTCTAGGCAAATTCTGAAAAAAAAAATAGGAGTAAGTTACAGGGAGGGACGGGTGATATAGAATATGTGCAAGAGCCAAGATTTAATAATAAGAGTGGACGACCAAGAACGAAGTGCTCGGATTAAAAAGGTTGTAAGGTAGGGATGTATTCTTTCACCCCTACTGTTCAGTCTGTACATCGAGGAAGCAATGATGGAAATAAAAGAAATGTTCACGAGTAGAATTAAAATTCAAGGTGAAAGGATATCAATGATACGATTCGCTGATGAAATTGCTGTTTGAAAGTGAAGAATAATTACATGATCTTCTGAATGGAAAGGACAGTCTAATGAGTACAGAATATGGATTGAGAGTAAATCGAAGAAAGACGAAAGTAATGAGAAGTAACAGAAACGAGAACAGCGAGAAACTTATCTGAACTGATGACCGCGAAGTACATAAAGTTAAGGAAGCTAGGCAATAAACAATGACGGACGGAGCAAGGAGGACATCAAAAGCAGACTATAAATAGCAAAAAGAGAATTTCTGGCCAAAAGAAGTCTACTAGTGTCAAACACAGACGTTAATAAGCCGGCCGGGGTGGCAGAGCGGTTCTAGGCGCTACAGTCCGGAACAGCGCTGCTGCTACGGTCGCAGGTTCGAATCCTGCCTCGGGCATGGATGTGTGTGATATTCTTAGGTTAGTTAGGTTTAGGTCTAGGGGACTGATGACCTCAGGTGTCAAGTCTCATAGTGCTCATAGCGATTTGAACCATTTTTGAACGGAGAAAGTTGGACATCAAAAGCAGACTATATATGTTAAAAAGAGCATTCATGGACAAAAGAAGTGTACTAGTATCAAACATAGGGCTTAATCAGAGGAAGAAATTTCTGAGAATGTACGTCTGGAGTACAGCATTGTGTGGTAGTGAAACATGGACTGTGGGAGAACCGGAACAGAAGAGATTCGAACTGTTTGAGATGTGGTGCTACAGACGAATGTTGAAAATTGGGTAGACTGATTAGGTAAAGTATGAGGAGGTTCTGCGCAGAATCGGGGAGAAAAGGAATATGTGGGAAACAATGATAAGGAGAAGGGCAGGATGATAGGGCACCCGTCGAGACATGAGAGAATGACTTCTATGGTACTAGAGAGACCTGTAGAGCGCAAAAACTGTAGAGGGAGACAGAAATTGGAATAAATCCAGCAAATTAATATGGCAGTAGGTTGCAAGTGCTACTCTGAGATGAAGAGGTTGGCATAGGAGAGGAATTCGTAGTGGGCCGCGCCAAGCCAGTCAGAAGACTGATGATCAAAACAAAATATAAAATTAAAAAAAAGGTAACATATTTCATTGATTAATATTGCAAGATAACAGGTTAACGTACGCGAGATAAGGCATTGGAAATGTAAATGGCACCAATGAGGTCACAAACGGCGGTGGTTTGCGGTATGTGGAATGGACACTTTAGGCCGTCTAGCACAGAGCTGTCCTTGAAGTAACCGATTAGTAACAGTTCGTTGTGTGACTGTGGTGCCAACTACTGCTGAAATTGCTGCTGCAGATGCAGCACGATGCTCCAGAGCCATACGGCAAACACGACGGTTTTCCCTCTCGGTAGCGTCACGTGCCCGTCTGGAGCCCGGGCTTCTTGCGACCGTATGTTCCCGTGACCACCGCTGGCAGAAATCATGTGCAGTGGCTACATTCCTGCCATGACTTTATGCAGTATCATAGAAGGAACATCCAACTTCTCGTAGACCTATTAAACGTCCTCAGTTAAACTCAGTGAAGTATTGATAATGGTTCCAGAATGAGATTTTCACTCTGCAGCGGAGTGTGCGCTGATATGAAACTTTCCTGGCAGATTAAAACTGTGTGCCCGACCGAGACTCGAACTCGGGACCTTTGCCTTTCGCGGGCAAGTGCTCTACCAACTAAGCTACCGAAGCACGACTCACGCCCGGTACTCACAGCTTTACTTCTGCCAGTACCTCGTCTCCTACCTTCCAAACTTTACAGAAGCTCTCCTGCGAAACTTGCAGAACTAGCACTCCTGAAAGAAAGGATATTGCGGAGACATGGCTTAGCCACAGTCTGGGGGATGTTTCCAGAATGAGATTTTCACTCTGCAGCGGAGTGTGCGCTGATATGAAACTTGCCCGCGAAAGGCAAAGGTCCCGAGTTCGAGTCTCGGTCGGGCACACAGTTTTAATCTGCCAGGAAGTTTCATATCAGCGCACACTCCGCTGCAGAGTGAAAATCTCATTCTGGAAACATCCCCCAGGCTGTGGCTAAGCCATGTCTCCGCAATATCCTTTCTTTCAGGAGTGCTAGTTCTGCAAGTTTCGCAGGAGAGCTTCTGTAAAGTTTGGAAGGTAGGAGACGAGGTACTGGCAGAAGTAAAGCTGTGAGTACCGGGCGTGAGTCGTGCTTCGGTAGCTCAGATGGTAGAGCACTTGCCCGCGAAAGGCAAAGGTCCCGAGTTCGAGTCTCGGTCAGGCACACAGTTTTAATCTGCCAGGAAGTTTCATATCAGCGCACACTCCGCTGCAGAGTGAAAATATCATTCTGGAAACATCCCCCAGGCTGTGGCTAAGCCATGTCTCCGCAATATCCTTTCTTTCAGGAGTGCTAGTTCTGCAAGTTTCGCAGGAGAGCTTCTGTAAAGTTTGGAAGGTAGGAGACGAGGTACTGGCAGAAGTAAAGCTGTGAGTACCGGGCGTGAGTCGTGCTTCGGTAGCTCAGATGGTAGAGCACTTGCCCGCGAAAGGCAAAGGTCCCGAGTTCGAGTCTCGGTCGGGCACACAGTTTTAATCTGCCAGGAAAGTTTTATTGATAATGGTGTCTCTGTTGCCCTGAGGGCATTCAAGATAACATCAACTCACCACGTCCAAAGGTAACTAACGATCACGACAGTTACAAGTTGTATTTAAAGCAAACCCTATTTGCATCCTCATAGAGGCTCTATTAGCGCCAGTCTTGTGCGACTCGCTTGATATTTGAATAGACATCATATTTCAGATTCTAACAACCCTACCACAACAAAGGTCTAAAATTAATTATGATTGTAGTGTTGCTCACGCTGCTAAATATTGCATTTTCGGGCAACAACAAAGTTATTATGTGGCAGGTGTCATTAGAGCACAGTTAACAAAGTCATTTCTTGAAATAATGGATAAACTAGGCACTCATCTTTTCGTGTTTCCCACGCTGGTCTCGTTGTGAACTCATGGCTCAATCGTAGAAAATCTAGGTGGTGATGATTCCAAGCTCGGATGCAAAGAGGCCTAGGTGTTATTCTGAGATATTCAAAAGTTTTATAGATGTGTTTCATAAACCATTCTTGAAGATTAAACTTTTGTAACTTAAGACAATGGTGATGTAAAAAAGTAATCAGCACTCCGAATTTAAGTTACACTTCTTTTGTATTACTTATGTTGCAACATCGCATCACAATATAAAACATACTTGAAAATATCTTCCTCACTGTTAAAGTTCACATGTCATAAACTGACTACAATTTGCGTCTTTTCAACATGACGACCAAGACTTGACTCTCTAATAACCGCTTACGCGCCCAAAAATCAGAGTTACAAGTACGTCAAAGATCATAGTGACAAAAGAAAGAATACACGTAAGAATAATATCATTGCAACATAAACATATCGATGTATCAAAGTACCTCTACATTAATGAAATCAAATCTGAATGTTGTCACAGAAATATGTTAACTATTTTACAGAAACACAGTAGAATATTGCTGGTATCGAGAGGTTGAGGTGAGGTGCCGCAATGGTTACGTAATTCAAGTACCATTACAAGATGTAAGAACACACTGCCGGCCGAGCTAGCCGAGCGGTTCTAGGCGCTACAGTCTGGAACCACGCGACCGCTACGGTTGCAGGTTCGAATTCTGCCTCGGGCATGGATGTGTGTGATGTCCTTAGGTTAGTTAGGTTTAAGTAGTTCTAGGTTCTAGGGGACTGATGACCTTAGAAGTTAAGTCCCACAGTGCTCAGAGCCATTTGAACCATTTTTTAGGAACACACGCACTAAATTTCGTTTTGTCGCACGACTTCTTCTTGGTGCTCACATTTTTTCCGTCAGTGTACATGATAGTTAAAGTGGGTTTGGCGCAGTTACTTGCGTGTCTACCACGATCAATCACGAAACTGATTTAAGTTTACTTGTCTATGATAGTGCCTCCTTGCTGCAGCATTTTTAGATAGCTATGGCAGAACTGGTGTCAGCCTTCTGCAGGTTGCGCGTGAAATCTGGCAACAACGCTTCCAGTTATCAGGGATCTTCTATCGCAATATGGAGTGGAGGTAGGATCCAAACATCTATAAAAAATAAAAATTAAACAGCGCTTGCCTCACAAAACAGAATGCATCACAGTTTTAAGTTGTCTGTCCCAGGCATGCACACTTCGCAGGCGACATAAACTTTCTGTCTGGATGTAATAAGAACTTGACACAACAGTGGAGAATAGAACATAAGGGTAAATTAAGCAAACAAGGTGATGAGCAGAAAGTTGAAGACTGACTTTATTAACAGCAAATATGGCCTGCCAGTATGGTGGAAGAAGCACACAATTCTCTTTTCCAGTCTGGCATGGAAGATTAGACAGGATGGTCGAAACAACAAAGATAGGCTTTCTTCAATCGAGGAGCCCTCTTAATACCATAAATTGAAATGGAACTGACGAATTAATTCCCTGAAGTACCCATCTGGAATGTGGGTTCAAATGGCTCTGAGCACCATGGGACTTAACTGCTGAGGTCATCAGTCCCCTAGAACTTAGAACTACTTAAACCTAACTAACCTAAGGACATCACACACATCCATGACCGAGGCAGCATTCGAACCTGCGACAGTAGCGGTCGCGCGGTTCCAGACTGTAGGGCCTAGAACCGATCGGCCACTTTGGCCGGCGGAATGTGGGATTATGCAAAAGTAAAACATGGACTATTCCAAATATGAAGAAGAAAAAGAAGTAGAGGAAGAAGAAGAAGAAAGAGGAAGAGGAGGAAGGAAAAGAAACTACAAGCGGTTGAAATGAAGTATGTTAAAAATTAGATGGGCAGATAAAGTTCAAAATTAACAGGTACATACTGAAAAAAAGTGGGAAAATAAGTCCATAGAAGGACCTAAGTAGAAAAAGGGACAGGATAGCGTGACACATGTTATGGCATCCAAGAATAGTTTACCTGGTGCTTGGAGTAGCAGTAGAGGAGAAAATAGTGTGTGTGCCTACAAAGGCTAGACTATGCAAAACACATTACGTACAATGCTGGGTGTAGTATCAACGTAGGGATAAAAAGGTTAGCACAAGACTGAAAAAGATGGAACAACGTGAAACAAATAGAAAGACTGATGGCTTAAGGAAAGAGTATAAGAGGGAACTGCAAGGATAGATCACTAGAAACTACAGCTGAAGTTGTTTATGCAATGAGGTAGCAGTACTCCAATTACTAGCGTATCACGTATATTTTTCCTCGTGTACTCACCACAAAGAAGATGGCAATGATGATGGCCCCAGCTCTGAGCGAGCAGCCGCAGCAACACTGCTTTAGAACTACCATGTCTGCAACACCGGTTTTCTGACTTGGAAGTTGCTGTGGATTCCTCTGTAACAACAGTATGATGTTCACATTTCATACAAAAGCTTGAAGCGAATTCTGAAGTTAATGGCCAAATAGTTAAGTGTGACGTGATTGGAGACACTAATTACACTGCATGTCCTCAGCGGAGGAGAACTGCCTAAATTGTACCACTTGAGATTTTACTTATTATACCCTAAACAGTAAGTTACAATATTATTCAAACAATACCATCCCCAACTATAAAACGTCATTCTTGGTATCTGATTTAAATAACTGAAAATCTGAGAAAAATGAACACATTCCATTCAGTTTTTTAAAAATGTGCAAGCGGTATAAATTAGGAACCAGGTTTCGTAATTCGTACCAGAGGATACATAAACTGAGCCACCCACAATGGACGACATACAATATAACCATTTAGGTAAGCCTAGATGAGTTCCAACAATTTCAAATAAAATATTACAGTTTTCCTTTATTTTATATTAAAGCGTAAAGGTGTAATGTCAGAAATGTATAACAACATATCTTGAATTAGATGCGTGAGGACTTCCAATAACGTCCTAGCGTATTGTGGTTGATGATGTAAAGTTAGGATCATTGTTTGACAAAAAACTCATGCCTAGACAATCGTAATGTAATCTGTAAGCGCTGGAGGACTTGCATTGAGCGTTGGGGAGATTATGTTTAAAAGTGATACAACTTTGTACCACTTCTGCACAATAAATAATATTTTAAAAAAATATTTAATGTTTTCATTTGACTCACCCTCGTAAGAATAGACTCTAACCATCATTAATTTAGTTAGAAAATGCTTTTCTGGAGCTAAAAAATTTACATATCCATTTGAATTTTTGTTGTTATTATCAGCAAGCCTCTTCAAATTGTTGGGTTGTATGCACGTTTCGTATGTGTGTATATCCATTCAATGCCCACCTCTGTAGCTGAAAGGTCAGTGCGGATGACTCCCATACATACAATGTAACCATTTAGGTAAGCCTAGATGAGTTCCAACAATTTCAGATAAAATATTACAGTTTTCCTTTATTTTTTATTAAAGCGTAAAGGTGTAATGTCAGAAATGTATAAGAACTCATCTTGAATTAGATGCGTGAGGACTTCCAATAACGTCCTAGCGTATTGTGGTTGATGATGTAAAGTTAGGATCATTGTTTGACAAAAAACACATGCCTAGACAATCGTAATTCTGAAATAGCGGTCATACTATTTTAGAGTAAATGGATTCCGTTCATACGTGTACGGAATGGACTTTGAACGTGTTTAACAGCATGGAGTTGCAGATCTACATATAACAAAATAAGCTCGTTGAATTGCTACCGAAATCCATTTCCCTCAGAGTCAGTGATATTTCTTGGATAGACACATTTTGCCTGCCATTCCTTCTTCTGCATTCAAAGTATGACGCAGTCCGTTTCTTTCTGCACCGTCGGAATCTAGTTTTCTTGCGTCTGACATGCAATGCGACAGCCAATACAATTCTTTTGGGTGTTTTACCGCACTGACAATGTGTAAAATTTTTCAACGTTTTGGACACTGTTGCAAATGGCCGAAATGTCAGGAAAATTTTACACACAATGCGGTTACGTAACGAGACGAATTTTATCAGCTATACATTAGTTTTTCGTATGTACGAGGGTGAGTCAAATGAAAACCTTAAATTTGTAATAACAAATCGAAATTTCGCGCTGTAAGTTGGTAAGCGTGCTACAAACAGCGTGCAGAATGGCCTGTAGGTGGCAGCATAGTGCAGATGCACGCATACCGTCGCAGTATCAGTATAAAGATGGCCGCCCCACTTTCGACTTGCATCAGGGAAAAACAGCGTTCTGTTATTTGGTTTTTGCGTAGTCAAGGTGTGAAACATATTGAAATTCATCAATGAATGAAGGTTCAGTACGGTGATGCATGTTTGTCACAGCAACAAGTTTACGGATGGAGTAGGAAGTTCCCAAATGGTGTGACTTCAGTGAAAGATACTCCTTGTCCAGGTCAGGCACAACGAATTGTGACTCCACAGAACATTGCAGCAGTTGAAGCCATAATGAAGGAAAAGTGCCGAGTGACACTGAATGACATTTCAGCATGTTTACAGATTAGTCATGGGTCAGCACACCACATTGTGCATGATGTGCTCCAGTTTCACAAAGTGTCTGCAAGATGGGTGCCACGGCAGCTGACTCCTGAAATGAGAGAACGACGTGTTGATGCTTGTGAAGAAGTTCTTCGGCGCTTTGAATGAGAACGTGATGGCTTCCCTGCATGAATCGTTACTGGGGACGGAACGTGGGTTCACTTCCATTTTGAGTGTCTTCCTCATCCACCATACTCACCAGACCTTGCCCCAAGTGATTTCTAAGTGTTTGGACCACTCAAAGACGCAATGAGAGGAAAGAAGTTCTATTCTGATGAAGAGGTACGCCACGCGGTACGTGAGTGATTGCGCGGACTACCAAAAGAATTTTTTTCTAAAGGAATTTATGCACTCCGTAAGCGCTGGAGGACTTGCATTGAGCATTGGGGAGATTATGTTGAAAAGTGATACAACTTTGTACCACTTCTGCACAATAAATAATATTTAAAAAAAATATTTAATGTTTTCATTTGACTCACCCTCGTAAGAATAGACTCTAACCATCATTAATTTAGTTAGAAAATGCTTTTCTGCGGGTAAAAAATTTACATATCCATTTGAATTTTTGTTGTTATTATCAGCAAGCATCTTCAAATTGTTGGGTTGTATGCACATTTCGTATGTGTGTATATCTATTTAATGCCCACCTCTGTAGCTGAATGATCTTCTGTTTTTGTTTTGAACGGCCAGTGTCGGTTTGTCACAGCCAGTGTGCTCCCTGCCGCCGTTGGATAAGCAGCTGCAGCAGCAACTCGTATACTCTTAGCTGACTTATTTGTTACGTAGTTTAATTCTTAATTTCTTTGCGTGTTTTTGGTATTTGCGTTGTTTAATTCATAAATTTCGGGCGTATTGTAGTATTTGAGAGTTGTAGCATCGCGTTTTAGTACCTGAAGTGTAAAATCGCGTAGTCTCCTTCCGCCGCCGAGCAGTGTGTCAGCAGTGCGCAAGTAGCAGCATTACTGCATTTACTAGGCAATCTTGTATTTTAATAACCGTTTAAATTTTGTGTCGAATTACTTGTGCTCTCTGTAGATTAGTTCAGACGTTCTTTGCACAACAGTTTTTAGCATGGATAGCGACTGCAACTGCTGTGTTCGGATGCAGGCTGAGTTGGCATCCCTTCGCTCCCAGCTTCAGGCAGTGTTGGCTTCGGTCACACAGCTTGAGGCTGTTGCCAATGGGCATCACTGTGGCGGTCCGGATGGGGGTTTGTCGGGGACGGCCAGCTCATCCCACGCATCCCCCGATCAGACTACGACTGTGGCTGCCCGGGATACTGCCCACATTGAGGCCGATACCTCACCTGTGGTAGAGTGGGAGGTCGTCTCGAGGTGTGGCAGGGGGCGAAAGACATTCCGGAGGGCTGAACGGAAGGCCTCTCCAGTTTGTCTGACGAACCGGTTTCAGGCTCTGTCTCTGGCTGATACTGATCTTCGGCTGGACATGGCTGCTTGTCCTGCTCCAGAGGTTGCCCCTCAGTCTGCAAGATCCGGGCGGTCGCAGAGGGTGGGCTTACTGGTAGTTGGGAGCTCCAACGTCAGGCGCGTAATGGGGCCCCTTAGGGATATGGCAGCAAGAGAGGGGAAGAAAACCAATGTGCACTCCGTGTGCATACCGGGGGGAGTCATTCCAGATGTGGAAATGGTCCTTCCGGATGCCATGAAGGGTACAGGGTGCAACCATCTGCAGGTGGTCGCTCATGTCGGCACCAATGATGTGTGTCGCTATGGATCGGAGGAAATCCTCTCTGGCTTCTGGCAGCTATCTGATTTGGTGAAGACTGCCAGTCTCGCTAGCGGGATGAAAGCAGAGCTCACCATCTGCAGGATCGTCGACAGGACTGACTGCGGACCTTTGGTACAGAGCCGAGTGGAGGGTCTGAATCAGAGGCTGAGACGGTTCTGCGACCGTGTGGGCTGCAGATTCCTCGAGTTGCGCCATAGGGTGGTGGGGTTTCGGGTTCCGCTGGATAGGTCAGGAGTCCACTACACGCAGCTAGCGGCTACACGGGTAGCAGGGGTTGTGTGGCGTGGACTGGGCGGTTTTTTAGGTTAGATGCCCTCGGGCAAGTACAGAAATGGCAGCAGCCTCAAAGGGTGCGGGGCAAAGTAAGGACATGCGGGGGCCAAACAGCAATCGGTATTGTAAATGTAAACTGTCGAAGCTGCATTGGTAAAGTACCGGAACTCCAAGCGCTGATAGAAAGCACCGGAGCTGAAATCGTTATAGGTACGAAAAGCTGGCTGAAGCCAGTGATAAATTCTGCCGAAATTTTTACAAAGCCACAGACGGTGTTTAGAAAGGATAGATTGCATGCAACCGGTGGTGACGTGTTTGTCGCTGTTAGTAGTAGTTTATCCTGTAGTGAAGTAGAAGTGGATAGTTCCTGTGAATTATTATGGGTGGAGGTTACACTCAACTACCGACCTAGGTTAATAGTTGGCTCCTTTTGCCGACCTCCCGACTCAGCAGCATTAGTGGCAGAACAACCGAGAGAAAATTTGGAATACATTTCACATAAATTTTCTCAGCATGTTCTAGTCTTAGGTGGAGATTTCAATTTACCAGATATAGACTGGGACACTCAAATGTTTAGGACGGGTGGTGGGGACAGAGCATCGAGTGATATTATACTGAGTGCACTATCCGAAAATTACCTCGAGCAATTAAACAGAGAACCGACTCGTGGAGATAACATCTTGGACCTACTGATAACAAACAGACCCAAACTTTTCGACTCTGTAAGTGCAGAACAGGGAATCAGTGATCACAAGGCCGTTGCAGCGTCCCTGAATATGGAAGTTAATAGGAATATAAAAAAAGGGAGAAAGGTTTATCTGTTTAGCAAGAGTAATAGAAGGCAGATTTCAGACTACCTGACAGATCAAAACGAAAATTTCTGTTCCGACACTGACAATGTTGAGTGTTTATGGAAACAGTTCAAGGCAATCGTAAAATGCGTTTTAGACAGGTACGTGCGCGAGTAAAACTGTGAGGGACGGGAAAAACCCACCGTGGTTCAACAACAAAGTTAGGAAACTACTGCGAAAGTAAAGAGAGCTTCACTCCAAGTTTAAACGTAGCCAAAACCTCTCAGACAAACAGAAGCTAAACGATGTCAAAGTTAGCGTAACGAGAGCTATGCGTGAAGCGTTCAGTGAATTCGAAAGTAAAATTCTATGTACCGACTTGACAGAAAATCCTAGGAAGTTCTGGTCTTACGTTAAATCAGTAAGTGGCTCGAAACAGCATATCCAGACACTCCGGGATGATGATGGCATTGAAACAGAGGATGACACGCGTAAAGCTGAAATACTAAACACCTTTTTCCAAAGCTGTTTCACAGAGGAAGACCGCTCTGCAGTTCCTTCTCTAAATTCTCGCACAAACGAAAAAATGGCTGACATCGAAATAAGTGTCCAAGTAATAGAAAAGCAACTGGAATCACTCAACAGAGGAAAGTCCACTGGACCTGACGGGATACCAATTCGATTCTACACAGAGTACGCGAAAGAACTTGCCCCCCCTTCTAATAGCCGTGTACCGCAAGTCTCTAGAGGAACGGAAGGTTCCAAATGATTGGAAAAGAGCACAGGTAGTCCCAGTCTTCAAGAAGGGTCGTCGAGCAGATGCGCAAAACTATAGACCTATATCTCTGACGTCGATCTGTTGTAGCATTTTAGAACATGTTTTTTGCTCGCGTATCATGTCATTTCTGGAAACCCAGAGTCTACTCTGTGGGAATCAACATGGATTCCGGAAACAGCGATCGTGTGAGACCCAACTCGCTTTATTTGTTCATGAGAACCAGAAAATATTAGATACAGGCTCCCAGGTAGATGCCATTTTCCTTGACTTCCGGAAGGCGTTCGATACTGTTCCGCACTGTCGCCTGAAAAACAAAGTAAGAGCCTACGGAATATCAGACCAGCTGTGTGGCTGGATTGAAGAGTTTTTAGCAAACAGAACAGAGCATGTTGTTATCAATGGAGAGACGTCTACAGACGTCGAAGTAACCTCTGGCGTCCTACAGGGGAGTGTTATGGGAACATTGCTTTTCACAATATATATAAATGACCTAGTATATAGTGGTGGAAGTTCCATGCGGCTTTTCGCGGATGATGCTGTAGTATACAGAGAAGTTGCAGCATTAGAAAATTGTAGCGAAATGCAGGAAGATCTGCAGCGAATAGGCACTTGGTGCAGGGAGTGGCAACTGACCCTTAACATAGACAAATGTAATGCATTGCGAGTACAGAGAAAGAAGGATCCTTTATTGTATGATTATATGACAGCGGAACAAACACTGGTAGCAGTTACTTCTGTAAAATATCTGGGAGTATGCGTGCGGAACGATTTGAAGTGGAATGATCATATAAAATTAATTGTTGGTAATGCGGGTGCCAGGCTGAGATTCGTTGGGAGAGTCCTTAGAAAATGTCGTCCATCAACATAGGAGGTGGCTTACAAAACACTCGTTCGACCTATACTTGAGTATTGCTCATCAGTGTGGGATCCGTACCAGATCGGGTTGACCGAGGAGATAGAGAAGATCCAAGGAACAGCGGCGCGTTTCGTCACAGGGTTATTTGGTAACCGTGAATGCGTTACGGAGATGTTTAGCAAACACAAGTGGCAGACTCTGCAAAAGAGGCGCTCTGCATCGCGGTGTAGCTTGCTCGCCAGGTTTCGAGAGGGTGCGTTTCTGGATGAGGTATCGAATATATTGCTTCCCCCTACTTATACCTCCCGAGGAGATCACGAATGTAAAATTAGAGAGATTCGAGCGCACACGGAGGCTTTCAGACAGTCGCTCTTCCCGCGAACCATACGCGACTGGAACAGAAAAGGGAGGTAATGTCAGTGGCACGTAAAGTGCCCTCCGCCACACACCGTTGGGTGGCTTGCGGAGTATAAATGTAGATGTAGATGTAGAAGGTCAGTGCGGATGACTCCCATACATTTACCCGGGTCAGTTTCCCAGTTTTGGGAGGAATTTTTCCTTGGTCGGAGGACAGCTGTGGGAGCCCCCGACCGATTACTAGCGCTTCCATGGTCAAGAAATCCGACGACTATCGGAAGAGCTGACCATGTGCCTTTCCACACCGCATACAATGACACCATAGGCAGAAGAAGACAAGGCGGTCGGTCGGTCGCGATTGACACGTCTAAGATGAGAACACGGAACTTTACCTTTATGTTAAATTAATGTGATTCATGATCCGCATTTAGATATCCTAATGAAGCTAAATAGCCGGCCGCGGTGGCCGTGCGGTTCTAGGCGCTTCAGTCCGGAACCGCGAGATTACTACGGTAACAGGTTCGGATCCTGCCTCGGGCATGGATGTGTGTGATGTCCTTAGGTTAGTTAGGTTTAAGTAGTTCTAGTAGTTCTAAGTTGTAGGGGACTGATGACCTCAGATGTTAAGTCCCGTAGTACTCAGAGCCATTTTAACCTTTTTTTTAAGATAAATACTGTGCATCTGTGCTCCTCATCCCATAACGTCTTGTTGCCATACTGTAATGCAAAATGATTATTTAATTAATAACTTAGGATAGAGAACGAATCAGAATATTCACCATGTCATTTCTGAACATTATGTTACGCTAATGACGGTGATCACATTTTTAAAGGTAACTATACGAGCAGATCAACGGTCTTGCCGGTGTGATGGCACCGAAGTTAAGCGCTGCCGAGCTCGGCAAGCACTTGGATGGGTGACCGACCGGATCTGGCGAGAGTTTTTGACAAGCGGATGAACTCAGCCCTTGTGAGAGCACTTGAGGAATTGACTGAGAAGTAGCGGCTAAAGGGGTCCGGCCACGAAAACGGGCGGGAGATCGGTCTGCTAACCCCACATGCGCCTCCATACCCGCATCCAGTGAAGCCTTTCGGTTGAGGACGACACGGTGGTCGATTATACCGTTGGGCCTTCCGACCCTTGTTCTGATGGAGTTTTTCTATAAGAACAAGTTTCTTAAACTGCACCCGTACACTAACGAAGCCAACGGCCTTGCCGCAGTGATGAAACCGCTTCCCGCCAGATCACCGAAGTTAAGCGCTGTCGAGCTGGGCTAGCAGTTGGATGAGTAACCATCCGGTCTGCAGAGCGCGGGGTGCGCTCATTTCTTGTGAGGCAAACTGAGGAGCTACTTGATTTAAAAGTAGCGGCTCCCGTCTCGTAACCTGACATACGTCCGGGAGAGCGGCGTGCTGACCTCATGACCTTCCATATCCGCATTTAGTGACGCCTGTGGGTGAGGATGACACGGCGGCAGGTCGGTACCGTTGGGCCTTCCGAGTTCTGTTCGGGCGCAGTTTAGTTTAGTACACTAACGAAATTTTATAATCACCGTCATCTCTTTGATATTTCGAACAAACTAATCGCAGCTAATACAGAATGGCAACTGTCTGAAAAGTAAGTTTATTTCCTCTATTAAGTTGGTACATAAGTTCGTAACACTTCTGTTTTGCATGTTGGTATTTCGATTGCTATGGGTTTATCTATCGACTGTCATTTTATATTTCTAGTTCACTGTTATTTGAGTTTACATATTGTCATTTGGAGGTTGTGAGTGGAGCTGTGGAAGCTAGAATATGGAGTGCCAATTGGAGAAATCCGAACATTTCCGACATATTCTTATGTTTGAGTTCAACAGAAGGGAGACAGCAGTGGAGGCAGCCAGAAACATTTGCGCCATGTATGGGAATAATGCTATTGGATAGAGCACGGCAGGAAAATGGTTTTCTTGTCTTAAGCAGGACCGTTTAGACATTAGTGCATCTTCACGTTCGGAAAAACCTTCGGGGTTTGATGAACGCCTTAACCAACTATAATCCAAGTCGGTCTACTCGACAACTGGTAGATGTGATAAATTGTGATCATTCCAAAAATGGTTCAGATGGCTTTGAACACTATGGGACTTAACTTCTGAGGTCATCAGTCCCCTAGAACTTAGAACTACGTAAACCTAACTAACCTAAGGACATCACACACACCCATGCCCGAGGTAGTGTGGGGCGGCGCTTTTTAAATTGAAAATTAATTGCTGTATAAAAGCTTGCATGTTGAATCAGTTTCTAGCTTTTAGAATGTTGTTAATGCTGTCTTTCGCCGTTCTCAACACTGGCTCTCTAATTCCTTTTTAGCTCCCAGAAAGTGATTTAACAAAACGTGAAGCCTGTAATTAGAGTTCCTAGTGCCCACTTCAGATGAGAATATAATTATAGCTGCAGCTTATAGCTCTGAGGAATTAGGAGATTGTCCGGGATTTCTAATCAAAAACGACTTTCCAAAATAGTTGAGTATATTCTCAAAGTCACAAATAAAAACACACAAGTATCCCTACAACCTAACTAACAGAGCAGTTCAGAGTCTAATGCGCTGATGCAACTATAAATGTCCGAATTAAATGTTAAAAAGAATGCTCGCCATAATTTGATGAGAGTATTTCATCAAACGCCACGCTAAATTATTGGTAGAATGTCTGTCCCGCGACGGCACGTGAAAATACGACAATACGCAAACTGAAGCTAGATAATGAAAATCATCCCAGAATTAACACTTCACTTGAAATGATTTCATGGTTCCGCGTATCTCTAGTAACTTAATACGGCACCCGAGGCTGTTTGTCGCAGTGATACCGACGCGACGCGACTGCCGACACAGATGGCGTGTTATTCAGCGTCTGGAGAGAACTGGGGCCTTCCTTCCTCGCGCAGCATTCTTATATATAAAGCCGCGGTGCGGACGGCTAAGGGAACGCCTGATCAAATCGGCTCTCCCGACTAGCCGCTGGGCTAGTAACGCACCACTTCAAGTTACATAATAAATTATAGCTTCTTTTGCTGATGGCCGATGAAGCTCTTAATTTAAATGTGCATTCAGCACGCAGGTAAGTATTGATAATAAAATTTTGACGTGGCTAAGTTAAGTATTTTGGGCGAGAGAATTAATTTAATTGCCCTGCACGCAGCAGATGAGCTCTGAACTGGCCCTTTTGAGATCCGCTATCGCTATAATTTTATAGGTATTCAAAAGAAACTTTTCACATCTTCATAGTCATAGCGGACCTCCAACCTATTTAAATCTAAACATCCTAGCCTTATTTACTAGCCTACTTAATCTATCTTGCTTCCTTCAGTTTTGAGACGAAAACCACAAAATCATGAATCTCCACTAAAATCTTAATCTGTGAAATCCAAAGTACTGTTTTTATTAAATCATTATGAAAGATGAATCTAAATATAAATTTTGAAGTCTCTAGCTCTTTTCTGTTGCGCCAATGATTTTTACAGAAAAACGTCCAAATTTCGGAAATGACTTAAGTTATCGAACTGATATTTAACACACATTAATTTAGCATTATTCCTGACATGCTAGAAAAGTTTTAGGACATTTGCTTGATTCTTAAGGTATTGCGCAACATTTATGACGTCAGAGCTAGTTACAGCAGACTGGCTGGCACACAATGGAAACTGATGTGAATTTACTACAGCGTGAGTAGGCTGCTTCCCTACATCACCCTCTACTTAAATTTTTTTTGTTTATGAATGTTAATGAATGGAAAAAAATTTAATTACAAAAAGGGAAGCAAGAGTACAGTTTAACTCCCTATGAAAAATCAAAATTGAAATGTAAACATGTAGAAACATTAAAAAAACTGATTACCTACATTAATTATTTAAATTGTGGGCATGTTCACTGCCTTTTAAACAATGTCATTACTCAAAATTTTAAGCAAAGTCAATGAAATATTTTGGCATACATATTGCCTTAGACAAACAAACACATACAAATTGAAAAATTATGAAAATCTTAGATCCATTAAATACATTAAATACATTATTACATACACAAATTCAAAGAATATAACATGATACATAAACAGATGATTATCTCTTAGCAGTCTTTTCTAAACCTGAAAGAAAAGTTTACAAATAATTTTTACACACATGGTTGTAGTCGCTTTGGCTGGCGTCCTACACTTTCATTCACAAGGGTAGAGGAGGGGAAGTTGCTATGGTGTGCGTCCTTCTCGATCACTCTAAATTACATGGGGAAAGGGGAGGGGTCACTGTGAGTTGTGTCCAAGTCACTCCACGCTTTCACGCAGCTACCAGGCTGCCATTATCTGGTTTGTCCTGTAGAACAAACAAAAAGAGTGCCTCAGACTCTGTTCACTTAATATCTAAGGGTGGGTCACAATGAAATGGGGATATATACATTTTATCCATCAATATGTTGCTGGAACAAAGTTAACAGAATTTTTTCAATTTTACTCTCACGGTTACTTAATTGTCATAAAATCGTTAAACAAATGGCTCAAAATGCCTTTAGTCATGTACTAGAGAAAATTTATGCTCCTAAGGCATACAATCATAAATCATATTTAATCTGAATTTATTATTTCTGGGCCGGAACACTGAACCAATGCTCGGTACATTCCTGACCAATCTGTATTTTATTCACTTAGCTGACTCATCTTTGATTACCTTATTCTTAGAGATAGTATGAGTATGATTAGTGGTTGTTTTCTCAGCTTCTTTGTACATGTGAGTAACTTTTGGTAATAGTACAGTTGTGAGTGTTAAAAACACACTATGTTTAGTTGACTACTAAATCCACTTATTGGTTCTCTGCTGTTGTCAGTTCCACATCTGCAATTATGTACTTACTTTGAAGTGTATTTATGCTGAGCTAAAATAATGTTTTACGTCTGCCATTATGTTCCTTATTTACTTTGCTAGTGTATGTACTTATTTAACACTCACTCTATTAATATTTAAAGCATAGGATAGCACATTTATTTCATATTCATAGTGTATTGCAGCTGATTAGTTTGCTCACGTGGCAATCCATTTCCACTCGATCGGACGCTGAAACCACAGGTAGTCTCTCTCGACCTACCACTGAAGTGCATCAAGTAATTATGGACGAGCGTAATGCTAATTTCCTTAAACCTATAGGACACCATGAGCTGTCTCATCTAACATAAGGGTACCTATGGTCGCATTCACGCCTCCAACTCATAACCTCAATACGTGTAGGTGTATCCTGTCACACACTACACCAAAATAATGGCCAGCTCCAACCTTATAAATACTTCAGGGACGTGTCCTTCACGTCTCAACCACAAACACTGCTCAATTCTATTTCAGTGCCATTCCTTGCTACACAAGGTGAGTTTATTCTTACAAATTATCTGCATATTTTTCGTAACACTAAGCAATCTCTTTACTATTTCTTAGTTAGCTCTAATGCATACACTAGGTTTCACTACCACTTCAGCTCCTGCTTGAACACGAATTCGTATATCTTTTTTTTTAAATATTATTGTGGGACCATTTCCAATAAAACAATACTTTGTACTTACTATATTACCAAGGTACTATACATAATTGTTACTCAAATACATTTTCTCTTAATTACATCATACTTCTCTATTGTTTGTCACTATTAGGTGTGTCACATTAGGTATTTTGTTTCACTAATCGGTGGATAGAATGGTTACATAATTCATGGCTTGATAGCCATAACGGAAAATTTTCGTAATGGAAAGAAGGGGTCGAAATTTTTGGGGACAGGAAAGATGAAGATTGAGTGAGACCTGAAATGGGAAAGAAGATCTCACACAGCTGGGACTGCACAGCTGCCACACTGTGTAGAGGTTACAGCACAACCTCCTCCCTACAGCATTCATTAGCTTAATGCTGGCTTGATATTCATACCGGAAGATTTTGTGTTGGAAAGAAGAGGTCGAAATTTTTGTGGATAGGAAAGATGAAGAATGAGTGAGACCTGAAAGGGAAAGAAGATCTCACACAGCTGGGACTGCACAGCTGCCACACTGTGTAGAGGTTATAGAACAACCTCCTCCCTACAGCATTCATTAGTTGAATGCTGGCTTAATAGTCATACCGGAAAATTTAATGTTGGAAAGAAGAGGTCGAAATTTTTGTGGATAGGACAGATGAAGAATGAGTGAGACCTGAAATGGGAAAGAAGATCTCACACAGCTGGGACTGCACAGCTGCCACACTGTGTAGAGGTTATAGAACAACCTCCTCCCTACAGCATTCATTAGTTGAATGCTGGCTTAATAGTCATAACGGAAAATTTTAGTATTTGAAAAGAAAAGGTCGAAATTTTTGTGGATAGGAAAGATGAAGAGTGAGTGAGACCTGAAATGGGAAAGATCTCACACAGCTGGAACTGCACAGCTGCCACACTGTGTAGAGGTTACAGAACAACCTCCTCCCTACAGCATACATTGGCTTAATGCTGACTTAATAGTCATAACGGAAGAATTTAGTATTGGAAAGAAGAGGTCGAAATTTTTGGGGATAGGAAAGATGAAGAATGAGTGAGACCTGAAATGGGAAAGAAGATCTCACACAGCTGGGACTGCACAGCTGCCACACTGTGTAGAGGTTACAGAACAACCTCCTCCCTACAGCATTCATTAGTTGAATGCTGGCTTAATAGTCATAACGGAAAATTTTAGTATTTGAAAAGAAAAGGTCGAAATTTTTGTGGATAGGAAAGATGAAGAGTGAGTGAGACCTGAAATGGGAAAGATCTCACACAGCTGGAACTGCACAGCTGCCACACTGTGTAGAGGTTACAGAACAACCTCCTCCCTACAGCATTCATTGGCTTAATGCTGACTTAATAGTCATAACGGAAGAATTTAGTATTGGAAAGAAGAGGTCGAAATTTTTGGGGATAGGAAAGATGAAGAATGAGTGAGACCTGAAATGGGAAAGAAGATCTCACACAGCTGGGACTGCACAGCTGCCACACTGTGTAGAGGTTATAGAACAACCTCCTCCCTACAGCATTCATTAGTTGAATGCTGGCTTAATAGTCATAACGGAAAATTTTAGTATTTGAAAAGAAAAGGTCGAAATTTTTGTGGATAGGAAAGATGAAGAGTGAGTGAGACCTGAAATGGGAAAGATCTCACACAGCTGGAACTGCACAGCTGCCACACTGTGTAGAGGTTACAGAACAACCTCCTCCCTACAGCATTCATTGGCTTAATGCTGACTTAATAGTCATAACGGAAGAATTTAGTATTGGAAAGAAGAGGTCGAAATTTTTGTGGATAGGACAGATGAAGAATGAGTGAGACCTGAAATGGGAAAGAAGATCTCACACAGCTGGGACTGCACAGCTGCCACACTGTGTAGAGGTTATAGAACAACCTCCTCCCTACAGCATTCATTAGTTGAATGCTGGCTTAATAGTCATAACGGAAAATTTTAGTATTTGAAAAGAAAAGGTCGAAATTTTTGTGGATAGGAAAGATGAAGAGTGAGTGAGACCTGAAATGGGAAAGATCTCACACAGCTGGAACTGCACAGCTGCCACACTGTGTAGAGGTTACAGAACAACCTCCTCCCTACAGCATTCATTGGCTTAATGCTGACTTAATAGTCATAACGGAAGAATTTAGTATTGGAAAGAAGAGGTCGAAATTTTTGGGGATAGGAAAGATGAAGAATGAGTGAGACCTGAAATGGGAAAGAAGATCTCACACAGCTGGGACTGCATAGCTGCCACACTGTGTAGAGGTTACAGAACAACCTCCTCCCTACAGAATTCATTGGCTTAATGCTGACTTAATAGTCATAACGGAAGAATTTAGTATTGGAAAGAAGAGGTCGAAATTTTTGTGGATAGGAAAGATGAAGAATGAGTGAGACCTGAAATGGGAAAGAAGATCTCACACAGCTGGGACTGCACAGCTGCCACACTGTGTAGAGGTTATAGAACAACCTCCTCCCTACAGCATTCATTAGTTGAATGCTGGCTTAATAGTCATAACGGAAAATTTTAGTATTTGAAAAGAAAAGGTCGAAATTTTTGTGGATAGGAAAGATGAAGAGTGAGTGAGACCTGAAATGGGAAAGATCTCACACAGCTGGAACTGCACAGCTGCCACACTGTGTAGAGGTTACAGAACAACCTCCTCCCTACAGCATTCATTGGCTTAATGCTGACTTAATAGTCATAACGGAAGAATTTAGTATTGGAAAGAAGAGGTCGAAATTTTTGGGGATAGGAAAGATGAAGAATGAGTGAGACCTGAAATGGGAAAGAAGATCTCACACAGCTGGAACTGCATAGCTGCCACACTGTGTAGAGGTTACAGCACAACCTCCTCCCTACAGCATTCATTCATAACCTTTGACCACGCCACGTCGATCTGAAAATACCTTATGATGCCTTTTTAAAACCTGTCTTAGTTCTTCCTTCTGATTAGCTGAAATTTTATCCATTTCCTGCACTTTAGCTTCTATTTTGTCCACAATAATAGCTTCTTCTTCTTCTGTGTTTAGCTTACTTGTACTAAGATTAACACCTTCGTCCCAATACCTCCTATTTTTCAGAACTCGTATAGGCAGCTCCCAAGTTTCATGATCAGTTACTACATGCTTATCACTAAAAGGTACTATAATTACTCCGGTTATTGGCAAGACCATTTTTAACTGGCTTCTTTCAAAGTCAACAACACTCTGATATTTTGACAAGAAATCTATGCCAATTAAAACCTCAATACTGAGATTGTTTACAATTAAACATGGATGATCAATTAAATTACCATTAATGTTAAAGGGCAGCAAAGCTTCTCGCTTTACCGTTTTTGACACCTTGCCAGTAGCACCAATTATTCTTAGTCCTGATACCCTCATTACTGTAAGCTTGTCTTTACCCGGTAATGCATCAAAGAAGGACTGAGATATTGCACTCACCTCACTTCCACTGACTAAGAGACAACGTACATTGATACCCAACATATTCACTATTATTATAGGGTGGCTTATTCTAGGTTGTACAGGTGGTTCCTCAAATTCATCTAATAGTTCCTTTTGGATTCGTCTCCAACTAAAGTGATCAACGTCTGTCTTCATTACATTTAGGTCACAGTGTGTAGGGGTTTCCTGAATTACATTTTCAGCTGCCTTTTCCAGTCGGTCTATTAATTTTAAATCGAAACACCGCACGACTTCATTACATTTAGTTTGCTGAACATGACCCAAATTACTGTAGTCTGAGCGATTCTGCGCCTCTAGACCGGGCATAACATTAGTTACAGCTAAACCACTTTCACCATTATCGTCGGTTTCCTTCTCAAGTGACAACTGGTCACAGCTACTGGGTTCATCGACCCCCAACAGCCTACCCTCTACATTCTCACTTATCTCCTGTCCTAAATCTATTAGTACATTATCAACATCCTGCACAGGCACTTTAGATAAGAGCACATCATCTTCATCGTAAATATAAGCATGAATTTCTTCTGCTTCTTCACCTGACAATTCAGTATTTTGTAGCTCTTCCCTATCGTTACACAGCTGCGCCTTCTCTTTCTCTTCCCACTTAGAAAGCGTCTCTAACACGGTATCTATCAAATACTGTGAGTGATCTAATATTTCTGTTGTATCCTTAGGTGCTACCGACTCTTCATCCACATGTTCAGTTTGAGTATTCTGATCTGTCTTACCAACTCCCTTAACTACTGGCATAGGAAAAGTAACCGCCTGGTGAGCGCCAGTGTCCTCATAGACGGGAACTAGTTTTCCTGCCTCGTCCTACTACTGTTTCCTTTATTTTCATTATAGTTAACTGGCACAGCATTACTTTCCGTACTGTTGTTTACATGCATATTTCTGTTTGGAACAAAATTATTATCCCTTGGACGCCATTGTTGGTTCTGATAATTATTTCCCCAATTCCTACCTCTCCTAGGATGGCGAACACCTACTGTTCTGATGTTTACATTGCCATTTTGCTCGTTCCGAAAATTACTATTATTGTTATTGGCATTTCTGTTATTACGTGCTTGCTCCTCATTGGCAGCAACACGTTCTACACGTTCCAGATATTCAATGAAACGATCCAGATTGTCTCTAGGGGCAGATATAATTCTAGTTTGCCAATACCATGGCAGTTTGGCTTCAAGACCTAGTATAATCATTTCAGGTTTCAGCTTTTCGTCCAAATGTGACAAACGTGAAATCTATGACCTAGCAAACTCTTTAATGGATTCCTTGCCTGCATTGAAGCGTTTTCCACTCCAAAATTCACTCAACACTTCATTTTGCTTATTGCTAGACCAATACTCATTAATGAAAGCTGCTTTAAATTCCGCTAATGTTTTACACTTTAACATAACATCAGCTGACCAACGCATGGCGTCACCTGCTAAATGGCTTTTAATAAATGAGATTTTCTCTCGTTCAGACCAAGTTGGTGGAATCACATCTTCAAAATCGTTCCAGAAATCTAGCGGGTGGATATTTTTATCTGGATCGAACCGCAAGAACTGCCGACACCCGATAAAAGCGGCGTTTGCAGCTACAACTTGTTGTATACTACCATTACCAGAAGCTACTGAAGCTACTTTACTCTCAATGTTAGCAATGTTAGTACTTATAATTTCTACTTTCATTTCCACATCATCTACTCTTTGTACAATATGAGTAGTATCAGTTTTGATTGCATCTATGTCAGCTTCACATATGTTTACCTTTATATTAACATCTTTAAATCTATCTGAGCACAGTTCAGACTCCGCCTCGATCTTTTCTGTTAACTTGTGCTCCAGCTTCGCATCTTCCATTTGGAAGTCTTTGCGAACCTCAGCAACTTCGGATTTAACTGTTTTATACATCTCAGAAAACTGTTGAGCAACCTTTTTCTTAATATCCTCATGATTGTAATCAATTTTATAATTCAAACTGTCTAGATCCTTATTGCAACCAGCCTTGAAGGTATTGTCCATTTCCTCCAATCGTTTATTAAAATTAGTTTGGCTGGCCACAATTTCAGACTTTAATCCAGGATTACTGCTTTTGACCTGTTCACTTATTTAGACTTTAATTCAGCATTATTGGATTCTAATTTATTGTCCATTGCCTCAAACCGTTTATTAAAATTTGTTTGGCTGGCCACAATCCTGTTATTTACCTCAATTATATCAGATTTTAAACTACTGTCAGGAGACAATACTTAACATTTCACTTTAACATTACTACTTTCATGCATGTTTATACTTGAAACGTTGTCTGAATTTACACTTCCCTCAACAGACATAGGTTCTAATTTAAGTTTAAACTCAGTTTCTTTTGGCGGTTCCATCGCCGACAGTCTTTTAGTGCAGGTTAGTAAAATTTTTAACAGCTTTTCACTTAACTTAGTTCCTTCTGCACGACGTCGTCGGCGCGGCGTACCAGGATTACTGATGCGACGTGGCACGTTGAACTGCAGACGGCACTCCGACGGCTGTTGTGTGTTTGCGTGGCCCGTAACTACAGGTGCGGCTCCGGCTGCTGCGGCTGACGACTGCGGTGCGGCGAAACTGGCTACTCGCGATGCCGGCAGCACCACTAGACTCAGTGCCAGCTCCGTGAATTCAGATGCGTTGTTAATCCAATTGCATCGTCCACATGCACACGTAACACTTTCACTGTTCTATTACTCAGCTGCGTGTCGCATTCCACTCGCGAATCCGAATAGTTAAAAATCACTTTCACTTAGTTGATTTCCCGGCTGATGCACCATATGTGGGGTGATGCTTTTTAAATTGAAAATTAATTGCTGTATAAAAGCTTGCATGTTGAATCAGTTTCTAGCTTTTAGAATGTTGTTAATGCTGTCTTTCGCCGTTCTCAACACTGGCTCTCTAATTCCTTTTTAGCTCCCAGAAAGTGATTTAACAAAACGTGAAGCCTGTAATTAGAGTTCCTAGTGCCCACTTCAGATGAGAATATAATTATAGCTGCAGCTTATAGCTCTGAGGAATTAGGAGATTGTCCGGGATTTCTAATCAAAAACGACTTTCCAAAATAGTTGAGTATATTCTCAAAGTCACAAATAAAAACACACAAGTATCCCTACAACCTAACTAACAGAGCAGTTCAGAGTCTAATGCGCTGATGCAACTATAAATGTCCGAATTAAATGTTAAAAAGAATGCTCGCCATAATTTGATGAGAGTATTTCATCAAACGCCACGCTAAATTATTGGTAGAATGTCTGTCCCGCGACGGCACGTGAAAATACGACAATACGCAAACTGAAGCTAGATAATGAAAATCATCCCAGAATTAACACTTCACTTGAAATGATTTCATGGTTCCGCGTATCTCTAGTAACTTAATACGGCACCCGAGGCTGTTTGTCGCAGTGATACCGACGCGACGCGACTGCCGACACAGATGGCGTGTTATTCAGCGTCTGGAGAGAACTGGGGCCTTCCTTCCTCGCGCAGCATTCTTATATATAAAGCCGCGGTGCGGACGGCTAAGGGAACGCCTGATCAAATCGGCTCTCCCGACTAGCCGCTGGGCTAGTAACGCACCACTTCAAGTTACATAATAAATTATAGCTTCTTTTGCTGATGGCCGATGAAGCTCTTAATTTAAATGTGCATTCAGCACGCAGGTAAGTATTGATAATAAAATTTTGACGTGGCTAAGTTAAGTATTTTGGGCGAGAGAATTAATTTAATTGCCCTGCACGCAGCAGATGAGCTCTGAACTGGCCCTTTTGAGATCCGCTATCGCTATAATTTTATAGGTATTCAAAAGAAACTTTTCACATCTTCATAGTCATAGCGGACCTCCAACCTATTTAAATCTAAACATCCTAGCCTTATTTACTAGCCTACTTAATCTATCTTGCTTCCTTCAGTTTTGAGACGAAAACCACAAAATCATGAATCTCCACTAAAATCTTAATCTGTGAAATCCAAAGTACTGTTTTTATTAAATCATTATGAAAGATGAATCTAAATATAAATTTTGAAGTCTCTAGCTCTTTTCTGTTGCGCCAATGATTTTTACAGAAAAACGTCCAAATTTCGGAAATGACTTAAGTTATCGAACTGATATTTAACACACATTAATTTAGCATTATTCCTGACATGCTAGAAAAGTTTTAGGACATTTGCTTGATTCTTAAGGTATTGCGCAACATTTATGACGTCAGAGCTAGTTACAGCAGACTGGCTGGCACACAATGGAAACTGATGTGAATTTACTACAGCGTGAGTAGGCTGCTTCCCTACAGTAGGATTCGAACCTGCGACTGTAGCGGTCGCAAGGTTCCAGGCTGAAGCGCCTAGAACCGCTCAGCCACACCGGCCGGCGTGATCGTTCCAGCATGACGCGACATTTGCATGGAATGGGGAAGATTCAAAACTCGGATGTGTGCTCTAAGCCAAAACAAAACAAAACAAAAAAAATGAGCAGGTGGTCACATATGCATCTCGGCTGGCTCGTCATAAATTCACTCGTGAAAAACACCAACCGTTCCTATCCTGTATCGTTACTGTTGACGATAAACGACGTCTTCATGCTAACAGCCGGCCGAAGTGGCCGTGCGGTTCTAGGTGCTGCAGTCTGGAACCGCGAGACCGCTACGGTCGCAGGGTCGAATCCTGCCTCGGGCATGGATGTGGGTGATGTCCTTAGGTTAGCTAGTTTTAACTAGTTCTAAGCTCTAGGGGACAATGACCTCAGAAGTTGAGTCCCATAGTGCTCAGAGCCATCCATGCTAACAAAAGGAAAATAAATTGATGGTTGAGCCCAAACAAAGCAGCAACTCCCCATTCAAAGACCTGTGCGCATCCACAATGTCTTGTATCTGGTAGAACAGCGGCGGGGTGTGATTGCTTTCCCGTGATGTAACCATCGCTGCCGACAAATGGTTCAAATGGCTCTGAGCACTATGGGACTCAACTGCTGTGGTCATCAGTCCCCTAGAACTTAGAACTACTTAAACCTAACTAACCTAAGGACATCACACAACACCCAGCCATCACGAGGCAGAGAAAATCCCTGATCCCGCCGGGAATCGAACCCGGGAACCCGGGCGTGGGAAGCGAGAACGCTACCGCACGACCACGAGATGCGGGCCATCGCTGCCGACATTCGTTGTGCGGCCTGTATTGCCCGTCGGCCCTGGTCATTTCATAATGACATCACGTAGAAAGGAAGTAAGCCAGCCTACGTAAAATGGGTTGTGACTTGAACAGAGCTGGCGGGGACGCCAAACACTCGAACAGTATTCAAGAATGGGTCGCAGTAGCGTTCTACACGCCGTCTGCTACATTCCCCCAACTAAAACAAAGTCAAGCATTTGCCTCCAGTGCCACCAGCCTGACGTGATCATTCCATTTCACGTCGCTTTGCGACTTACGCCAAGAAGTGTAATTGATGTGATTGTGTCAAACAGCACACTACTAATGTTGTACCTGAACGGGTTTGGTTTTCCTACTTATACGCATTAACTTAGATTTTTCTACATTCAGAGCAAGCTGCCATTCATCACACCAACTAGCTATTTTGTCTAAAGTGGTCTTGTATCATCCTACAGTCACCCAACGTCGACACCGTCCCGTACTCCATAGCATCATCAGCAAACAGTCGCGGACTGCAACTCAGCCTGTCCGCCAGGTCATTTATACATACAGAGAACAAAAGCAGTACTGTCACACTTCCCTGGGGCACTCCTGACGATACAGTTATCTCTGATGAATACTCACCGTCGAGGACAACGTATTGGGTTGTATTACTTAAGAAGTCTTGGAGCCACTCGCATAACTGGGAAGCCATTTCGTTACCCCGTATCATGATTAACAGGCGGCAATGGGGCACCGTGTCGATCGCTCACCGGATAACTAGGAATCTACCTGTTGCCTTCCATCCATTATTTGAACGATATCATGTGAGACAATGGCAAACTGAATTTCGCACGAGCGATGCTTTCTACATCCGTACTCATTTGTGGACAGAAGCTCTTCTCTCTCTAGAAAATTGATTATATTCGAAATCAAAATGTGTTCAAGAATTCTGCAGGAAACCGATGCAAAGGATTACGCTTGTCAGTTCCTATACTCTTGCTATACTCCTCCACCTCATACAGGAGTGGCCTTTTTTTTCTTTTTTTTTTTTTTCAGGCGCTTGGGGCTTTTCGCTGAGGACGAGATTCGCGATAAGTGCAAGCTAATACGATAGTTCAGGTATACATGCCGACGTCGCAAGGTGAGGATGAAGGGGTGGAGAAAGTATACCAGGATACTGAACGAAAATGCAGTACATAAAGTGAGATGAAAATGTAATAGTCATGGGGGACTGGAAGGCTATTGTAGGAGAAGACAGAAGAAAATGTCAAGGCAAAATATATACTTGGGACTGAGAGAAGAGAGTAAATGAGTTCTGAACAAATTTCAGCTAGTAATGGCGAATACTCTGTTCAAGAGTCACAAGAGGAAGAAGTATACTTAAAAGAGACTGGGTGATACGGAAAGATTTCAGTTAGGTTACATCATGGTCAGGAAAAGATTCTGAATGAGATGCTGGATTGTAAAGCGTACCCAGGAGCAGACATGGACTCAGACCACACTGCAGTGGTGATGAAGAGCACGCTGGAGTTAAATATAATAAATTAGTCAGTAAAAAACAATACGAAATGAAGTATGACTCGGGTTACTAAGGACTGAAGAGATACGCTTGAAGTTCTCTAAGACTATAGATGCTTCAATACGGAATAGTTCACTAAGCAGTACAGTTGAGCCCGCATCTCGTGGTCGTGCGGTAGCGTTCTCGCTTCCCACGCCCGGGTTCCCGGGTTCGATTCCCGGCGGGGTCAGGGATTTTCTCTGCCTCGTGATGGCTGGGTGTTCTGTGCTGTCCTTAGGTTAGTTAGGTTTAAGTAGTTCTAAGTTCTAGGGGACTTATGACCACAGCAGTTGAGTCCCATAGTGCTCAGAGCCATTTGAACCATTTTTTAGTACAGTTGAAGAGGATTGGACGTCTCTAAAAAGGGCAATCACGAAGGCTGGGACGAAGAACATTGATACAAAGAAGGTACCTGAGAAGAAACCATGGGTTTCAGAACAAATGTTTCATTTGATCGGTGAAAGAAGGAAGTACAAAAATGTTTAGGGAAATTCAGGAATACAGAAATACAAGTCCCTGAGGAATGAATTAAAGAGGAAGTGCAGAGAAACTAAGACGAAATGACTGCATGGAAACTGTGAAGAAATCAAAAAGAAATGATTGTCGGAAGGACTGACTCAGCATACAGGAAAGTGAAATTAAAAGCAAGGATGGCATCATTAAGAGTGCAACGGGAATTCCACTTTTAAATACAGAGGAGAGAGTGGATACGTGGAAAGAATTGTGAAGATGTCTAAGAGGGAAAGATTTCTGTGATATGATGGAACAAGAAACAGTTGTCGATTTAGAAGACATGGGAGATCCAGTTTTAGAATCACAGTTTAAAAGGCAGAAAAGATAGATAACTATCCAACAGAATTTCTAAAATCATTGGGGAAGTGGCAACAAAATGGCTATTCACGTTGGTGTGTAGAATGTATAAGTCTGGCGACATAACATTTCACTTTCTGAAAAATATCGTCGACACAGTTCCAAGACTACAGGAGCTGACAATTGCCAGAATTATCACATAATCAGCTTAATAGCTGATGCATCCAACTTGCCGACGAGAATAACATACAGACGAATAGAAAAGAAAATTGAGGATGTGTTAGATGATCAGCTTGGGTTTAGGAAAGGTAAAGGCAGCAGAGAGGCAATTCTGACGTTGCGGTTGATAATGGAAGCAAGACCAAAGGAAAAGCAAGACACGTTCATAGGATCTGTTGACCTACAAAAAGCGCTCGACAGCTTCAAATGCCGAAAGTTGTTCGAAATTCAGATGAAAATATGGGTAAGATATACCGAGAGGCGGTTAGTATACAACATGTAAAAATGCCAGGAGGAAACAAAAAGAGTGGAAGAGCAAGAACGTAGTGCTCAAATGAAAAGGGGTGTTAAATAGGGATGCAAACTTTCGCACCTACTGTTCAACCTATACATAGAAGACGCAATGATGGAAATAAAAGAAGGGCTCAACAGTTGAATTAAAATTCAAGGTGGAAAAATATTAATGACACGATTCGCTGATGACATTGCTATCCGCAGTGAAATGAAGAAGAATTACATGATCTGCTAAATGGAGTGAACAGTATTCTGCGATGTACTCGGCTAATTAGTTTTCTTCGGCGCGCAAAGTGTTATCACGATACGCAGTGACGTTTTCACAGTGAGTAAATCGAAGAAAAACGAAAGTAATCATAGCAGAAATAAGAACAGCGAGAAACTTATCATCAGGATTGGTCACGTAGTAGATGAAGTTACGGAATTCGACTACCTAGGCAGCAAAATAACCATTGACGAATGGAGCAAGGAAGTCATCAAAAGCATACTAGCAGTGGCAAAAAGGGAATTTCTGCCGAGAGAAGTCTACTAATGGAAAAGATAGTCCTTAATTTGAGGAATAAATTTCTGGGAATGAACGTTTTGAGCACAGAATTGTATGGTAGTGAAACACGGACTGTGGGAAAAACGGAGCAGAAAAGAATCGTGGCATTTGAGATGTGGTGCTACAGACGAATGTTGAAAACTGTGTGGGCTGATAAGGTAAGGAATGAGGAGGTACTGCGCAGAATCGGAGAGGAAAGGAATATGTGGGAAACGCTGAGAGCGAGAAGGGACAGGATGATAGGACATCTGTCAATATATCAGAGAATGACTATCATGATACTGAAGGGAGCTGTAGCGGGTAAAAACTGTAGAGGGAGACAGAGACTGGAATACATGGAGCAAATAATTGAGGACATAGGTTGCAAGTGCTACTCTGAGCTGAAGGGGTTGGCACAGGAGAGCAATTCGTGGTGGGAGTCAGAAGACTGATGACTCAAAAAAGGGATGGGGCAAATTCTCCAGAATACTCTCTATAAAGCCGAAGAGGGATTCCATCTAGCCGGCCGGAGTGGCCGAGCGGTTCTAGGCGCTACCGTCAGGACCCGCGCGACCGCTACGGTCGCAGGTTCGAATCCTGCTTCGGGCATGGATGTGTGTGATGTCCTTTGGTTAGTTAGGTTTAAGTAGTTCTAGGGGACTGATGACCTCAGAAATTAAGTCCCATAGTGCTCAGAGCCATTTGAACCATTTGATTCCATCTAGTTAGCGACCTAGACCTAGCGACTGTTTCCAAATATTTCAGCTGCTACTCTACACCTGGGTTATCTACACTCCTGGAAATGGAAAAAAGAACACTTTGACACCGGTGTGTCAGACCCACCATACTTGCTCCGGACACTGCGAGAGGGCTGTACAAGCAATGATCACACGCACGGCACAGCGGACACACCAGGAACCGCGGTGTTGGCCGTCGAATGGCGCTAGCTACGCAGCATTTGTGCACCGCCGCCGTCAGTGTCAGCCAGTTTGCCGTGGCATACGGAGCTCCATCGCAGTATTTAACACTGGTAGCATGCCACGACAGCGTGGACGTGAACCGTATGTGCAGTTGACGGACTTTGAGCGAGGGCGTATAGTGGGCATGCGGGAGGCCGGGTGGACGTACCGCCGAATTGCTCAACAGGTGGGGCGTGAGGTCTCCACAGTACATCGATGTTGTCGCCAGTGGTCGGCGGAAGGTGCACGTGCCCGTCGACCTGGGACCGGACCGCAGCGACGCACGGATGCACGCCAAGACCGTAGGATCCTACGCAGTGCCGTAGGGGACCGCACCGCCACTTCCCAGCAAATTAGGAACACTGTTGCTCCTGGGGTATCGGCGAGGACCATTCGCAACCGTCTCCATGAAGCTGGGCTACGGTCCCGCACACCGTTAGGCCGTCTTCCGCTCACGCCCCAACATCGTGCATCCCGCCTCCAGTGGTGTCGCGACAGGCGTGAATGGAGGGACGAATGGAGACGTGTCGTCTTCAGCGATGAGAGTCGCTTCTGCCTAGGTGCCAATGATGGTCGTATGCGTGTTTGGCGCCGTGCAGGTGAGCGCCACAATCAGGACTGCATACGACCGAGGCACACAGGGCCAACACCCGGCATCATGGTGTGGGGAGCGATCTCCTACACTGGCCGTACACCACTGGTGATCGTCGAGGGGACACTGAATAGTGCACGGTACATCCAAACCGTCATCGAACCCATCGTTCTACCATTCCTAGACCGGCAAGGGAACTTGCTGTTCCAACAGGACAATGCACGTCCGCATGTATCCCGTGCCACCCAACGTGCTCTAGAAGGTGTAAGTCAACTACCCTGGCCAGCAAGATCTCCGGATCTGTCCCCCATTGAGCATGTTTGGGACTGGATGAAGCGTCGTCTCACGCGGTCTGCACGTCCAGCACGAACGCTGGTCCAACTGAGGCGCCAGGTGGAAATGGCATGGCAAGCCGTTCCACAGGACTACATCCAGCATCTCTACAATCGTCTCCATGGGAGAATAGCAGCCTGCATTGCTGCGAAAGGTGGATATACACTGTACTAGTGCCGACATTGTGCATGCTCTGTTGCCTGTGTCTATGTGCCTGTGGTTCTGTCAGTGTGATCATGTGATGTATCTGACCCCAGGAATGTGTCAATAAAGTTTCCCCTTCCTGGGACAATGAATTCACGGTGTTCTTATTTCAATTTCCAGGAGTGTACTTCCTTGCCATCCATGGAGGACTATATGCGACAGTCAGACGACTGTGTGTCTACACGATTGTGTTGCGTGAGTAATTTCTTAAACGCGAAATTTATAGCTTTAGCTTTCCTTTCGCCATCTTCTGTTGCGTCACCTATCTGTTCATCGAGTGACGGGATACAAACCTACGACCAGCTTAGTTAAATTAAGTGTAACTAGAATTATCTCGGATTTCAGCGAGATCTTTCGGTAAGGTATGACGTTGGAAGTTGTTGTATACCTCGCGCACTGATCTTCTTACGGACTCACGAATTTCTACTAACTTTTGTCTGTTAACAATTGCGTGCTCTTTAAACGAGAGCGCAATAATCTCTATTTTCTCAGCATTTTCCGAATGTGATTACTACTTTTCCTCCATTCTGTCATTCAGGTGCAGTTACCGTTGAACTAGATACAACTGACTACGAATTGACTCTTGCTCCGTACTCAACATTTCCCATTTGTGCTTGTGGGCGGTCTATTATTTGATTTAAATGGGTAGTTTTCATAAAGAAATTGTAAGAAATTATGATTTTTTTTAAACAAATGCTTTTCGGTTTACAAAATAGCTCAGAAGGCCGAAATGTTGCACAGCACTTATGTGCGGTTGCATCTCGCCTCCGATTCCTTACAGACTGCCATAGACATGCAGTTATTGGTCTAGCGGCCAAGTACGAAATAATTCCTACACGTTAAATGTATTCGCAATTGCGAATATGAAGAGTTATCAGCTGTAGAATGGAATGACGACAATGAAAACTTGTGCCGGGCCGGGACACGAACCCAGATTTCCCGCTATATCACTAGCGGTCGCCTTACCATTTGGTTATCTGATCCACTTCCAGATGTCGTCAACCATGCATCTACAACCTGTACTCGTACATCTATTATGTATATTCCCGGACAGGTGAGACATTTAAAAAAAAATGGCTCTAAGCACTATGGGACTTAACATCTGTGGTCATCAGTCCCCTAGACTTAGACTAACCTAAGGACATCACACACATCCATGCCCGAGGCAGGATTCGAGCCTACGACCGTAGCAGCAGTGCGGTTCGGGACTGAAGCGCCTAGAACCGCTCGGCCACAACGGCCGGCAAGACATTCTACTTGAAAGTCGCTTGCCCAGTGTCTGCGGATAAATACAATACTGCAGCACCTGTCTTATTATGAATGCAAGTCCAAAGGAACTTTGCATCGTAATTCAGAATAACACACGCACAGCAATATCTTATAATTCCTAAACATGTCTTAGAAACCTTTATCGAGCATCACATCTGCACATGTCCATTAGCCGCTGTGGAAACGTCACTGCGTATCGTGATAACACTCTGCGAGCCGAAGAAAACTAATTAGTCGAGTACATCGCAGAAGACTCTGCACTGAACCACCGACAGCCACATTAGAAACAGTGACTCGCGGAGACGAGTCGAACAGTTCTACGAGGAACGCACCTTGACAGCGCAGACGGACTCCTTGTAGATTCCAGCGTAGTCTCAAGGGTTTCTCCCTTCTTTCCCAACTGACTGCTCCATTTGTGCGACTCGAGCGTTTAAAAACGACTCAAGGAAGGAAACTGCGGCTTCGCTTCGATTGCGTCAGTTCGTAAACGAAATTTTAGGAAGCCCGCACTCGGTGGTGGGAGGACTTGAGATGAGATAGAGAAGGAAGCAGTGGATTAAGTAAGCAAAAATTGAGGATCTAGTTGAAATCCCTGGATAACGCAGGAGGCATTGAATAACGAAGGAGAAAACAGAAAAAATCAGTAAGTGAAGCATCAAAATTCGAGCGTATATCAGAGAGACAAGCTTCTGAATCTTCGTGTAAGATTGACGATCAGACAGCGCGATCAGAACCGGATTCAGACCTAATGGAAGGACCCCATTTCGCATCCACCAGGTTGGATTAAAGAAAGACATCGAAATAATTCAGATTGAATAAAGGAAGGAAGGCCGTGCCCTTTCAAAGGAACCATTCCCGCAACATAAAGTTGCGATTCGGTAAGCAATTCGGGGGTGTGCTGCCAGGTTTGTTACCTGTACGTTCGATCCCCGAGCGAGTATTACGGAAATGATCCGTGAATTCAAATGGTTCAAATGGCTCTGAGCACTATGGGACTTAACATCGATTGTCATCAGTCCCCTAGAACTTAGAACTACTTAAACCTAACTAACCTAAGGACAGCACACCACACCCAGTCATCACGAGGCAGAGAAAATCCCTGACCCCGCTGGGAATCGAACCCGGGAACCCGGGCGTGGGAAGCGAGAACGCTACCGCACGACCACGAGCTGCGGACGATCCGTGAATTCGAACTCGATTCCCTGGAGGGGACGTTCTTTTAGCGAAACACTATCGAAAGTAGAGAACCAACATGTGGGGCAAAGCTATCATATATCTCACGTAAGGACCACAAAGACAAGAAAACGAAAACTGGGCCTCGAACGGAGACATACAGACAGGAAAGGGAACGATAGCAGTGGTGTAAGTTCTTTCCACCATGCACCGTATGGTGTCTTGCGGAGTTTGTGCGAGTGCCTACTGAAAAATAATTCCTCCGAATTTTTTATGAGGATAGTCTTAAAGCTTGTAAATAAAACAAATTTTCTCCATCTTTTCTCTTCACATCTACATGCTAAGTTCTCAACATAATCGTCCTGGCGACGAATACATTCCTCCCAACGAGCGACCAGTTTTATGTTAGTCCTCAGGATATCGTCGCCCTTGGCACTGAAATTAAAATCTTCACTGTTAGGCCGCGTCATATTTCTCAAAACAAGTGGCGTTTCCACCCCTGTGCTGGAATCTTCCTCAGTATCTTGTGGTGTCCACTGCAGTTGGACACTGTCAGAGAATAGTGACAGCTTGTCTTGTAGAGGGGAGTTTTCCCGTGCTTGTGCTGAAGAAGTGGGATTATTGAATGAAAAACCTTGGTCGACTGTTGGTGGAGCGTCTTCAGTGGATACTGAGTGTTTTTCCGTAATAATACCGAAGAAGGGAGCTACTGGCAAAAGCTTGGCGGGCCATCGTCATTGGTTAGAAAGGGTGTTATTTTCCCATAGTTACGCTGGAGAAGAGTTATTAGTTAAAATTCCTCCTGCTGGTATTGCTGGACTCTTGCCATTGGCAAACAGGTAGAGAATGAAAGAGGTAATGTTTATCCAAACTATTATTGTCCTCAGAGGTGGTTTACAGGGCGTTGTTGTATTGCTCGTAATTTTGGAAATTTGTGGTAAGAGCCGGCCGCTATGACCGAGCGGTTCCTGATGCTTCAGTCATGTAGAGAGTGACAATTATTGAACTATATGAAAAGATCTACCTCTGAATCTACATCCATACTCCGAAAGCTATCTGACGGTGTGTGGCGGAGGGTACCTCGAGTACCTCTATCAGTTCTCCCTTATATAACTTAGTAACAAACTACAGCGTGGACACATTTTATTCAACATGTAAACGTCACTGCAGATATTCGGTTATGACACGTTCGATATGCTTGCCATCATTGACGATGGTGTGGCGCAGACGAATAGCGAAATTCTGCATTACCCGCTGAAGTGTGGGAACATCGATGGTGTCGATGACTGTTTTCAGCTCAACAATGGTTTTGGGATTACTGCTGTGGGCCGTCTTTAATACAGCCCCACAAAAAGAGTCGCATGTGTTCAGATCCGGAGAATATAGGTTCGAATCCTGCCTCGAGCATGGATGTGTGTGATGTCTTTAGGTTAGTTAGGTTTAAGTAGTTCTAAATGTAGGGGACTGATGACCTCAGATGTTAAGTCCCATAGTGCTTAGAGCCATTTCAACCATTTGGGGCAAGTTCCTATGGGTCCAAACTGCTGAGGCATCGGTCCCTAGGCTTACACACTACTTTATCTAGCTTGAACAAACTTACGCTAAGGATAACACACACACCCATGCCCGAGGGCGAATTCGAACCTCCGACGGGGGTAAGGGGGGGGGGGGCAGCGCAAACCGTGGCAAGGCGCTTAAGACCCCACGGCTCGTAAGCCGCACCTCAAATGCACTTCCTTGATGGCAAAGAGCCAAGATGCCGGAAGCTATAGGGCTCTTAGACACTTCAATCGCATTTCGGACTTTTCTTCTGTAAATGTTGGTTTCCTTAGCCAACAGCTGTACATTATTGAAGTTGATGTCAAGGCCATAGTTCTCGAGACGTCCGCTAACGTCGATTTCATACTTCACGCTTTGTTTCAGTCGCGTGTGGCGTCTGTGTTCCTTAATACGTTCTCTAGCAGTCCTTCCCCCTTACCGCAGCCACACGTCACCTTACAGAAGCCTACAGTGTGGAGGCAATCAGGTGCATCCATTTTCCGTCGCAAAAAGTCTTTTACTTTGTTTTGGCTGAAGAAAGTGGTCTGAATACCATTTTTCCTTAAAATTCTACTTGTACGCTCAGTGATCTCAGAAACAAACAGTAACTTAAAAGATTGAAAAGGCGCTTCCCCAACCTTCCTATTAGGACAATTAATACTTCGCTCAAAAGTCTTGTTTAGGGAAAAACTTTCAGAGCCGTTGGCCTTCATGGTCTTCTTTAAAAGATCCAACATCTATTACAATCTGTTGCCGTCGCTCATATGGAAGGCACGTGAAGACAGAGCATCCCAGTTGGACGTCTTCAGCTCAGCTCAGCTCAGCGTGTGAAGCTCAGGGCCAGGAATCTGACTGGAGTAGAAGTGTGTTCAGTGATGAGTCTCCGTTTCGAATTGACCCCCTGGCAGTCGCTCGCCTTACGGCCCAACAGCTAGAAGAGATGGTCTGGGGTGACATTTCATTTCGTAGCAGAGCCTCTTAGGTTGTTATCAGCAGCACATCGATGACATTCTACGCCCAATTTTGTTGCCCTTCTTGGCGAGCCATCATGGGCTAACATTTCAGCAAGATAATGCCTACCCCCCACATGGTGAAGGTTTCTACCATTTGTGCTTGCCAATCCGCACCTTGGCCAGCAAGATCGTCGGATCCGTTCCCAACCGAGAACGTTCGAGACATGAAGTGCAGGACCCTCCAAAGCGCCAATTGGACAGAATTTCGCACGAGATCCCGGAGGAGGACATCTGATAACTTCTTGCCCAAGGACCAGAGGTGAACCAACACGCTATTAACTTGCTCAATTTTTGAAGATATTTATCTTGAATGAATCATCCATTTTTTCTTAAATTGTAGTCATTAGTTTTTCTGTAAAAGTAGATCACATCTACCGGTTTCCCTCCCATTCGGATAATTCCTTCATAGTGTGATTATTTATTTTTCTTTTTGTCATAGAGTGTATAAAAATATACATTATTGAAACTTCCTGGCAGACTAAAACTGAGCGCCGGACCGAGACTCGAACTCGGGAACTTTGCCTTTCGCGTACAAGTGCTCTACCAACTGAGCTACCCAAGCACGACTCACTCTCCGTCCTCACAGCTTTACAGTTTTAATCCGACAGGAAGTTTCACATCAGCGCACACTCCATTGCAGAGTGAAAATCTCATTCTGGAAACATCCCCCAGGCTGTGGCTAAGCCATGTCTCCGCAATATCCTTTCTTTCAGGAGTGCTAGTTCTGCGAGGTTCGCAGGAGAGCTTCTGGAAAGCCTGGAAGGTCGGAGGCGAGATACTGGCAGAAGTAAAGCTGTGAGGATGGGGCGTGAGTCGTACTTGGGTACCTCAGTTGGTAGAGCAGTTCCCTGCGAAAGGCAAGGGTCCCGAGTTCGAGTCTCGGTCCGGCACACAGTTTTAATCTGCCAGGAAGTTTCATATCAGCGCACACTCCGCTGCAGAGTGAAAATCTCATTCTGGATATACATTATTCACTGCTCACAAGTAAGTAATTATACTGATATATAATAATCGTGATGCCCAATAGCTGCTTATGTCATGTAGAGAGTGACAATTATTGAACTATATGAAAAAATCTACCTCTGAATCTACATCCATACTCCGGAAGCCATCTGACGGTGTGTGGCGGAGGGTACCTCGAGTACCTCTATCAGTTCTCCCTTATATAACTTAGTAACAAACTACAGCGTGGACACATTTTATTCAACATGTAAACATTACTGCAGATATTCGGATTTAGGTTATGACACGTTCGATATGCTTGCCATCATTGACGATGGTGTGGCGCAGACGAATAGCGAAATTCTGCATTACCCGCTGAAGTGTGGGAACATCGATGGTGTCGATGGTTCTTTTCAGCTCAACAATGGTTTTGGGATTACTGCTGTGGGCCGTCTTTAATATAGCCCCACAAAAAGGAATCGCATGTGTTCAGATCCGGAGAATATAGTGGCCAATCGAGGCTATTGCAAGTGGCCTCTGGGTGCCCCGGTGCCAGAATGCATTCCCAAAAATGCTCCTCCAGAACATTAAACACTCCCCTGTTTCGATGGGATCGAGCTCCGTCTTAGCATGAGCCACATCTTGCCAAAATCAGGGTCGCTTTGGATAATGGGGATGAAATCATCTTCCACAACTTTCTCGTACCGTTCGGTAGTCACCGTGCCATCAAGGAATATCGCAGCGATTATTCCGTGACTGGACATTGCACGCCACACGGTCACCCATTGAGGCTGAAGAGACTTCTCGGTCGCGAAATGCGGATTTTCAGTCCCCCAAATGTGCCAGTTTTGCTTATTGACGGACCCATCCAAATGAAAGTGGGCTTCGTCCCTAAACGAAACCACACAGCGCATACTAATTCCGATCATGCCCCGCAGCCAACCGTGCAGTTTGAACGTCCTACGCAAACAGTTCAGAATTTATCACGATTTTGTTTCATACAGTTCAATGATTGTCATTCAGGCCGCTGGACCTGATGGGATACCAGTTCGATTTTACACAGAGTACGTGAAGGAACTTGCCCCCCTTCTTGCAGCGGTGTACCGTAGGTCTCTAGAAGAGCGTAGCGTTCCAAAGGATTGGAAAAGGGCACAGGTCATCCCCGTTTTGAAGAAGCGACAACAAACAATTGTGCAGAACTATAGACCTATATCTCTAACGTCGATCAGTTGTAGAATTTTGGAACACGTATTATGTTAGAGTATAATGATTTTTCTGGAGACTAGAAATCTACTCTTTAGGAATCAGCATGGGTTTCGAAAAAGACGGTCGTGTGAAACCCAGCTCGCGCTATTCATCCACGAGACTCAGAGGGCCATAGACACGGGTTCACAGGTAGATGCCGTGTTTCTTGACTTCCGCAAGGCGTTCGATACAGTTCCCCACAGTCGTTTAATGAACAAAGTAAGAGCATATGGACTATCAGACCAATTGTGTGATTGGATTGAGGAGTTCCTAGATAACAGAACGCAGCATGTCATTCTCAATGGAGAGAAGTCTTCCGAAGTAAGAGTGATTTCAGGTGTGCCGCAGGGGAGTGTCATAGGACCGTTGCTATTCACAATATACATAAATGACCTTGTGGATGACATCGGAAGTTCACTGAGGCTTTTTGCAGATGATGCTGTGGTGTATCGAGAGGTTGTAACAATGGAAAATTGTACTGAAATGCAGGAGGATCTGCAGCGAATTGACGCGTGGTGCAGGGAATGGCAATTCAGTCTCAATGTACACAAGTGTAATGTGCTGCGAATACATAGAAAGATAGATCCCTTATCATTTAGCTACAAAATAGCAGGTCAGCATCTGGAAGCAGTTAATTCCATAAATTATCTGGGATTACGCATTAGGAGTGATTTAAAATGGAATGATCATATAAAGTTGATCGTCGGTAAAGCAGATGCCAGACTGAGATTCATTGGAAGAATCCTAAGGAAATGCAATCCGAAAACAAAGGAAGTAGGTTACAGTACGCTTGTTCGCCCACTGCTTGAATACTGCTCAGCGGTGTGGGGTCCGTACCAGATAGGGTTGATAGAAGAGATAGAGAAGATCCAACGGAGAGCAGCGCGCTTCGTTACAGGAGGAGGAGGAGGAGGAGGAGGAGGAGGAGATTAGTGTTTAACGTCCCGTCGACAACGAGGTCATTAGAGACGGAGCGCAAGCTGGGGTGAGGGAAGGATGGCGAAGGAAATCGGCCGTGCCCTTTCAAAGGAACCATCCCGGCATTTGCCTGAAGCGATTTAGGGAAATCACGGAAAACCTAAATCAGGATGGCCGGAGACGGGATTGAACCGTCGTCCTCCCGAATGCGAGTCCAGCGTGCTAACCACTGCGCCACCTCGCTCGGTCTCGTTACAGGATCATTTAGTAATCGCGAAAGCGTTACGGAGATGATAGATAAACTCCAGTGGAAGACTCTGCAGGAGAGACGCTCAGTAGCTCGGTACGGGCTTTTGTTAAAGTTTCGAGAACACGTCTTCACCGAAGAGTCAAGCAGTATATTGGTCCCTCCTACGTATATCTCGCGAAGAGACCACGAGGATAAAATCAGAGAGATTAGAGCCCACACAGAAGCATACCGACAATCCTTCTTTCCACGAACAATACGAGACTAGATTAGAAGGGAGAACCGATAGAGGTACTCAAGGTACCCTCCGCCACACAACGTCAGGTGGCTTGCGGAGTATGGATGTAGATGTAGATGTAGGTAATCGTGTTGCTCAGTGGTTGCTTATGTCATGTAGGCAGGTCGGACATTTTCTGACTTTTCAGCTTGCGCTTCAGAGTAGTCATAAAACTGAAAAGACGGCTGTGCTAAATAAATGGATACTGGTTAATAGTCTAATGGAGGAAATTTCCTTTAAAAAGATTGCGTATGTAGCGGGAACGCTGCGAGTGCGCAGTGGTATACTCGCTCTCCTTTCAGAGCGAGTCGAGTTCAGTTGTTCCCGACAGGTAACGAGAGTCTAGTCTGCGAACACACGGACAGGGCGCGCTCAGAGATAACATCAGAGGACTCGTTGGCGAATTTAAAAAGCGTATACGGAGCTTATTTCTGATATCTACCACATACCTGAGGATTCTTCTACTGTCGGAAACACAAGTGTCTTGTTGAGGAGTCTCCTTTGTAAGGTGACTGCTTCTTCCCAGTATGCTACCAACAAACTGAAGTCTGCCACCAGCCTTACCTACAATCTGGTTTACATTTTCATTCCATTTCACATTCCTGCAAACTGTTCCACCCAAATATTTGTATGAGTTCAACGATTCCAACTGACAAGGGGAGGCCGCCAATTGTGAAATTCAAATTCGATTCATACTGCGCATAATAAAAGCTCATGGCCAGAGGTGTAATGTGGCAAAGCACCAAGATGCACTTCTCAGCAGTTGTCGAGAAAATCGACAGTTAAAAGAAACCGCTGCGGTGAAATACTCTCTACGATTAATAAATTTCTACAGCGTCGTGGCGCAGCGATAAGCGCTCGGGTTCGTCTCCAATTGTACCGCCTCCATTTTTCGGTTTGTTTAACATTGTGTACCAAAGCTCTCACGTCCGCACTGATTTTCGACGATGTTATAAGTTGCGCTAGGGACCGCATCTACCTTCTTTCGAAGTTAGCAGGCAACTACGCTGTTATGCGGCGGCTCGTTTCGGCCCATTCAACATCTGTCCTTCAAGTGTAACGAGCGAGTAACGGAGTTTATATTTCATACCTGCCACAGCAAATTTGTGTTCGTGGGGTCTCTATTCTAATTCGAACGTTTGACTTACGCTATACGTATTCGTTTCGGAATATCGTTTCTACGTCTTCCGTTAACTATACGTGGTTAGCATTATGAAGACAATTAATAACATTTATGAAATACAACTTTGTTTGCGGAAAACATAATGATGTTCCAAGTCGCCAGTTTTTCCACGACAAACGACTTTCAACAACTTATTATATGCATAATTGTTGCAACTGATTGCCGGGAATGTGTGTGTGTGTGTGTGCGTGTGTGTGTATACACACATTTGAATTACAAAAATCAAATACTAAAAAAAAAGGTTGCATGGCGCGAGATTCGATCCGGCGACCTTCGGATTACGAACCCGAGCGCTTACCGCTGCGCCACGACGCTGTAGAAAATTATTAATCGAAGAGAGTATTTCACCGCAGCGGTTTCTTTTAACTGTCGATTTCCTCGACAACAGCTGAGAAGTGCATCTTGGCGCTTTGCCACATTACACCTCTGGCCATGAGCTTTTATTATGCGCAGTATGAATCGAATCTGAATTTCACAATTGGCGGCCTCCCCTTGTGAGACGCACAGATATTGTAGTCATAGGATACTCCTTTCTTTCCTCTTGTGAGGTGCATATTTTTATATTTATATTAATGTAAAGCAAGTTGTCAATCTTTGATTATGTAGACCTTATCGCAAAAAGTGTCTCATCACACACTCAAGCGCCAAACAAACTGGTATAGGCATGTGAGATACGTAAACATGGAGAATGCGACGCTGCAGTCGGCAACGCCTATATAAGACAACAAGTGTCTGTTGCAGTTGTTAGATCGGTTACTGCTCCTACAATGGCACGTTATCAAGATTTAAGTGAGTTTGAACGTGGTGATACAGTGGGTGCACGAGCGATGGGACACAGCATCTCCGAGGCAGCAATCAAGTGGGGATTTTTCCGTACGACCATTTCAAGAGTGTACCGTGAATATCAGGAGTCCGGTAAAACATCTAATCTCCGACATCGCTGCGGCCAGAAAAAGATCCTGCGAGAACGGGACCAACGACGACTGAAGAGCATCGTTCAACGTGACAGAAGTGCAACCCTCCCGCAAACTGCTGTAAATATCAATGCTGGAGAGTGTCAGCTTGCGAACCATTCAACGAAACATCATCGATATGGGCTTTCCGAGCCGATGGCGCACTCCTGCACCGTTGATGACTGCACGACACAAAGTTTTGCGCCTCTCTTGGACTCATCAACATCGACATTGACTGTTGACGACTGGAAAAATGTTGCCTGGTCGGACGAGTCTCGTTTCAAATTGTATCGAGCGGATGGACGTGTACGGGCATGGACACAAGCTCATGAGTCCATGGAACCTGCATGTCAGCAGGGTACGTTTCGAGCTGTTGCAGGCTCTGTAATGGTGTGGGGCGTGTGCAGTTGTAGTCTAGATACGACTATGACAGGTGATACGCACGTAAGCATCTTCTCTGATCACCTGCATCCATTCATGTCCATTGTGCGTTCCGACGGACTTGATCAATTTCAGCAGGACAATGCGACAACCCGCACATCCAGAATTGCTACAGAATGGCTCCAGGAACACACTTAGGAGTTTAAACACTTCAGCTGGCCACCAAACTCCCCAGACATGAACATTATTGAGCACATCTGTAATGTCTTCCAACGTGCTGTTCAGAAGAGATCTCCACCCGCTCGTGCTCTTACGGATTTATGTACAGCCCTGGAGGATTAATCGTGGCAACTGCCTCCAGCACTACTCAGACATCAGTCGAGTCCATGCCACGTCGTGTTACGGCACTTCTACGTGGTCGCTGGGGCTCTACTCGATATTATACAGGTGTACCAGTTTCTTTGGCTCTTCAGTCTGCTTAGGAACCTGAGGGCAGCACGTGTGTGCATTTATCACCATGGTCAGCCAATGACCAAGATGGAACCCCCTGACAAACTGTGCGCTCTGACTTTTAATTCTCTCAGTTGTTGTTAGCAGTAACAGAAGCGTCGATTCACATCTCAGTGCTTCGTCCTGCCAGTATTCTATTTGGCACAAGGACCTCTAGCAAGTTCCGGATAACTTATAATGCTAGTAATAAGTTAATTATGTAGTTCTACAAGTTCTACCACTTCATTTCACAGGGCCACCCATTCCCATTCTCCAGCAGTTCACGTCAATTCCAGATGCGCACGAGCGTATTAAGCCGTAGCAGCGTCCCACACAACTACTTGAGGAACATCCGTCATCGGTCGCTATCTCCTTCTGGTACAGGACGTTGAGACGACGAGAGACATATTAAGCACACTTTGCTGGAAGTGGGTTTGCGGCCGCAGTTGAAAGGGTGGGGGAATCGTGGAAGCGATAGCGGTACATCACACAGGAGCCAGAGGTCTGTGTAGCAGCAGACGCTACTGGAACTACGTAACGCCACATACACGACAAGCGAGGGAGACCTCAGGATCTTAAACCGTGAGTAAGCGATCCTTTGTTCAGAAGATGTACGGGGTGTTCAAAATGATTGTTAGCCGCGCGCGCCGTATGATTGTTCGCCTGCCTGGGTTACTTTCCTTCAAGTGGACTCTCCCAACGTTCCACTGTTTCGTTTATCTCAGCCAGCGTCAGTACTAGCGTTGGTGTGTGTCGTTACGTGTTGACGTGAACGTTTTAGTTCCTTTGTTCGTTTGTTTCGTTTTTGTCACTGTTAAAATGCTTAACCATTGAAGAACGTGTGTTTTTAGTCGTACAAGTGTTCAAAGTTGGCAGTAAATACACAGTTTCAGTTCGTCAAACATTTAATTCAGTTTTCCTGGAGGCAACACTCCCACATCGCGATACTGTGCGATATTTAATCAACAAATTTCGAAGTACGGGTTCTGTGACAGATGCACCGAGAAGTGGTCGTCCTAGCTTTTTGTCTGAGGATAAACTACTCGATATTTCCGATAAAATGTTCATGAGTCCCAACAAGTCAGTAAGAAAACTCACCCAGGGAATCGATGTTAGTGTCGGAACGGCCCACACAGTTGTTGGTTGGTTGGTTTGTGGGCAAATACTGATCATGGCAAGAGATTGCATTATTGTCAATGGTTCAAAAATTTCGTTCAACAAAATGGAAGGGATATTCTTAATGAAACGTTTTTCACAGATGAGGCGTGGTTTCATTTATCCGGGTACATGAACTCGCAAAATTCTCGTATGTGCAGTACTGCAAATCCATTGTGAATTCATGAGGAACTACTTCATTTTGTGAAAATAGGAGATTGGATTGCAATTTCTAGACGTCGGATTGTAGGTCCCATATTTTCCAAGGAAACAATAAACGCACAATGATACTGCAGTGATATTCTGGACCCATTCATAGGAGAACTTGTGTTAAGTGAAATACTAAACGGTTATATTCAACAAGATGGTGCAACCGCGCATACAGCTCACGTTTCAATGTCACTGCTTGCTGATGTTTTTCGTGATCACAGAATTTCACAGGGACTTTGGCCTCCACGATCGCCTGACCTAACACCACTTGACCTTTTCTTATGGGGTGCAGCGAAAGCAACTGTCTATAAAAACCGTCCAAAATCCATCGATGAATTGAAAACTGCAATATCCACTTTCACTGCTTCTGTTGCAGAAGAAATGTTACAGCTTGTGTTTGGAAACATGATTAGAAGAATTAAATTGTGTATTCAACAACAGGAGGGACACTTTCAACATTTAATGTGAAAATTTGTAAATAAAAATGAATATTCAGTTAGTTAATAACTTTTATTTCAATGAGTTTCATTTCGGTATATTCACTGCGGCATACGGCACGCGCGGCTAACAATCACACGGCACTGCCGAGAAACTTTTCCAACACCTCGTAGTTACTTATATGCTCTTACAACAGACACCATACTCTACTTTTTTTTTAAAAAAAAAGAAAAAAGAGCCATTCCTTGCGCTCTTGTTATTGTCATAAATGGAATCAATGTAAAGGGTAGGCTGTTTGGCGTTCCTCTCACTTGACGTTAAAAATCAGTTAGATGCGAAGACCCAAGATCCATATTATGGATTAAATTGGCTGCAGACCATTCCATGAGATTGGTGCCAGAGTTCACTTGTACTATGTTCCGTGTTTCAAGTAATAAATCAAAACATCTATCTGAACTATGTGGTTTTTTAGTAAACACAGTTCAAGGAGTTCGAAATTTACAGTAACAAATATCGGCCATGTTTTTTTTCACTGTTGCCAACTTAATTAAGGAAGGCCTTCACAAAAAAAGGAAAGTACTGGACGTTTTAACCACATACCGCAACAATAAGTCATAACTGCCTGCGTTATCCCTTACAAATCTTTGTACAGACATTCCTCTATCCACCATATCAAGGGATGTGAGATAAGAAAACCAAAATATAAGCATGTACTTCTTGTAAGAATTACGCTTCCTGGTGGCAAGCACTACGTCATTTAATATTATTTTAAATACAGGAGAGATTCTCGTTTGTATATTAAATCCATCGGAAACTGTACTAGTGTGATTGCATCAATACTTGAGTCTGTTATTGCTTCCACGACTCGTTCTGCCATCTTAGCAAAATCAAGTAAACGTAATTTGTACAAACTTTAGAACGAATGTGAAATGACGTATAAAATGTCTCGTCCCGAAGGAACTGTTATACTGATTGCAAACCTGGTTTTAGATTTTGCGTGTCATCCATAATTACACACTTATGGAGAACCTGATATTATGATTAATATTTTATCACTTTAATTCACCTGTTATGTTTGGATGCCAGCTGTGTGTGTAAAAGATTATCTTTTGTACTCTAGAATCAGTTGAGTCAGAGTTACTTTTGAAAACAGTCTTTTAACTGGATTTAAATACTGGGTAACATATCCCTATCTGATTACGTGATACTACAGTTTTGAAATTACCCAAAACAGAAGGTCCCACATAGACCTTTTTATCCTGTCGTGATATTTAGTTATTATTAATCCTCACTCTGTTATCTGCAACTTTTAGAGAGAGTGGACTGTAATCAGAAGAGTCGAAGGATATGAAACGCGGTCAGTAGTTGAAAAGGGAGTGAGCCATGGGTGTAGCACATGGCTGTCTTATTCAGTCGGTACAAGAACAAATCAGTGATGGGAAGTACGGAGAGATCTTGGTGAGGGGATTAGCCTTCAGGTAAAAGACTTGAAAACATTCAGGTTTACTAACAATATTGCAATTAATTAAATTAAAAATGCCTTCGAACGGAGTGGAGAGTGTTTAAAACAATGGTTGTAAAATGAATATCAAGAAAACAAAAATGAAGCTAGTGGAAAATAGGCTAATAAATTCAGGCGATACGGAAGGGATTAGTTTAGGGAATAAGACACCAAGCGCAGCAGACGAGTTTTGGTATTCGGGAAGAAAAATAGCGAACGATGCAGGAGAAAAAGATGTAAAATGGAAACTCCAAATAGAAAAAAAAATCTTGTCTGGAGAAGAGGAATTAATTGACACTGAAAAACTTGAAAGTCTCATACTAAGGCATTTTGCTGTTGTGTCCGTCTGCTTTGGTGGACAACAATTGTTCACATTGGTTTGGTAGAATACGTTCATTTAACAAGAAAGAATACGTCTTATCCGAAGTGCATTGACTACAACGTAAGAATCAATTATGTAAAAAAGGCTGTCCCTTCTGAAATGTTTTCTTCAGGCAGTTCTCAGGAGGAGAAATGCGTACCATCACGTTCCCTTCGCCATTGCGGCTTATGGGTATCGCGACATTGCTGCTCGCGTTGGTCGAGATCCAATGACTGTTAGCAGAATACGGAATCGGTGAGTTCTGGAGGGTAATGCGGAACGCCGTGCTGGATCCCAACGGCCTCGTATCACTAGCAGTCGAGATGACAGGCATCTTATCCGCATGGCTGTAACGGATCGTGCAGCCACGTCTCGATAGCTGAGTCAACAGATGGGGACGTTTGCAAGACAACAACCGTCTGCACGAACAGTTAGACGACGTTTGCAGCAGCATGGACTACCACCTCGGAGAGAATGGCTGCGGTTACCCTTGACGCTGCATCACAGACAGGAGCGCTTGCGATGGTGTACTCGACGACGAACCTGGGTGCACGAATGCCAAAACTTCATTTTTTCGGATGAACCCAGGTTCTGTTTACAACATCATGATGGTCGCACCCGTGTTTGGCGACATCGCGGTGAACGCACATTGGAAGCGTGTATTCGTCATCGCCATACTGGCGTATCACTCGGCGTGATGGTATGGGATGCCATTGGTTACACGTCTCGGTCAACTCTTGTTCGCATTGACGGCACTTTGAACAGAAGACGTTACATTTCAGATGTGTTACGACCCGTGGTTCTACCCTTCATTCGATCCCTGCGAAACCCTACATTTCAGCAGGGTAATGCACGACCGCATGTTGCAGGTCCTCAAATGGCTCTGAGCACTATGGGACTTAACATCTATGGTCATCAGTCCCCTAGAACTTAGAACTACTTAAACCTAACTAACCTAAGGACATCACACAACACCCAGCCATCACGAGGCAGAGAAAATCCCTGACCCCGCCGGGAATCGAACCCGGGAACCCGGGCGTGGGAAGCGAGAACGCTACCGCACGACCACGAGATGCGGGCTTGCAGGTCCTGTAGGGGCCTTTCTGGATACAGAAAATGTTCGACTGCTGCCCTGGCTAGCACATTCTCCTGATCTCTCACCAATTGAAAACGTCTGGTCAATGGTGACCGAGCAACTGGCTCGTCACAATACGGCAGTCACTACTCTTGATAAACTGCGGTATCGTGTTGAAGCTGCATGGTCAGCTGTACCTGTACACGCCATCCAAGCTCTGTTTGACTCAATACCCAGGCGTATCAAGGCCGTTATTATGGCCAGAGGTGGTTGTTCTGGGTACTGTTTACTCAGGATCCATGCACTCAAATTGCGTGAAAATGTAATAACATGTCAGTTCTAGTATAATATATTTGTCCAATGAATACCCGTTTATCATCTGCGTTTCTTCTTGGTGTAGCAATTTTAATGGCCAGTAGTGTATTTATTCACAACCGATACAAAAGAGTTACATGTTTTCACCTGTTACTGTCCTTCAAAGTTGTCACCAGTGTTTCGTAGAACCCGTTGCCGTTACTCGCTAATAACAGTATTTTGTTATTCCGAATAACATCTCGAATGATTGTCACATAAGCGGTGACATAAAGGTAGAAAATTCATGTTTTTCAGTCTAGAAAGCTCTATGCAACAGAAACTGCAGATCATTTCGCCATTTTCATTGCGAAATTGCCGGTTTATTGATGTCTGGGGTAATAATAGAGGGCTGTTTGCCTGGGTTGTCTGCTAGCATAGTGAAAGGTGTCTGCTACTGCAAGGGACGTCTGGTTTGTTTTCGGTTCTAATCTCGATGGAGGCAAATAGACTATCAGTAAAGCAATTTTAAGAAAATCTCGCGCCCCCAATACGTTTATTGCTACATTTATTCTGTACTGGCGCCCTGTGGATATCAATATGAGACTCCTGTGGAATTTCGTACTTGTTGCTGCCTTCCTTTTTCCGATTCTGTCAATAACTGAACTGACTTACGTGTGGCACTGAATGATTTTTAACTGAATTTCGTTATGAATCTTCACGCATTGCTAAATTTGCACGCTTTGATGGTAGGTCAGCAACGGTAATCCAGTATGACTGGTCTGAACGTTGACACAGACCATTTCGGGGCCGAATGCGCATAATATTTTGCTAATTCGTCTCGACCTGCGGTACTTCGTGTTACTAAAAATTATGTTATCTCGATAATCTGAAATTCGTTTTTATTAGTACAGTTCATACTAATTAGCGTTTCTTCTTTCATTTATATCTTATATTTAAGTGTTGTGTTTAACACACTAATCAGCATTAAAATAGTCTTACACATGATTGAAAACAGTCTGACAAAATTCGGATAGTTTGTCAATTTCACGCCTGTGCATAGTATGTTGGTAGCACTTCGTCGCCTTGCCTGTTATGCTGTGTAGCGGACTTTAAAGCTGTGCGGATCAGCATAACGAAAAGGCGAGGTGTCTCGCTCGTTTTGTTCACCACGTCTGTACACTAAAGTGCGTGACCAAACATGCAGCTGTTTAAGGATGGACAAAAGAATAGCGAAGACCGCTAACAAACGACCATAGTGAAGCAATCATTACAGAGTTCTGTTCCTCAATCGGTGTAAACGGAACCTTCATAGGAGCACTTAGCTGTCCGTCTCTTTGTCCGATTGTTAAGATACCTTTTTCTCAGGAATGGGTTGATGTACCAAGTTGAAATTTATGTTCATACAGTCAGGCAGCAGTAGCCGGCCGAAACAGACGCAGCAACAGGAAAGCAAACGATTTTGTGCCATTTTACGAGTTCCTAACCAGAAGCGAATTGTGCCGTTTTATCAGTATACTTTGGTAGTTTAGTTTCTCGAATTTCTACGTGTTAATGAAAAGTTTAATAGACACATTCCTCTCGTTTTCGTTTATAGCGGAAAGTAAATCAATTTCGTGACTTCTTACAAGTTCCTAATCAGTTCCTTTGGTAGTTAAGTTCTTGCGTTTTCCTCGGTGTCTACGTGTAGTGTTCAGTAGCGCGTGTCGATTGTCCTTTGTTTGTCTGTGTAGTGTAGTTTTCCACAGTCTTTGGTATGAATAGGGATTGTGATTGCTGCGTTGCGGATGCAAGCCGAGTTGGTGACACTTTATTCCCAGCTCAAGGCTGTGATGGCTTTGGTTACACAGCTTGAAGCTGCAGTGGATGATGGGCATCATTGTTGTGGGCCGGTCGTGGGGATCGAATGGACGTCCAGCACGTCTGAGAACTCCAATCGGTCTGCGCGAATGGCCAGCAAGCTGAAAAGTACAAGGAAAACTCGAGTGCAGTTTCAAACACGTACCTGACTCGTACATTTATAGTTGTTGGTGTCTTCAATTTACCCTCGATATGTCTGCAAAAATACATTATTAAATCCGGAGGCAGGCATAAAACATCGTCCAAAATTATGGTAAACGCATTCTCTGACAATTATTTCGAGCAGTTAGTTCATGAGCACTCCAGAATAGTAAACGGTTCTGAAAACATGCGCCGGCCGCGGTGGTCTAGCGGTTGTAGGCGCGCAGTCCGGAACCGCGCGACTGCTACGGTCGCAGGTTCGAATCCTGCCTCGGGTATGGATGTGTGTGATGTCCTTAGGTTAGTTAGGTTTAAGTAGTTGTAAGTTCTAGGGGACTGATGACCACAGATGTTAAGTCCCATAGTGCTCAGAGCCATTTGAACCATTTTTTTGAAAACATGCTTGAACTCTTAGCAAACAAGTAATCCTGATCTAATAACGAACATCAAAACGGATACAGGGATTAGTGAACACAGGGTTGTCGTAGCGAGACTGAATATTGTAACTCCAAAATCCTCCAAAAATAAACGAAGTATGTACCTATTCAAAAAAGGAAATAAAAATTCTCTTCACTCCTTCCTGAGAGACAATCTCCACACCTTCCAATTTAACAATGTACCGGTAATTGTAGACCAGATGTGACTTGAATTCAAAGAAAATGGGAGACTTATACCAAATAAATTAACACACGAGGAGCTGACGCCAAATTTAAAAACGCAAAATCTCCATGATTGGCAATCATTTACAGAATGACTGACTCCCACCACAAATTCCTCTCCTGTGCCAACCTCTTCATGTTACAGTAGCACTTGCAACCTACGTCCTCAATTAATTGCTGGATGTATCCCAATCTCTTCCTCTACAGATTTTGACCCCTACAGCTCCTTCTAGTACCATGCAAGTCATCCCCTCATGTCTTAACAGATTTCCTATCATCCTGTCCCTTCTCCTTATCATATTTTCCACATGTTCCTTTCCTCCCCCATTCTCCGCAGATTCTCCTCATTCCTTACCTTACCAGTCCATCCAATTTTTAACATCAAATACTTCGATGCTCTTCTATTCCGATTTTTCCACAGTCCATGTTTCACTACCATACAACGCTGTGCTCCAAATATACATTTTCAGAAATTTCTTCCTCAAATTAAGCCTATTTTTTATACTAGCAGACTTCTCTTGGCCAGGATGCCCTTTGTCGCAGTGTCAGTCTGCTTTTGATGTCCTCTTTGCTCCGTCCGTCACTAGTTATTTTCTTGCCATGGTAGTAGAATTCCTCAACTTCTAGACCAACAATCCTGATGTTAAATTTCTCGCTGTTCTCGCTTCTGCTACTTCTCACTACCAGAAAAAACTCGAAATTTTATGAAATTCTTATTCAGCAGGTCCATCAAGGGACGAATTTTGAAACGTTTGTCACTTTCGTCAGCTGGGATTCTATACAGATGTGTGTTATCACTGAAGATTCCGCTTGGTTTACAGATATCTGATATGGTTTATATATTGTCGTATGCAACTTATATCAAGACATATACCTTTCGTTCCAATATCAGTGTTCTTGAGGGAGAGCAGTATAGCTAAAAACTTTTTATGGATTCGTTGAATAACTCATGAAATACTCTGTGTAGCATGTCAGATCTTATCGCTCGAAATCAAGATTCAGTACTTGTTCATCAAAAAATTCTGCAAAGCACTCAAATGTAGATTTTCTTTTGACGCTGCTACCAAATTGCATTTACGCTGTTCCATTCCTCACAGATCGGGGTAGGTTTTACTGTAAGTTGCATCATATGTCGTCCAATTGAAGGGAATATTAGCTTTCTTTTTCTTTTTGCAGTTTTTACTGCATTTTTCTCGTCCTCCCTTTCTTCATTAACATGAACTTAGAGGGTACCTAGCACCTCAGTTGGAAGGGTATCTTCCAATGCATTTTTATGAATGTCATAACAGTCAGACGTGTCATATCTGCGATCTGGAGAGAGCTCAGTCATGTCCGTGGTCTCGTTCACTTCACATTCATCATCAGAAGAAGCCATGAAATTGGGATCATATAGAATTTATTCAATTTCCCTTATATGAAGCGCTTTATAGTGACACATTGTGGCTGGGGAGAAAAGAAAATGACCCTCAAATTGGGATAGAAATTCAGAGAACCCTCACGGGAAAATAAAATAAGCCTTGGAAATAAAGCAGCGATGAACATCTTTTAAAACCATTACAGAATATGCCAGTACATAGCTGCCGGAAGCTTTTTACGTAACCAAGTAAGTGTGCTGTTTTGAAAATGTTCAACTCTTGTAACTCTGAGAAACTTTACTTCTTCACACAAATAACCCTCTACAGGTCACTTGTTGAAGAACAGCTGACTAGCAATCGACGCTCAAGCTTGACAAAAGTTCAGATAACATGGCAAGATAGTAAAAATACTACAAAAATAATTACAAATATTAAATTTCCGCTGTAACAGCGAAGGTCCAGATGGGAATCATGGCAGTTAATGGGTTAATATCTTCCCTTCTGTGTGCCACACTACACACTTTAGAATTTGTACACTGTTTAATGCGTTGGTACATTGAGCCTTGCGCATTTTAGAAGTCTTAAGTACACTCCTGGAAATTGAAATAAGAACACCGTGAATTCATTGTCCCGGGAAGGGGAAACTTTATTGACACATTCCTGGGGTCAGATACATCACATGATCACACTGACAGAACCACAGGCACATAGACACAGGCAACACAGCATGCACAATGTCGGCACTAGTACAGTGTACATCCACCTTTCGCAGCAATGCAGGCTGCTATTCTCCCATGGAGACGATCGTAGAGATGCTGGATGTAGTCCTGTGGAACGGCTTGCCATGCCATTTCCACCTGGCGCCTCAGTTGGACCAGCGTTCGTGCTGGACGTGCAGACCGCGTGAGACGACGCTTCATCCAGTCCCAAACATGCTCAATGGGGGACAGATCCGGAGATCTTGCTGGCCAGGGTAGTTGACTTACACCTTCTAGAGCACGTTGGGTGGCACGGGATACATGCGGACGTGCATTGTCCTGTTGGAACAGCAGGTGCCCTTTCCGGTCTAGGAATGGTAGAACGATGGGTTCGATGACGGTTTGGATGTACCGTGCACTATTCAGTGTCCCCTCGACGATCACCAGTGGCGTACGGCCAGTGTAGGAGATCGCTCCCCACACCATGATGCCGGGTGTTGGCCCTGTGTGTCTCGGTCGTATGCAGTCCTGATTGTGGCGCTCACCTGCACGGCGCCAAACACGCATACGACCATCATTGGCACCAAGGCAGAAGCGACTCTCATCGCTGAAGACGACACGTCTCCATTCGTCCTTCCATTCACGCCTGTCGCGACACCACTGGAGGCGGGCTGCACGATGTTGGGGCGTGAGCGGAAGACGGCCTAACGGTGTGCGGGACCGTAGCCCAGCTTCATGGAGACGGTTGCGAATGGCCCTCGCCGATACCCCAGGAGCAACAGTGTCCCTAATTTGCTGGGAAGTGGCGGTGCGGTCCCCTACGGCACTGCGTAGGATCCTACGGTCTTGGCGTGCATCCGTGCGTCGCTGCGGTCCGGTCCCAGGTCGACGGGCACGTGCACCTTCCGCCGACCACTGGCGACAACATCGATGTACTGTGGAGACCTCACGCCCCACGTGTTGAGCAATTCGGCGGTACGTCCACCCGGCCTCCCGCATGCCTACGCCCTCGCTCAAAGTCCGTCAACTGCACATACGGTTCACGTCCACGCTGTCGCGGCATGCTACCAGTGTTAAAAACTGCGATGGAGCTCCATATGCCACGGCAAACTGGCTGACACTGACGGCGGCGGTGCACAAATGCTGCGCAGCTAGCGCCATTCGACGGCCAACACCGCGGTTCGTGGTGTGTCCGCTGTGCCGTGCGTGTGATCATTGCTTGTACAGCCCTCTCGCAGTGTCCGGAGCAAGTATGGTGGGTCTGACACACCGGTGTCAATGTGTTCTTTTTTCCATTTCCGGGAGTGTATTTATAAAGAAATGCTTAGTGCTCGTTTATATTTCTCAAACATTTTCAGTACTATTACTTTAAAGTTGTCTCTCTTACTTTGAGCACGTACTAATCCGCTCTGGCATTGATGACCAACAGAAACGAGACTCCTGCCAGGATGTGCTGCTGCATCACCGACTGGCGGCTGACTACTCTCGTCATTGCAGCCCTCAGTTTGGTGAGTTTGAAAGCAACCATATATAATTACTTTGGAATACATCGTGGGAGCAGACAGTGATCAATGTTACTGCTAATACTTACTATCAGTCTTGATCACAGATTTATTTATTCTGGTAACCGGTTTAGACCACGCCTGTGGTCATCTTCAGACCTACAAGTCTTAGTGACCAATAATGCATGTCACCTGCTTCAGTGTTTGTCACAGGTACCTGTTAATTCCGTACCTGGCACTGTCATTGTTTTATTCTTAGTCTTCTAGTACTATTTTTTTATACTTTAACTATATTTTTGTTTATAAGACTGGCATGTAAAATAAAACATAGCAATGCTGTTTAATATTGTCTCATGTAAAATTTGCAATATATATAGGAGCGTCACAGGCAGTATTTTTATGCACAAGTACTGTGCCTTCTCGATTACCTTCTTTCTCAGTTTTTATTTTGCAAGAACTAATTATTATCTCTCGAACAATATAAACAAATGGATGTCTCTGGTTACGCCTTGAAATTCTATCTGTGCTGCATATACTACAACACGTCGGTCAACGATTTTTGCAGCCTCATTAATGGAAAGCGCCATGGTAGAGCATCTGTCGTTTCCATAACAACATGCTGCCGTTCATGATACGTCATCTGACGTGACAGGTTTCCCTATCGATATTACAACAACCTTGTTGTAGAGTAGCCTGCTGCCATATCTTTGGAGTGGCGTCTATACTTACCATGGCAACTAGTAGTTTCTAAATGGTTCTCCAACAGGCCCAGACAGGGAAACCCATGTACTGTCGAAACGATTTTTATTTCACTCATATGTTTAATATTTTTATATTTTTTATCTGACAATAGCTGTTGAACCAGTTAAGTTCCATGTATTTTTCATTCTTGTCATTGTTCTTTCATTACGAAATTTTACGTTATTATTTGACGTTTAACGCATTGGTTAGCGATGACATCAGTCTATTAAAGTGGGCGGAGCCTCCAGTATATAAGTAAGACGTGCACGGCTCTATCTAGCAGCGATTTACCACCAGAAGGAGGCTTCTGCTTGTACAGCATTTTGGTAATTCATCGTCTTATAACTTTGTAGTTTTACATAATTTTCTTTAATGTACCGGGTGATCAAAAAGTCAGTATAAATATGAAAACCTTGTAACTTTGTAGTTTTATATAATTTTCTTTAATGTACCGGCTGATCAAAAAGTCAGTATAAATTTGAAAACTGAATAAATCACGGAATAATGTAGATAGAGAGGTACAAATTGACACACATGCTTGGAATGACATGGGGTTTTATTAGAACCAAAAAAAAAATTACAAACGTTCAAAAAATGTCCGACAGATGGCGCTTCATCTGATCAGAATAGCAATAATTAGCATAACAAAGTAAGACAAAGCAAAGATGATGTTCTTTACAGGAAATGCTCAATATGCCCACCATCATTCCTCAACAATAGCTGTAGTCGAGGAATAATGGTGTGAACAGCACTATAAAGCATGTCCGGAGTTATGGTGAGGCATTGGCGTCGGATGTTGTCTTTCAGCATCCCTAGAGATGTCGGTCGATCACGATACACTTGCGACTTCAGGTAACCCCAAAGCCAATAATCGCACGGACTGAGGTCTGGGGACCTGGGAAGCCAAGCATGACGAAAGTGGCGGCTGAGCACACGATCATCACCAAACGACGCGCTCAAGAGATCTTTCACGCGTCTAGGAATATGGGATGGTTCTAATAAAACCCCATGTCATTCCAAGCATATGTGTCAATTTTTACCTCTCTATCTACACTCCTGGAAATTGAAATAAGAACACCGTGAATTCATTGTCCCAGGAAGGGGAAACTTTATTGACACATTCCTGGGGTCAGATACATCACATGATCACACTGACAGAACCACAGGCACATAGACACAGGCAACAAAAATGGTTCAAATGGCTCTGAGCACTATGGGACTCAACTGCTGAGGTCATTAGTCCCCTAGAACTTAGAACTAGTTAAACCTAACTAACCTAAGGACATCACAAACATCCATGCCCGAGGCAGGATTCGAACCTGCGACCGTAGCGGTCTTGCGGTTCCAGACTGCAGCGCCTTTAACCGCACGGCCACTTCGGCCGGCACACAGGCAACAGAGCATGCACAATGTCGGCACTAGTACAGTGTATATCCACCTTTCGCAGCAATGCAGGCTGCTATTCTCCCATGGAGACGATCGTAGAGATGCTGGATGTAGTCCTGTGGAACGGCTTGCCATGCCATTTCCACCTGGCGCCTCAGTTGGACCAGCGTTCGTGCTGGACGTGCAGACCGCGTGAGACGACGCTTCATCAAGTCCCAAACATGCTCAATGGGGGACAGATCCGGAGATCTTGCTGGCCAGGGTAGTTGACTTACACCTTCTAGAGCACGTTGGGTGGCACGGGATACATGCGGACGTGCATTGTCCTTTTGGAACAGCAAGTTCCCTTGCCGGTCTAGAAATGGTAGAACGATGGGTTCGATGACGGTTTGGATGTACCGTGCACTATTCAGTGTCCCCTCGACGATCACCAGTGGTGTACGGCCAGTGTAGTAGATCGCACCCCACACCATGATGCCGGGTGTTGGCCCTGTGTGCCTCGGTCGTATGCAGTCCTGATTGTGGCGCTCACCTGCACGGCGCCAAACACGCATACGACCATCATTGGCACCAAGGCAGAAGCGACTCTCATCGCTGAAGACGACACGTCTCCATTCGTCCCTCCATTCACGCCTGTCGCGACACCACTGGAGGCGGGCTGCACGATCTTGGGGCGTGAGCGGAAGACGGCCTAACGGTGTGCGGGACCGTAGCCCAGCTTCATGGAGACGGTTGCGAATGGTCCTCGCCGATACCCCAGGAGAAACAGTGTCCCTCATTTGCTGGGAAGTGGCGGTGCGGTCCCCTACGGCACTGCGTAGCATCCTACGGTCTTGGCGTGCATCCGTGCGTCGCTGCGGTCCGGTCCCAGGTCGACGGGCACGTGCACCTTCCGCCGACCACTGGCGACAACATCGATGTACTGTGGAGACCTCACGCCCCACGTGTTGAGCAATTCGGCGGTACGTCCACCAGGCCTCCCGCATGCCCACTATACGCCCTCGCTCAAAGTCCGTCAACTGCACATACGGTTCACGTCCACGCTGTCGCGGCATGCTACCAGTGTTAAAGACTGCGATGGAGCTCCGTATGCCACGGCAAACTGGCTGACACTGACGGCGGCGGTGCACAAATGCAGCGCAGCTAGCGCCATTCGACGGCCAACACCGCGGTTCCTGGTGTGTCCGCTGTGCCGTGCGTGTGATCATTGCTTGTACAGCCCTCTCGCAGTGTCCGGAGCAAGTATGGTGGGTCTGACACACCGGTGTCAATGTGTCCTTTTTTCCATTTCCAGGAGTGTACATTATTCCGTGGTTTATTAAGTTTTCAAATTTATACTGACTTTTTGATCACCTGGTAGTAGCTCTCCGATCAGGCATTGTATTTGACTTGTAGGTCTGAAGATCACCTCAGGCGTGGTCGAAACCGGTTACCAGAATAAATAAATTTGTGTGTCAAGACTGATGTTAATAGTAACTATTAACCATGTATAACATATAAGAGGCAACAAAACGAAACAAAGAGGATGTTAATAAAGAGGTTGGACCAAAATACGGAAACACCGCAAGAAATAGTTGGCTGAATATAAATGCAGGTGACAGCCTGTACTCTGCGCTGTTTTGATTGACCACGAACGGCGTCTCAGCTATACTGATAAACCAAAACATTTTGACCACTGTCCACCTCGACGTTGGACGCCGCCTGGTGGAGTTGCGGCCAGGTGACGCGGTAAAGAAAGTATATAAGAGCAGACAGGGGATCAGCCTAACAAAGATATGGGCTGAAAATGGGGAAATCCATTGAGATAAGCGACTGAAAAAGGGCAGATTATTATTACGCAAAGCCTGTGAACGAGCATGTCGAAAACGGCGAAGCTGGTCGAATGTTCACGTGCTACTGTCGTGAGCATCTACGGAAAGAGGTAGGACAGTGGAACTACCTGTAGGCGCGAAATGGTTGGACGTCCACGACTCTTCACAGAACAAGGGTTCGGAGGATTGTCTGCTCTGTAAAGTAGGTGATACGTGACATCTCTGCCGAAAGAGGACAATGCTGGTGCGAGCACAAGTGTTTCGGAACATACCGTTCATCGTTCATTGTTGAAGACGGAGTTCCGCAGTAGACCACCCCTACGTCTTCACTTGCTGACCCAACGACGTCGTCAATTACGATTGCAGTGGGCACGGGGCCATCGGAATTCGACCGTCGATCAGTGGAAAGTGTTAACTCTTCGGTTGGATCACATTTTTGCTAGTCTAGTTTGTTGGACGTCTCCACTAATGGCGTCATCGTCATGACCGGCGGTTCGAAACGTGTAGCGTGCCACGGACGCAGGCTGGTGGGAACAGTATTATGCGATGGGAGACATTCTGTGCTTGCTTGGGAACTGCGGTAGTAATCGAAGACACGGTCACACTTGCGAGCCCCCTACATCACTCCATGCTTGATGTCTTGTAATGTATTGCGAATACATAGAAAGAAAGATCCTTTATTGTATGATTATATGATAGCGGAACAAACACTGGTAGCAGTTACTTCTGTAAAGTATCTGGGAGTATGCGTGCGGAACGATTTGAAGTGGAATGAAAATTAATTGTTGGTAAGGCGGGTACCAGGTTGAGATTCATTGGGAGAGTCCTTAGAAAATGTAGTCCATCAACAAAGGAGGTGGCTAACAAAACACTCGTTCGACCTATACTTGAGTATTGCTCATCAGTGTGGGATCCGTATCAGATCGGGTTGACGGAGGAGATAGAGAAGATCCAAAGAAGAGCGGCGCGTTTCGTCACAGGGTTATTTGGTAACCGTGATAGCGTTGCGGAGATGTTTAACAAACTCGAGTGGCAGACTCTGCAAGAGAGGCGCTCTACATCGCGGTGTAGTTTGCTGTCCAGGTTTCGAGAGGGTGCGTTTCTGGATGAGGTATCGAATACACTCCTGGTAATGGAAAAAAGAAGACATTGACACCGGTGTGTCAGACCCACCATACTTGCTCCGGACACTGCGACAGGGCTGTACAAGCAATGATCACACGCACGGCACAGCAGACACACCAGGAACCGCGGTGTTGGCCGTCGAATGGAGCTAGCTGCGCAGCATTTGTGCACCGCCGCCGTCAGTGTCAGCCAGTTTGCCGTGGCATACGGAGCTCCATCGCAGTCTTTAACACTGGTAGCATGCCGCGACAGCGTGGACGTGAACCGTATGTGCAGTTGACGGACTTTGAGCGAGGGCGTATAGTGGGCATGCGGGAGGCCGGGTGGACGTACCGCCGAATTGCTCAACACGTGGGGCGTGAGGTCTCCACAGTACATCGATGTTGTCGCCAGTGGTCGGCGGAAGGTGCACGTGCCCGTCGACCTGGGACCAGACCGCAGCGACGCACGGATGCACACCAAGACCGTAGGATCCTACGCAGTGCCGTAGGGGACCGCACCGCCACTTCCCAGCAAATTAGGGACACTGTTGCTCCTGGGGTATCGGCGAGGACCATTCGCAACCGTCTCCATGAAGCTGGGCTACGGTCCCGCACACCGTTAGGCCGTCTTCCGCTCACGCCCCAACATCGTGCAGCCCGCCTCCAGTGGTGTCGCGACAGGCGTGAATGGAGGGACGAATGGAGACGTGTCGTCTTCAGCGATGAGAGTCGCTTCTGCCTTGGTGCCAATGATGGTCGTATGCGTGTTTGGCGCCGTGCAGGTGAGCGCCACAATCAGGACTGCATACGACCGAGGCACACAGGGCCAACACCCGGCATCATGGTGTGGGGAGCGATCTCCTACACTGGCCGTACACCACTGGTGATGGTCGAGGGGACACTGAATAGTGCACGGTACATCCAAACCGTCATCGAACCCATCGTTCTACCATTCCTAGACCGGCAAGGGAACTTGCTGTTCCAACAGGACAATGCACGTCCGCATGTATCCCGTGCCACCCAACGTGCTCTAGAAGGTGTAAGTCAACTACCCTGGCCAGCAAGATCTCCGGATCTGTCCCCCATTGAGCATGTTTGGGACTTGATGAAGCGTCGTCTCACGCGGTCTGCACGTCCAGCACGAACGCTGGTCCAACTGAGGCGCCAGGTGGAAATGGCATGGCAAGCCGTTCCACAGGACTACATCCAGCATCTCTACGATCGTCTCCATGGGAGAATAGCAGCCTGCATTGCTGCGAAAGGTGGATATACACTGTACTAGTGCCGACATTGTGCATGCTCTGTTGCCTGTGTCTATGTGCCTGTGGTTCTGTCAGTGTGATCATGTGATGTATCTGACCCCAGGAATGTGTCAATAAAGTTTCCCCTTCCTGGGACAATGAATTCACGGTGTTCTTATTTCAATTTCCAGGAGTGTATATTGCTTCCCCTACTTATACCTCCCGAGGAGATCACGAATGTAAAATTAGAGAGATTACAGCGCGCACGGAGGCTTTCAGACAGTCGTTCTTCCCGCGAACCATACGCGACTGGAACAGGAAAGGGAGGTAATGACAGTGGCACGTAAAGTGCCCTCCGCCACACAGCGTTGGGTGGCTTGCGGAGAATAAATGTAGATGTAGATGTAGATGTCTTCCTCAATGGCGATGACAACTTTCAGCAGTATAATGTCGTGTCGTGACATAGGTGGGACAGGCAAAAAGGGGTTGCTGGTCAGTCTGCGCTCCCGAGCGGTACAGAGCAGAAGGCAGGAGGACAATTCACAGTGAAGGCATCTGATTGTTTTCCTCTATCTGAGCCCAAACTGGCACAGGCGTTTTCTAGAAATGCAGGTGGTGACACTGAGTGGGGAACTCGTTGTGGAGACTCTTGGACAAACAGGATTTTGAAACAGTTGTTTATTCCGGACAGGACTAACTAATACACTGGAGGCTAGTTCTTGGGTTATAAAAAGCACGAATAACACTGTTACAACAGAAGCCAGTGCAGAAGTCACAGGAGTGGATGCTAACCACAGTAGCAAACACTGGCAGCGTCTTAAGGCAACAACTTAGTTGCAAAACAAAACATACTGAATGTGTCACTGTTCACTGAGGCACTACAAGTGAGAGAGCCGACTTACGTGGAGCTGGACCGAGGCTGGAGTCGACGGACGCGGATTCGGCTCCCAGATCGTCTGACTGAGAACTCCGCCAAAATGCGGAATCTAGGGGTTTTAAAGAGTCACGTGGGGGCACTGTTTTTCCCTTAAAGCCACCCAGCCAATCCCGTAGGTCTCTTGAGGTGCCTGCCAATCACGGTTAGCTAGGTCCCATCTACTGCTCCTAAGGCGGGGATGTTAATGCAGTTGCACTAAGTCCGTGTTTGGTATCAAAATTGTTCAGCTGAAAGCTAAACGTAACTGCTCTGACAAATACGGCTTACAACATTATTGTTATACGTCATTTAGTCCCGACCCTCGGGCTTCTCGGAATAGGGACTGCTAGGTCAACAGTTTTTGGCGTTTTCTCTATCTTTCTAACCCTTGTGAGTCTACTGACGTTGCTGTTCTCAGGGCTGCTATCAAGCTGGCTTTATACGCTAGTATGTGCCTGTTGGTTACAGAGTTCTACGATGACAACCTACTACAGCCTCTAGACGACATACGAAGTTACATGGTAATTCCTTGAAGAATAACTAGCGCCCAGGGACCGCGTCTGGGGGCGTCTGCATTTTCACAAGGCTCTCCCCTTACTGTTTACTTCATGTAACAATATCTCCCCTAGTTTCGTCTGCCCTCAGCATCGTCTCTGCTTCCGCACCTTGGAGCGCCTGTCCCCCTTTCTCACAGCTTCAAGATAACACTACAGTAGCAAGGAATAATCAATATACAGGGTGATTCAAAAAGAATACCACAACTTTAAAAATGTGTATTTAATGAAAGAAACATAATATAACCTTCTGTTATACATCATTACAAAGAGTATTTAAAAAGGTTTTTTTTCATTCAAAGACAAGTTCAGAGATGTTCAATATGGCCCCCTCCAGACACTCGAGCAATATCAACCCGATACTCCAACTCGTTCCACACTCTCTGTAGCATATCAGGCGTAACAGTTTGGATAGCTGCTGTTATTTCTCGTTTCAAATCATCAATGGTGGCTGGGAGAGGTGGCCGAAACACCATATCCTTAACATACCCCCATAAGAAAAAATCGCAGGGGGTAACATCAGGGCTTCTTGGAGGCCAGTGATGAAGTGCTCTGTCACGGGCTGCCTGGCGGCCGATCCATCGCCTCGGGTAGTTGACGTTCAGGTAGTTACGGACAGATAAGTGCCAATGTGGTGGCGCTCCATCCTGCTGAAATATGAATTGTTGTGCTTCTTGTTCGAGCTGAGGGAACAGCCAATTCTCTATCATCTCCAGATACTGTAGTCCAGTTACAGTAGCACCTTCGAAGAAAAAGGGACCAAAAACTTTATTGGCTGAAATGGCACAGAAAACGTTCACCTTAGGCGAGTCACGTTCATACTGAGTTGTTTCCCGCGGATTCTCAGTGCCTCATATACATACATTGTGACGGTTGACTTTCCCGTTAGTGTGGAAAGTTGCTTCATCACTAAACACAATCTTTGAAACGAAAGATTCATCTGTTTCAATTTGAGCAAGGATAAAATCACAGAAATCGATTCTTTTAATCTTATCAGCTGCAGACAGTGCTTGAACCAATTTCAGACGATAAGGTTTCATAACTAACCTTTTTCGTAGGACTCTCCATACAGTTGATTGTGGAATTTGCAGCTCTCTGCTAGCTCTGCGAGTCGATTTTCCTGGCCTGCGAACAAATGCTTGCTGGATGCGTGCTACATTTTCATCATTCGTTCTCGGCCGTCCAGAACTTTTCCCTTTGCACAAACACCCATTCTCTGTAAACTGTTTATACCAACGTTTAATACACCACCTATCAGGAGGTTTAACACCATACTTCGTTCGAAATGCACGCTGAACAACTGTCGTCGATTCACTTCTGCCGTACTCAATAACACAAAAAGCTTTCTGTTGAGCGGTCGCCATCTTAGCATCAACTGACGCTGACGCCTAGTCAACAGCGCCTCAAGCGAACAAATGTACAACTAAATGAAACTTTATAGCTCCCTTAATTCGCCGACAGATAGTGCTTAGCTCTGCCTTTTGTCGTTGCAGAGTTTTAAATTCCTAAAGTTGTGGTATTCTTTTTGAATCACCCTGTATTACAATAATTGTCCGTGTCTTGGAGCCAGAACCGTGCTGAGTGATTTGAGGAGAATTATAGTGAACTCACGTTGTGTCGCGGCGACCAAATTCACCTGACGTACATCCTGTGGAACCCATCTGGGTCGCTACCGGACGCCATCACCGCGTACGCATAGCGGCGGCCCGTTATTTACGCTAATTACGTGCCTATGCGTAGACATTTAATACCACACACCTCCACAAACCTACCAACAAACTTTCACATCCCTTACACGCAGAATCAGTGACGTATTTCGTTCCAAAGACGGACAAATAACCTGTTAAGCAGGTGGTCACAACGTTTTGGCTCATCAGTGAAATCTGGTTTCGCAGGACAGAGCGGATCAAGTTACGGTTGTGGAAAGGGGCCAAAATGAGTTACTGTCAATTGGACAAAACACACACACTTTATTTTCCTAAAAACACTTAATCACACATGCCCTTAAAAGGATTCAAAACAATGCGGCTGAAAGGCCGACCACAAGTTATTACAGTTGCTTTAAGGAATACACATGGCTGAAGGCCTTACTTTTAAAAAAAAAAAAAAAAACTTAAATACTCGGCTGAAGACCACACACTGGACACAGAAGAACTAAGGCTTAGGGCGTGGATAACAAGAATTTCGGATAAAGAAGAAAATGTTAATAAGTTTCAAATAAGTGAATTTTCAATTTTTATTTAAGACGGCTGGAAACCATATCTTAAAATATTTCACGTAAATGCTCGGCTGAAGGCCACATACTGAACGTAGGACAACTCAAGGATAATAAGGATTTCAAATGGAGCAAAATCTCCCTTTTTTAAAATAAGTTTTAAACAAATGAATCTTGAGACCTTAATTTAAGTTGGCTGAAGGCCTTATTTTAAAATTGAAACAAACTAAAGTAATAGATGCACAGTACTTGAGACTAAAAGAAAATCACAATCTAAAAGCAACAGAACAATGGTGCTCAGAAGTGTTCTATGGGTCGGCCTGAGGAGTAACTCTAACATAAGCTTAGGTGAGACAGGCAGCGAAGAGTAAGACTAAATAATCGGATGGCAACACGACCCAGGGACGGCTGAAGGACTGACCAACAACCTAATCAATTTCCTTCCGCTCGACCAACGGCACGACAACGGAAAATATCAGCGAGGACGAAGATACCAGCAGCACTACGTCTTGAAAATTGGCGTCTAAATACAGTCAAGGCACAATAACCACTCAAAATCTGAACAACACCAAGACTGTCGAACTACACGCCGTGCCGGACTGCATCAACATGTCGAGGAATAACACGCTAACGACCAGGGCAGGCAGCTGGAACGCTGACGGCCACAAGGCAGAAAATACCGCTGGTGCACTTCACTAATAAGTAACAACCAATTCAATAGTTAAACACCATACAGGAGCCGGCCTGGGTGGCCGAGCGGTTCTAGGCACTACAGTCTGCAACCGCGCTACCGCTACGGTCGCAGGTTCGAATGCTGCCTCGGGCATGGATGTGTGTGATGTCCTTAGGTTAGTTAGGGTTTAGTAGTCCTAAGTTCTAGGGGACTGATAAACTCAGCAGTTAAGTCCCACAATGCTCAGAGCCATTTGAACCATTTGAGGCATACAGGAAGACGGCTGCAAGATTTGAAAGTGGGCAAATTTTTGGCGCCTGTGTGGTGGGCGCTTTAGTGGGAAATAAGGAAAACACCATCCGCTAAGTCACAACGCGGACGGAAGTGTTTTTGAGTGATAGTGACAGGTCGTGATTGAAGAGCATTGTTACGAAAGATAAGAGTAAGACAGCTGCTAAAGTCACTGCGTAGCCGCGCAGTTCACCGGCGTTGCCTGGTGAAACGTTGTTGTGATGCCTCGCGTAAGGAGGAGAAATGCGTACCATCACGTTTTCGACTTTGTTAAAGGTCGGATTGTAGCCTATCGCCATTGCGGTGTATCATATCGCGACACTACTGCTCGCGTTGGTCGAGATCCAATGACTGTTAGCAGAATATGGAATCAGTGGGTTCACGAGGGTAATACGGAACGCCGTGCTGGATACCAACGGCCTCGTATAACTAGCAGTCGAGATGACAGGAATCTTATCCGCATGGCTGTAACGGATCGTGCAGCCACGTCTCGATCGCTGAGTCAACAGATGGGGACGTTTGCAAGACAACAACCATCTGCACGAACAGTTCGACGACGTTTGCAGCAGCATAGAATATCAGCTCGGAGACCATGGCTGCGGTTACCCTTGACGCTGCATCACAGACAGGAGCGCCTGCCATGGTGTACTCAATGACGAACCTGGGTGCACGAATGGCAAAACGTCAGTTTTTCGGATGAATCCAGGTTCTGTTTTGTTTGGCGACATCGCGGTGAACGAACATTGGTAGCGTGTATTCGTCATCGCCATACTGGCGTATCACCCGGTGTGATGGTATGGGGTGCCATTGGTTACACGTTTCGGTCACCTCTTGTTCGCACTGACGGCACTTTGAACAGTGGACGTAACATTTCAGATGTGTTACGACCTGTGACTCGACCCTTCATTCCATCCCTGCGAAACCCTACATTTCAGAAGGATAATGCACGACCGCATGTTGCATGTCCTGGAGGGGCCTTTTAGGATACACAAAATGTTCGTCCGCTGCCCTGGCCAGCACATTCTCCAGATCTCTCACCAATTGAAAACGTCTGGTCAATGGTGGCCGAGCAACTGGCTCGTCACAATACGCCAGTGATTTCTCTTGATGAACTGTGGTATCGTGTTGAAGCTGCATGGGCAGCTGTACCTGTACACGCCATCCACGTTCTGTTTGACTCAATGCCCAGGCGTATCAAGGCCGTTATTACGGCCAGAGGTGGTTGTTCTGGGTACTGTTTTCTCAGGATCTATGCACCCAAATTGCGTGAAAATGTAATCTCATGTCACTTCTAGTATAATATATATGTCCAATGAATACCCATTTATCATCTGCATTTCTTCTTGGTGTAGCAATTTTAATGGCCAGTAGTGTAGATCAAGCGTACGACGAATTCCGAAGGTCGCAAAATGTACATTGCAAGATGGCTGCACGGTATGAACGAGGGCGACCAGCATTGAAGGATGGAGTACTGCGGGTGGTTTGAAGGCATGCTTCTCGAAGGTGAACCGTTTTCAGGTATGTTTATCTGGTCTGACAAGTGGCAGTCCAAACTGAGCGGTACTGCAAACAGCCACAACTGCTTGTACCGAGCTCCTGAAAATCGCCACGTTCGCGTGGACGAACATGTTCATCTACTGTGCTTTAATGTGTGCTGTGGTCTATCATCGCGTTGTTTGACTGGTCCATTCTTCTTTGAAGGTACTGTAACTGGTGAGATGTATCTTCATATACTGCAAACATCGATTGTACACGCCGTTCGAGGGGTGTTTGGAAGTGAAAGATTTTACGTACGACAAGGTGGCGCTCCGCCTAACTACCGCAGAGATGTGACGTCATATTTGGGTGAAGATCTACCTGGACGATGGATACGTGGACTATCACAATCTGCCCCCGGTCTAACCCTGATATATCGCGCGCCTTCGCCATTCTGTTCACGGGTAGCACGCTCACTGATACTAAATGCTCCGTGCGTGTGTCTTACTAGCAGTCGTTCCTCGCCAGGTGACGCTGCTATAGCCTGGACGGGTTAAAGGGCTCCGGAACGCCCTATACTTGCAATGTTAAAATAACGCTTATAAATTACATCTTTCCTCACAAAGTATTTGAGGTAGGAAGTTGAACTTTTTACAGATTATTTATTGGAATATGGGCTACAACTTAACACAGGGATTTTACAAAATTTTAGTTCAGTTATTAAAGATGATTTTTTTTCAATTGTAATGAAAATTCACAACATTTTTTGCAATTTTTTATTTATATATTCAAAAATATACAGTTTTTTGGAAAAAGGCTGTGTTAAATTATGCAGAAGGTACTGTGTAACATTTACTGAAAGTTTGAAACAAATATGTTTGGAAGATCCTTAGAAAACATGTAATTAGTATGAGAAAATAAAAGTTTTGGGAATCGAGCGACAAAGATTGGATTAACTTTTTAGTGCATTCCAGGTCCATAGGATGGATTATCTTCATCCTCTGCAAACTCCTCCTCCAGCTTCCTCTTGTTCCTCCTCCTGTTTACTCTTGCTTGTATTTCTAGACTCTTTAGAGCCCTGTCTGCAGCCCGAAGGCGTTCCTTGTCTAAAGCAAGCATCGCTCGTACCATGTTAGAACCTATCTTCATTCCCATATTTGTAAATACCTTGCACCTTACAATGTTGCCAACATTTCTCCTTTTCTTAAAAGCCTTCAGAGGATTTCTAATAACTTTACGTTTACTCATTATTATACTTCAACAAAACAGAGACTCAAGAAACAGAATTAATTACGAATATTTTCGAGATAAAGACAAATAAACATGAAACAATCGACAATCGCACCAGCGATATATATTGAACCATCACAGGTTAGCCACAACACATACTTTATCCCACATCACTAAAATGTACCTTATGAACACGGGCGTTAATAGTAACACCATTTGACAGCAGTTTAACAGCGCCACAGTGGGTCACGCCCATGTAGAACACATTTCAAAAAAAATTTAAAAATAGTTGTAGTCTTCGGAATTGAATAAATTATATATCTATTAAAAGGTAATAGTCTGCAGATTCAGAAAACGCAAAAAACTAAAAATTGAACTTTTCATGATTTTGAGCCTTTCCGGAGCCCCTTAATATCGATTCAGTGGTCATAATGTTCTGGCTGATTAGTGCATGAATCTGAATTTCAGCCTTAAATGAAGTAAAATATGGTCGAATAACAGCCCTGACAAGAAGAAAATAGATTTAGAAACGTATTACAGCAGAATACTGAAGACTGGGTGAGCAGATCTTTTGTTCCTACTGCCGGTCAGCATTCTATACTCCCTTTTACTTCTGTTACCGTTATTTATGTTGCCAAATAGCAAAACACTTCTACCACTTTCATTTTCTCATTTTCTAATCATGTCCTCAGTGTTGCCCGACGTAAACGGACCGATACTCCATTACTCTAGGTTCTTTATTTACGTTAGTCCGATAACCTCTGTCCGAGGCACTATCCACTCCATTCAATTGATTTCTCGAGTCCTTTGCAGACAGACAGAGCGACAAGCATACACTAAAGCTTTATTTATATTTGGCTTTAACGTGTTACTAAAATAATACGATAACTTAAGTAACCAAGGAAAAACACTACTCACGCAACCAGTTAAGCGTACTGAAGTTTCATAACAAAAAAAGGTAGCTGTTTCTTCTTTACTTTGCCTGAAGATCCTTACACGAATGTGCAGCCGTTTGTAAAAAACTTCTTGTATTGTATTGTATGTTAACCGTCGCCGGCGAATGTTGGTTTACAAATCACTTGTCAATGTGGACGGCACTCTTGGTGCTTCGACATCTTCTGGTAAGGGTAAAAAGAACGAAACCAGAGGAGTTTCTAAAACTGCTCAATTTGTTCTTATTCATGGACCTACTTTATTTTGTGGTGCGAGATTAAATTTTTCTTTAATGAAAGATTCGTCTTCCTCTAGTTTGGGTAACGGATGGCTAACTGTAGCTTTCGTTGCTTGTAACAATGCAGTTAGAGCCGGTTTGGAATCCTTTGAAAGTCGGGAAATATTAGCTTACCGCAGCCGCAGTGGTCCACAACCCCACGACGACTACCGCAGAGCCCGCATCTCGTGGTCGTGCGGTAGCGTTCTCGCTTCCCACGCCCGGGTTCCCGGGTTCGATTCCCGGCGGGGTCAGGGATTTTCTCTGCCTCGTGATGGCTGGGTGTTGTGTGATGTCCTTAGGTTAGTTAGGTTTAAGTAGTTCTAAGTTCTAGGGGACTGATGACCATAGCTGTTTAGTCCCATAGTGCTCAGAGCCATTTTTTGACTACTGCAGTCTGCTTCACCGCCACCCACACCGAACCACTCTTTCAGAGTTACTGTGCAGTTCGGCCCCCGGTGGACCCCCACAGGGAACGTGTCACACCAGACAAGTGTAACCCCTATGTTTGCGTGGTAGAGTAATGGTGGCGTACGCGTACGTGGAGAACTTGTTTGCGCTGCAATCGCCGACATAGTGTAGCTGAGGCGGAATAAGGGGAACCAGGCCGCATTCACCGAGGCAGATGGAAAACCGCCTAAAAAGCATACAGACTGGCCAGCTCACCGGACCTCGACACAAGTCCGCCGGGCGGATTAGTTTCGTGCTGGGGACCAGGCGCTCCTTCCCAATCCGGAAAGCCGTGCTTTATACCGCACCGCTAACCGGACGGGCTAAAAAAACCACTTACTTAATACTGAAAATATGCTTCTCTACTTGTCACATATTTTATATCACTGTGTGAATCATCAAAGATTTTTGTCACCCCAAGCACAGTTTCCCCGCAAGGAGTCCACGAAGGTTTTGAGTTTAGTAGGGAACAGAGACGATGGTTCAGAATGCTTTAGAGGTCTTGCTGCAAATGTCGTCCGTTTTCATTAATGCGCCTCTGGCATCTGTGTGTTAATGATTGTCGAACGCAGTAATCAAATGCTCCATGAATAACGGGTGCAGCATCAGCCAAACACGCAAACAGACTTAATGGAGTGACTGTCAGAGTCTGGTGCATCAAACGCTTCGTCTCTACCACACAGAAAGAAACGTACAGGAGTTCATAAATATGTGTAAAACAATACACTGAAGAGCCAAAACGTTATGACCACCTACTTAATAGCTTGTTTGTTCATCTTTGGAACTAAATATAGCACTGCTTCTCCGTGTCGGGAATCCGACAGTTTGATGGTAGTTTTGTAGAGGTATGTGGCATTAGAGGTCTCCAAACAGGGCGTGTAATTCGCATAAATAACGGGCCGCTGATGTGCGACCCAGATGTGATCCATGGGCTTTACACCAGGCGAATTTCGTCGGCGGGACGTCAACGTGAGTTCACTACAACGCTCCTCAAACCACAGTAGCACGGTTTTGACTCCGAGACATGGACAATTATAATGCTGAAAGATGGCATCGCCGCCTGGGAAGACATCAAGCATGAAGGGATGCAGTTCGTTCGTATTTGTTAGCGTGTCTTCAAAAATGGCTCTGGGCACTATGGGACTTAACTGCTGTGGTTATCAGTCCCCTAGAACTTACAAGGGAACCTCCCCATAGAACCCCCCTCAGATTTAGTTATAAGTTGGCACAGGGATAGGCCTTGAAAAACTGAACACAGATCAATCGAGAAAACAGGAAGAAGTTGTGTGGAACTATGAAAAAAATAAGCAAAATATACTAACTGAGTAGTCCATGCGCAAGGTAGGCAACATCAAGGGGGGTGTTAGCTTATGAGCGCCGTGGTCCCGTGGTTAGCGTGAGCAGCTGTGAAATGACAGGTCCATGGTTCAAATCTTCTCTCGGGTGAAAATTTTAATTTTTTATTTTCAGATAATTATCAAAGTTCAGGCACTCACACATAATCAACTTCGCTTTCCAAAATTCCAGGACATGTTCAGATTTGCTTGGACATATACAGAATTTGACGGTCTACGCATGGAAACATTTGAAAACGTAAAAAACATATGTTTTGACAGAGCACAGGGAAAACTTTGCGACTCTGAAATTGTTGCATTCATTTGATGCAGTTTATGTGACAAACTCTTATGTTTTCATCACTTTTTTTGGAGTGATTATCACATCCACAAGAAAACCTAAATCGGGCAAGGTAGAATAATCTTTTTACCCATTCGCCAAGTGTGCAAGTTAGGTGGGTCGACAACATATTCCTGTCATGTGACGCACATGCCATCACCAGTGTCGTAAAGAATATATCAGACGTGTTTTCCTGTGGAGGAATCGGTTGACCTATGACCTTGCGATCAAATGTTTTCGGTTCCTATTGGAGAGGCACGTCCTTTCGTCTACTAATCGCACGGTTTTGCGGTGCGGTCGCAAAACACAGACACTAAACTTATTACAGTGAACAGAGACCTCAATGACTGAACGGACAGATCGTAACTTTGCGAAAATAAAGAAAGTAAAATTTGCACTCGAGGGAAGACTCGAACCAAGGACCTTTCGTTGCACAGTTGCTCACTCTAACCACGAGACCACGTCACTCATCAGCTAATATTGTCCTTTATGTTGCCTATCTTGCAAATGGACTACTCAGTTTGTATATTTTGCTTATTTTTTCATAGTTCCACACAACTTCTTCCTGTTTCCTCGATTGATCTGTGTTCAGTTTTTCAAGGCCTATCGACTGTGTCAATTTATAACTAAATCTGAGGGGGGTGCGATGGGGAGGTTCCCTTGTTAGAACTACTTAAACCTAACTAACCTAAGGACATCACACACATCCATGCCCGATGCAGGATTCGAACCTGCGATCGGAGCGGTCACGCGGTTCCAGACTGTGGCGCCTAGAACCGCTCGGCCACCCCGGCCGGCAGTGTCTTCGATTACTACCACGGGTCCCATGCAAGCGCAGGAGAATGTCTCCCATTGCATAATACTGCTCTCACCAACCTGCGTCCGTGACGCTCTGCACGTTTCGAGCCGCCGTTCACCTCGATGACGGCGTTTGTGGAAACGACCAGCGACTTAGTGTAACAAAATAAATAAAAAAAAATAAATAAATGATCGTGTGCCATTGTTGGCTGGGAGGCCCCCTTCGAGAAAGTTCGGCTGCCGAGTGCAGTTCTTATTTCAGTTGGCGCCACATTGGGTTACTTGCGTGCCGGTGATGAAATGGTGATGAGGACAACGCAACACGCTGTCCACGAGCGGAGAAAATCTCCTACCCGGCCGAACTCGGGCCCTCTGCATGGGAGGCAAGCACGTTACCACTCAGCTATGCAGGAGGACGTAGTACAGTAAAAATGTGATTCACCGGAAGAGCCCACCAATTTGCAGTGATCGATGGTCGAATCCCGTTGGTCCTGTGCCCACAGCAATGGTGACTGACCATGTCGTTGAGTCAAGATGTGAATACGTTACGCGTTGTCTGCTGCTGAGCTCCAGGTTCAACAATTTACGATGAACGGTGTGCTGCGAAACACTTGTGCGTGCTCCAGCAGATTACCGTCTGTCCTACTTCACAGAGCAAACAAACCTCCGAATCCCGTGTTCTGTGAAGAGTCATGGTCACCCAGCCATTTAACGCCAAGTACTACTTTTGTCGACAGAAACACGTGAACATGTGAACAGCTTCGAGATACTCCTTCACAGCTTCTGTGCAGTAATAATCTGCCCCTTGCCAGAGTCGCTTGTCTGAATGGATTTCTCCATTTGCGGCTCACATCTTCGTTAAGGTGACCACCCCTCCGTGTCTCATAACTGATGTGCTTATATACAGGGTTATTACAAATGATTGAAGCGATTTCACAGCTCTACAATAACTTTATTATTTGAGATATTTTCACAATGCTTTGCACACACATACAAAAACTCAAAGTTTTTTTAGGCATTCACAAATGTTCGACATGTGCCCCTTTAGTGATTCGGCAGACATCAAGCCGATAATCAAGTTCCTCCCACACTCGGCGCAGCATGTCCCCATCAATGAGTTCGAAAGCATCGCTGATGCGAGCTCGCAGTTCTGCCACGTTTCTTGGTAGAGGAGGCTTAAATACTGAATCTTTCACATAACCCCACAGAAAGAAATCGCATGGGGTTAAGTCGAGAGAGCGTGGAGGCCATGACATGCATTGCTGATCATGATCTCCACCACGACCGATCCATCGTTTTTCCAATCTCCTGTTTAAGAAATGCCGAACATCATGATGGAAGTGCGGTGGAGCACCATGCTGTTGAAAGATGAAGTCGGCGCTGTCGGTCTCCAGTTGTGGCATGAGCCAATTTTCCAGCATGTCCAGATACACGTGTCCTGTAACGTTTTTTTTTCGCAGAAGAAAAAGGGGCCGTAAACTTTAAACCGTGAGATTGCACAAAACACGTTAACTTTTGGTGAATTGCGAATTTGCTGCACGAATGCGTGAGGATTCTCTACCGCCCAGATTCGCACATTGTGTCTGTTGACTTCACCATTAAGAAAAAATGTTGCTTCATCACTGAAAACAAGTTTCGCACTGAACGCATCCTCTTCCATGAGCTGTTGCAACCGCGCCGAAAATTCAAAGCGTTTGACTTTGTCATCGGGTGTCAGGGCTTCTGCTTTAGCCTTTTCCGTAAGATTTTCCAAACCGTCGGCTGTGGTACGTTTAGCTCCCTGCTTGCTTTATTCGTCGACTTCCGCGGGCTACGCGTGAAACTTGCCCGCACGCGTTCAACCGTTTCTTCGCTCACTGCAGGCCGACCCGTTGATTTCCCCTTACAGAGGCATCCAGAAGCTTTAAACTGCGCATACCATCGCCGAATGGAGTTAGCAGTTGGTGGATCTTTGTTGAACTTTGTCCTGAAGTGTCGTTGCACTGTTATGACTGACTGATTGCATTTCAAGCACGACATACGCTTTCTCGGCTCCTGTCGCCATTTTGTCTCACTGCGCTCTCGAGCGCTCTGGTGGCAGAAACCTGAAGTGCAGCTTCAGCCGAACAAAACTTTATGAGTTTTTCTACGTATCTGTAGTGTATCGTGACCATATGTCAATGAATGGAGCTACAGTGAATTTATGAAATCGCTTCAATCATTTGTAATAGCCCTGTACTTGTGTTAACGCGTCACGTGCCCACAAAGCCACGAGGGAGCATCCCAGGTCTCGATGGGCAGTGGTCATAGTGTTTTGGCTCATCAGCATATTTGTACCTTTGTGATTTGGAAGATTCAAAGAACATAGTTTGTTGGTGAAAATTTCGAAAGATCAATGTATGCCTGACTAAGCACAATGTTAAAATGAATGGTATGTTAGGTAATTTGCCGCCTTTCCAGGTTGTTTTCCTGCATTCAAAGGGTCTCCCTTATATATTCCGTTCTTGTCAGTGGGGGTGGGGGGTTCAGTTACATAAAAATGTTCTGGGATAGGTGAACCAGAAGCCGCGTTTTGTTGGCAGAACACTTACAAAGCAGCAACATATTTAATAAAGAGACTGTCTACACTATATCTGTCCGTCTTCGAAAGAGCGTTACTGTGTGGTATGGGATTAACGGAGGACAAAACGTTCAAATGTGTGTGAATTCCTAAGGGACCAAACTGCTTAGGTCATCGGTCCCTAGACTTACGCACTACTTAAACTAACTTAAACTATCTTATGCTAAGAACAAAACACACACCTTTGCCCGAGGGAGGACACGAACCTCCGGAACGGAGGACGTCGAAGAAGTTCAAAGAGAGGCAACTCGTTTTGTACTATCGTGAAGCTGTGGAGTGGCCATCACGGTAATGATACGCAAGTTGGGGTGGCAATCATTAAAACAAAAGCGTTTTTTGTTGCAGCGAGACCTATTGACAAAATTTCGTTCACCGACGATCTCCTACAATGCAGAAATTTTTTGCTGACCCCCACCTTCATAGAAATGAAAGTCATAATAAAATAACTGAAATTCAAGCTCTGACAGAAAGATTAAGCTGCTCATTTCTTGCAAGTGCAGTAAGAGACTGGACCAGTAGAGAAACAGCCTCAAAGTGGACCTACAAACCCTCCGACAATCACTTGGCCGAACTGCAGGGTAATCACGTAGATGTAGATGTAGATGTAGAACTTGTTTCTGGAAAATTTTATGAGACTACAAGTCATCCACTGAGATGCACTCTTACGTTTCAGCTGGGGAATGTCAGTGTCCTCGCATTCATAGTGGAGCGGGACATGAGGATGACGAATGCGGTTTTGCTGAACTTCTTCAAAAATAATGGATCAGGTGAGAAGGTTATCCATCTACAGGAATGATACTTGCTTCACTACCTACATCCATAGAGTCCCACCCAATGCTTGGAACGACAATGCACGTATTTGCTGCATAGTCACCAAATTTTGATTATCACCTCCAAAAAGTGAAATAATGTAATTAATTTTAGTCTGTTAATAAAATGTGACCCAATTGTCGATATGTAAAATTCATCAAATTTTGGTTACTTAAAATTTTGGACACGGCTGGAGCAGCAACCGGAGAATGAACTCTTCTTGTAGAAGTAGTAAACAACCAGTCAGTTCCAAACTGAAAGGTTTATTAATACTCCTTTACCATGATTTGCATGTTTATAAATATGGAGGTGAAATTTTATATTTCAAGACGGACGCCTTTCGGCTATATTTTAGCGTAACTCTACCACAGCATCTAATGCAGTTGTCTATTTTTTCCTTCTGAAGAAAACGTTTTTATAAACGCTACAAACATCATAAAGCGGCTTTAACAATCCTTCCAATTTGCAACTGATTGGCTGTTTACTATTTTTACAATAAGGTTTTGGCTACTGCTGCAAATGGTCTTCCTCAGGCTGTTTTGATGACAGATGAATTACACAAAACTTATGTAGTAGTGGAAGAAGCTGTTTTCATAATCTGATAAGGAACAAGGGATCAGGAGAAGGGTTGATAGATCTTCTTTGGTGGCGTTTTTGCTTTATTTCTTGTCATTGGTGAGAATAGACGTACTTGATTGGCATTTGCGTTATTTCTGGCCATTGTTGTAAATGTGCTATGTAGAAACGGGCGGAAAAGTTTTGAGTTTGAGAGTGGTGATGGTGACTGAAAGCAGTGGCGGACCACATCCGTGATCAAATGTTGTATACAGAGCTGTGATCGGTGTTAGTGGAGAGGTCTCCGACACTGGAATGACCACGTGAAGCTCAGAGCTCAACGAACTGTTGTCAGCAGATAGTCCTGGCCAGCGGCACGTGTGAGTTGCATCGCCCACTGGAGTCAGCGTGATGGCCACAGCCAACAGGAACTTCACACTGTGGCTGATGTACGACCATGCCTTCCAGGCTGCTGGCACACCTCGGAGTGCAGAATCCAACACAGGGCAGGATGGTGCTCAAACACTAGCCCCTGAGATGATCGATGTCGAAGTCGCGAGAACGCTGTGTGCGAGGACCAGCATCGATCGAAGCCTTCAGGACATGTTGCACAGTGACAAAGAGATTGCGACGCCCCCCAGCCTCGGTTCAAGCAGGCGTTCCACTAGAGGGGTGGCCGCCATTGGGTGGTTACCAATAAGAGGGAGACACAGTGCTGAAGGCGCTGTCTGCACCGCTACTGGAAGTCCATTGTTGATGACTGGACGCACCACGAGGCGTTGCAGCAATCTCCGTGTAGAAGACAGCAGATGGAGACGGCAGTAGGTGACGTCATGAACACACCCCAGTACTGTCATGTACAGGGAGTGTGAGTGAGCTTCTGAGAACAACTGAGTACATATGAGACTGAGGGTCTGATTTGGGAAGGGGTATTTGTGAGGGTCAACTGGTCAGTACTTTTTGAACAGCAGCACTCCCAACCTAGAAGAGACAACAGGTGGAAGTAACGAGGTTTCGCCATTGGGTGTCGACGACTTCATTCGTATTGCTCCTCTTGTCTAATCAGTTCTTGAAGGAGCCTAGCCAGAGATTTAGTAACGCCCACCTTCGCCCTTCAGAGCCGCTTGCTAGCTTCTTTCGCTTCGTCAGCTCTATAAGTGAGTCCCTTTGCACGTCTTCTTACTTCGTGCTCCGTGGTCCCCACTACCTGGTCAGCACAATGATGGCACCGCTCTCCCTATGACGTCGTTTTGCTGCATTGGGGAAAGACGGTTCAGTGCCATACATTAGCACTTACCTCAACACGTCGTTTGCGAAAATGTGTTGAACAAGTAGCAGGCGTTACCTATTTGCACTTCCATCCAACCATCCTCCCAGTGAAGCAATATTGTACCTCATCAGCGAGGGTATATCATGCAGGGGGGGCAGCACATCGAGCCACCTAATTTAGTAAATTCACTTCCTTAGCTGCGTCATTTCCCTGAACAGTTTTGCGTCGTAGTTTCCAGTTGGCTGTCACCTCCATCCACAGCTTGTCTAGGTGGCTAAATGGAGATCTTGAATTTTCTGCTGGATACACGCGTTGAGTAGACTGAAGGACACCTAGGAAACTTCTCAACACGGATATGTCCCATCTGCTCCAGTGCCTCAAGATTGCATGCAACTCTGCACCAAATACGCTATAATCATTGAGCAAACAAAACTTCAGCACAACTCAAACTGTTGAGCAGCAAGAGGATTATCCTGCTTAGAACCATCTATAATTACGTCTATACAGCTGTTTTGCTCGTATGTAGTTGCAGTAAAAACATAGGCAGGAGTGCAGTCTCTCCAGTACCAGACAAACAAGAGGAAATAGCGCAGCTACTACCCTATTTCGATTTTCTTCACACTTCTTGAGATGCCGTGACCTAGCTTATTTCATACACCAATAAACTACAAAAGCTTATATTTGAAGCTTACAAGAATTCCGAACACTTGCGAAACTGAATCATATTTGTTTCATTAAAAATAAATTTTGTTCAATATTTCATTACGAGAGACGTCTAGGGCGTACGCTGAAAGTTGTCTCAAACGTTCCAAAGTTATCCAGGAAATATTTGTTTAAAGGTATATTACTATTATTCCTGAAGTGTAAACTCTTAGCAAGCTTGAGTTGACCAAAAATGGTTCTCGTCCTCTTGGTTTGACACGTCATTGTGTAACCATGGTAACTGGCTACAGAACCCTTAACTCTGTGGCTAGATGTAGCACAGGATTACATATTATACAGTTTAAAATCCACATATGGGTACAGATTTTTGAAATTACAGAAGCTCTCTACCCCCTGTACCTGGAGGATAGTATACCGAGAAATACGTGAAGCTTCCTGGACGGTGTTTCCATCCCGTGACCGATTTTAGAACCACATGAAGAAATGTGCCCTGCAGACAACCATAAGCAGTACATTAAACGTATTCGCAATTGCCAATGTGGACATCCATCAACTGTAGAACTGAATGACGACAATGAACATTTGTGCCGGACCGGGGTTCGAATCCCGGAATACCCCGGTTATCGCGAGCGGTCGCCTTACCTTTTATGTACCAAAAATCCAGGAGTCGCTCGCGCCTTCGGATGGTGATACATCCAAACGTGTGTTTTCGAAATTTCTAAAGGAGATTCCGTTCGTATTTCGTTCAGAGCGTCATGTTGGCAAAATAAGCATCAGCATCGCATGGCTTGGTCGTTCCAGCCGGAAGGCGTTCGACAGAAAACTGGAAAAGAACTGCTTGTACCTAGGTTTGCGAACAAGTGCCAGCATTTGACTATCCGTGCACAACTCATGGCCAGGCCCAAACTTCACATGACGTCAAACATGCGTCTGAAACCTGTACTCGGACATCCAGTGTGTATATTCTGGCGCCCGTGCATAAATACGATACTGAACTGCAAGCATGTGCAAAGGAAATTTGCTTCGTAAATGGGATTAACACAGGCACTGCAATATCGCATCGTAACAGAAGCAGTTTCCGGCATTTTACACTGTTTTTATTGTTGTGAGATATAAGGCTTTTTTGTGCAGCGCTTGTAATTTTTATGAATTCTACTTACAAGGGAACCTCCCCATCGCACCCCCCTCAGATTTAGTTATAAGCTGGCACAGTGGATAGGCCTTGAAAAACTGAACACAGATCAATCGAGAAAACAGCAAGAAGTTGTGTGGAACTATGAAAAAAATTAATAAAATATAAAAACTGAGTAGTCCATGCGAACATAGGCAACATAAGGAGAACGTCAGCACAGAAAAATCTTGGTCCCGTGGCTACCGTGAGTAGCTGCGGAACGAGAGGTCCTTGGTTCAAGTCCTCCCTCGACTGAAAATTTTACTTTGCTTATTTTCGCAAAGTTATGATCTGTCCGATCGTTCATTGACGTCTCTGTTCACTGTAATAAGTTTAGTGTCTGTGTTTTGCGATCGCACCGCAAAACCGTGCGATTAGTAGACGAAAGGACGTCTCTCTCCAATGGGAACCGAAAACATTTGATCGCAAGGTCATAGGTCAACCGATTCCTCCACAGGAAAACACGTCTGATATATTCTATACGACACTGGTGACGGCATGTACGTCACATGACAGGAATATCTTGTCGGCCCACCTAACTTGTACACTTAGCGAATGGGTAAAAAGATTCTTCTACCTTGCCCGATTTAGGTTTTCTTGTGGATGTGATAATCACTCCCAAAAAAGTGATGAAAACATAAGAGTTTGTCACATAAACTGAAAATAAAAAATTGAACTTTTCACTCGAGGGAAGACTTGAACCGAGGACCTCTCGTTCCGTAGCTGCTCTCGCTAACCACGGGACCACGGCGCTCCTTGACTCTCATTGTCCTTGATGTTGCTTATCTTCGGATGGACTACTCAGTTTGTATATTTTACTAATTTTTTTCATAGTTCCACACAACTTCTTCCTGTTTTCTCGATTGATCTGTGTTCAATTTTTCAAGGCCTATCCACTGTGCCAACTTATAACTAAGACGGGGGTGCGATATTGAGGTTCCCTTGTTAGTGCCATAAACTATCCAAAAGCTATTTGGAGGATAATGTTAATTCTTCAGTTACAGAGTTTTATGGTGACTAAAATTCAGTATACTTTGACGTGTAAAGTTAAGCACACGTAGAAACGGAAGGTCTTCTACCATGTAACATGTCGTATTTGCAAGTTAATTTAGTTTCTTTAATATTTCAATAATTTTCCCCTCCCAGGAAATGGAAATTTATGTTGGTTCCTAATATCTTCCATTCCTAATGTCACGTCTTTGACTTGTAACAGGTTTTTTTGTGATACTGCATCTTAGTTTGAGTACTAGGTTAATAATGGAAAAAAATTGGCAAATTTGTAGTAACGTTCTAAGGGACCAAACTACTGAGGTATCGGTCCCTAGGCTTACTCACTAATTAAACTAACTTAAAGTAATTTACGCTAAGAACAACACACACACACACACCTATACCCGAGGAAGGACTCGAACCTTCGACGGGGGCAGCCGCGCGAACCGTGACTACGCGCTCCCGACCGTGTGGCTACGCCGCCCGGCTAGTAATGGAACATACAGTATTGACAAGTTTTGTTTAAATGAAACACTTTTAAATTTTAGTAGAAAATTTGCTCCTAGATACATGACAATGTTTTAACTTGGAGTAGCGTTGCACATATAGAAAAATCATACTTTTACAGCGTAATGTTTGTAATTTCTGGAATAGAGTGCAGCAAACAAGGTGAATGCTATGCTTTCAAAAAGGAATAAACGTCTAGTACAGGGCTGGGACTCTTGAAAGCGAACAACAGCCTCCCCTACTAGTTACACAAAAATAAATTCAAATTTGAAACAAACATACGAACTGCCATGTTGTTTATTGAAATAATCACACCAGGACGTTCAGTAAGTAATGCAACACGTTTTCTTTCGACCAATCTCGGTTAAAAAACGCGTAGTTCTATTTTACACACAGTACGCGAAGGAACTTGCTCCGCTTCTTACAGCGGTGTACCGTAGGTCTCTAGAAGAGCGTAGCGTTCCAAAGGATTGGAAAAAGGCACAGGTCATCCCCGTTTTCAAGAAGGGACGTCGAACAGATGTGCAGAACTATAGACCTATATCTCTAACGTCGATCAGTTGTAGAATTTTGGAACACGTTTTATGTTCGAGTATAATGACTTTCCTGGAGACTAGAAATCTACTCTGTAGGAATCAGCATATGTTTCGAAAAAGACTGTCGTGTGAAACCCAGCTCGCGCTATTCGTCCACGAGACTCAGAGGGCCATAGACACGGGTTCACAGGTAGATGCCGTGTTTCTTGACTTCCGCAAGGCGTTCGATACAATTCCCCACAGTCGTTTAATGAACAAAGTAAGAGCATATGGACTATCAGACCAATTGTGTGATTGGATTGAGGAGTTCCTAGATAACAGAACGCAGCATGTCATTCTCAATGGAGAGAAGTCTTCCGAAGTAAGAGTGATTTCAGGTGTGCCGCAGGGGAGTGTCATAGGACCGTTGCTATTCACAATATACATAAATGACCTTGTGGATGACATCGGAAGTTCAGTGAGGTTTTTTGCAGATGATGCTGTGGTGTATCGAGAGGTTGTAACAATGGAAAATTGTACTGAAATGCAGGAGGATCTGCAACGAATTGACGCATGGTGCAGGGAATGGCAATTGAATCTCAATGTAGACAAGTGTAATGTGCTGCGAATACATAGAAAGATAGTTCCCTTATCATTTAACTAAAAAATAGCAGGTCAGCAACTGGAAGCAGTTAATTTCATAAATTATCTGGGAGTACGCATTAGGAGTGATTTAAAATGGAATGATCATATAAAGTTGATCGTCGGTAAAGCAGATGCCAGACTGAGATTCATTGGAAGAATCCTAAGGAAATGCAATCCGAAAACAAAGGAAGTAGGTTCCAGTACGCTTGTTCGCCCACTGCTTGAATACTGCTCAGCGGTGTGGGATCCGTACCAGATAAGGTTGATAGAAGAGATAGAGAAGATCCAACGGAGAGCAGCGCGCTTCGTTACAGGATCATTTAGTAATCGCGAAAGCGTTACGGAGATGATAAACTCCAGTGGAAGACTCTGCAGGAGAGACGCTCAGTAGCTCGGTACGGGCTTTTGTTAAGGTTTCGAGAACACGCCTTCACCGAAGAGTCAAGCAGTATATTGGTCCCTCCTACGTATATCTCGCGAAGAGACCATGAGGATAAAACCAGAGAGATTAGAGCCCACACAGAAGCATACCGACAATCCTTCTTTCCACGTACAATACGAGACTGGAATAGAAGGGAGAACCGATAGAGGTATTCAGGGTACCCTCGGCGACACACCGTCAGGTGGCTTGCGGAGTATGGATGTAGATGTAGAAGTAGAAGCTCTTGCAGAATGTCTACTGAGGACCTGGCAGTGAACAAAAGCACGGCGAGTAGTTGGGCGAGGCGTCTGTCATCACTGCAACAAGGTCGCGCGAACCGTCTGATCTTCGAGTGCTGACAGGCCTGCAGTGGTGAAACGTGCGGACACACTCATTCCAGGTAATCGTTTGATCACACTCAAACACCTCCTGCTCAACTGGACGTCTCTGTTGGTAGTGCTTTCACACTCGCCAAACAGATGGGGTACTCAAAGGTTCGTGCCTGGTGGGTTCCTCACCACCTAAGAGAAGACCGTAAATAGCAACGAAACCTTCTGTGCGCAATTGCATACGTATTACGAGGCTGACTATGACAATTTTTTGTCGCACATCGACACAAGAGATGAAACATGAGTTCATCACGCCAAATCAGAAACAAAACGGCAATCCACGGAGTGGCGTCATTCCATTATTCCTCCGTAGAAAAAGTTCAAAGCCGCGACCTCAGCCAGTAAACTCAGACGATGGTCTTCTGGGTCTCTGACGGGGTTATTCCGTTTGATGCCCTCCCTTATGGTGAAACGATCAGCTCAGAAGTGTATTTTGCTACCCTAAGGAAACTGCAGAAACGGCTTTGTGCTCGTCGCCGTAATAATGCCAACAATTTCTCCTTCGGTATGACAACAAAAGGTGTACACAACCGAGGGGGGTACACAAAACTTCATCGGACTGTTCTTCCTTATCCACGTATCTGGGACCTTCCGAATTGCATCTGTTTGGTCCTATGAAGGACGCACCACGCGGGAAGAAGTAAATGTGTGACTAGGGCCTCCCGTCAGGTAGACCGTTCGTATGGGGCAAGTCTTTCGATTTGACGCCACTTCGGCGACTTGTGCATCGATGGGGATGAAATGATGATGAATGGTTCAAATGGCTCTGAGCACTATGGGACTAAACTGCTGAGGTTATTAGTCCCCTAGAACTTAGAACTAGTAAAACCTAACTAACCTAAGGACATCACAAACATCCATGCCCGAGGCAGGATTCGAACCTGCGACCGTAGCGGTCCTGCGGTTCCAAACTGCAGCGCCTTTAACCGCACGGCCACTTCGGCCGGCAAATGATGATGATTAGGACAACACAACACCTAGTCCCTTAGCAGAGAAAAATCTCCGACCCGGGCGGGAATCGAACCCGGGCTCTTAAGACTGACATTCTGTCGCGCTTGACACTCAGTGGACGGGAAGCAGTATGTGGACAGAAAGACGCTGGCTCCCGCGTCGACCAGTGAAGTGGTAGCATGCGGGCACACGGGCCCTCCCAGTAAGTTGGCGTATAGCCGCCACACTGAACGGTGATTATGTTGAAAACTAGGGTTTTGTAGGGTAATATGGTGTATTAGAATCCTGATTGGTGTATTAGAATCTTGTTGCATCAGTAATTGAACGACCCTCGTATATGTCAGTAATACTGTTAAATGACTTAGAAATACACTACCGGCCATTAAAATTGCTACACCACGAAGATGACGTGCTACAGACGCGAAATTTAACCAACAGCAAGAAGATGCTGTGATATGCAAATGATTAGCTTTTCAGAGCATTCACACAAGGTTGGCGCCGGTGGCGACCTCTACAACGTGCTGACATGAGGAAAGTTTCCAACCGATTTCTCATAACACAAACAGTAGTTGACCGGCGTTGCCTGGTGAAACGTTGTTGTGATCCAAAATTGTTAAGGCTTTCGTGGCCACTTGTTGACAAACTGCCTATTGGCTTCTGTCTCGGGTTCTTCGGCCGACGTTCATCTAATGATTTTTCTGACGTTTCGCCAGCACGAGTGGCTGGCATTGTCAAAGCTTCACCCTCCATTGCCGGTGGTGAACTGGAGGCGAGCTCGCGGCCGCAGACTATATGTACCTGGCGCGCCAACGTCCGAGGGCTTCTCCGCGGTCATTTCCGGTGCGGTTCTCCTCTTGCTACCTGCGACGGTCGTTCGATGCAGTACGGGAAGCCAGGATCCGTTTACCTTAAGGCTTTCCTCTTTCTTGTTGAAACTGTTCGCGTGTTTTTGTATTTCTACAGCTTCTCTGAACAAGCGCGTGTGATAGTGCTTCTCTACAGCCAGAACTTCCGTGTCGGCGAATTTTATTACGTGGTCGGTCTCATTCAGTGCGTGCTCTGCCACGGCCGATTTCTCCACCTGCCCCAACCTGCAATGTCGCTTATGCTCCTTGATCCTGGTGTTAATGGATCGTCCAGTCATTCCGACATAAACTTTTCCGCATGTGCATGGTATGCGGTATATTCCCGACATTGCAAGTGGGTCTCTTTTCTCCTTCGCCGATCTAAGACACTCTTTGATCTTCCTTGTCGGTTTGAAAATCGTCTTTACGCCATGTTTGCGCAATATACGGCCGATTCTGTCCGTCACTCTGGGAATGTAAGGCAGAAAGGCCGTACCCGACATTTCTTTTTCTGGTTCCTTACTTCGCCGAGTGTTTGGCTCTGTTACACTTCTAATATAATTTGTGGAGTACCCATTGCTCCTCAGGACAGTTTCCAGGTGTTGCATTTCTCGTTCGAGGTGTTGCGGCTCACATATTCGTCCTGCTCTCGTTACGAGCGTACTAATCATGCCTCTTTTCTGGCTCGGATGGTGGTTTGACAGTTTGTGCAGGTATCGGTCCGTGTGTGTCGGTAGCAAGAGGAGACCCGCACCGGAAATGACCGCGGAGAAGCCCTCGGACGTTGGCGCGCCAGTCTATATATAGTCTGCGGCCGCGAGCTCGCCTCCAGTTCACCACCGGCAATGGAGGGTGAAGCTTTGACAATGCCAGCCACTCGTGCTGGCGAAACGTCAGAAAAATCATTAGATGAACGTCGGCCGAAGAACCCGAGACAGAAGCCAATAGGCAGTTTGTTGTTGTGATCCTTCGTGTAAGGAGGAGAAATGCGTACCATCACGTTTCCGACTTTGATAAAGGTCGGATTGTAGCCTATCGCAATTGCGGTTTATCGTATCGCGACATTGCTGCTCGCATTGGTCGTGATCCAATGACTGTTAGTAGAATATGGAATCTGTGGATTCAGGAGGGTAATACGGAACGCCGTGCTGGATACCAATGGCCTCATATCACTAGCAGTGGCTGTAACGGATCGTGCAGCCACGTCTCGATCCCTGAGTCAACAGATGGGGACGTTCGCAAGACAACAACCATCTGCACGAACAGTTCGACGGCGTTTGCAGCAACGTGGACTATCAGCTCGGGGACCATGACTGCGGTTACCCTTGACGCTGCATCTCATACAGTAGCGCCTGCGATGGGGTACTCGACGATGAACCTGGGTGCACGAATGCTAAAACGTCATTTTTTCGGATGAATCCAGCTTCTGTTTACAGCATCATGTTGGTCGCATCCATGTTTGGCGACATCGCGGTGAACGCACATTGGAAGCGTGTATTCGTCATCGCCATTCTGGCGTATCACCCGGCGTGATGGTGTGGGTTGCCATCGGTTACACGTCTCGGTCACCTCTTGTTCGCATTGACGGCCCTATGAGCAGTGGACGTTACATTTGACATGTGTTACGACCCGCGGCTCTACCCTTTATTCGATTCCTGCGAGACCCTACATTTCAGCAGGATAATGGACGACCGCTTGTTGCAGGTACTGTACGGATCTTTCTGTATACAGAAAATGTTCGACTGCTGCCCTGGACAGCACATTCTCCAGGTCTCTCACCAACTGAAAACGTCTGGTCAATGGTGGCCAAGCAACTGGCTCGTCACAATACACCAGTCACTACTCTTAATGAACTGTGGTATCGTGTTGAGGCTGCATGGGTAGCTGTACGTGTACACGCCATCCAAGATCTGTTTTACTCAATGCCCAGGCGTATCAAGGCCGTTATTAAATCCAGACGTAGTTCTTCTGGCTACTGATTTGTCAGGATCTGTGAACCCAAATTGCATGAAAATGTAATCACATTTCAGTTATAGTATAATATATGTGTCCAATGAATACCCGTTTATCATCTGCATTTCTTCTTGGTGTAGCAATTTTAATGGCCAGTAGTGTAATAAGGTAATTTATTTTCTACTTCATGCTTCGCATTCATGTACCAAATTTTTATTTTCTGCCAGTACCCAACCATTAAATGTTAAAAAATGAAAGTATTATTTTCATTAAAAACTGTGATTTCATATTTATTAATTAACACATTTGTTAAAAAATGGGCAAATCATAAAAAGTGAAAAAACGTATGCCACTAGCGAGATTCGAATCAACGACATTACATTTACATACCATTCATGCTACACGCTTAGCTGCTGGTGACTGTGCTAATAACCAGGTGGCTCAGCAATCTTCCAGTCCTCAAATTCTATTTTCCTCAACTTTCTTTTTTACATTATTTACATACTAGCTTAGAAATTTAATTGCCGGACACTGACTTTCAGAGACGGCTAGTTTGTAATGTCTAAAAATTATTCTGCGTCCCTGTAGTGGTCAATTTCGCAATCGACTCCAGTCCTGGATAAATGTTCGTAATTTGATGCTGTTATATATATATATATATATATATATATATATATATATATATATATATATATATATATATATATATCTGTACTAAAGTTAAACCGTGTTGGTATTAAGTAAGGTGTGTTGTTGCAGCCCCAGTGGTGATGCTGGCTTTGATGTTGGTGGTGTCCAATGCGGCTATTCTCCTGGACATTGTACTCTTCGTTGGCGCTTTCAGAGTAAGTAAAGATTAACCATCTGGGCTAGGCTCCAAACTGTTAAGCCACACTCTATCGGATTAGGGGAATATAATAAATAGGGAATTTAAGGCATAGGAATACTCTGAAGCCATTTATAAAAGTGGGTGTATGTATGATGTTCCGCATATTCTTCTAAACCACGGGATCGATTTCAGTCAAGTTTGGTATACATAATACTTATTGTCTGAGAGAGGTATAGTGAGAGTAAGAACCACTTAACTCCCATAGAGTTAGGGGTGGGGGTTGGAAAGGTTTGATAATGCCTGACATGTTGGATGCCCTGGAGGCCTGGCACCTTGTGGATCTATTGGAGTGCACTCTGGGCAGTGAATGTGTGGATGGGCATCGTTGAGTGGAGAGATGGTGAAGGTAGAGGCAGATAGTGAGAGAGCTGAGGAGGGAATTATCAGAGAGAGGGAATGGTAGTAGATAATGAGATGGTACAGTGGAGGTAAGAACCACCTAGTTCCCATAGGGCTAGGGATGAGGCTGGAAATGTTTGGTAATGTCTGATATCTTGAACACCCTGCAGGACTGGCCGTTGTGTGGGTCGTATTGGAATGCGTGCCAGAGGTTATAGGTGTGAAGGAGGACGGCTGAGAGGAAAGACGTTAAAGAAATGGTGGATAGAGTGTGGAGGGCAGGATGATCAGAGAGAGTGAAGAGATGGACAGATAGAGGGAGCGAATAAGTTGACGAAGGAAGGGTACTAAGAGGAAGTTCAGAGATAGAGGTGGGGCGATGAGATGGACAAATAAAAGGGGGAGGAAGAGACGGACAGTTAGTTGGGGAAGGAGGAGATAGAGAGAGGTGGGAGGAGGAGATGAACAGAGATGGGGGAAGGGAGGATGAGTTGGGCAGAAGGAGGAGGAGACGTGTGCAATACAAAATAAAGAACATTGAAAACAGCGCACCAAAGGGGTATCATCGGATGGAAACGAAATTTATTAGATGTAAAGATACAGGTGAGAGATTCAAGTGATTCCAAAACACAAATAAACAAATACAGTGAGTACAAGTAGAAAAGTACAGTGCAACATCAATAACGCGTTGTATCATCTGTTGCTGCAGTACATTTAGCAACACGGTTCGGCATCGAGTTGCAGACTGCCCCACAAACCTTGAAGAGTTACCTCCAATTCATGTGAAGAGGGACACGGTTACATCTGTGGTTTCAGATGGTCCCACACATGTACCGTAGAGGACAAGTTGGGGGAGCGGTGGCCACAAATGAATCTGAACGTAACGTAGGAAGAAATCTTGAGAAGCTCGATCTCTATGCGGACCAGCATTATCTGCGACTGGGAGACCGTGCATGGAAGGTCTCACATGGGGTCGAAGAATATCATGAACATAACGCTGGCCCGTTACGTTTCCACGTACTGCAATTAGAGGCGACCCGCTGTCGTAGGCTATGAGCCCCCAGACCTTTACGTGGACGCGACACCGTGAATGGCACTGTAGCGTTCATCAGGCTGCCATGTGGCCATATGCGGTTATCATCTGTCCCCGAAACGAATAGGGATTGAAACTAAACACCAGGTTTTGCTAATCCATGGTAGTCCCCGTCATTCTGGCTTGGCACCACTGTAGATGGAGCCGCCGATTTCTCGATGTCTCGGCGTTAACAGCAATACACGTCGAGAGCGTCTGGTTACCAAATTCGCACCCGCGAGGCGTCTGGAAATGCTTTGTGGAACAACTGGCGCCCGTACATCAGTTTGTGTCTTGGAGCGAGTCACTGTAGGATCCCCGATTGATTGATGCACGATTCTTCGATCATCTCACCTCGTCTTCTTCCGGGCGTCTCCAGACCGGGTATGTGCCAAGTGGGTGCCAACTCGTGTCAGCTGCTCCCAACATCGTCTGACGGCGCTCACTGAACGATCAATCTGGCTAGCCACACGGCGTGTCGACCTGCCTGCGGTTTCCATGTAGATGACTGGGCCCCTCTCAAACTGGCTTAACTGTGAGAAATGTCATCTGACAGGTCTGTCTGGCATTGTGCTCTTACTAAAGTCGTCCTGGAGTCGGGATGCAATGGGCACGTGTGTGGCTCGTCCACTATGCGCCTTTTAAGTAAGGTCCACTGCCTGATTGCAGCGCCAATGCAGGGTCTTTGGGCATGCACATTAGCAGCAAACTTAGATCATTTGCATATCGGATCCCACTTTTCATGTACGCTACGTTTCGTGCTTATACCTTCCTTCCCTCTAGATGCTCTGTTTTCAGTGTTCATGAGTGTATGTGACATATGCGTACATTGGTTAAACAGTGGATAAAAATCTAATATTTATAAATTTCAATGCCTGTGTGCTCTAATTTAGTTATTAATATTATAGTAATATTAATATTATGTGTAAAGCGAGGAGGGATGAGAGATACTAAAGAGCCATTGGCAGTAGTTAGGTATCGGGCAGTTGCGACCTCTCGCTACTATGTGTTGAGTCAGCTCTACAATTAAGGTACACCTTCTCAGCGGAAAATATGTACGCCAGGATGTTGACTGTTTACATGATTTCCTCTTTTCTTTTCGTATGTAGAGTGATACTTAACTGTGTTCAGTATTTCTCTCCTTTCCCTCTCTTAATCAAACACACACACATATACACATACTCGCACACACACACACACACACACACACACACACACACACACACACACGCACACACGCATACAACAGTCATACTACTATACATGTAGAAACTCTAAAATTGAGTAGAAGCATTTCTCGAGCAGATATGATTTCAGTTTTCGTCTGAAGTCAATTTAACATCCACTAAATTCTTTATATCAGTGAGTAGCCATGTTTACGGCTGGATACCTCCCTACTCACTACACCACATTAAAAGTGAATAATGGATACAGTCAATAATTTCTCTTCCACTATTGTATTTATGAAGATTAGTTCAGATTGCAATTGCTTGTTGACAACAAACTTCATAAATGTACTGTGTGACTACTGACAGTACATCCCATTGCTGAAAGATCTGCCCACAAGAGGCTCTCTAGTCGACAACAAACATTAAACCTCAATAACGAGTTACCCGAGAACATGATGCTGCAAGACATTAGTGAAAGAAAGAAGGGAAAAATAAGTCTACTTTTTTACTTGTTCATGTCTAAAATCTGGTATTATCCGCAATGCAAAAGTTGCAGACGTTTAAGATAATCTGTTACGTGCGATTTTTGGTACAAGTTTTTTTTCTTTACTGATAAAACGTTCGTCAGCCCCTCAGTCATTAATTTCCAGCAGTAACAGAAATTTTGCTGCTTCTTTCAGTGCTTCCTAATTTATTAAATGTGTGAGCATTAAATTTGCTGATGGGTGTCTTATAAGATACCATCCATTGATCAACCAAAACTTTACGACACCTGATCAGTAGGCTGTAGGTCCACCTTTGGAACGATGTAACGAAATACAGTAGAAGTTCTGCATGCCACACATCCGTCAAGTGCTCGGTAGCTGTCCAGAGGAATACGGCACAGGTCACACAAACGCCGTTTATGTGATGATTTGTGGGCTCGGAGCTGGAGTCCGGTAGAGTCCTAAGCGTGTTCCATCGTGTTCACATCAAGCGAATTTGCTGGCTAAGACATCAAAGAAAGTTCACCGACACGCTCCTCAAATTACCGTAGCAGGATTCTGGCCTACAGAGTATAATTCGCTGCTAAAAGTCGTTATTGCTGTCGGGGCAGACATGAAGCATGAAAGGATGCTGGTGGTCCACAATAATGTTCACTTCGTTATTCCTTGACGCCTTAACACATGTCCCACCATCCTGTCCCATTTCTTGTCAGTTTTCTCATATATTCCTTGCTTCGACGATTATGCAAAGAACCTTCTCATTCCTTACCTTATCAGTCCAGTCAATTTTCAACATTCTTCTGTTACGCCACGTATCAAAGGGTTCCATTCTCTTCTCTTCGGGTTTTTCCACGGTCCATGATTCACTACCACACACTGCTGTACCCTAAACGTACATTCTCATAAATTCCTTCACCAAAATAATTCCTGTGTTTGATACCAGTAGATTTCTCCTGGCCAGGAATTCCAGGAATTCCCTTTTTCCTGCTCTGTTCAGCTTTTTAAACCCTTCTTGTTTCGTCCGTCGCATGTTATTCTGCTTCCAAGATAGCAGAATTCTGTAACCTGATTTATTTCGTGATCATCTATATTGATGTTAAGCTTCGCGCTATTCTCATTTCTACTACTTTTCGCTACTTTCGACATTCATTCGTTTCACTCTCAATCCATATCATGTACTCATTAGACTCCTTATTCCATTAAACAGATCCCGGCTCAGTTCCACTCTTGACCGTTACTGCTTCACCGATGTACACTGATTAGCCCGAATATTATGACCATCTACCTAATAACGGATAACAGCGGCAACGCGTCGTGCCATGGAAGCAATGACACCTTGGTAGGTCGTTGGAGGGAGATGGCTCCACGTCTGCACACACAAGTCACCGAATTCCCACAAATTCTGGGGAGTGGAACGATGAGCTTTGACGCCACGTTCAGTCACATCCCAGATGTGCTCGACCAGGCTCATATCTGGCGAGCTGGGCGGCCAGCACACCAGTTGGGACTCTCCACCATGTTCCTCGGCCTTGTGACATGACGCGTTGTCTTGCTGAAAAATGCCACTGACGTCGGGAAACATTATCGTCATGAAGGGGTGCACTTGCTTTGCAACCAATGTACGACACTCCTTGGTCGTCGTGGTGACGTGCACGAAGTCCACTGGACCCACGGATGGCCATGTGATGTTCCTCAGGGCTTAACAGAGCCGCCGCCTGCAGTACAGGTCTCAAAGAGTTGCTCCCCCTGGAAGACGACGGATTCGCGCCCCCGTCGGCATGGTGAAGAAGGTATCGGGATTCATCAGACCCTGCAACCCTCCGGCACTGCGCCAGTGTCCAGTGCCGATGATCACGTGCTCCCTTCATTCGTAGGTGCCGAAGTCGTGGCGTTAGCATTCGCACCGCAGTGGTCGTCGGCTGCGGAGATCCATCGTCAACAATGTTCGGTGTACTGTGTGTACTCTGCCCAGCATTAAAGTCTGACATTAGTTCTGCCACAGTTCGCTGCCTGGCCTGTTTTACCAGTGGGCCCAGCCTACAACGTCCGATATCTGTAATACGGGGTGGCCGCCCAACCCCAAGACATCTGGACGTAGTTTCACCTTGGTTTCGTCACCCCGCCTCCCAGGACTCCTCGAACACCCGACAAGTCTTGCAGTTTCCAAAATGCTCGTGCCGTCAAACTCAGATAGATCCCGCACCTTCCCCATTCTACACATGGACAGCACAGTCACTGACTCTGTATGCACCGTGAGTGTGTCTGACTAGCAGTCATTCCTCGCCAGGTGACGCTGCTATCTCCTGGACGGGATTATATCGACAGTAGGTAAGTGGTCACAGTGTTCTGCTGATCAATGTATAGACGGGAATTGTAGGGGAGAAAGACCACATCCCTGTCTTACACCCTTTCTAATCCGAGCATTTTGTTCTTAGTCTTCCAGTCTTATTGTTCTCTTTTGCTTTTAGTACAGTACATTTTGTATATGGGCTACCCAGCACGTAATAGGCGTTTTGCTCTATTGCAGCAGTGGGCGGGGCTACAGACGTCATATTGGTGCTGTAGCATTGCTACACTCAGTATATACCCAGCGTTGATAGCGTACTGTCTGTGCCTCTGCTGCTATGCTTTCTGTGGCGTATTAACATGTGCATTGCAATAGAAAATCCCGCCATTCGTGAGGTGCATTCTGTGATTAAGTTCTTGTTGGTAAGACACTGCAAACCTGTTGTCAAACACCGACAAAGTTAAGAGTTCCTTTGGTGTTTTGGATGGGAGGTTTTCGATCATCCACCATACAACCCGGATTAGACGCTGAGTGATTACTAGCTCTTCCCAGCAATGAATCTGATAGTGACGCCGAGATGCATGACGTCATAAACCAATGGCTGCAATCGTAGGCGGCAAACCTGTACAGAGACGATATTGAAAAACTTTTATCATGGTATGGTAACTGCCCCAATCTGAACGGCGATCATGTAGAAAAATAGTTTAAAAGTGAACCTTCAAAATGAATGTAATAAAATTAGGGTTTTCTATACTGTTAATTTCTTATTAATTTCAAAATGTCTGTTTCTTTCTGCATAGCCCTCGTGCATTAACCGTCTATCACTGTAGCTGGAACCTATTTTTCTCGGAATTTCGAAAATCTTGCACCTGTTCACATTGTCGATCTCTCTTTCCGGGTCGAAAAATTCCATGAATCTGTGTTACGTTTCCTTCAGTTTTGCTTCCATTAGCAAGCGGATCGTCAGAAGTGCCTCTTGGTGCCTTTACCTTTACTAAAGCCAAACCGATCGTCATCTAACAGTTCCTCAGTTTTCTTTTTCATTCTTCTGTAAATTATTCTTGTCAGCGACTTTTATACATGAGCTGTTAAGTTATCTGTTCGATAGTTCTCGCACTAATCTCTTCTTGCTGTCTTCGGAATAGTATGGATGATATTTTTCCGAATGTCCGATGGTATATCGGCTCTCTCACAGATTCTGCACTCCAACTTCAATAGTAGTATGGTTGGCACTGCTCCCAATGAATTTAGAAATTCCGATGGTAGACCTCACGTCAAGTTCAACAGAATATCTGAAATTGCGTCCGCAAGGTGCCTAACAAGCAGGAGATCCAGATTCGAATCGCACTCCAGCACAAATTTTCTGCTTGCCTCATTGATATAAATTAATGTCCACTGACAACAAATGTATTTAATTCCTTTGTTTCTTGATTCATAGTGGTTGCACTATCAAAATGCGTCTATCCTGTTGGCTATGTTCAGAAGAACAGACGCTACAAATATAATGGCCACTCAGAAAAGAGTATAGGAAATGGAATTATAACCATGATATACAGGCCATTTATTAACATGGTCGATATACCAAGAGTGCAATATCGATGTACGAGGGTAATCCCAAAATTAAGGTCTCCTATTTTTTTATAAGTACATAGATCTGTTCATTTTTACAATGGTTTGCATCAATTTACAGCTTGAACATTTAGCTATTTTTCGACATAATCCCCATTTCTGTCGATGCATTTTTGTAGACGCTGTGGCAATTTTTGTATGCCCATGCCATACCAGCTCGCCGCCATGCTGTTCAGAAAGTTATGAACCTCTTCTTTCACCTCGTCGTTGGAGCTGAATCGCTTTCCGGCCAAATATACTTTTAACCTAGTGAGCAGGTGATAGTCACTGCGCGCCAAGACACGACTATAGGGTGGGTGGGTGATTATGTTCAACTGAAACTGTTGCAGGAGAGCAACGGTTTGTTGAGCGATGTGTGGGCGAGCGTTGTCATGGAGAATGTGTACGCTCTTGCTCAACATTCCTCTTCTCCGGTTCTGAATTGCCCGTTTGAGTTTTTTCAGAGTCTCACAGCACCTGTCAGCGTTAATTGTGGTCCCAGCGACTCAGTTCCGACGACGAGATGAAAGAAGAGGTTCATAACTTTCTGAACAGCATGGCGGCGAGCTGGTATGACATGGGCATACAAAAACTGCCACAACTCCTATAAAAATGCATCGACAAAAATGGTAATTAAGTCGAAAAATAGCTAAATGTTCAAGTTGTAAACTGATGTAAACCATTGTAGAAATAAACAGGTCTATGTATATATAAAAAATAGGAGACCTTACTTTTGGGATTTCCCTCGTATGTACCCGCGAAACTACCTAAAAGATTTCGATGTTTAGTATTTATCGATAAATCTTTTCTCTGTCTGTGCAGCCCTGCCGAGATCTGGTGCAGTGCTGGTTGCATGGCCACGTCGTGGTGACCGGGGCCTACCTGGTCTACTTCTGGCTGGTGCTGACAGACCTGTTCTTCACTGGCTCCGTTCGGACCGGCTACTTCGTTCTGGCTGCAAACATTCTCGGCATAGGTGAGAGACCTCTGTAGTAGGACCGAGCTTCCCACAAAAGTAAGACAATAGCGGATAGAGGATCTCTACTTGTGCAACTACTGGCCATTAAAATTGCTACACCAAGAAGAAATGCATATGATAAACGGGTATTCATTGGACAAATATATTATACTAGAACTCACATGTGATTACATTTTCACGCAACTTGGGTGCATAGATCCTGAGAAATCAGTACCCAGAACAACCACCTCTGGCCGCAATAACGGCCTTGATACGCCTGGGCAATGAGTCAAACAGACCTTGGATGCAGCTTCAACACGACACCACATTTCATCAAGAGTAGTGACTGGCGTATTGTGACGAGCCAGTTGCTCGGCCACCATTGACCAGTCGTTTTCAGATGGTGAGAGAGTTGGAGAACGTGCTGGCCAGGACAGCAGTCGAACATTTTCTGTATCCAGAAAGGCCCGTACAGGTCCTGCAACATGCGGTCGTGCATTATCCTGCTGAAATTTAGGGTTTCGCAGGGGCCGAATGAAGTGTAGAGCCACGGGTCGTAACACATCTGAAATGTAACGTCCACTGTTCAAAGTACCGTCAAAGCGAACAAGAGGTGACCGAGATGTGTAACCAATAGCACCTCATACCATCACGCCGGGTGATACGCCAGTATGGCGATGACGAATACACGCTTCCAATGTGCGTTCACCGCGAAGTCGCCAAACATGGATGCGACCATCAAGATGCTGTAAACAGAACCTGGATTCATCCGAAAAAATGACGTTTTGCCATTCGTGCACCCAGGTTCGTCGTTGACTACACCATCGCAGGCGCTCCTGTCTCTGATGCAGCGTCAAGGGTAACCGCAGCCATGGTCCCCGAGCTGATAGTTCATGCTGCTGCAAACGTCGTCGAACTGTTCGTGCATATGGTTGTTGTCTTGCAAACATCCCCATCTGTTGACTCAGGTATTGAGACATGCGGATAAGATGCCTGTCATCTCGACTGCTAGTGATATGACGCCGTTGGGATCCAGCACGGCGTTCCGTATTACCCTCCTGAACCCACCGATTCCATATTCTGCCAACAGTCATTGGATCTTGACCAACGCGAGCAGCAATGTCGCGATACGATAAACCGCAATCGCGATTGGCTACAATCCGACCTTTATCAATGTCGCAAACGTGATGGTACGCATTTCTCCTCCGTACACGAGGCATCACAACAACGTTTCACCAGGCAACGCCGGTAAAGTGCTATTTGTGTATGAGAAATCGGTTGGAAACTTTCCTTATGTCAGCACGTTTTAGGTGCCGCCACCGGCGCCAACCTTGTGTGAATGCTCTGAAAAGCTAATCATTTGCATATCACAGCACCTTCTTCCAGTCGGTTAAATTTCGCGTCTGTAGCACGTCATCCTCGTGGTGTAGCAATTTTAATGGCCAGTAGTGTATATCTGTGACAGGACTCATTATATACCGCCTGACAAAAAAGTGACTACCTATAACACATGGTTGGATGTCAGTGTAACTTCATACACATATCCACCATTGGCAGGTATGTATTATGATTGAAGCTGCAATGCTGTGTGAATTGTAGAACGACCAACAGAGTGCATTAGTGTTTTTCGCGTTTAGAGTTATCACAAGTCTTTGTACGGTATATGGTGCGGGCTTTCAAATAATAAAAATAAATGAGGTGAGGTGTTGCCCACAACTATGTACCCTCCGACTCAACGTTGAAATTTTAAAAGTTTTGTCTGGTTTCGTTGTCTAGGGGCTTGGATACGTAGTTGCCACATTACAGGTCAAATACCACTGAGTCTATAGTATACGATAAGAATACACACATGAATCGAATGGTCGAACGTTTCTATCACTCGGCAATTGCGAAATATGAAAGTAACATATAAATTTATAAATGAAAGATTGCAAATAAATGAAATCTGCAGGTACTATCTTAACGACTTTAAATGATGAGTATGATAGTTGAATTACTTTTGAGAATGTGGTACATTTCTGCAAAACACTCATTGGTGTCGATGGTCCAGCAATTAAATAAAATATAAGTTGAATAACAGGGAAACCATAGATTCCTGCATCACGTAATTAGTTATGGACAACAACATAGCTAGCGATATATTCACTTCCGAACGCATACTTCGACTTCACTGCAGAAGCCACGGAAATCACACAAGAGCACAGGTCGGCACTCCGAAATATTTCTATCTTTATTTTAAACATAGCTGCGCAACAGCAAGGGTTCCACGTAATAAGATTAAAAACAGCCGACAAGTTGCAAAGGATAAAGTAATCTTTACCTAGGTTTCGATAGATTTAAATCTATCTTCTTCAGAAGGCGGTAGTATTACATTAACATGGAGTGTTATGTCATTGTCGTTCTTACAAACATCTGCATAGCTCCATTAGTCCAAATAACGCGAAAAACTGCTCCACACTGTCTAAATCTTTCCGCCAACTGTCGCGTCCAGCACTTCCCGTGTCCTGTGCCGTCTCGTCCAGAACTGCCGCACTGCCCAGAATTACATGTTCTCTCCGGAAACAATGCTCCTCCACAACCTTCATACGTCTCTCTTAGGAACGAGTGCTGCGATTGGCTAGAACACTCCCTCCATATCTCCAAGCCAACGTACACTCACAAATATATTGAAACATTTCGAAACTGGATTTACATTTAAATAACTTGATATTAAATAAATATTCCTGCAGCTGGACCATAAACACAATCTAACACACGTTATTAAATACATAAACAAATTAAATAAACATGTATCAAAGGAATAGCAACGAAAGGTAAGCCAGTAGCTTAATGTCTGTCCTTTCTAAAACACAGTAAATATTTAACCAATTTCTTTATGAATAGTATACAGGGTGAAAAGTATTTAAACCGAGAAACTCTGGGAGGTTGTAGGGGACATCAAAACAAATATTTTTCCCTAGTGTCATTTTTTCCTACGAGGATTATTTAAACCGTTGGAGGCCGTATTACGCTCTTCAGTTGTAGGCAACTGCTGTCCACCAGTGTAGTAGTGCCTTGTGTCTGTTTACTATTGGAGCGATACACTTGGAGTGAGTACACTGATATGGTTGGTGCGTACTACATAGCGCTCCACAACGGACGAGCTGCACAGCGGGTTTATCAACAACAATATCCTAATCGCCGTATCCCGCATCATACGACCTTTGATGCTGTGTACCAACGTCTGAGTGAGACCAGGTCGTTTAGCAGATTACCTCGACAGGGATGCCGTCGCACAGGAAGAACGCGGCAATTTGAGGAAGCTGTCTTGCAGCATGTGGAGCGGGATCAGCACTCATGCAATTGCACGTAACATGGGGACGAATCAGACGAATGTAAGAACAGTCCTTCGAGAGCAATTGTTACGTCCATTTCACTTACTGCGTGTCCACAACCTGGAACCACTTGATTATCCACCCAGAGCACAGTTTTCGCAGTGGTACCTGGAACAGAGTGAAATGCTTCCTACGTTTCCATCCTCTGTGTTGTTTACCGATTAAGCAACGTTCGGGCGTGATGGAGTCTTCAACATGCACAATTTGCATGTTTGGAGTGAGGATAACCCACATGCCACAGTTACTAGCGCTCATCAAGTTAATGTGTGGGTCGGTGTTGTTGGAGACTGTTCACTTGGGCCGTATCTGCTACCTAGTTGTTGTCTCTTGGTCATAAAAAATGGAAAAGTGTTTGTTGGTTTAATTAATTTGCCGCCAGAGAAATCTTCCTCTACCGGTTTAAATACTCCTCATAGGAAAAAATGACATTAGGGAAAAATATTTGTTTTGATGTCCCCTAGAACCTCCCAGAGTTTGTCGGTTTAAATACTGTTCACCCTGTATATCAGATAGAAACAAAGCCATAGACGAATAAATATAAATATATATATAAGCATGCTACTACCGTTTTTTTGTGTAACTGTGGAATACTTATGGCCTGACGCGATTAGTAGTACTCAGCCACTTTGACCTCCAATAACTCATATACTATTCAAGTTACATGCCTCTAATTCATTCCAATTTAGGTTTACACTAATAGCTTTCTAAAGACATGTGGATCGACGGAATCGTTTAGATTTTTGAAATTCGTTGCTGGGTGTTACTTTTATAGATTACCGTCAGATACTGAACTTGAGATTAATAAAAGGTATTGAAAATCTGATTACACCATCAGAATAGTAGTGCAATTAATGGTAATGTAGATGTTTCTTTTTGAGGTATCATGATTGATCTGGCTACTATTAATTTCTATGCGAACTGTGAAATGTCTGCTACTATGGTTCCACAAAGTCTGCCATCTTTGACACTCCCGGCATAGTCATCTCCTTCATCGACACAAAGCACCGTCCTCGTCACGGCAGAATTCTCAGCCACGCGGCTGGACCATGCGCTGGGGCCACCCCTCTCGTCCGGCTAACGTTCGACATCACGTGTTTGCTGCCTGGCTCCGGCTGCCAGAGCGGCCCGTGCGGTCGTCCCAACTCCGAACAGAAATATTTCCAAGGCGCCACAACTCACCAATTACCTCACACAGGGTAATTCGGCTGCCCCTACCGATCCCGTTTTATGCAACCCGCAATGCCTAACTATATGCGCCACGCTACCCTGCTGGAAATACACCTGTATTACGAATGTAATAGAGTACACACTCTCTCATTTCAGTGTTTAATACATTATTTTCTGTACTGTCACCTCGTTTTAAGCATTATTTTCGCTTTTTGTTATACTCGGTCACTAGGCAAGATGTATTAAAGGTGATTCAGTTGCCCATAACGAAATTGTCTGAGAAAACCAAACAAATGTGCTGTAAGTCGTCTTAAGCCCGATATTCCCCTGCTGGCTTACTGCATGGTAATAATTTTCAGTAAGCTCATCTTGCAAACGCCTCTGAACACACCAGATTGGTGGCATAGACCCTTTGCAAAACATCAATCCCTTAAATCATTCATCTATGTCCATTGACATGTAAGTAAGTTAATATGTGACGGGGTGTAACAATGAGCGACATCAGTAATTAAAACGAGATAAAAGTGTAGTAAATAATGTATTAAGGACCGAGGTGATGGAGTACATTAATCTATTCACAATATAAGCATATTCCCAGCAGTGTAACATTGTGCATATGGTTAGATGTTGGCGGCTGCACGAAACGAGGCCGGCCGCGGTGGCCGAGCGGTTCTAGGTGCTTCAGTCCGAGAACCGCGCGACTGCTACGGTCGCAGGTTCGAATCCTGCCTCGGGCATGGATGTGTGTGATGTCCTTAGGTTAGTTAGGTTTAAGTAGTTCTAAGTTTTAGAGGACTTATGAACTCCGATGTTAAGCCCCATAGTGCTCAGACGCATTTGAACCATTTTTTTGCACGAAACGACATCGGCAGGGGAAGATGAATCATCAGGGCATGAACAGCATCGTATACTGAGTGATCACTGTGAAGAACATGGAGATGCCTGGTGCTTGTGCGAGACAGTGTCATTGGCACCTGTCAGACTTTGAAAAGGGCTTCATCGTGGGTCTCCATTTGGCTGAATGATCGAATCCTACAGTTTCCAGATTTCTGGGCATCGAGATATGACAATGGCCCAGTGCTGGACTGCATGGGAGCTTGAGGACAAGTATATTCGTCGCCAAGGTTACGATTGACCGTATATGGCAACGCAAGGGAGAACTGCATATCGTGCCATTGGACAACAAGTAATGGGAGGATAATTAAATCAAGACCCTACACTGTCGACAGGCGCTGATATACATCAACGGGGACAGTTGAAAATATGTGCCCCGACCGGGACTCGGACCCAGGATCTCTTGCTTACATGGCAGACGCTCTATCCATCTGAGCCACCGAGGGCACAGAGGATAGTGCGACTGCAGGGATTTATCCCTTGCACGCTCCACATGATGCCCACACTCGCAACTTAATGTCCACACACTACATTCGTAGTGCCCCTGCCGATTACACTCATTACTGGCAGCAGATCCATTGCCCGAACTCTTACAGGAATCGGTAAGATTGTCTACAGCGAGTAATGAGTATAATGGGCAGGGGCACTACGAATGTAGCGTGCGGACATTAAGTTGGAAATGCGGGTGTCACGGAGAGCGTGCAAGTGATAAATCCCTGCAGTCACACTATCCTCTGTGCCGTCGGTGGCTCAGATGGATTGAGTGTCTGCCATGCAAGCAAGAGATCCCGGGTTCAAGTCTCGGTTGGGGCACACATTTTCAACTGTCCCCGTTGATGTATATCAACGCCTGTCGACAGCGTAATGCCTTGATTCAATTATCATTTCATTCTAGAGCGCCCATGGTCCGAAAGAACAGATACCATCTTCATACAAGTAAGTAATGGACTCCCTGCTACATTCTGCGCCATCTGGTACCACTGGGAAAAGGCGAGCAGAGCCGGACTACAGAACTACCATTCCATATCTAGGCTGCCTTTAACACCACAACATAAATTACTGCGTTTGGAGTGGTGCTGTGAGAGGGAAGTTGGACTGCTGATGAGTGGCGTCACATTGTGTTCAGCAATGAATCCCGATTCTGTACTAATGTTCAGCAATGAAGCCCAGTTCCACACTAACCTAGATGACCATGGTTGGCGAATACGTAGGTGGTCTGGGGGCTGCAACGCCATTTGACTAGATGTAACTGCATATTTTTTCAACCCTTGAACTTTCATTTTGTTTCCTCGTCCTCTCCTGAGCGCTTCACTTATTTTGTCCGGAGGTGTAGTTCCCCACTGCATGCAAGTCTGATACACTGTATGATGCTATATAGCAATGAGCAATTATGTACACAATTTGTTTAGAGGCCATAGCAGGTTGATGTGTGAAGTTGCCAACAGCAAGTAGTATCCATAGGAAATGAGACCATTTCAGAGACTTTACCAGTCTCATACAGATATTTTATTTATGTAAGCTGAAGCAAAGAGTGAAAATTTGTACCAATGCTGGGAATCGATCTCGGGTCTCCTGCTGGGGTTAGCCACTAAGCCACCTTGGCACAGCAGTTAACACAACTACACCGATTACCGTGGCGTGCCTCCCTCCTCGAGTCAAATTCTTAATGCCACCCCAGTCTACTTTGGATCTAAGAGGGAGACGTACCAGGGTAATCGGTGCATCTGTGTGAACTGGTGTGCAGTGGTTGCTTAGTATGTAATGCACCTGTCTAGAAAGCAGGAGACCTATGTTCTATTTCTGGCCGTGGTACAATTTTTCACTCGCTGCTTTAGTCTATATACATACGAGGTGCGGCTAGAAAAAAACCGGACTGATGCTGGAAAAAACATTTATTTACAATTATTTACAATTTCATGTTATCTCCTTCAATGTACTCTCCTCCTCGGTCTCTACACCGCTCCATACGAATTTTCCACTGTTCGTAGCAATGCTGCAGATCATTTTCGGTAAGTCCATACATTACTTCCGTCGCTTTTTCTTTTACTGCTTCAACAGTCTCAAATCTAGTTCCTTTCAAAGCTGACTTGACTTTAGGGAAAAGAAAAAAAGTCACAGGGGGCCAAATCAGGTGAGTAGGGTGGATGATCTAAGAAGGGAATGTTGTGTTTTGCCAAAAACGTCTTCACTGACAACGCATTGTGAGCTGGGGCATTGTCTTGGTGAAGGATCCATGACTTTTTTCTCCACAAATCGTTCCGTTTTCTCCGTACTCGCTCACGTAGGGTAGCCAGGACGCTAATGTAGTAATGCTGATTCACTGTTTGTCCCTCTGGTACCCAATCAATGTGCACAATCCCTTTGATGTCAAAAAAAAAAAACAATCATCATTGCCTTGAATTTCGATTTTGACATTCGTGCTTTTTTTTGTCGTGGAGAACCATGAGTTTTCCAATGCATCGATTGGCGTTTAGTTTCGGGATCGTAAGTAAAAAACCACGATTCATCGCAAGTAATAACATTTTGTAAGAAGGTGGGATCACTTTCAATGTTTTCCAGGATGTCAGAACAAATCATTCTTCGGCGTTCCTTCTGTTCAATTGTGAGACACTTTGGAACCATTTTTGAACACACTTTGTTCATGTTGAAACTTTCATGAAGAATCTGCCTAACACTTTCCTTGTCAACTCCTGTTAACTCAGACACTGCTCTGATTGTGAAACGGCGATCTTGTCGAACAAGTTTACCAATTTTTTCAATGTTTGCATCAGTTTTTGCTGACAATGGTCTGCCAGTGCGAGTGTCATCACTGGTGTCTTCGCGGCCATCTTTAAATCGTTTAAACCACTCAAACACTTGTGTTCGCGATAAACAATCATCGCCGTACACTTGTTGTAACATTACAAACGTTTCACTTGCAGATTTTCCTAGTTTGAAACAAAATTTGATGTTAACACGCTGTTCTTTCTGTACACTCAACATTTTCCGACGCACAGACAAAACGTCAACTACTTAAAACAGACGCCACGGGCAGACTGAGTGCAGGAGGTAGATGAAACTCGAGCAGTAGGCGGAGCGAGAGTCACGTGACAGGCCATGCGACTTTCAGCCTTATTGCATTCGTTTTATTGTTTCACCAGTACTAGTCCGGTTTTTTTCTAGCCACACCTCGTAAATGGTTCAAATGGCTCTAAGCACTATGAGACTTAACATCTGAGGTCATCAGTCCCCTAGACGTAGAGCTACTTAAACCTAACTAACCTAAGGACATCACACACATCCATGCCCGAGGCAGGATTCGAACTTGCGACCGTAGCGGTCGCGCGGTTCCAGACTGTAGCGCCTAGAACAGCTCGGCCACTCTGGCCGGCTTTCTGGTACAAAATTCGACATTGTTAACACGATGAAAACATATGATGTTGTTTGTTCCATGACTTGCAGCCTAGTGGTTCCAGACTGAAGCGCCTAGAACCGCTCGGCCACAGAGGCCGGCCTATACATATGAAAAAGGAGAAATACCCAAAGACTCACGCCCACTGAAGAGAACTCATTACTGTAATGACAAAGTGAGAGAACAGTTGGAAGGCAACTCTTATAAACGCTGCCTTTAAATCGTTCTTTGCAGCTGTAAACAGTTCTCTGAAGGCTTAATCTCATCTGGCTGGAACACCAGATTAAGTTTCTCTACTCTGTGATACTCAGTCTGTACGATTGCGAGTCTCCAGTGTACAACTGCAACTTACGATCATAGAGTCACATCCACTGTTGTTTAAACTGCATTAACAAGAGCCTCAAGAGTCCATGTCGACAACTTGGTGGAAAGGAAGCATTAATGCCCATCTCACCTGCTGACTGGAACACTAGTTTCATGACTATTGAATTGTGCAGTCTATTTCTCTCTGGAAGGCCAAGATCCACATCTGCTACACCATGATATGGAGTCCGTGTGACAGCAGGCCCGAATATGCAACTGGTGGCTGGGTCTTCGGGCTTAAGTCATTTGTGATTCATACTACTGAATGAGACCCATTGCCGGCTAGAGTGGCCATGCGGTTCTAGGTGCTACAGCCTGGAACTGCGTGACCGCTATGGTCGCAGTTTGGAATCCTGCCTCAGGCATGGATGTGTGTGATGTCCTTAGGTTAGTTAGGTTTAAGTAGTTCTAAGTTCTAGGGGACTGATGGCCACAGCAGTTAAGTCCCATAGTGCTCAGAGCCATTTGAACCATTTTTTTGAGACCCATTGTTTCTGTTTCAGCTAATAGCTGAGAAACTAGATCCAAATGTACTGAACGTTATTGTTCAGAGTCTCTTAATAAAAACTGTCAGTGACTCGGCGCCTCAATTGCTGCGTTGGAAATCAATTTCATGACTGTTGCCCCATGTTGAGCATTTCAGCCACTGGATGGGGTGCCAGATCCACGAGTGCCGACTTGCGTTTTCCAGCATATGAGACCATGAACCTTCAGTGTCCAGCTCGAATGCTGAAAGAGGCAGCAGACATAGTTCCACTGGGTTCTGTTGTTTTCAGACTTTGTGAACCTGAGACCATCGTGCTCATATCTACTGAAGCCTGGGACACCCGATCCAAGACTGCTCCACTGCATTGTCTGGGATGAGTGCTCTTTGTGTCCATTTAAATGCACCGTAAAATGTCATCCACACCTACTAGCTTGTGTTGTCCAGACTTTGCAAGCCTCCAGATCCATATCAGCCGCTGGCCTGGATGCCACAATCATTCCAGTCACTGTCACTGTCCAACTAGGCTGTTGGATATGATGCCAATGCCACGTCCACTGTAGTGCGTTCTCTTGGCTGTGTGAACAAAAGCCACCAGTGTCCCTCATGACTGTTGGCTGGGACACTGGATCGAAATTCACTGCACAGCGTTATTGAGACTTTGTGTAGATGAGCTGACACTGTGTTCATCTCACCTATTATCTGGTACTCTAGATTCAGGTCTACTGAACTATACTGTTGAGACTGTGTGAACGTGACCTGTTATTGCTCATCGCAACTGCTCTCTCAGAAACAACATCTAAATTAGATGCTCTCTGTTGTTGAAACTGTGTGAATGAAGATTACGTGTCCCAGTACTATTGTATTTTCCCTGAACTGAAAGATCCACTTGGAAAGATTTAATAAGACATATGGAAGAACTGAAAACAGCTTTGTGTAACCCAGTTATGAGTCAGAGCGACACAATCATCAGAGCAGAATGTAAAGTGTTGATATCTCGACTCTGTTGTCTTCTGTTGCAGCCCTTACCGTGTGTTTCTGGATGATGGTGCGTAGCTACCACCTCGAGTTGCAGCAGAACTTCTTCAGGACAGTGTCTGGGAGTTGTCGTCCATTGATTACCAACAGTTGCGTCCCAGCACCATCGCAGCCGAGTGATCCGTGTGACACTGAGAAGCTCTTGCCAGGGACACTTCATTCTCCCCAACCATGTACCAGCAATATCTAGACCCGACGTACATTTGCCACAGCTCCCGATTTCAGATTATCTTCCGCTGACAATCGTTCACAGTCTCACATCCGACATATACTGTACGATCCATTGGATTAACTTACAGGCTGATAGCTGGCCACCTGGTATACGCTACATGCTCAAAGAGTCGAGAGTTAAGTGTGCACTGAAAATTAAATAGAACGTGGACTTGCAGATTAAACTGGGGAGGGCAGTGGTGGTCATAGCAGTTGAAGCAGCAGCTATAGTGAATGCTTCTACCTAACTCTTGGTAAAACGCTATCTGTATATTGGAGTACTTACATATAAATGTTACATATCCTGTTCATCCGTACGCGCAGTTTCGTGCCTTACGCAGTGATCTATGAGTTTCCATGTGCTTGTTGACACCTTGTGGAGCATCTCAGGAGCTATACTTGGGAAGGATTCCTGGAGATTTGTGTGCAATACTTCACTAATCTTGTACTGACGTTGAGCCAAAAAGGAAATGATTCTTCCCCGATAATGACCTGTCTGGCGTGGTAAGGTCTGGGCTTGAAGGTGCCCATTTCAGTGGGGCTGGAGATGTTGCTGTACCACATCTACTACAGTAGGCCCGAAGTTGTTTCTCGATGAACTCACGCATCTGAATATCAAAGTTTGTTGGAGCTCTGTCTTGCTGTAAACACGTGTGATCCGTGATCCTCTTGACTTCGAGCTGAGCAGGGATACTAATAAAACAACTATTTATTTCTTCCCTTCTGCGGGGGCAAGAGAGTTACGGCGACTTCTCCAAAAGCCATAGAAATCAGGCAACACGGCGAGTATGTGGCGCCAGAGAAAGAACTGTGACTGTCTTACAGATGGGCCCTACCACGCCACTAAAGACGTCAACCTCCAACTTATTTTTATCGAAGCATAACCACAGACATAACAGGAAACTTTGAATACCGTCTCCGATCATCAGGAAACTAGTTCGCCCAAAACACTGCTAGCGAAATTGTCACTGCACCAAATAGTGAGATGTTTTGGGGATGTTTGGCAAGGTCAGTTTGTGATACCATACGGAAATATTTAGATTATACTAACGATCCATTTTTTCAACTTTGGCGAAAATCTTCTGCTCCTCAGACATTCAAATCTGAATGCATGTTCCAGAAAACCTTGAGCTGAAGTACTATGGTAAATATACTTAATTTGTCCTCAAATTAGGAACCAATAAATGCTTTAATCTTCTTCTTTTAGTATAGCAATGTTAAAAACGTATAGTGAGTGAAAAGTTAGCTTTGAACCAAATACAGCTCAGTCACAATCAAAATAACTTCATTCTAGTCTTCACGTTTCGAAGACCCTTATCCCACCATAAGGTCACATCCTAAGCTACACGATACTTCTTTTAAAAACTATGGACTCTGATGTTTCATTTCCTTTCTCACATAATTACATTTGCCGTGATGATCGTACTGTGGTCCAAAAATTGTAGGGTGCAGTATAGTTATTTTACTTGAGCTGAAAGATAATTTGCTCGGCTGCAAGGAAAAATACAATGTGTACTTGAAAAATGACAGCATCAACACAGAGATTATTAGATAGGATGTTTTGTACTCCCTGAAGTAATCCTTGTTACAAAAACTCGGCCCTTAAGTCAACTTGGGAACGAGAAACGTTTCAACCTAAAGACATGGTGTGAAAGCTTGTCCCTCCCTATGTTGCCAATTATAAAAAGATTTCAATGCAACAGTGCAACAAACATTGACATGTTCCATCTACCAATTAGATGTCTCTCCACAATCTTTCATTACGTCACACACACGCGACTAAGACTGAATGTTTTACGTTTTAAGGTACCGAATTTTATAGCTAACAGAGTCGCAAATAGTTATGAAAAGCCATTAAAGTTTTCTACAGCTTGCCTTGTCCCAGTGGGCTTTAATCCAAATAACAGAAGAAATTAGATTTAGTAATTAATCGTGCTATCAGGCAGTAAGTTCATACCATGAAGAACGGCAGCACAGGGACCTCTGGAGACGCAGTGAATCAGGGTTTCCACGAATTTCCAGACGCACCAGAGCTGTCGCACCTTTCGTCCAATAGATTGGGCTTTTCTTGTCTTATCAGCAGTAGATTGCGTAAGACGTATAATTCGATAATTTCCTGAATGTTATCACCAAATTTCTTTAGCACACTCTATAAACAGTACAGAAGTTACTTAAGGTGGGAAATTTCCCGATAATGATCTGACAATCAAACAAGAGTGCACAATATACACTTTACAGGGCAGCTTACGGCAACATATATATTAACATATTTTGAAAGTTCCTGCAGATGTACGCAGGAGCACAGAATCATATGAAAGTGGAACGTGGACTACATGAAATCTGCAGAAGGAACTGGAGGTATTGTAAATTTTGCACAATCTAAGAATTGTGATACAATAAAAAAACGGCGAGGGAAGAAGTTCTTTATCTATTTGAATGATCTCCACTTAATATTCTTAAGCAGAACCGGTGACTTTTGCAGACAGTTCCCCTTTTGAGAGAGAGAGAGAGAGAAAGTGATAGAAGAAACTGTTAAAGGTTTGTCATTAAGTGGTTCTTTGAAAATGAGTGTCTCAAAATTTTTGAGAAGACACACTATATTCAGTTATTTACAACATACTGTCACGTCAATAATTAATCCAGAACAAGAACAGGACTTAGTAAAAGGGCTAGAATGCTCCAAATTTCTGGATGTACATATTGATGAAAACTTTAATTCGAAGGAAGGTATTACTGAGCTGCTCAAACAAATAAGTTCAAATACTTTTCCTCTGTATTATTGCTAGTCCTCAAAACAAACGCATTAACCTCCCAATGTTCTGTCTGATTCCGTTCAGTCAGTTATTGGGAATAATTTTCTGGTGTAACTCATCAAATAGCAGAAAGAATAACATGTGGCGTTCACACAGTCATATTGTGGGTAAGTCTTCAAGGATTTTGGCATTTTAACTGGACTTCCTCAATTCACACTCACACAGTTAAAAAAAACCAATTGATTTCATGAAATAGCAGAATACCTAAAATAAACAGGGATCAGTATTAAAATGATAAATGAAAGAGACAAATTCAAAAGTAACATTATGAACACGAAATTTGAAGTAAAAAATAGAAGGAAACAGCAAAGTGTGGACGGTCCAAAGGAAGTACAAACACAACCAAAGAATGAAGAAGTGCTTTTGGGAAAAGAAAAAGAAGAAAGAAACTAGAAAAAAATGAATAATCATGTAACATTCATGTTAACCACTGTCCTGGAGCGAAAAACGTAAAGCTATATATACAGAGTGCTCAAAAATGACTCGAATACTTTGAGATGTGGCAGTACTCACCGAAACAAGAAATGTAAGTCCAATAAACATAGGTCTGGAAATGCATACTTTATGCGATAAACACGTGTTTACAGGAGGTGTTCAACGTGGCTTCCATTTATGACAGTTCACCCTTCTGCCTTCTGGTGTAAGGTATGACACGACCTTTGAAGTATACCCGATTCTTATTGTACCTGCTGGCATGCATTGAAGATGCGACCCTGTACTGTCCGCACATCGTTGCTTGGCGTGGCATAGACCATTTCTTTCAAGTGTCCCCATAACCTAGTCTAGGTGTGAGGGCCCCCTCCACCAATCTAGTGGTCTTGAAATGTCTGCACCAGATGTTCGTACACATTGTGACGAAAGACTGCTGGTGCGCCATCTTGTATGAAGACATATGTACTCCTTGCAGCAGTGGTACAGACTCCAGCAAAGTAGGTAATACATTAATGAGAAAGTCCAGATAATGTGATCATGTGGTAGCACGTATGGCCCTTTTAATCTATCGCCAAGTATGCCTGGCCATACGACGATTCAGAATTGGTTTGACGCCCTCTTTCTTGGTTTACATCTGCAGACTGGGTGGGATCTTCTACTATCAGTCCTCCAAGGTACCTGTGTTCCTGAGATGCTGAAAAGTCTGTCGAACAGCTTATTACAGGGCACTTTGGTGTGAGAATATTTTTCAGCATAGAGGTCATGGGCTTGCAGGCTACGTCAATTTGCTAAAGCATAGCAGAATACCACATTCCCCTTTTCACTTCCATTGCTAACAAGTGGTGGAAGAGAGAAAGTGTAAATGTACTACACCATTTGCCCGTACAGAAAGCTCAATAACAGTTAACACATAAATGAATCCTTTTGGAAGAAGTTATAACACCATGATACATACCCAGGGCTGACAGAACCGTACAATAAGGCACACAAACATGACAGAAAATAATGTAGCCTGAAACATATTCGTATTTATTAGTAGATTTTGAAGTAAACTAATGCACAGTCATATTCAGAGTAAAAATTCAAGATTATAAAACTCAGTATTATTAAGCAACCTCATTCCTTTTCATTTCAGTTTAACACATCCACCTTCAAAAACTGAAAATTGTAACCACTAGTTAATTCATAATATCCGTTTGGTAAAATAATTTTAAATTCGTTATCAAGCTCCATTCATATATTTTCTACATGTGTAGTATTCAAATATTCACAACCTGTAAAGTAATATGATCCATTGACTTATAACTCACTAACCTTTCTAAAATAATTAGAACTGCTTGCATTACTGAGCTTCCTCAAAAAGGATTCCACTTACATAGATTAAAAATTTAATAACTCTATAGATTTTTAATCTTGTCAATATGACTAATGTGTGGGATGAATTAAATTTTGACTTTTTCGTTGAAAGAAATAATAAATTAAGAGGGGAACAAGTTGAATATAATATCTGCAAAGAATATTTTAAACCATCTTTAACTATAGAATATTTGAGAAATGAGGATCATACTTACTGTATGGATGTCTTAAAGCTTATGTATAGAGATGCAGAACACAAAATAAGATTTGTTAGTCATGAGGAAACTGATATAGAAACATGGAAAGAAATATAAAAGTCAGATTATCTCCTTTTTATGACTGCAAAAAAATAGCAAATTACAATTTGCTAATGAATAACTTACCAAAACTATTACAAAATTGCATTAAAAGCTATTCATTATTTTTAAAAGTTTGTCATTCAATAAGTAGAGCTTTTGAAGAAAGAGAATATAATAAAAATCTACTAGTAAATTTATTTCATTTGCATAAGAAATGTGCCATGGATTTTATGTTTACCTTAGAAAAGAGAAGAGCTTTTTCAATATCCAGAGTCTCCATTTATAAGGAAAATTTTTTATTTATGTTTTCCTTATTAAATTAGATATTTTATAAATTGACTCAGAAAACAACAAAAATTCTACAGGGGTTTATACTGTTGAAAAAATAGCATAAATGATATATAGTACACATGAATTAAGGTGTTTATTTTTTAAAGAATATAATGATTATGAATGTGGGATCTGTACAGAAGATGATAATGATGAATAATGTCCATATTGTAAAGTATTTATTTTACTTTTCAATACATATGTTTTTTCATCGTGACAACTCATTGCTTTTTTGTCTACATCAACTGCATAGCTTTCATGTTTTTCACTTCAAATCAAATTCATTGTCCTGCATTGTTGTATACTGCTAAATAAATAATCTTTACAATCTTCTAAACTAATTCTGTTTCTAAAAATATATTTCTTAACACCTTTAGATTTTTCTCTTTTTTTATCACCAATTTTATAAGCATATATTTTTGCACTTAAACCACAAAATACTATTATTTTCCATTAAACTCATTTTTCATTTTTTCTAAAACTTTTTTGTTTCCTTGTGAAATACCATAAATATTATCTGTTGTATAATTAGTCACATGAAAGTAATCAATCATCTGTGTCATGTCTTCACAGAAACCTTTAGTCTGTATATTATAAATGTAATTGTCTGTATCTTGATAACAAAACAATGTTGCCCCATATTTTGGTTCTGTAGTGAAAAAATCATACAACAGTTCTTTAGATAAATGAAGTATACTCATTCCAACATACATGGGTTTATTAAATGTAATTTTTGTCTTTTTCATATGAACAAGATTTTCATTAAATATCGCTCTCCCTTTAAATTTATCACATTTTGGAGCAGCTCAGACTAAATTTTTTATATCCACCCTGTTTCGTATATATTTGCCATTGTCTTCCCAAACACTGAATTATCCATTGACTTGTGAAAATCATTCTCAAAAATTCTTTGCTTTCATTCTCATTTCTCTGTTTAACTCTATATATTTTTTCAACCAGTCTGATTGATTGAATTTTAAGATTCTGTGTATTTTTGTTATTTTCATTCTTAGACAGATACTGTTGAAGATTTCTATAGTGATCTAAACAATTATTTTTGCTTCCCAGAGTAGTGAACGATTTGCCTTCTTTAGTGTTAAATACAATTTTATTTTCAGGAGGGAGTGGCGAATCTTAATGTAAATCATGTAATTCTTTTGCATATTCTAGATCTACTTAGAAAATATATCCAATTTTAGCATTATCCGAAATCTTGTTTCTTTTTGCACAATCAAAATTACTTGATTTACCCCATTCGTATCCACCATATGGTAAATATTGTCTCATAGCATAACCATATAAAATGTCAGCATCTCAATATGCTAAATAATTTAATATCTTTTTATGTTGTAATCTTTCATATGTTTATTGTTTACTTTTACATTTCCTTTACAACACTGTGATATACCACTTCTTATTCGTTTTTCAACCATAAAAATCGATCGGAATAGTGTAAAAATTCTATTGCTTGTTTAGTCATATTTAACTATGCATCCTATGATAAACCAGGTGCAGTAAAATACCAAGATGGATCTAAATCAATGCTTTTATACACGTTTTTTCTAAAATTCTCAATGACATCAGGCAGTAACAGAACATCTGCTTTTAAATACAGATCATAATATTCCCAAAAATTTTATATTAAATTTTTCCAGACCAGTTGTGCATGATTGTAGTTTATTCTTCTTTTGGTGGAAGCTGCTATCCTTCAAATGTCTTCCAAGTCCATGTATTCTTATGGATATACACCTTTCCTGATTATTAGATTGAATAACTCTTCTGCCATAAATAATTCGTGTATCACATCATCCCGTATCTATTCCCCATTTTGATCACTAGGAAGAATTAGAAATAACTATAACTGATGACTATGTTAATTCAATTGACTTTAATGTTGCTACTGTAACAGTTATCTTAGAACTGTCTTAATAAATTTATACTTAATAAATCATGAACAAGGTCAAGAGTTATCTGTTCTAATCATTCCCTGTGAATGAGAGGACTAAAAAAATTTAAATCTCCTCAACAAGAATGCAGAGATTAATGTAACTATTGAAGATGGATGATTGATTCCTAATCATGCACACTTATACATGAACTTTAGAATTGTTATAGCTAATCACGATTGATCAGAATCAGATTATCAAACTTATGACAGAAAATCAATAAAAAATCAATTGAAAATTATGTTGCAAAACAGGTCAATGCTATCATCATAAAGAAAGGAAACAACAATTTGTTTGGAATGGAATACCCATTTATTTCTTCACTGGCTCATATTCGATTGACTTCGACTACAACCAATGAGTTAACCATAGAAGGTCATACCCTCAATAACAGAAAGATAAATAGTAAGGAAAATGAAGTACTTTATCCATTAGAATTATTTGACACATTTTTTTTAAAGATTATAAAGATGTCGGAAGGAGAGTTAACTGTAACTTTTACTTGGAGTCCAACTGCTGGAGATGTTATTCTTCAGTGGATCGACCATAATCAAGCCAATGTGGAATATCCAGCCACACATCCAAAGGACGGTAAGGTTGTAATAGAATCGATGGAAATCCGTATTCCAATGGTTTAATTTGAATTGGAATATTAGTTTGAATTACAACAAAAAAGATTAAAATATCCGATAATTCCCATATCTTTGTTTGAACCACAAACCATAGGGATAGCTGGATTGGGTAGATGAGAAATTTTGAGGTATATATTACACATTTCTGTAACTGTGCAGAGTTTGGTGTACCTTATTACAATTTCTTTATTTTCCAGAGGAAAACAGAAAATAGACAGGTACCTAACTCTTCTTTATTCAACATGTAAAATTACAGAATATCTATATAAAAATGGAAGAAATGAAATTTTTCCTCACGAAATATGGAATTTAGATCCAGAAAACAATTATCTAAAGTCGTATGACACTTTCCTAGATTTTAAGAAAACTACACAATTGAATAGTGATGTAAATGTAAGCCCGTTCAGTTTTTTGGGACATTATTCTATCAATATGAATAATCTATCTAAAAGAATGAATGTATTAGCCACACAGGAAACTACAATGTAATTAGTTGCAACTTTTAATGATAACATTCTGGATGACACACTTATGTAAGTAGGAATCTGTGCTAAAAAAAAATTGGACATTCAATTCACAAGACTGAATTTCAGTTGAAAATTTTTAATTACATAAATGGACAAAAAATTTAAAATAACTGATATAAGTGTTGATTTCATGCTTATATTACTTTCTGTAAAATTTTAAGAAAGAAGAAATAAAAACTGAAAAATTTAGTATTCCTGTAAAAGGGTGATACCTAATTTTTTCATTATTCATTCAGATAGTTCTTGTTATGTAGATTATGTTTGGATTTCGAATTTTTAAATTCTGTTACGATTTGGTTGAGAAATTAACAAAAAAGGGTTTTCCCCTTTCTGTATGAGTTATACAGCTAACTTACTTCGATGTGTTGTGGGTAGAGGCTATTCAGAGGTAAAGGTCCTATCCATAAATACAATGAAAATTCTATTATCTCTAAAAATAAAAAAAGTTATGCCAAAAAAAATTCCACAGACTCGGTCATAAAGTTTCTATTATGTGTCTCGGTCATAACGTTTCTATTATTTGTCAAACGGTACCGCTAATGCATGTTATATGAACCAAACAGTACAGTAGTTGCACCTTCCATGTCTTAGACTGTACATACAGCAGTGCCTCTGTGTTAGTGAAACTAACTCGATTCACACTTCTGTCAGATGATGGCATTGATGTAGCTTCCATTGAAGTTCAAATGAGAAAAAATTAGTTTACACGTTAATTGTTCCTTTCTAATTTTCATTTGAGCATTCTTTTCACACTTACATGTAGTTTATCATTCATATCTTTAGTTTAATACAATAATATTAAGAAAATTAATTATTTCTGGCCCCAAATAAACTGATGAAAAGAGAATTTCTAGAATGTACTTAGTCATTCAGCTTCCATCTATATATACAAACTGCGATCGAATACAGTTGCGCCTAGACTGCCCAGGCTGGAAGCAGACTGTCCACCCAAACAATGAAAATCGTCAATCATCAAGTTGCTGCTTTCCAGGCTCTGACCCTTCAATTAAAGATGACGCCACCAGATGCAGTGAATGTTCACCTGCTAAATCCTGTCCTCCAGGTAGCCCCACAACCACAAATCACAGGGAGTGAGATCAAGTGATTGTGCCACCCAAGCATTTGGAAACAATCGGCTGATAATCCGATCGTTTCCAAATGTGTTACGGAGAAACACATGAACTTCATGAGCGAGTGTGGTGGAGCCCCATCTTTCATGAAAACTGTTGAGTTCAATGCATGTCTGCCCCGTATGGGGGAGGGGGGTGTTGGAGTCGTTGGCAGTGTATATCACAGTTATGGTGGCTAATCACACTGCAACTCTTTGGTCCTTGAGCGCCATCTGTTCAAAAAAGAATGAGCCAATAATGAAAGTTGCTGTGAAGCCACACCACCTAGTGACACATTCATCATACAGAGGAACTTCATGCACGTGACAGTAGGTGAAGATCCCCACACTCGACAATTCTTTGTGTTCACCTGACCAATCAGAGAAAGCAGATTAATCTGTCCAAAGGATGGTCCAGGGCCAGTGCTTGTCAACTTTAATCCTTGTCAGAAAGTGGAGAGCAAAGTCAACACGTTGTTATGCATCCTGTGGTGCAAGCTGCTGTTGTATGATATGGATCTTGTACAGATACCATTTGAGAATAGTTTCCAACAGCTTCTGTAAAATGAACCATGTGATATTCAACTGTTGTGGCACAGCGCGTGCACTGCTTGACGATCTGGAATTGCGAGCAGCGTTGTCTGCCATAGCAACAGTGATTTCATCAACTACCCGTGGTGCAACAAGTCGTTGGCCTCTTCCTGAAGCGACCCCAGTTCTAGAATTCATTTGAACTACTTCATCATGCTCTGTACAGCAGGTGGAGAAAGAGGACCTTTCCGTAATCCTGTCATCCAGCGATATTCTCCAAGTGCAGCTGCAGTATTACTGTTGTTTTGGTGATAGAGCTTCACCAATAATGCCCTGCTCCTTTTGTCCAAGCTCATGTTGACACATCAACAAGTACACTGTGACTGGTCAGTTTTGGGGGTCATAGTTGGAAATGGACAGTGGTGTTGTGATGCACGGAAATCATGCACCCCATACGCTGGACATTAATGCTACCAAGTTTGGTACTTGTAAAGCAATTAGTTTCCGTGTTATAGCGTGATGAATAGGGAAAGTTTAATTATAATCACCTGGTACACAAAAATGTCCTTTTACATGCACATAATTTTGTTCGGAGTAGGTATTAAAATCCATGGAGACGAAATAAATACTTTGAGGTTCACCTATGACATTGTAATTCTCTCAGAGACAGCAAAGGACTTGGAAGAGCGGGTTGAACGGAATGTACAGTGTCTTGAATGGAGGGTATAAGATAAACACCAACATAAGCAAAACGAGGATAATGGAATGTAGTCGTATTAAGTCAGATGATGCTGAGGGAATTAGATTAGGAAATGAGACAAAGTAGTAAAGGAGTTTTCCTATTTGAGGAGCAAAATAACTGATGATGGTCGAAGTAGAGAGGATATAAAATGTAGACTGGTAATGGCAAGGAAAGTGTTTCTGAAGAAGAGAAATTTGTTAACATTGAGTATAGATTTAAGTGTCAGGAAGTCATTTCCGAAAGTATTTGTATGAAGTGTAGCCATGTATGGAAGTGAAACATGGACGATAAATAGTTTAGACAAGAAGAGAATAGAAGCTTTCGAAATGTGGTACTACAGAAGAATGCTGAAGATTAGATGGGTAGATCACATAAATAATGGGGAGGTATTGAATAGAATAGGGGAGAAGAGGAGTTTGTGGCACAACTTGACCAGAAGAAGGGATCGGTCGGTAGGACATGTTCTGAGACATCAAGGAATCACCAATTTAGTACTGGAGGGCAGCGTGGAGGGTAAAAATCGTAGTGGGAGACCAAGAGATGAATACACTAAGCAGATCCAGAAGGATGTAGGCTGCAGTAGGTACTGGGAGATGAAGAAGCTTGCACAGGATAGAGTAGCGTGGAGAGCCGCATCAAACTAGTCTCAGGACTGTAGACCTCAACAACGAGAATTGCCTTTTATTTAAAAATTTAAGCCTTTTATTTTTATGGTTATTTGTATATAAAATGTCTCATTGTAAAAGTGCGCTTGTGACCCCAAATATAATCTACTTTTATTTAGACTCATGTATATGTCTAATTATTATTGGTCCTGCTGAAAGACATACAGAATTATATGGCGAGACAGCTCTAATCATAATGGAATTATGATTGAGAACAAACTGAAACAGAAACTAATTACTCTTCCTACAAATCATTAAGAAATCAGTTCTGAATTGTCTGACCATGAGTTTTAAAACATTGTCTAACAACTCCTAACAACTGTTCTGCAATGCTTCTGTATGCAAAGGACACCATGCCGCTGCAATTGCATGATCAGCAACATGCTAAAAATATTTCAGAAGCAATACTGCAATCCATGCAGATTGCAATGCGCGGTCATAGTAATTGCAAAGACTATGGCCATTTTTTTTATATGAAGAGATTGAATAATGAGGAGGGTTTGGTCGACTACACCTAAATGTGTAAAACAATGTAAGAAACCAATGAAGATTGTAATTTACTATATTTGCAAAGTAGAGTATTTAAACACTGACAACCTTTACACAGACCTTATATATTCCACAAGATCTGTATTCAATAAAGACGTCTCTGTCCACAACAAAGAAACGAATATTACTCTCAAAGTTTGCATACACAAATCTGACAAAATCCCTCCAGTGCACAAGCAAGCAACAACTACGTGTAACAAAAAGGCAAACTACTAAATAATTAATACCAAAGTCTCCTCAGGCACTACTAGCACGATCACAGCAGACTGCAGTCTCTCACAGAATGCAGCTTCTCTCCACCACAGGCTGTGTGCGACCACTTCCGACTCCTCTCAGAAACTGTTTGATGGCTACTACTCATGATAATAACATCTCAGACTCAGAGTTGATGTATGCACACCACACCAAAGAACTATTAATGTCCAACTTTCATAACCCCAACCCTCACTTTTAAGAATTTTGTGGGGTGATTCACGCCTAACATGGTGGCAAGGAGCCGGCCGAAGTGACCGTGCGGTTAAAGGCGCTGCAGTCTGGAACCGCAAGACCGCTACGGTCGCAGGTTCGAATCCTGCCTCAGGCATGGATGTTTGTGATGTCCTTAGGTTAGTTAGGTTTAACTAGTTCTAAGTTCTAGGGGACTAATGACCTCAGCAGTTGAGTCTCATAGTGCTCAGAGCCATTTGAACCAATTTGGTGGCAAGGGGGAAAACTCAAAATTCTTACACAAAAGAATTGAGAAAAATAAATCGTATGATTTATAAAAGTGCTAGAATACATAACATAAGCATAACATTACATTAATTATTTACATAATATGAAAATCATTAGCTGTACAATGTAGTCAAGAAAAATAGTACACAAGCATCATCTTGTGCATATAAGCACTCATCTCCACATGACAGTGACAGTCCTTAATTTTACAAGATAACAAAATGATATTTATAGTTCTCCAACAGTCTAAAAAAATCTTTCAGTTGTGCATTTACATAAACTACATGCAACTACGAATAGTGCAAAGAGAGAGAAAGTAAATATACACATATCATTGTGCAGGTAAGCACCCATAACTGTATGCCATTGGTGGTAGTTCATTTGAGAAGCTAACAAAATGTTATTTACAGTTCTTCAAGAGAGTAAAAATCATCTGGCAATAGAAAACAATGTAAAGAAGCGCATGTCTTAGGTGCAGCCGACTCAGGGACAATTCACACTACGTCCACTGACAATCACACGGTAATGTTAATATATTCATTTGATGACGCACAAATTTGAGGTGTAAGCTGACTCAGGAACTCCTTATATACTTTATGTAGCCTGACAACCACATCAAAATGGTTTAGTGTGTCACACCTTTTCATATTCAGATAAAGATACTGTACACAATCTGTAGTAATAGTGTAAGGCACAAGTATATCTTGTTGAACAACAAAGAATTCATGAAGGTAGTAAAAGCATTGATGTATCCCTTGGACAAAACAGGTTCTCATGATTAAGATAGAAGTTAAAAAGTCTCATATATGACACAATAACAGAAACGAATCATAGTGAGTAAATGAATAATACTAAGTTATATGCACTTGACTATAAAAGTTAACATTATGTGAATAAGCACATAAGCTCAGTGCTTCATGAATGACTCAAAATGTGTATGACCACAGATAATTACATAAGTGTGACAAGTTCCTAAGCACAATTGTAAATATGAAGTTTAGGCCAGTCACACAATGACAAAGTTGTTACGTATAAATTCATTTTCTGACGATCCAATACATGTTTTGATCCACAACATCAAAAATGTGTGATATATAACTTTTTCAATAACATGCAGATCGGTCGAAAGATATTAATAGCGACACATTTAAAAATGTTATAATTAACCATAGATGCCAGAGCTATATATACATAGTAACTACACAAGATTTAAATTATCATACAATAGAAAATTTGCATTATTCGAAGGTACATTCACATACACAATAAAATTACAGGTGAACAATCAAAATATGAAGTTCACGTAGCCCAATTTCTGTGATAGTTATTTAAGAAAAAATGTATGTGAGTATACATGCAATTCCTCCTTATACACTATAAGTGATTTGAACTCTAGTCAATGTAAATTAGTAAAAAATGTCATTTCTTAGGACTGCATATTCAGTTTAGTTCTCATAGCTTATTATACATTCAGTCATTGAGTAACGGTCTTCGATTATCACAGTACTTCCCTGTTATTACAGTATAATTATTTCATGTTTAAAAATCATAGTAATGTTTACATGGTGATTATCGAACATAAAATGGTAAGTCACAAAGTCAGTATCGTCAGATATTGAATGTCTTGTCTGGGAGGAGTCAGAATAGTGTGGGGTCAGAATCTAATGGTTTCATAATCCGATGGAGTCAGAATCGTACAGCCATAGATAGTTACTCACAACAGCAAAACAAATACAACATTCAAAAGATAGATCTAATAAAGCAACTAATAACGGCCACACTTACTCTAAGATGCAACACAAAATAGTTTTATCCTCGAACTCTTCAGTAGTAGCTGAGAGAAATCGTTTATTAAGCGAAAATGAAGCAAACAACTCCTCTTGACCTTCAGTATTGCTTAATGACAGAAAAAATCGTCTTACAATCATGAACTTAACGTAATAGATTCGGCACTGTATCACTGCTACATCAGAACCATAAGAGAAAAATGAGAAAGACTGAAATAAAATCGTTTAAATAGAAAGACACTAAAGTACTGAAGTTACTTACTTTACGCAGTTATTTAGAACATGCATAAAAATGTTGCTAATCAACTTGCATGAAGCCATAAAAATACTGCAAGCTGAAAAGAAAAAGTTGTCAAAACGTAGAAAATATTTAAAAACACGTCATGTATCAATGTTTGTAACATAACTGGGTACTTCTGGAATGTCTAGTTCTCCGTAACAGACCACTACAACATTTGCACTGTTAGAATGTAATTCGCTCACTACGATGTTATCCTCAGATCTGAAAATATTGTTCTGTTCATACAAATGCATAAAGTTCTGTGCTCTTTTTATTGCTTCTGCAGTGCGGAAAAATTCATTTATCAGAATGTCACACTCAAAAAACGAAGTGCAGTAAGTGTAAACAGTAATAAGTAGGGAAACAAAATTTTTTTTTGAGACAATTTCATTTCACAACTTTGCAAAGCAAGAAAATTCATTTCACACTTACCTAGCATAATTCATCAGTAGAGAAAAGAATATTTTTAAAACTATCCATGCTCATTACTCGAAAAATACACAATGTGATCAAAAGTATCCGGACACCTGGCTGAAAATGACTTACAAGTTCGTGGCGCCCCCCATCGGTGATGCAGGAATTCAATATGGTGTAGGCTGTAATGGTACTTGAATTACGCAACCATTACGGTACCTCACCTAAACCTCTCGATACCAGCTATATTCTACTGTATTTCTGTTAACTACTTAACATATTTCTGAGACAACATTCAGATTTGATTTCACTTTTGATACATCGATATGTTTATATTGCAATGATATTATTCTTATGTGTATTCTTTCTTTTGTCACTATGATCTTTGACGTACTTGCAACTCTGATTTTTTGGCGCGTAAGCGATAGTTAGTTGGTTGTTAACTTGTTAGAGAGTCGGATCTTGAGAAAGTCAAGTCGTGGACGTCATGTTGGAAAGACGAATATTGTCGTCAGCTTATAAAATGTGAACTTTAACAGTGACTGTGAGGAAGATGTTTTGAAGTATGTTTTGTATTGTGAAGTGATGTTTGTGTGTTACGTGATAATGCAATAAAAGCGATTAAAAGGAAGTGTAACTTAATTTCGGAGTGCTGATTATTTTTTTACATCACCATTGTCCAGCAAAAGTGTAATGTTCAAGGATGGTTTGTGAAGCGCATCTACATAACTTTTGAATATAGCAGAATAAAATCTAGGCCTCTTTGCATCCGAGCTTGGAATCATAACCACCTAGATTTTCAACGTGAGCCATGATTTTACGACGAGACCAGCGTGGGAAACACAAAAAGATGAGTGCCTAGTTTTTTGATTATTACATGAAATGACTTTATCAACTGTGCTCTAATGACACCTGCCACATAATATGACTGTTGTTGCCCGAAGCAGTATTTAGCAGCATGAGCAACACCACAATTGTTATTAAATTCTGACCTTTGTTGTGGTAGGGTTGTTAGAAGGCCCACCCCTTAACCTTGATGACAGCTTACACTCTCTCAGGCATACGTTCAATCAGGTGCTGGAAGAATTCTTGGGGAATGGCAGTCTATTCTTCAACGAGTGCTGCACTCAGGAGAGGTAGCGATGTCGGTCGGCGAGGCCTGGCACGAATTCGGAGTTCCAAAACATCGCAAAGGTGTTCTATAGGATTCAGATCAGGACTCTGTGCAGGCCAGTCCGTTACAGGGATGTTATTGTCGTGTAACCACTCCGCCACAGGCCGTGCATTATGAATAGGTGCTCGATCGTGTTTATAGATGCAATCGCCATCCCCGATATGCTCTTCAATAGTGGGAAGCAAGAAGGTGCTTAAAATGTAGACCTGTGCTGTGATAGTGCCACATAAAAAACAAGGGGTGCAAGCACCCTCCATGAAAAACACGACCTCACCGTAACACCATCGCCTACTTACTGTTGGCACTACACACGCTGGCAGATGACGTTCACCAGGCATCCGCCATACCCACACCCTGCCATCGGATTGCCACATTGTGTACCGTGATTCGTGACTCCACACAACGTTTTTCCACTGTTCAATCGTCTAATATTTACGCTCCTTACACCAAGAGACGCGTCGTTTAACATTTACCTGAGTAACGTGTGGCTTATAAGCAGCCGCTCGACCATGAAATCCAACTTTTCTCACCTCCCGCCTAATTCTCACAGTACTTGCTGTGGATCCTAAGGCAGTTTGGAGTTCCTGTGTGATGGTATGTATAGTTGTCTGCCTATTACACATTACTACCATCTTCAACTGTCGGTTGTCTCTGTCAGTCAACAGAGGAGGTCGGCCTGTAACCTTTTGTGCTGTAGGTGTTCCTTCACGTATCCACTTCACTATCACATCGGAAACAGTGGACCTAGGGATGTACAGACGTATGACACAAGTGACAACCAATCACCTGACCAAGTTCGAAGTCCGTGACTTCCGCGGAGCGCCCCATTCTGCTCTCTCACGATGTCTAATGACTACTGAGGTCGCTGATATGGACCTGGCAGTAGGTGACAATACAGTGCATCTCATATGAAAAACGTATTTTTTGGGGTGTCCGGATACTTTTGATCACATAGTGTATATCCGTATATGCACTCTTATCTCCAAACAGGTGAAGAGAAGCACTGGTGTTTCATATAGGTAAAATTTTCCTGTTTTCTGGAGTTCCCAATGTACGAGGGCCGTTCAGAAAAAACCTCCGGTTGATTTAAAAAAATACACCAAGTTAAATAAAAATATTTTAATATATACATCTTACAACTACATATTTGCACTATTTTTCTACATAGTCTCCATAGCGATTGAGGCACTTATCGTATCTCTTCACAAGCTTTGAAATTCCTTCTGCATAAAAATCACCCGCTTGTGCCTGGAGCCAGCCTGTGACCGCATCTTTGAGCTCTTCGTCGTCATCAAACCGCTGTGACCCGAGCCATTTCTTCAAATGCATCACTTGGCGCCAGGTCTGGGCTGTAAGGTGGATGGTTGATAACGTCCCACTTGGACTCAAGAAGGGCCGTTGTTCTGCGAGCAGAGTGAGGACGGGCGTTATCGTGCAAAAAAACAATACCGGAAGTCAGCATACCACGGCGTTTCTTCTGTATAGCCCGTCGTAACTTTTTTATTGTTTCACAGTACACGTCTTGATTAATGGTCGTACCACGTTCCATGAATTCAACCAACAACACCCCTTTGGCATCCCAAAACACCGTTGCCATCAGTTTTCTGGCAGAAAAATCTTGCGAGGCTTTTCTTGGTTTGGTAGGCGAATTTGAATGTGCCCACATCTTTGATCTTTTGTCTCAGGGTTCACGTACTTAATCCAGGTTTCGTCACCGGTCACGATTCTGTTTAACAATGGTTCTCCTTCGTCCTCATAACATGACAGAAAGTCTAATGCAGAGGCCATTCTTTGAGTTTTGTGGTGGTCGGTAAGAATTTTGGGCACCCATCGTGCACAGAACTTACGGTAACCCAATCTTGCTGTCACTATCTCGTACAAGAGAGTCTTAGAAATCTGTGGAAAACCAGTAGACAACTCCGACATTTCGATTTTCACGAACTTTTGCATCAACTGTCTGAACGAGTTAGTCAGTCACCAATGATGGTCTACCACTCCTCTCTTCATCATGAACGTTTTCTCGTCCACTTTTAAATAAACTTACCCATTCACGGACAACTCCTTCACTCATAACTCTTGGTCCGTACACGGCACAAAGCTCACGATGAATAGCTGCTACAGAATATCCTTTGGCTGTAAAAAACCTTATGACAGCACGCACTTCACATTTGGCGGGGTTTTCTATTGCAGCACACGTTTCAAACTGCCACAAAAACTAAACTAGCGCAGGTACGACGTTCACTCGACCACGGCTTGATGCCGACTGACCTGTTGAGTGCGTGAACGCACAGATGGCGTCGCTACTCCCCCCACAACCCGCACTGTGACCAATCGGACGTTACTTTCTGAACCGCCCTCATATATAGCAGGTTGCTTGGTATCTCAAACTGTAATTCGTGTTCTTTCTATATTCAACAGCTCTAAACGTCGTAATACATCTCTTCAATAGTACTGTCCTCACAGAAAGCCCTTCATGACAAATCTCTTTTGAAAATACCACTGTGACACCTTTAAAGGGTGTACTTTTCTTACATTCTGTTGTTCCATAAATAGCTGCAAAAAAATAGTTCCTCACTTAATTGTGTATTCCTGTGAACAACATATTTAATTAACATTCAGCATAATATCCTGCAAACCATAATCCATTTCACATAATACATCGAAATTGCACTATAATGTACCATATTTCCACCATAATGAACCATAATAACGGTAATGGCAACACACACACCCACGCCCAATGGACGACTCGAACCTCCGACGGTGGGAGCCGCGCGAACCGTGGCAAGGCGCTTGAGACCGCACGGCTACCCCGCGCGGCAACAACAGAGAAATTGTAGGCGACTGTAGCGTGGATGAAGTATCTGAAATCACTGTTAAGTATTCAGACCTCAGAGCTCTGGGACTGGACGGAAGTCCCTTAATTCTGGGCTATTATTGGGACAACTTTTACTACTATTTTAAATGACGTAGCCGGCCGCTGTGGCCGAGCGGTTCTAGGCGCTTCAGTCCGGAACCACGCTGCGGCTACGGTCGCAGGTGCGAATCCAAATGCCTCGGGCATGGATGTGTGTGATGTCCTTAGGTGGGTTTAAGTAGTTATAAGTTCTAGGGGACTGATGACCTCAGATGTTAAGTCCCATAGTGGTCAGAGCCATTTGAACCATTTTTTTAAATGACGTAATTTGTGGTGGAATTGTGCCTGACGAGATGAAAGAGGGTAAACCTGTCCTCGTATGAAACAAGAGCGGACTGAATATCGTAGAAAACCTACTATCTTTTACACTGCTGAACTTTGACTACAAAACTGAGATATAACAGCAGGATGAACACGTTGCTTAAAAAAGAAGTAAAAAACATCAGGTTGGCATCCTTGGAAAGACTACAATGTCGGCTGTTTCTGAAATTAGAGACATAATTTCAATAGCTGTTCCTGAAATTAGAGACATAATTTCAATAGCTATTGTGAGCAATAATTACTGCAACTTTTTTTCATCGATTTCCATAAAGTTTTTGATGTTGTCGGCCATATTGAGGATAATGGAGAAAGTGTACATGGAAGAGAAAGTAATAAAAGTCATTCAGAATGTGATCAGTGGCATATCTGCTAGGGTACAAGTTAACGGACATCTAACAAAATATTTTATCATCCAGTATGGTGTGCCACAGGGGAATTTGTTCTCTATGCTTCGGATTCGACTTGTCACTGTTTAGTACGTCCCATTCTGCTGAAGGCATCATAAGAAGAAATACTAATACTACAGTTACACATCCCAAATAAAGAAACTTTAGAAGCTTAAGGGTCAAGGAGCTGAACCGATCTATGCGACCTGTTTATCCTTTATTTTCAAGATGTGAACATAACAACAAAGACAGAAATACAGTCCCCGGCGCTGAAGTTCAGAATACAACGGTGTAAGTAACAATAGTACAGATATTACAGCAGACGGGATAAAGGGTGCATGATGGGCCCCTGGCGTTGATTGTCTTCTGTCCACGATAGTTGCTATCGTCAGGGTTTCCTTAACAGCGGCCATATTTCTTCTAATCATAGGGTTGTATTGCTACAAATTTAATTTAATTTAGATTCTATGCCGCAAATAAGTACCGAATTTGAAATTGGTTGTCTCGTAATGCGCATTACCTCCGTGCGAAATTTGTACCTTTGGAGGCAATAAATAGCTCATCCGCGCGAGGAGCGCTAACCAACAAACAGGTCAGTATGTCAAATGTCCTCTCCAGAAATTGACTAAAATGCCTTCGTTATCCATCTCGTTTCGTCTCTGAGTTATGCCTTTGCAGGCCTACTATCCGTACTTTTTTTTTCCTTTATTGTTATTTTAATACCTGTACATGGGTAGGCTGGCAGCAGCATACTACGCTGCTCTTCAGCCTCAGAGTGGACAATGAGAAAAACATAAAGAAGACACATAATAGACTGAACACATTGATGGGTAAAAAACAGTAGATACAGAATACAATAAACACGGAGCCGTTCACACTCGACGAGAAAACACACTGAAACACGTTGGCATGGCGCACGAACACTGACGGCGTCGACGGCAAGGTGAACGGAGGAGCGTGACGGCGAACACTAAACACAAACACGATGGAACACACACGAGAAACCGGTGGCGATGATCTCCGGCGCGCGAGTGTCCACTGAGCGTGTGTACTTTCCGTACGTAGCGCTGGCAGATATACAGGGTGTTACAAAAAGGTACGGCCAAACTTTCAGGAAACATTCCTCACACACAAATAAAGAAAAGATGTTATATGGACAAGTGTCCGGAAACGCTTAATTTCCATGTTAGAGCTCATTTTAGTTTCGTCAGTATGTATTGTACGTCCTCGATTCACCGGCAGTTGGCCCAATTGAAGGAAGGTAATGTTGACTTCGGTGCTTGTGTTGACATGCGACTCATTGCTCTACAGTACTAGGATCAAGCACATCAGTACGTAGCATCAACAGGTTAGTGTTCATCACGAACGTGGTTTTGCAGTCAGTGTAATGTTTACAAATGCGGAGTTGGCAGATGCCCGTTTGATGCATGGATTAGCACGCGGCAATAGCCGTGGCGCGGTACGTTTAAATCGAGACAGATTTCCAGAACGAAGGTGTCCCGACAGGAAGACGTTCGAAGCAATTGATCGGCGTCTTAGGGAGCACGGAACATTCCAGCCTATGACTCGCGACTGGGGAAGACCTAGAACGACGAGAACACCTGCTATGGACGAGGCAATTCTTCGTGCAGTTGACGACAACCCTGATGTCAGCGTCAGAGAAGTTGCTGCTGTACAATGTAACGTTGACCACGTCACTGTATGGAGAGTACTACGGGAGAACCAGTTGTTTCCGTACCACGTACAGCGTGTGCAGGCACTATCAGCAGCTGATTGGCCTCCACGGGTACACTTCTGCGAATGGTTCATCCAACAATGTGTCAATCCTCATTTCAGTGCAAATGTTCTCTTTACGGATGAGGCTTCATTCCAACGTGATCAAATTGTAAATTTTCACAATCAACATGTGTGGGCTGACGAGAAACCGCACGCAATTGTGCAATCACGTCATCAACACAGATTTTCTGTGAACGTTCGGGCAGTCATTGTTGGTGATGTCTTGATTGGGCCCCATGTTCTTCCACCTACGCTCAATGGAGCACGTTATCATGATTTCATACGGGATACTCTACCTGTGCTGCTAGAACATGTGCCTTTACAAGTACGACACAACATGTAGTTGATGCACGATGGAGCTCCTGCACATTTCAGTCGAAGTGTTCGTACGCTTCTCAACAACAGATTCGGTGACCGACGGATTGGTAGAGGCGGACCAATTCCATGGCCTCCACGCTCTCCTGACCTCAACCCTCTTGACTTTCATTTATGGGGGCATTTGAAAGCTCTTGTCTACGCAACCCCGGTACCAAATGTACCTAGAGACTCTTCGTGCTTGTATTGTGGACGGCTGTGATACAATACGCCATTATCCAGGGCTGCATCAGCGCATCAAGGATTCCATGCGGCGGAGGGTGGATGCATGTATCCTCGCTAACGGAGGACATTTTGAACATTTCCTGTAACAAAGTGTTTGAAACCACGCTGGTACGTTCTGTTGCTGTGTGTTTCCATTCCATGATTAATGTGATTTGAAGAGAAGTAATAAAATGAGCTCTAACATGGAAAGTAAGCGTTTCCGGACACATGTCCACATAACATATTTTCTTTCGTTGTGTGTGAGGAATGTTTCCTGAAAGTTTGGCCGTACCTTTTTGTAACACCCTGTATACAACGTTTAAAATTTATGCAGTTTGGCAACATTTTTCTTTTTTAATTTCTTACATTGTAATTTTTGATTCTTGTACAAAAAGTCCCTGCATTTTGCAGAGCGATCGGAAATCTGTCCCTACGTCTTTACATTTTGAAAATAGAAAAAAAAGAAAAAATAGCCAGGAGTCGCTACGGGAGGGACATGGCATTAGGCTCTCTACAGCCAGCTGGAAGCGCCTGCCATCTCTCGGCCGCTAGGTGCACTACGTCCTCGACGCGCTGCGGCGATGAACGGCCAATCAGTATGTGTCTTCACACAGTCCCGCCGCAGGGAGACGCAGTTGCTCCGAACATGCTATCGTTGTTGTCAAAATTGTGAACTACTGAACATACTGAAGATAAAATAAACAACAAAATCTATCGACAGTAAATAGTGTGGCGGAACTGTGATCGAGTTCTGGCTTGCTATTGTTAAAGAGAAGATATGGTTGGAAGGACATAACCTGAACGGATCCATTCACCCTGGAAATGGTTAGTTTTATCGTAACAACCACTGACACTTATTTTTCGCTTAGAAGCTAGCTTTCACTTTGCATAGCACATGTTGTATATAATATAATCGGCATAGTTTATAGCGACACCGCTTTTAATGACGTATTGGCTATAACAGCGAAATCTAGCGGTACCGTCTAAATCGTGTATAGACGGTGAATTCAAAAGATCGACATCGATTATTGCAAGTTCTCGTATCAAACGACTTACTTTTCTACACATTTTCGGAGACATGTATCGGCTACTGGCCGTTACTCGCAGCTGCACTCGCATATCAGTAAAATGAAATGAATTTTGTGTTTGGCATTTACTGCCATTCGGGATGTTCGACCGCTTCCTGCAAGTAATTATTTTTATTTGGCGCCAATTCGGCGACTTGCGCGTAGTTGACGATAAAATGATGAGCACACACACACACACAGCGGAGAGATTCCGGCCCGGCTGGGATTTCTACCCGGAAGCCCGTGATCAAAGGTCAGCAAAGTTAACCAACGAATTGTTGACTCTTATCAGTAACTTTGTTACGATGTGTGACGGATGGCAACACTAAAGTAAAATATGGACTTCATAAATTATTAAACAGCGTTAAACTGGCGAAGAGAGAAAATAAATAACTTGTAGTTCGGTGCAGCGCAAATTTTTGTAACATTTGTATCGGCAATAATGTTAGATGCACCCAGATTTATGCCTGTTATAAATAGGCTGCGCTTGCATATAATCAAATGCAGCCTCACTAAAAGCCTTCCACGCGCTACATGTAAAGACACAGTCTCTCTTTTTGTCGTCCAGCGTTTAAAGGACGTAGTTGTGAGTCTGCAAACGTCCCAGAAGCTGGAAGAGACGCGAGACGCTCAGCGAGTACAATTCGATGCGCTTGTGTCTGAAATTAGAATAGAAGTACGCATTACACACTTTGGGGATTGTATTAGTGTTGTATTCATTACGTTGAGTCGTCTTATATACAACGTATCAAACAATAACAACATATTCGTAAATATGACAAAGTTCAAAAGTCAAAGAGTAAACAGCTTTTTCAAACAGCAATTATTGTTCCGTATTTCGCTTCATTTTCTTCAGATTAACAAATATCTCGTACTAAAGACATTCCGAGGTAGCCTATGTTCTTCCCCAGCATTTAAGCTATCTCCATACCAAATTTAATCACATTTGGTTCAGCGGTCTTAACGCGAAAGCAAAGTTCCTTTCGCATTTATAACATTAGTTTGGGAAGTATGGATATGTTCTTTTTTGTTTATTGCGTATTTGGGGATTGCTGACAACAATGTAATACTTGTCTTTAAACTCTTTTTTGGTGCAGGTTTTTGATTTCAAATCAGCCGTTAAAACAAATGCACTGTCAAATGCAAAATGCGTACGCACATGATGAAAGCAAAAGGGAAACAAAGATAACTGGTTACCTTAAATACGACGTTATACTGTAGTATGCTTACTATACTGCATTTCAAAGTTAAAGTAACTGGCTGAAAGACTAAACAACACTGTCTTTCTCGTGATGGTAGAAAAGCAGATAATTAAATTCGAATCTGAGTTATTTTTTGAAAGTAGAAAAGGGGAGTAACAGTGTATTCGTTATTGATGCTTCGTGATTATCTGTTAGATATTTTCAATGGGTCAACTACAATACATCACATTTGTATAACATTTTACGGAAAAACATGGGACAAAGCATAAACCTGCATGTAATTTATGTATAGAGTACTATTAAGTTTGCTATTGTGGATTGATTTCTGTAATGTAGTAACTGGAACTAGGTTGTGTCATTCATTACTATTAACCTACACGGCATCTACAATACGTTTTAAGCATGTCTATTTTAACTCATTCATTATCCAAGACCGTGATGGATATTATTGAACATTTTATATTGTTGCTACTGCCTCTTTCACTTATTACAGGTTTTATATATTTTACTGGATTTTATTGCTGTACACTCTACTAAACATAAGGGAGATCCTCTTCAGTCATTCTCCACATTGTATTTCTGATACTTTTTGAAGTCTTAACTGTATGGCAGCCTAAAATTTACAGATACGAAATTTTTATAAAAAAATTCAAAACCCCGGTTCGTGCGACTATAGGCAATAACAACCTTATAGTCGGTCGCTTCGACGTCGTTATAACCGGTTTTAACTGCATTATTCAGACTGTGTTGCATGCTAAATTTAATATGAATTTGGTATTTGATAAAAATCATTGAACAATGCATGAATATTATATTAATTTGTACCGTAGTTTTGGCAGTTTATGTAAGTGTCTCGCAAAAGTAGAGATTTAAGAGCTAACTAAAATAAGGTATCGTTATCTTGTGTTAGCCACGTTCTGTGAATTTCCAATATGTTAGGGAGATTCTGCTGTGTTCAGTTTCTTGTTTATTTTCTATTTACTTGAAGAGGAGTAATGTAGCACCATCATCAGTGGGTTTCTGCGTATTTGACTTAACTGCACATTCTGCTGTTAATCTCTTTGTCTTATACGATGTAGCTGGTATTCAAGACATCTTGTTACCTGTATCTTTTATTTGCTTGTTGGCTGGGTTTTCCATGTCGTGAAAACTATGAACTATTTCGCAACACGCACAGTTTCACTAATTGCGGTACTTGAGAAAAACAAGACATTGTTTTGCTGAAGGCAACATCTTCCAAACACATATATATCGCTAAACCAAATACAGGCCTTAATGGTGATCGTGTATGAAGAGAATTCACCTTAAGATGAAGATGTAAATTCGATTTATCAGAGGAAATTACTATATATACATAATGAAAAACATAGTGACAGACCAAGCTGCAGTGGGCTGAATTGTAGATTTGAATATTTACACATTTACATACATAAATTGAGCAAATATTCAAATAGTCAGTTCAGTCCTTCTATGAAAACTGTTCTTGGGCTTGTAATGTGTAAGCTGGCGTGAACAGATATTTTGGGTAGGTAGCTTTAAGTATCTATTACTATATCACTTATCCAGAAAGTAAGTTACACATTAGTATTTGTTAACGTGACCAAGTGGTCCGACTCGAGAAATCTGTGTCTGTATTGCCCACTTCTTCTACTGCAGATTCTCAACGTTTATATATAATGGCTTTAATTTTTTAAATTCTAAAATGTGTCTCAACATCAGTCGTTTTCTAGAGTTGGTGTTTCCTTCTTCTTTTCTTCTCTTATCCAGAGTGGATACAAACAAAATGATAGGCACATAATGTGTATACCGTGTTGTTCCACCCTAGTTTCATTTTAAGAGGTAAAGTCAGTTGCTATTCACAATCGAAACCTCTCCAAGCAAGAAGTGTAGCTGTTTGCTATTTGAAGCATTTGTTCTTAAATATATTGCGTTCTTGATACTGAGCTGTTCTATCATCATTTACACTGTAGAATTTGTGTGCATTATGAAATCACCACTGAACTGACTGTTTCTCAGCTTAATGAGTTGGTAAGCGTCTCCCAGAGAAGGAGTTCTGTTACTCTGAGGAATCTAGCACCTAAAGGGAAGGGTAAAACTGTCTTTAGACACATACGAGACTGAGGACACAAGACAGAGTGAAGCATCTCAGGAGAAAAACTGTGTAGACAGCAGTGACATTGAACACTGAACATTAGACAGAATCATTCGTTCAGACACATGTTTTGAAGGCTCCCATCATTGGACCATTGGGTAGATTTGTGAGGGATGTAAACAAAATAAAAGTTACTCCCCCCCTACTATTCTCTTATGATGAACAACTAATAATGGCCACATAACTAACTTGAACTGAAGATAGAAGAGTTTGGTTATTATTGGACATACTAGCTATAATCTCATTATATTAAAAATGAAAGAAAAGCTGCAATCTAGAAAGCTGCATTATTAACAGAAAATGTTCTGTTTTCTACGAGTTTCAGCTTTTCCAAATGGATAATTTGGTTGCTAATCAACTTCTACATCCTTTGCCATTTTACGAATTTACTAATCACTCCAGAATGAGATTTTCACTCTGCAGCGAAGTGTGCGCTGCCAGGAAGTTTCGTATCAGCGCATACTCCGCTGCAGAGTGAAAGTCTCATTCTGGAAACATCCCCCAGGCTGTGGCTAAGCCATGTCTCCGCATTATCCTTTCTTTCAGGAGTGCTAGTTCTGCAAGGTTCGCAGGAGAGCTTCTGTAAAGTTTGGAAGGTAGGAGACGAGATACTAGCAGAAGTAAACCTGTGAGGACCGGGCGTGAGTCGTGCTTCGGTAGCTCAGGTGGTAGAGCACTTGCCCGCGAAAGGCAAAGGTTCCGCGTTCGAGTCTCGGTCCGGCACACAATTTTAGTCTGCCAGGAAGTTACTAATGACTGTTCTTGAAAATAAATACGTTTAATGCTATATAGTGATGAAATATGTGTGTTGAAAATGGTTCCTTACAATGCTAACAACAAAGTGCAAATAAATGCAAAAGAACAGTATATCACATTGGTGTTGTGTTGTATAATGATATGTTTTACTTAAAATGCATACCGACGTCAAATACGTTTAGAGCAACCTTGAAATCTTGTTTGACCATTGCTTATACTCTGCCTCTTAATTTCTGGAACATCATTATAAGTAAACCTCATTTACCAAATGTTGTTAACTATAATATCCTGTATTAACTAAATCACGCTATATTATTTATAATAGGAACGTTGTGATAGAATCGAAGTACTTTAGGAATAAAGGAGACTAGTCACCGAAATGCGGAAGTGTTGAGTCCTCAACAGCACACACATACAAAAAGAGATGAAATTTGCTAGCTTTCAGAATAAATTCTTCCTCGAGCTAGAGTACATACACACACACACACTTAGGCACATACCAGTTCAAATTACATCACCCTCATCTTGCAGAGCTCTCCACCGCCTTCAGCACTATGTATATAGCCCGTGCACAAGTCACTCCTCCATTCCATTCCACATCCCATCCTACACAGCACAAATCCCAACCAAGCCCACCTGCTGCACTGCAATTTTGGTATTGTGCATCTGGGGTACAGAGGTGTGATTGTGGAGCAGGGAGGGGGCGGGGTGCGGACATGGCTGTGCACGGTAGCTCAAAATGGATTGACTCTGAAAGTAACTAGGTTTCTCTCTTTTTTCCTGCATGTCTGTCATCAAATCAACTTTTCGGTGAATAGTCTCGTTACTCCCAAATTATTTATATTATTTTTTTTACTTTGATTGTGTAGATTATGTAGTATCACTTAATAACTGTGATAATTATAAATTAACTGGCGAACTTGGGAATTCTCTGCAGTTGCGAAATAAATATCTGACTTGTAATTATATCCTAGTCTCTTTCTCCCATCTCTGTCTGCTCATCTCTTCCTACCTCTCTGCTTGTCTATCTCTTTTCTGTCCATTTCTTTTATCTCCCACTTCTCACTGTCCATCTCTTTCTCCCCCAATCTCTCTCCATCTCCTCCTCACCTCTCTCTCTACGCATTACCTCTTCCCAGCTCTCTATGTCCATTTTATACCTCCCCCCCCCCCTGTTCATCTCCTCTTCCCCACTCTCTAAGACCTTGATCCTTACTGTTATTGCAAACAAAACTCGACTGGGGAAAGGAGTCACTTAAATGAATGGATAAATCCATTTGGATAAGTAGTATAATGGCTACAGGAGATTACCTCAAGGTGCTTCACTTGTGAGGATGATAGCTTCAGTGAGAGTATTTCTCATAGTTTCAGTCTGTGAGTAGGTAGGACTGCAAAGTTTTGTATGATTCAGATTCCAATGTACAGTAATATTCTAATCATAAGTTGATTAGCCATAAATACAACATTCCTCTTTCCTCTTACAACTGTCTCTAATGAAGAAAACAAAACATCACACTCTTGTGCATACAATTTTTGTTTAAAATTTTATCTCAGCAGTAAAGATACATGTGCAAGAAACAGTTTGTCTAATGGTTTCAGTGCCCTGATACCTACGCTAAAACTGACTGCGAAAAAGAAAATGAAATGGCACACATTCATGCCACTGCGTTTCCTTTCTCCCAGGCGCTAATGTCAGCAAATCTGTATATTGTTGTTTAAAACAAGACGTAGCCCATGACCGTCTGAATGTCAATGGAATCATCTGACAGTTCGTAGTAAAACGTTCGAGAAGTTTTCGACACTTTTGCTAACAACTTTTCCCCTTTATATATGTAATGTATATTAATATATATTAGGTATATTTCAAAAATACATCGCCAATAACCATCTAAATGTTTATTGAAGTACCACGCAAAAATGTGATATAAACTGGTCAATACATTTCCAAGATTTTTCATAACAGCGTTTCGCCTTTACATGTTACATATATATTTATTTACCATATGTATTTAAAAACTGCTGCCTATGTCTGTCCAATATTTTACTAGAGTATCATGTAAAAATAGGAAATGAATTGGCCATGAATTTTTGGAGATTTTTGGTAAGAACATTAAACTACGACATGCCATTATGTAGTCAAATAGATTAAGTTAGCACTGACTTGTTCTATATAGTATGTACTAATAATGCACTAAAAATAACTTAATTGACAAAACAGAGAAATAGACAAATAATTTTTAGAATGAGTGGCTAACACAATAGTCCTTCCAGTTTGATCTGAAATCCTGAAATGTTGCCTTTTTACTGTCCCGTATCTAAAGACAGCTTATAAAATATGTAGATTCTAAGAATAAAAATAGAAGATAACTATAGTAAACATAAGCTTAAGTCACCTACTGATTGAATCTATGCATGTATGGAACAAATAAAACTGGCTTTATTGTCAGCTTCCATCCAAGCATTATAAATTTCTTAAGGCTACAGTAAAATAAAACAAAACAAAAATAAACCATCCTTCAAATGCAGATTGCAATTTCCCAGTCCTCCAATCCAGACATTTCTACCTGCTTTTTGCTGTGTATGCTTTGTTTTCAATTTGTTCTTTGATTATTTTTTCTTATAGGAGAAGGCTCCAAAACAACACATAAGTTCTGCCTGTAATGGGACTACAATCAGACAAGAGCCAGTAAGTAATATTAATATCAACAATTATTTTGTTTGTAAATATTTGGAGAATATTTCAATAGTAATTAAAAAAACAGAAACTCTTGTGAAGAAAGACTAAATTACCAGCCATCTTCAGATCTTTTGTTATCAAAACTTGTATTGGCATCTTTCATCCGACAGTATGTGCAACGCTTTCTTTTGTGCTAATGTGGTAATATTTTGACTAGTTTTCTGTGTTATTATTTCAATTCAAAATAAATTTGATGAATGCAAGTAACTTGGCCTGAGCTGTATTAGGTACAGATGTGCTACCTGTTGGTGACAAATGGAAATATGGGCGAGAGCGGGACGCGAAGATGGATTTCCTGCTGATCACGAGCGGTCACCTTAACCACTAGCTGTTCGTACACGCCTCCCAGACCGACCCAAACTTCCACATGTCCGTGTGTCATAATTCTCACTGGTGCGGAAATACAGAGTAAAGCTGCAAGTATTTCGTGATGACTTTAGGAGACTATGATATAATTATGTGGACACTCTTACATATAGAACTTTCGGTCGGTCCAGGGGGCGTGCACGGATAACGAAATGGTTGGAGTGACCGATCGCGATAAGCGGGATATTTGGGTTCGAGTCCTGGTCCGGAAAAAACTTTTCATTTGTCACCGATATGTGGTACATCTATACCTGAAACAGCTGAGACCAAGTTATTGGCACATTCGCATTCAGCGAATCTATTTCAACGTTCGCCCACTCACACATGCAAGTAAATATTATTTTAAATCGAAAAGCTGTAATACCTTTGAAGTGACTGTCACTTTTAAGTATCTTACTTAAGACTTGAAATCAATTAAGTTGCATGGTGTGGCGATTGCACACTCTAACCTTGTATACCAGTAACACAACCAGTTTGTAGTTTTAACACTTCTTTATTGATTACACATACACATGAATTCATCAGCAGTAATAATCAATTAACAACATTTGCATCTCAAGGCCCCATCCACAATTAGTATTTACAATATTAACCGTCACACTTGCGACAACGGCCCCTTTACGTGCCGGTAACAACAACCAATATAATAGATGAAATAGATAACCAAATGTTTACAATGTCTGTTATTGCCTTGCTCACTCAGTTTTACACTTACTGAAAAGGTAAAATTAATTTGATGCTTTCTGACCTGAAGGGTACTATTAATTTTTCCGTTTGCACTTAGCATTCTACTACACTAAACGTCCGGTAGGTTCTAGACTTTATGCAGGCTTAAGGCAGAACGTTAATTTGATCAACATGTGATGGACGCGAGCAAACATTAATCTATTACTATTTCACAAACACACTATCCAAAGGGTGAACTTTACTCAACTTTGGGCAGTAGGAAATATTCTGCCTAAAACAAGCCTCCAATTTAATGGAATAGAAAAATCGCGCGTTAACGGGGTCTGGTCGGCCCTGAGTTCAAATACTGAGGTTTCCGTCACACTGCAAGCTCGCGGGGCGAGGTTTGCTCGCGTCGACCACTATACACGTTTCTGAAAACAGGAAAACATGAGCGGCAGACACACTGTAGTAGATACAGGTTACACACACACACACACACACATATATATATATATATATATAGAGAGAGAGAGAGAGAGAGAGAGAGAGAGAGAGAGAGAGAGAAAAGCAGTACCTCAACATAAACAAATTACAAGTTAACCAATGAACAGATTTAAGGAGCTTAGTTTCCTTTGATCAACAAAAAAAAAATCTGCATACTACGTGAAAAGATGTGTCAGTCCACACCCAATGGCTTAATGTCGACCTCACACCTCATAAGATAATCTGTCTTTGCTGAATGGCTGACACCCCTTAAATAAAATGTGCAGAACCTAATGTGACAATCGACCTTTAGATAGGTATTTGAAATTGCAATAGAAAGCTAATGCCACTTCGATAGGTCGCTAATGCAATAAGCACGGCCCCTATGCCCACAGACCAAAATACACACGGCCTCTATCCGACCATAAAACACAATGTGACCTATATTTATCATGTCCACTTGCCTTCCATACACACAAGAAATTATTAATAAACAACAACTACCACTAATTCGTAAAACCAGAAAATTCTAAATCTATAACTAAATTAAGATATGACGTTCAAGTGAACCAGCTACCTTCAGCGTGCCACTAAGCACCAAATGCAAACTTTCAAATGCGAGGAGCTATTTCTAGCCACTTAAGTAACATAATTTAATGGCCGTTCCAGAACACAACTCGCCTCGCCACCACTGCAATGAATGTTTTGCTGGCCACTAGTACGAGCAACTGCAACAGTCAACAGTCGTTAAGTACACAATAATATTCACTATATACAGAAGCAGGAACCCACCACGAAAGCTAGGCGGTTATTTTTTTCTTGTTCATGTGAAATTCACACGCCATCCATCCACGTTTCTCTCGAGGTATTAGCAAATTATGGTCGCCACTAGCCAGCCGTTTCAATCCAACTTCAATACTTTCCGGCAGCGGCCCATACTTCTTCGTTGCTCCAACTCAACTGGTCCTCACGGCATACGGCCGTGCCACGTGACATGGTGTTGCCAACTCCCCACAAGGACAACATCGAAAGCACTGACACAGCTCATGCGCGGACCCACCCTCCCCGACTTACGCACGCGCGCCAACACAAATAGCCTGCCTCAAAGACGCAAAGAGAACAAGGCACAGGGACAACGATCAAAGATGGAAGTAAGAATCGATATCGCCTGGCGCCAGAAACCCACCGGCTCATTGCATTTTGCACATTTTGTAGCCTCTCAGATTGTATTTTTTTTTAATTTTTTATTTTTATTTTTTTTTTATTTTTTTATTTTTACTTTATAGTTGCTTTATGGTGTGTTGCGTAGCGAGTATTTTCACCTTTTTCATGAGTTCATCACTGTCTTTTTGCAGTTTGTAACAATTAAACTGACACGAATTCGTAATTTCATAGCTCAGAAATATATGACAAACATGAAAATGTCAGAGCTATCTTAATTTTGCCTGTTTATCTTATTCAGGTTTTTGATAGTCTTAACGACTAGAATTTATTTATTCGTCGGACCTACAGGCTGAGGTGACAAAAGTCACAGAATGCCTCCAAATATCATTTCGGACCTCTTTCTGCCTGGCGTGGTGCAGCAATTCGGCATGCCTTGGACTCAACAACTCTTTGGAAGCCCCTTGTAGAAATATTTGGCAATGCTGCTATTACAGCCGTGTATAACTGCGAAAGTGCACGAATTTACTTCTCGATCATGTATCGTAAAAGGTATATGGGATACATAATGGGAGATCTAAGTGGCCAATTTATTCGCACAAAGTATCCAAAATCTTATTCACGCCAATCGCGAACCGCTGTGGACTGATGACATGCCGCATGGTAACCCATGAAAATTCCATCGTTGTTTTGGAATATGAAGTACGTGAATGGCTGCAAATGGTCTCCAAGGAGCCGAACATAAGCATTCACAGTCGATGATCGGTTTAGTTCGACCAGAGGACCCAGTCCACGCCATTTAAACGCATCTCACAACAGTTTGGAGCCACCACCAACTACCGTACTGCCATATTGACAAATTGGGACCAAGGCTTCCTATAGAGTCTGTACATACTCGAACACTACTGTCAGCTCTTGCCAACACAAATCGGGACACATCTCACCACTGCATGGACTTCAAGTTGCACAGGGTCCAACTAATATCGTCACAAGCCCAGGAGAAGGGGCTGCAGGTGATGTCGTGCTGCTAGCAAAGACACTCACGTCGGTTACCTGCTGCCATAGACCATTAACTCCACATTTCGCTGCACTGTACTAATGGAAAGCTTTGTGATTCGTCCCACATTGGTTTCTGCAGTTATTTCGCGCAGTGCTGGTTATCTGTTAGCACTGGAAACTCTACGCAAATGCCACTGTTCTTGGTCGCTAAGTGAAGAGTCTCGGCCACTGCATTTTTTGTGGTGAGAGGTAGTGCCTGACGTAGACTGCAGTGGTATGGACACATGAAGAGAATGGATGAGGGAAGAATTCCAAAGAGGGTGTTTGATCTGCAACTGGAGGGGAAGATGCCCAGAGGAAGACCAAGAGATAGATGGGTGAAGGAAGGAATGTGTGACGAGAAGAGGAGAGAACTGGACGAAGGTGGAAGAGGGGGAATGGTGGAAAGACAGAACACGATGGAGTTCCAGTGGCTGGAAACTGTCCAAGATGATGATGATGATGATATACCATGCGTCTAGCTTCAACAGCCGTTGTGAGTTCAAAGTCTATCAATTCCCGTCGTGTGGCTATAATAACGTCGCAAACCTTTTCAGTTGAATAACTTGAGTGCAAATGAGCGCTCCGCCACTGCACTGCCCTTTTGTACACTCTCTATGCGATATTACCACCATCTGTATATGTGATATCCCTATTTCACGACTTTTGTCACCTCAGCGTGTGTGTTCTATAGACCCATATACGAAATGCTACAATAAATTAATGAGACTGATTTTCTTTCCAAGATATGGCCACTCTGCAGACTTGCGTAGGCACATTATCTTTGACCTTGGTCTATAAGCTGTTTCTATTCCAAGCGGCACATCAACGCAACTGCTCAGTAGTGAGTTGTGCTGTAATAAGTTAACACGTGTTTGTGTCTCTCGTCACGGAAATGGAGCCGCATAATATTGCGCAACAGTATGCCATTTCTTTTTGCGTTAAGGTGGGTGAAAACGCGACGACAACTTACGATAAGCTTCAGAAGACTTTTGGAGAGGAGGTTATGTCAAGAGCTCAAGTTTTTCGTTGGCATAAAACGTTTAGTGATGACCACAGTGGACGACCATCTACCTCAGCGACGGATGTCAACTTGACCAGGGTGCGTGAACTCGTACGATATGATCAAAGATTATCTGTGAAAATGATTGCAGAAGAACTGAACATCAATTGAGAAATGGTTCGTCTAATAATAACTGAAGATCTTGGTATGAGAAAGATTTGTGCAAAAATGCTCCCCAGAAATCTCACACCACAACAGCGAGGAACACGGAAAAATGTGGCATCCGACCTGTTAGAGCAGACAGAAATCAATCCAGAATTGTTGAGCCGTGTTATCACCGGTGATGAAACTTGGTTTCTTCAGTACAATCCAGAGACAAAACGGCAAAGTTCGCATTGGCGCTCAAAGGATTCACCCAGACCAAAACTAACTCGCATGTCAAAGTCAAAAGTGAAATGCATGCTTGTGTGCTTCTTTGATTCCAAGGGAATTGTTCATAAAGAGTGGGTGCTTCCTGGACAAACAGTTAACCAATTTACTACAAAGAAATTTTAGAAAGATTTCGTAATAGAGTTCTTCATGTCAGTGCCAACATTGCTGATAATTGGATTCTGCATCACGATAATGCGCCATCCCATGCTGCTCTGTCAGTACAGCAATTTTTAACCTTAAAACAAATTTCAGTACAGCCACCTTATTCACCAGATATCGCACCATGCGATTTTTTTCTATTTCCAAGAGTCAAGACGGCGGTCAAGGGACACCATTTTCAAACAACACAAAATGTACAAATGCTGTGACGAGGGTCTTTGAGGGTTTTACAGAAGACGAGTTCCAGAAATGTTACCATCAATCGCAGAAGCGCTGGAAAAAGTGTGTGCAGTCAGAAGGGAACTACTTTGAAGGAGACAACACTAAACTTGACTAAAACGGTAAGCAATTTTATTTTCGCATCAATCTCACTACTTTATTGTCGCACCTCATACATGGATAAGTTGGTGTGTGCAGCACATTTTTAGTGCCTACCACACAGAAGGTGTTAAAGAAAGTGTCGAAAATGTTGAGAGACGCTATTACTCATTCCTACAAAAAAGAACATAATGAGATGAGATCTCTTGTTCGTAGGAGGAACTCAGTGACTGACAATGCATCCTTCTGCCCTTCAACATTTACAATCCCAATTTCTTTGAAGGCGACCTGATTATCATTGTACAAGCTGGCCGATACCGAAGACACCATACTGTATTGTCTGTACTTCGTATGCTGGAATGTCATTGAATAATTCCTTCAAGTGTCCTCATATGCGGAAATCAAGGTCTGATGACTGGGAAAGAAGGAGGCCAAAGTGTTGACTCCTCCCCCTCCCCCCCCCCCCCCCCGACCAGTCCTATGGTCCTGAAATATCAGCAACATACGTTTCCGCCAACTACCGCAGAAATGAGCTGCTGCGTCACATGCATACACTAATGATGTATCTAGCCCCCTCAGAACTTCTGCTCAATTAATAACATGTTCGATACCATAAAAATTTTAGGCGTATTTCAGATGAATTTATTATATTAATTATTTATTTCTTTTCAATGAAAGCTCGTAAACTTTCCTAATTGATAAACACAGTTTTTTCTGAAAATACTAGTTTCTGTATGTATTTCGATGTCTTATCAAGTATCAATCTTACTCCATGATTATTAGTAGTCAAATTTTTAAAAGTATATGATATGAAAAGAAGTCTGTGTTATATACAACAATTGCTATTTTTCAGTATTAACTGTAAACAAAATGTATGTCTCCATTTATAATTGAATTAATTTTACTATCGACAATGAAATCAATTTTAAAAAAGCAACAAATGCTGTATTTTTTAATATTTTCAAAATTGGCACCCTTCTTTTATTAACCATGAGGCCTATAAATTCTGAAGTAAATAATTATTTTCAGAAATCAATATGTAAATCAAAACTGACAAAATTTTGAATAATGAAAGCTATCTTAACGTGAAAATGATTTATTTCTGTATCCAGAAGGCTCTAAAACCTGGGTCTACAATATGTATACAATTTTCTGGCGCTAAGCACTTCAGAGAGAGATTGCATTTTTATAATAATAATGAATTAAGGATGCGTCCGCCATTTTGCAATAACACAAATTATGACCCAAACCTGTTTCACCAGAGTTGTGGCTTCCTCGGTAGGTTCTTTATTATTTTCCTGAACTACATACATAGAGGTTATTTTTATGTCAATAAATATGATATATTGGATATCGCTGCCCTTTAAATTGTTTGTCTACTTTACAATTTATTATACATTTTGTGTGTCCCTTGGATACCAACCAAAATCAGCCACAGGTCTAAATTAGTATACCATGTCATCTACGAATCTGGGGGATCTTAGAAAATCGTCTGCACTGGTTTCTTACAGTGCCATCAATATTTTCCAGCTACAAGTACAAATTAAAGAAAAACATGAGTACATTATATGGGTGTATGTTATATAATGTTATGTTTTACTTTACTTAAAATGCATACCAACATTGAGTAGATTTAAAGAGATGTTAAGTAATTGTTGTTTGAACACTCCTTCTACTCTGTCTCTTAATTTCTGGAACATCATTATAAGTAAACCTGATTTATCAAATACTGTTAATAATATTGTCTTGTATTGGCTATGTTACACTATATTGTTATTTATAGTAGCAAAATGGAGATAGAATGTAATACTTTAGGAGCAAAGAAAACCTCTCTCCGAAAAGTGGAAACATTGAGTTATCGACAGCACACACAAAAAAACATGAAATTTGCTGGCTTTCAGTATAAGTTCTTCCCTAAGCTAGAGTACACACACACACACACACACACACACACAATCTAATGCACACCCCAGTTCATGTTTGCATCACACGCCTGTCCCATGTACCTGTCACCCCTCCATCCGACATTCCTAGCCAGTAAACTAACGGCCTCCCTCTGAGCTGCTGGTTATTCTTCTTCCCAAACTCTCTACCTACCTCTATCCACCCAACCCAAAATAATGCAAACCCCAACACAGTTGTCCTGCTGAACAGCAGTGCTGGTATTGTGCATCATCTGGGGCACAGAGATGTCTATGTATATGAGGGGAGGGATGGGGGAGTTGGAGAGAGGATGTGGACATGGCCATGTTCTCTAGCTCTAGAAAAGATTTATTTTGAAAGCTAGCTAGATTTATTTCTTTGTGTGTGTGTGTGTGTGTGTGTGTGTGTGTGTGTGTGTGTATGTGTGTGTGTGTGTGTGTGTATGGCTGCTACCAGTTCAACATATCTGGTTTCCTGTGGGTGGTCTCATTTACTCCCCAAGGATTTATACCATTATTTACTATGATTCTTTTGATCACATAGTATCTGTTAATAAGTACTGCAATTATAAATTACGTAGCGAACCTGGCAGTGCTCTGCCATTGCTGAATGCATATGTGAATTGTGTATACATCATAATCTCCTTCTCACATTTCTCACTCTCTCTCTCTGCCCATTTTATCCTCCCTCCCTCCTTGTCCATCTCGTCCTCACGCCCCATCTCTCTGTCCATCTCCTCCTTCTTCCCCCTGTCATTGTCCATCTCCCAGTCTATCTTCAACTCCTCTTCACCTCTCTTATTGTAAGGGCAACGGGAGATCTGTCTCCAGCTACCGGATTTGTGTGGGTAGTAGCTTCAATGAGGGTATTTCTAATACTTTTATTCAGTGAACAGGTAGGATTGCAAAGTTTTGTATGATTCAGATTCCATAATACAGTAGTATTCTAATCGTAAGCTGATAGGCCAAAAATACAACATCTGTCTTTCCTCTTAAAATTGTCTGCAACAAAGAAATCAAAACAGCATGCTCTTTGTGTACACAATTTTTGTTTAAATTTATCTATAAGGAGTAAGGATATATGTGGAGGGAACAGGTTGTCTAATGGTTCAAATGAAATCTGTGATGAAAACTGACTGCGAAAAAGAAAATAAAGCTGCACATTTTCACGATAAACTATATCTTTTCACGCAGATGGTTATGTCATGAAACCTGTACATTGTTCTTTAAAGGTACATAACCTATGTCCAACTGATGTCAATGGAATGTCGGGTAACAGTTCATAGTAAAATAGTAAGAACCCTTAGAAAATTTTGCTATCAACATTTCCCCTTTATATATACCAAATATGTATTACATATACACTCCTGGAAATGGAAAAAAGAACACATTGACACCGGTGTGTCAGACCCACCATACTTGCTCCGGACACTGCGAGAGGGCTGTACTAGCAATGATCACACGCACGGCACAGCGGACACACCAGGAACCGCGGTGTTGGCCGTCGAATGGCGCTAGCTGCGCAGCATTTGTGCACCGCCGCCGTCAGTGTCAGCCAGTTTGCCGTGGCATACGGAGCTCCATCGCAGTCTTTAACACTGGTAGCATGCCGCGACAGCGTGGACGTGAACCGTATGTGCTGTTGACGGACTTTGAGCGAGGGCGTATAGTGGGCATGCGGGAGGCCGGGTGGACGTACCGCCGAATTGCTCAACACGTGGGGCGTGAGGTCTCCACAGTACATCGATGTTGTCGCCAGTGGTCGGCGGAAGGTGCACGTGCCCGTCGACCTGGGACCGGACCGCAGCGACGCACGGATGCACGCCAAGACCGTAGGATCCTATGCAGTGCCGTAGGGGACCGCACCGCCACTTCCCAGCGAATTAGGGACACTGTTGCTCCTGGGGTATCGGCGAGGACCATTCGCAACCGTCTCCATGAAGCTGGGCTACGGTCCCGCACACCGTTAGGCCGTCTTCCGCTCACGCCCCAACATCGTGCAGCCCGCCTCCAGTGGTGTCGCGACAGGCGTGAATGGAGGGACGAATGGAGACGTGTCGTCTTCAGCGATGAGAGTCGCTTCTGCCTTGGTGCCAATGATGGTCGTATGCGTGTTTGGCGCCGTGCAGGTGAGCGCCACAATCAGGACTGCATACGACCGAGGCACACAGGGCCAACACCCGGCATCATGGTGTGGGGAGCGATCTCCTACACTGGCCGTACACCACTGGTGATCGTCGAGGGGACACTGAATAGTGCACGGTACATCCAAACCGTCATCGAACCCATCGTTCTACCATTCCTAGACCGGCAAGGGAACTTGCTGTTCCAACGGGACAATGCACGTCCGCATGTATCCCGTGCCACCCAACGTGCTCTAGAAGGTGTAAGTCAACTACCCTGGCCAGCAAGATCTCCGGATCTGTCCCCCATTGAGCATGTTTGGGACTGGATGAAGCGTCGTCTCACGCGGTCTGCACGTCCAGCACGAACGCTGGTCCAACTGAGGCGCCAGGTGGAAATGGCATGGCAAGCCGTTCCACAGGACTACATCCAGCATCTCTACGATCGTCTCCATGGGAGAATAGCAGCCTGCATTGCTGCGAAAGGTGGATATACACTGTACTAGTGCCGACATTGGGCATGCTCTGTTGCCTGTGTCTATGTGCCTGTGGTTCTGTCAGTGTGATCATGTGATGTATCTGACCCCAGGAATGTGTCAATAAAGTTTCCCCTTCCTGGGACAATGAATTCAAGGTGTTCTTATTTCAATTTCCAGGAGTGTATTTAAAAAATACACAGCCGATGTCCATATGAACGGGTTTTTGGAGTATCATGCACAAAATCTAAAATAAACTGGTCAATACCTTTCCGAGATTTTTGCTGACAGCGGTTCCCCTTTATATATTACATCTATATTTATTTACCATAGGTAATTAAAAAACGTTTGCCAGTGCCAGTCCAAAAGTTCATTGAAGTATCGTGCAAAAATGGGAACTAATTCGGTCAAGAAAATTTGGAGATTTTTGGTAACCATGTTAAACTACAGTTTGTCTCTATATAGATTAAGTTACCCCTGCCGTGTCCTATATCATGCGTACAAACAATGAACTAAAATTATTTTACTAGACAAAACAAAGAAAAACCTGTTGTGCATCTAAATGCTACTTTTGAAAACCTCTAGATTCCAGGAATAACAGCAGAGAATAACTATGGTAAACATAAACTTAAGTCCCCTACCGACTGAATCCATGCATGTATAGAACAATTAAAACTGGCTTTCTTATCAGCTTCCATCCATGAAATATTAATTTCCTAAAGCTTCAGTCAAATAAAACAAATAAAAATCTCCCCTCCAAATACAGGTTACAGTTCACCAATCCACAGCTCTAGAACTTTTCACTGATTTTTCGTTGTGTAGACTTTGTTTTCAATTTGTTGTTCAATTATTTTTTCCTACAGGAGAAGGCTCCTAAACAACACCCGAGTTCTGCCAGTGATGGGACTAAAATCAGAAAAGAGCCAGTAAGTAATATTAAAAGCTGGAATTATGTTGTTTGTTAATATGGGAAAGTATTTCAAAAACAATTAAGGGGAGCCGGAGGTGCCTATGCTGCCCATGTTAAAATCACTAAGTTTGAGGAACGTTTATGAATAAACTACCAAATAGAAAAATTTGAATTTTTTTTTTACATATAGAATGGTTTAGTATTGCAGTTAGAGGGATTTTGGAGTATCTTTTCTAGTTTCTTTCCAATTATTTTTTTATTAATGACCCAAATTTTTTTTACAAATAATTGCTTTATAATTAAACTGAAATGAAACTACTGAACATATTGCCAAATGGCTGTGTTACAATGTAAGTTTGACCACTAGGAGCGCTGTATAAAAATTTCATCTCTCTAGCTTGAGTGGATTTTGAGAAAATGTTCCTTATATTCGAAAAATTCTAATTTACAGGAAATGGCTATCAAAGTTTCTCAATACATTCCTGCACTATAGGATGGATTATCAGGGTCTTCTTCTTCATCCTCCAAAGGCTTCCTCTTCTGTCTTCTTTTCTGGCCTGTTGTTCCATCATACTTCATATGCCTTTCTCTTCTTTCTGCTCCTCTTATCCTTTCTCTGTCAATATTTCTTAGTGCTCGTACACTGTTCACCCCAGCTGTAAATCCTAATGCCTTCAGAACTTCACACTTCACACTGTTCCCTTGGTTGTAGGTTGCTATTGCATCATAAATGCCAAAGTGCAGTGTTTTTATGCTTACAAACACCCTTTTAGGAATCACTTTCCAAATCAAATTGTTTATGCTCTCATCAGGATTCTGCGCTTTTCCGTGTAGACATTTGTGTAACAATTCTGGCTGTGCTAAGTCATGAAAAATTGGTTTTATTACATTTATCACAGCTGCTGGCAAACCATGTTTGTAATCATAGTCCTTTTTTGCATTATATTTGCACCAGGAATCTTTTTGGGCACAGGCTGTGTTGAGGGTATTCATTGGAAGAGGCAGTATGAAGGAACAATGCCCACACTGCTTTTCGCATGTCACTAACATTACTAGTATTTTGCCTTATAGCATACCCATAGTATCTCTGTAGACGTTCAGTCACCTCCAGTAAGCCTGCCTCTCCCTCCTATTGTCTTTCCATCACTGAGCTTACTTGAACCCAAAGTTTGTTTGAGCCTTCGAAGCCGTGCACCCATACGCTTTTGCACATGCCCAATGCATTCCAACTTTTCCAACTACAAATTCATTTCCATATGGTTTCAGTTCCTCTATAGTCTTGAAACCTTTGGAGTCACCATCCCCAAGGTAGTATTTGTACCTAACGTTGTATCTGGGAACTGAACGTTCAAAAATTTGTTTCACTCCATCCACTTCCAAAGCACAGAGACGATGTTCCGCGCTCTTAGCGCTTCATTTGTCACAGGAAGCAATGTAGCCAACCCTTTCACACTCGCTGTATGCGTAAAATAAGGCGCTGTATGCGTAACAGGCCGAGAAAATCCCAAGCAGTTCGCCAGGAAGTCACGAGAAGGTGTTAGATGCATTCAGCGGCCTCCCATTTCCTCTGCAGGCGTATGGGAAAATGGTAATAACTCCACTTCTAGGGCGAGTAGAACAATAATTCAAAGTTTACATTAAAGAGGAATGTTCCAATTAATTTTCGGTAGCAAAAAAAAATCGTAATTTTTTGGATTTGTCCACCTCCGGCTCCCCTTAAAGAAGAACAACTCTTTTACCAAGAAACTTGTGTCGGCACCTTTCAACCGACTTTAGTCTGTGCAAGCCATTCTACTATGATAGTGTGGTACAATTTTGACTAGTTTCCTCTGTTGTTGTTTTTAATTCGAAATAAAAACGACGAATGCGAATAATTACCCACTTACTGCGAGCAGTCGCCTTAACCATTAGGCAATCTGTGCACGCCTCTCAGACCTACACGAACTTCCACATGTCTGTATGTCACACTTCTCTCTGGTGCGGTAACACAGAGTAAAGCTGCAACAAGTATTTCGTGATGAATGTAGGAGACCACGGTAAAATCACGTGGACACTCTTACATATAGAAGTTTCGGCCGGTCTGCGAGGGGTATACGAACAGCGAAATGATTGGGATGAACGCTTGCGACAAGCGGGAAATTCGCGTTCGAGTCCTGATCTGGCAAAAATTTTAATTTGTCACTAGTATGTTGCGGGTGCACATCTCTATGTAACGTAACTGAGACCAAGTTATTCACATATTCGCATTCAGTGAATTTGTTTCGAATTAACTTCGTATATCTGTATATCGTCAATGTCCGCCCATCCAGACATGCAAGTCAATATTATTATTTTAAATCTCGTATCTGTAACACCTTTGAAGTGACTGTAACTTTTAAGTGGTTTATTTAAGACTTGAAATCAACACGGTTCCAATTTTGTACATTTTGTGCCCCCACTCACCTTGTGGGTCTTATTTTATTTTATTGTGCTTGGTTGGTGTGTTGTGTAGAGAATGTTTTCACCATTTTTGTGACTTCGGAAGGTGCGGTTGATAAAGGAAGAAAGATTTTAAAAAATCAAGAACCGTTCATAGGACCTGTCGACCTGGAAAAATAGGGGTAAGCTATAGGGAGAGGCAATTAATATACATTATGTACAAGAGCCAAGAGGGAATAATAAGAATGGATAACCAAGAAGGAAGTGCTTGGATTAAAAAGGTTGTAAGGCGGGGTTGTGTTCTTTTGCCCCTACTGTTCAATCTGTACATCGAAGAAGCAATCATGGAAATAAGGAAAGGTTCAGGAGTAGAATTAAAATTCAAGTTGAAAGGATATCAGTGATAAGATTAGCTAATGACATTGCTATCCAGAGGGAAAGTGAAGAAGAATTAAACGATATGCTGTATGGAATGAACAGGCTATTGAGTAGAGAATATGGACAGAGAGTAAATCGAAGAAAAACGAAAATAATGAGAAGTAGCAGAAATGAGAACAGCGAGAAACTTAACATTACGATCCATGGTCACGAAGTAGATGGGTTAAGGAATTCTGTTGCCTAGGCAGCAAAATACCCAACAATAGACAGAGCAAGGAGGACATTAAAAGCAGACTAGCACAGGCAAAAAGTGCATTCCTGGCCAAGTGAAGTCTACTAGAATCAAACATAGACCTTCATTTGAGGACGAAATTTCTGAGTATGCACATTTGGAGCACATCTTTGTATGGTAGTGAAACATGGACTGTGCGAAAAGCGGAAGAGAAACGAATTGAAGCACTTGAGATGTTAGGTTACAGAGGAACGTGGAAAATTAGGTGGATTGATAAAGTAAAGAATGAGGTGGTTCTGTGCAGATTCGGAGAGGAAAGGCATATGTGGAAAAGACAGACAAGGAGAAGGGGCAGCCGATAGGACATCAGGTAAGACATCAGGGAATGACTTCCACGGTACTAGAGGGAGCTGTAGAATGCAAAAACTGAAGTGGAAAACAGAGATTGGAATATATCGAGTCAAACCAGTTAGGAGACTGATGACTCAAAAAAAAGTACAGTAGTATTCTAATAATAAGTTGATAAGCATTTGATATAGCATGGCTCTTTCCCCTCAAGCTGTCTGCAAAGAATAAAACAAAACATAACACTATTTTGTATAAATTTTTATATAAAATTATATATGAGGAGAAGGAATATAGTGGAAGAAACAATTTGTCTGATGGTTTAAATTCTCAGATGCTTATGTTAAAATTGACTGTGAATAACAAAATGAAACCGTACATTTTCACGGCATTGCATTTTTTAATGCAGTCGGTTTTCTCAGAAAATCTGCTCATTCCTGTTTTAAAAAAATACACAGCCTATGACAGTGTGAACGTAAGTGGAATATCCTATAACAAGTTTGTAGTAAAGCGCTCAAGATAATAACAACATTTCTCCTTCATTTACTAATATGTATTTATATATATTACATATATTTAATAAAATACATGGCCAATGTCCGTCCGAATATGATACAAAAATTTCAAATAAATTGGTCAATACCTTTTTGAGTTTTTTGCTAAAAAAGTCCCCTCTACATATTACTTACAAGGGAACCTCCCCATCGCACCCCTCTCAGATTTAGTTATAAGTTGGCACAATGGATAGGCCTTGAAAAACTGAACACAGATCAGTCGAGAAAACAGGAAGAAGTTGTGTGGAACTATGAAAGAAATAACCAAAATATACAAACTGATTAGTCCATGCGGAAGATAAGCAACATCAAAGATAGTATGAGCTCAGGAGCGCCGTGGTCCCGTGGTTAGCGTGAGCAGGTGTGGAACGAGAGGTCCTTCGTTCAAATCTTCCCTCGAGTGAAAAGTTTAATTTTTTATTTTCAGTTTATGCGACCAACTCTTATGTTTTCATCACTTTTTTTTGGGAGTGATTATCACATCGACAAGAAAACCTAAATCGGGCAAGGTAGAAGAATCTTTTTGCCCAATCGCCAAGTGTACAAGTTAGGTGGGTCGACAACATATTCCTCTCATGTGACGCACATGCCGTCACCAGTGTCGTATAGAATATATCAGACGTGTTTTCCTGTGGAGGAATCGGTTGACCTATGACCTTGCGATCAAATGTTTTCGGTTCCCATTTGAGAGTCACATCCTTTCGTCTACTAACCGCACGGTTTTCCGGTGCGGTCGCAAAACACAGACACTAAACTTATTACAGTGAACAGAGACGTCAATGAACGAACGGACAGATCATAACTTTCCGAAAATAAACTTTTCACACGAGGAAAGACTTGAACCATGAACCTCTCATTCCGCAGCTGCTCACGCTAACCACTAGACCACGGCGCTCCTGAGCTCATGATATCCTTGATGTTGCCTATCTTCCGCATGGACTACTCAGTTTGTATATTTTGGTTATTTTTTTCATAGTTCCACACAACTTCCTCCTGTTTTCTCGATTGATCTGTGTTCAGTTTTTCATGGTCTATCCACTATGCCAACTTATAGCTAAATCTGAGGGAGGTGCTATGGGGAGGTTCCCTTGTTAGGTATTTATTTCCCATATTTGCCTACGTCTGTCCAAAAGCTTATTAGACTATCGTGTTAAATTAGGAAATAAATTGGCCAAGAACTTTCCGAAATTTTTGGTAACAACGTTAATCTACAACTTGCTTTTTTTATAGTAATATACATTAAGTTACGCGTGACTTGTCCTATATCGTATGTACAAATAATGCACTAAAAATAATTTACTTGACGAAACAAAGGAATGTGTGGCAAACAAAATATTCCCTTCAGCTTGATTTGAATTTCTGAAATATTGCTGTTTTCCTGTCCTTATTTAAAAAATTGCTACTAGGAATAAAAACAGAAAATAACTATAGTAAACCCAAGCTTAAGTCCCCTACCGATTGAATCTATGCATGTACAGAACAATTAAAACTTTTTCAACAGTCAACTTCGATCCAAGAATAATAAATTTGTTGCAGCTTCAGTCAAAAAAAAAAAAAAATCAGAAAACTCTCCTTCAATTACTGGCTACAATTCGCTAATCCACAGATTTAGTACTTTTTACCTGCTTCTTGTTGTGGATGCTTTGTTTTCAATTTGTTGTTCAATTATTTCTTCTTCTAGGAAAATCCTCCAAAACAATGCACAAAATCTGCATGTAATGGGACTACAAACACTCCAAAGCCGGTAAGTAATATTAATGTCAGTAGTTATATTGCTTGTTAACATTTGGAGAGTATTTCAAAAATAATTAAGAAACATCAACTATTTTATCGTGATATTTTGTTACTAAATCCTGTGTCGACACATTTCAGCCGACTTCAGTCCAAGCAAGCCTTTCTTTCTTTTGTGATAACGTGGTACAATTTTGACTAGTTTTTTGTGTTATTGTTTTAATTCGAAATAAACTCGTTGATTGCGAGTAACATGGCCTTGGCTGTGTTAGGTATATATGTGATACCTAACAGTTAAACATGAAAATATGTGCCGGAGTGGGAGGCTAACACGATTTACTCAGTTATCGCGAGCGGTCACCTGAACCATGAGGCTATACGTGCACGCCTCTCAGACCATCTCAAACTTCCACCTGTGTGTGTGTGTGTGTGTGTGTGTGTCACACTTCTCACTGGTGCGGGAATGTAGAGTAAGGCTACAAGTATTTAGTGATGAAACTAATGGCCGTGATATGGACATGTAGACACGAATGTGCACGCTCACAAAACTCTAATGGTTAAGGCGAAAGCGCAAATTTCGGGTTCGAGTCCCCATCTGCCACGAATTTTCATATTTCACCAATAGGTAGTACACCAAGCACAGCTGAGACCAAGTTACTTTACATTCAGCGACTTTATGTCGAATTAATTTCTTCCTGCTGTAAATCGTCATCTGTGTCCGTGCATCCAGACATGCAAATAAATATTTACTATTTCAAATGTAAGAGCTGTGGTACCTTTGAAGTGATTTTCATTTTTGAGTACCTTACTTCACACTTGGGGTCAACAAGACTGCATTTTGTATGTTTTGTGGTCACTCAGCTTGTGATTGACTTTTTTTCTTCTTGTTGGTTGATGTGTTGTTTACAGAAATTTTCAACTCTTTTTTTATGAATTCACAGCTATGTTGTTACATCATTTTGCAGTTTCTAACAACAAAACTGGCATGAATCCTTAATTTCATAACTTAGAAATAACTGAGAAACATGAAAACGTTAGAGCTATCTAAATTTTGGCTGTTTATCTTGTTCAGATTTTTGCTAGTCTTAGCCACTAGAATTTGTTTATTTAAGGGATCTTAACACAGAGGTGAATAAAGTTATGGGGTATCTCTTAATATCATCCCGCTTTTTCTCCTGTGTTGTATAGTGCAGCAACTCGATGTTTCATTGACTCATCCTGCAGAAATATTGAGCCATGCTGCCGCTGTAGCCATCCATAGTAGCGAATGTGTTGCTGGTTCAGGACGTTGTGATCAAACTGACATAGCGGTTATGTCCGTTCTTATGTAAAAAAGCTAGTAAAGTTTCTTAACTGACAAATACAGTTTTTCTGTACATATAGTTTTCTTCCGCTTTTTCGATATATTGTCAGGCATCAAAATCACACCATGAAAATTAGTAGTACAATATTTAAAAGTATGTGATGTGAAAAGAACTCTATGTTAGATACAATAGTTTGTATTTTTCAGTGTTAATTATAGCCAAAATATGTCATTTCTAATTTCATTAATTTTACTGTCAATAATGAAATCGATATTATTAATAGTTTCAAAATTTTCAACCTTTATACTAATCATTAGGCTATTAAATTTATAAAGAAATAATTATTTTCAGAAATTGATATATATATGGAACTGACAAAGATTTCAATATTGAAAGCTGTCTTAATGTGAAATTTATTTATTGCTGGATTTAGAGGGGTTGGTAGCTTGAGACTGTAACATATATACAATTTTCTGATGCTAACAGCATCGCAGTGGAATTGCCGTTTTTAGAATAATAATGAATTAAGTATGGGTCCGCCGTTTTGTAAGTATACAAATTACTGTTTAGTTTTGGGACTCAGACATGTTTCACCAGAGTTGTGGCTTCCTCAGTGAGTTCTTTATTACTTTCCTGAAATAGATAAAGGTTTTTTTAGGTTAAGGAATGTGATCATTATCATTTAAATTCTATGCCTACTTTATATTTTATTTTACATTGTATGTAGCCTGTGGATACTAATCAAAATCACCCAGAGCCCTAAATTAGATGACCACGTCATCTAAAAATCTGAGGGATATTAGAAAATCGTCTGCATTATTTCCTTACAATGCTAGCAAAGTTTTGCAGTTACAAATAAAAATCTATGAACCATATTTGTGTTGTTACACAATGACATGTTTCATTTGAAATGCATACCAACATTTAATACATTTAAAGTAATATGAAATACTTCTTCTTTGACCTCTGCTTCCTCTATGTCTCTTAATTCGCCCGTGCGCGCGCACGCTCGCGCACACACACACACACACACACACACACACACACACACACACACACACACACATTAATTCACATTAGCATATCAACCCATGCTGCACTGCCTTCCACCAATTCCAGCATCCATACATTACATGCCTGCCTTATGTGCTTGGCACCCCTCCATCCCACACTCCTAGCCAGCAAACTGACTGGCTGCCTCTCTCTCAGGTGTTAGTTATTCTCCCCAAACCCCCCTCCTGCCTCCATCCATCGAACCTCACACAGTGGAACCCCCACCCCAGCCCACCTGCAGAACTGCAGTCCTCATAGTGTGCATCTGGGGTACAGAGATATATATGTGTGTGCAGGGGAGCTGGGAAGTGGGTGTGTACATGACCATACACTCTAGCTCATGAAAATATTTATTCTGAAAGCTTTGTGTGTGTGTGTGTGTGTGTGTGTGTGTGTGTGTGTGTGTGTGTGCCAGTCAACTCAACACTTCTGGGTTTTGGTGAGAGGTCTCATTCACTCCCAGAGTATTTATGTTCTTATCTGCTATGATTGTCTTGATCATGTAGTATCATTTAACAATTACAGCAATTATGCATTAACTAGCGAACCTGGCAATGCTTTTCAGTTGCTGATTGTGTATATGAATTGTATATACCTCCTATCTCCTTCTCCCTTCTCTCTCTGTCCATAGCTCCTCATCTTGCCCACTCTCTTTGTCCATCTCTTCCTTGTCCCCCCTCTCATTGTCCATTTCCATCTTCCCCAATCTCTCTGAATATCCTCCTCCTCACCCCTCTCACTTTCCACATCCTCCTTTCCCTCTCTCTCTTTATCCACTTAGTCCCCCACCATTCTCTGTCCACTCTCTCTCCCTGACCCTCTGCCTTGTTTATTGTTACCTTAAATGAAACCTCGACTGAGAAAAGCAGTCACGAAAATGGATGATTAAATCGATTGGAATCACGAATATAAGGACTACAGAAGATGTATCTCCAGGTGCTGTATTTGTGAGGCTAGTAGCTTCAATGAGTGTATTTCTCATAGTTTCAGTCTGTGAACAGGTAGGATTGCAAAGTTTTGTACGATTCAGATTCTATAGTACAGTAACATTTTGATCATAAGTTGATAAGCCATAAATATTCCTGTTTCCTCTTAAAACTGACTGCAATTAAGAAAACGAAACAACACACTCTTGTGTCTACAATTTTTATTTAGAATTATGTATGAGGAGAAAGAATATATGTGTAAGAAACAATTTTTCTACTGGTTTAAATGCACTGATATCTATGTTAAAACTGAATGCAGAAAAGAAAACGAAACTGTACATCTTCATGGCACTGCATTTCCTTTCTCGCAATTGGTTTCTTTACATTGCTGTTTAAAACAGAACATAGCCTTTATACAACAGACGTCTGAATGTTACTAGAGCATAATACAAAAAAATTGAAATCAAGTGGTCAATAAATTTTCGAGGATTTTCCGAACAGCGGTGTCCCTTTACATATTAGCCTCTGCCTGAGCGAAAAATTTTTAGAATCTCGTGTAAAAACAGGAATTAAACCGGTCAAGAGCTTTCTGAAGTTTTTCGTAACAAATTTAAACTACAACTTGTTTTTATGTAGTCACATAGATTAGGTTACGCCTGAGTTGTAGTCGTATAGAGTAAGTTACGCCTGACTTGTCCTATATCATATGTACAAATACTGCATTGAAAATAATTTACTGGGCGAAACAAAGAAATAAATAAATAATTGATAGAATGAGTGGCTAACACAACAGTACTTCCAGTTGGATTTGAATTTCTGAAATATTGTCATTTTCCAGTCCTGTATCTAAATGCAGCTTGTAAAGAAAATCTAGGTTCTAGGACTACAAACAGAGAGTATCTATAGAAAGGCGAACTTAAGTTCCCAACCGAATAAATCAGTCCATCTAAAGAGCAATTAAAACTGGCTTTGTCTTCATATTCCATCCAAGAATTATAAACTTCTTAAAGCTTCTGTTTAATAAAACAAAACAAAAAATCTCTGCTCCAAATGCAGGCTACAATTCACCAGTCCATACATCTAGACCTTTCTACCTGCTCTTTTGTTGTGTATGCTTTGTTTCCAATTTGTTATTTAATAGTTTTTGTTATAGGAGAAGGCTCCAAAAGAACACACAAGTTCTGCCAGGGATGGGAGTACAAGCAGACCAGAGTCAGTAAGTATATTAACATGAGAAATTATTTTGTATGTCAATATTTGGGGAATATTTCAATAGCAATAAAAAGACAGCAATTTCTTTCTCAAAAAAAGAGAAAGACTAAATTACCAGCCATTTTCAGATCTTTTGTTATCAAGACTTGTGTCGACTCCTTTCAGCCAACTTCAGTCTAAGAAAGCCTTCCTTTCTTTTGTGATAAAGAGGTACAATTTTGACTAGTTTTTTGTGTTATTATTTTAATTCGAAATAAACTCGATGATTGCGAATATCATGGCCTTGGCCGCGTTCATAATGGTGAAACATGAAAATGTGTGCCAGAGTGGGACGCGAACACGATTTACGCGGTTGTCACGAGCGGTCCCCTAAACAATAGGCTATACGTGCACGCCTCGCAGACCATTTCAAAGTTCCACATGTGTGTGTCACGCTTCTCACTGGTGCGGGAATACAGGGTAAAGCTGCAAGTATTTAGTGATGAAACTAGGAGACTGTGGTATGTTCATGTAGACACTCATGTGCACGCTCACAAAACTCTATCGGTCTGGGAAGCGTGCGTGGATAGCGTAATGGTTAAGTCGAGAGCGGAAATTTCTGGTTCGAGTCCCCCTCTGGCACGAATTTTCATATCTCACCAATAGGTAGTACATCGATACCTAGCTCAGCTAAGACCAAGTTATTTTACATTCAGCACCTTTATGTCGAATTAATTTCGTCCTGCTGTAATTCGTCATCAATGTCCGTCCATCCAGACCTGCAAGTAAATATTTATTATTTTAAATCTAATAGCTGTGATACCTTTGAAGTGATTTTCATTTTTAAGCACCTTACTTCAGACTTGAAGTCAACAAGATTGCATTCTGTATGGTTCGTTGTCAGCCAGCTTGTGACTTTTTTGCCTTATTGTGCTTCGTTGGTGTGTTGTTTAGAGAATGTTTTCAGCTCTTTTCTTATAAATTCACACCTATGTTTGTAATCAGTTTGCAGTTTCTAACAACACGACTGACAAGAATTCATAACTTCATAACTCAGAAATAATTGAGAAACATGAAAACGTTAGAGCTATCTGAATTTTGGCTGTGCATCTTATTGAGGTTTTTGATAGTCTTAACCACCAGAAATTATTTACTTATAGGACCTATACACTGAGGAGAAAAAAGGTATGGGATACGTCTTAATATCGTATCTGATCCCCTCCAGCAGCTGACTGAACTAGCGGTTTGTAGTCCGGTGCAGAAATACTGAGCCTTTTTTTCTCTATAGCCATCCATAATGGCGAATGTGTTGCTGGTGAAGGATTTTGTGCACGAACTGACATCTCGATTATGTCCCATAAACGTTCTATGGGATTCATCTGAGTGGCAAAATATTCAAACCAATCGTGAAACATTGTGGTCTGATGATATGACGTACGGTCGTCCACAAAAATTCCATCGTTGTTTTGAAACATGAAGTACATGAATGGCTGCATTTGATCTCCAAATGGCGGATTATAACCATTACCAGTCTGAATGTTTATTAACGCATCATGCAAAAATTTTAAATGAAATTGCCAACAACTTTTCGAAATTTTTACTAAAAGCATTTCCGCCTTACAAATTACATATATATTGATTCACGACATCTATTCAAAAAAAATTTAGCCTCTGTCTGTCCGTAAGTTTATTAATCGTGCAATAATGGGAAACAAATCGGTCAAGAGCTTTTGGAGATTTGTGGTAACAATGTTAAACTACAATTTGTTTTTGTGTAGTGTAGATTAAGTTACGCCTGACTGGTCCTATATCGTATGTCCAAACAATGGACTGAAAATAAGTTACTGGGCGAAACAAATTAATAAGTATATATTTTGAAGACTCAGCCTCAGTTGCGCAAGTTTTCTGGTCTTTACCAGGTTTCGGCTAAATTAATCTAGCCTTCTTCAGAAGCATAAAATCACTGTATCATGCCAGATTAAGGCACAGTCAGCATTTAAATTAAAACCTATAGTACCGTGGTACCATGTCGGTTTTAATTTTAATGTTGACTGTGCCTTACTCTGGCATGGTATAGTAATTTTACGCTTCTGAAGAAGGTTAGATTGATTTAGCCGAAGCCTGGTAAAGACCAGAAAATTTGCGCAACTCAGGCTGATTCTTCAAAATATTAGTCTATCACAGTTGCTGACAGGGCAGCAATGTGCTAAAAAATTCTGAATAAGTATATAATTTGAATTTCCGAAATATTGTCATTTTCGTGTCCTGTATGTAAAGGAAGCATATAAATAAAACTAAGGTTCTAGGAATAAAATCAGAAAATAACTGTCGTAAACATAAGCTGAAAGTCCCTACCGAACAATTAAAACTGGCTTAATTGTCAACTTCAATCCAAGAATTATAAATTTCATGTAGCTTCAATTAAATGAAACAAAACAAAACAACTCTTCTTCAAATACAGGCTAGAGTTTTACACATGCAAAATTCCGCAGATGCAGAACTTATTACCTAATTTTTATCGTGTATTCTCAGTTTGTTCTTTGTACTATGTCTTATCTTTTCTCATAGGAAACGGATCCAAACCAACAAACAAATTCTGCCAGTGTTGGGACTGCAATCAGACAAGAGCCAGTAAGTATATTAATATGAGCTATTACTTTGTTTGTTAATATTCAGAGAATATCTCACTAGTAACTAAAACACAGCAACTCTTTTGTCAGGAAAGGAGAAAGAATAAATTACCAAACATCTTCAGATCTTTTGTTATCAAAACTTGTATCCCTATCTTTCTCTTTTGTGCTGCGTGGTACAATTTTGACTAGTTTTCTGTGGTATTATTTTAATTCGAAACAAATTTGCTGAATGAAGATAACTTGGCCTCAGCTGTATTAGGTGTAGATTTGTTACCTATTGTTCACACCTAGAAGTAAGTGCTACTCCGGGACGCGAACATGGATTTGCCGCTAATCGTTACAGTTACCTTAACGATTAGCTATTTGTACACGCCTCCCAGACCGACCCAAATTTGCATATGTCCGTATGTCACACTTCTCTCTGGCGGGGGATTACAGAGTAAAGCTGCAAGTCTTTCGTGATGAATGTAGGAGACTATGGTACAATGAAGTAGACAATCTTACATAACAGAACTTTCGGTCGGCCCGGGAGGCGTGCACGATTAGTGAACTCATTTACGATAAGTGGGAAGTATGGGTTCGAGTCCTGGTCCGCTAGGACTTTTCATTTGTCACCAATATGTAGTACACCTATATGTAACACAACTGAGACCAAGTTATTTGCACATTCACATTCGGCGAATTTATTTCGAATTGACTTCGTACAGGTGTATATCGTCAACGTCAACGTCCGCCCACTTAAACATGCAAGTAAATGTTATTATTTTAAATCTAAAAGCTGTAATACCTTTGAAGTGACTGTCACTTTTAAGTGCCTTACTGGTGAATTGAAGTCAACAAGGTTTCATTTTGTATGTTTCGTAGCCAGTCACCTTGTGATTTGATAATTAATCGAAACCCTCAGCTGCCACATTTGTTGCTGATATACCTCAATGGGGACAGCTGAAAATGTGTGCCTCAACCGGGACTCGAACATGGGATCTCCTTCTTACAGGGCAGACGCTCTATTCATCTGAGCCACCGAGGGCACAGAGGATAGTGCGCCTGCAGGTCTTATCCCTTGCACGCGTCCCGTGAGACCCACATTCCCAACTGTCCACAACCTACATTCGTATAGTTGTTCCTAAAGGATATTTGCCCATCCACTCATTACTCGCGCCATCTAAGGTGACGACTCCCGTAAGAGTTCGGGCAAAGTGTGCGCATTCGCACAGAAGGAGGTCAATGGCCGGGTAGCCTTTAACTATATGAAGATAAGTAACTGTTGTGAAAGGTCGGGGCATACATTTTCAGCTCTCCCCATTGAGGTATATCAACAACACCTGTTGGCAGCTGAGGGTTTCGATTAATTATCATTTTTTTCTAGAGAAGCTGCTTGGTCATCATTGGTATCCTTTCAGAACGGTTACTTTCCTCATATAGTTGACGTATACCCGGCCATTGACCTCCTTCTGTGCGAAAGCGCACACTTTGCCCGAACTCTTACGGGAGTCGTCACCTTAGTTGGCGCGAGTAATGAGTGAATGGGCAAATATCTTTCAGGAGTCGTACGTTGGAAGTGCTTTCCAACGTTCGATTATTGTTTTGAAGATTTCTGGAAACGATCAGAAGGTATTTCAGTTACTCAAAAATGTGTTGTGCTCTCCGTACTCGTATTGTTTGAACTTAATAGGACAGCTTTTTGCATAGAGTTTATGAGTGCGAGCTTAAATACGATTTGAAATAAGAATGTATTCTGAGATGAAATCAGTACTGTAATGATGTATGCGTGCTGTCAGTTGTCCCATATGTATTTGGTGATCTGAATGTCATTCTGCAAACTTCAGAAACTGTGCTAGGCTATGCTGCCTTCAGATGTTCCAACAGAGGCGAAGGCGGGTTTTGTATGCTTATATTTCTGTGGAAACCACACAGAAGCCTTATGGAAACCGAAGATGTGTTCCTATCTATGCGAAGTATTTTTTTGCTTTCCAGTTGCGTGGAAAATGAGTTACAAGACGTATGTTATTGTGAGACGTGACATTTGGCCTTTAAATTGATTTTTTCTACAATTTTGTATAGCACACCTTCTTCTTATAAAGATAGATTTAAAAATACGATTAGGTATGAAATATGGACAGGTTCATCTAAGCTGTGAACACCTCGTAAATATGTCTCTTTGTACTACGATTTGTTCTTAATAGTACCTAAATGTAGCCACTTTTTGGTTTACATATAGTTACTGATTTCAGATAATTTGATTATGTGTTTATGAATTTATCATTACTGCTTTTAGGAGGAACGATAAGAGTGGAAGACCAAGAACGGAATGCTCAGATTAAAAATAGCATAAGACAAGAATGTAGTCTTTCGCCCCTGCTTTTCAGTCTGTAAATCGAAGAAGCAATGACGGAAATAAAGGAAAGATTCAAGAGTAAGATTAAAATTCGAGGTGAATGGATATCAGTGAAAATATTCACTGATGAAATTGCTATCATCCCTGCAAGTAGAAAAGAATTACAGGAGCTGATGAATGGAATGAACAGTCTTTCTGCTACCTAGGCAGCAAAGTAACCATCACAGACGGAGCAAGAAGGACATAAAAACCAGACTAGCACTGGCAAAAAGGGCATTCCTGGTCAATTAAAGTTTATTAGTGTTAAACATAGGCCTTAATTTGAGGAAAAAATTTCTGAGAATGTACGTTTGGAGCGCAGCACTGTATGTGCAGTGAAACGTGAACTGTTGGAAAACCAAAATAGAAAAGAATTGAAGCGTTTGAGATGTGGTGCTACAGAAGAATGTTCAAAATTAGGTGGATTAGTAAGGTGAAAAACGAAGAGGTTCCCTGCAGAATCGGTAAGGAAACGAAAGTATGGGAAAAACTGACAAGAAGGATGGATGGGATAGGATGATAGAACTTCTGTTAAGACATCAGACAGTAACTTCTCAGGTAGTAGGGGCAGCTGTAGAGGGTTAAAATTGTAGAGGAAGGGAGTGAAATACATGCAGTAAACAAAAAAGAAAGTATGTCTCAGTACAGACACCTAGCAAGGTAATACTGCGCTTAGAACACTAGACTCGCATTTGGAAGAACGATGGTTGAAATCCGTGACTGGCCATTCTTATTTAGGTTTTCCATGATTTCCCTAAATCGCTTAAGGCAAATGCAGGTATGGTTCTTTCGAAAGAACGCGGCCGAGTTCCTTACCCACCCTTCTCTAATCCGAGCCTGTTCTGTTTGTAAATTTACCTGAAATTTGGCCATGTTATGGTCAGCAAAACTTCTGCTGCACATGCACTGCGTGAAAATGTTAAGTAGCTATGTCAATTACAGTTGTGTTATGTAAGAACTTATTTCTTAGGCTTGAAGTTTCGATATATTTTCTGGAGTGAACGAGAGTGTCAACGTATCATCAAAATATTTGGGACTCAGTTTCTGAATTCCTGATTTGTATTCTGTTTTACAAGGTCATTTTTCTTTGTTATGCAGAAGTTCGTTTTCCATTTCACCTACGTAGTTGTGTTATTTAAAAGCAAACAATGGAAAATCGAGGCTGAAATAATGAAAATATTGTGAAACGTATACATTACTACTCACCACATAGAGGAGACATGCACAACAAAGAAACTGCTAAACATGTGAGCTTTCGGTCAAAAGGCCTTCTTCTACAGTAGGAAACACACACACACTCACAGAAGCACAACTCGCACATGTAAATTCTTCCATTTGCCTTACTACTCTTTAAACTCCTCCCATGTGTTAAAGCTCTCTTTTTCTTCTATGACAGGGAAGAATGATAAAGATGACATTTAGTTCTCAATGAACGAAGAGGATGATAGGCAATATGAAAGGAAAATTAAATAATATTGCCAATAACGCGAGCGCCGGATGGTCTTCAGTCAGCTAACAGTGCAACAGATGCAGTGCTCTATGAGGTCGGTATTCATACTTTACCTGTCGTGACGCTACAACGCTGCATTTCCTTTTGCCAACTACTACTTTCACCTCTAAATCTGTGTCTGCTTTTGTTAACCACTGTTCTCACCTCACTGACTTCAAATTTACTTTTAATCTAATCGAATGTTTTTCATTGCGTCCACATAATTGGAATGTATACGTGTAAGGGATGCATGAATGTCAGTGACTGCACGTTCCTTTCTGTTGACACAGCACGAACTCCGTCTACGCAGATGCAAACTGCTGCTTCACTTTGACTAACGATAATTATTTTCGTTCCCCCCAGTCACATTGCGATTTTGCTTTGGATTTAATCTTCCCAGTAAGCTGAGTGACTTTAGTGCCCACAATTTCCTTAACTACTTTTGCAAAGATATTAACATTTACTGTGAGTCCTCTCAAATCGATATGAATCACAATTACACTGTATTTGCAAATGTATTCTACTTAGGAAATATTACTACTACATTAACATGTTTTTTCAGATATTGATTTAGTATCTGACGTCTCTTCAATAATACTGAGTTTACATACTTCAGTTTTTGTTTCGATACACTTCTATTGTGTTTACTTTGATCCTTTATGTCCGAAATTTCGCTAACATTATTTTGTACATTAAATACTTTATTATCAGTCTCTGGTTCTAAATAATTGTTACTAACTGAATGGGTTTCTACTTGCTTATCAGAGCTGTTCATTTCATTATGAATATTAGATTGTTCATTGATCCTATTATTTATTTCATACTTGTACTCACTTAAATGCTTAAATAATTGTTTTTTTTTTCGTTTCTTCAAGGATCCCCTTGATAACGTTGTCAATTTTAGCTTCAAGTTCTGTGATATTTTTGTCCAATGCCTTGATATTTTTATTGAGCTCATTTTGCCCTTCATCTAGCTTTTGAAGAGTTTGTTATGCCCTTCTACTTCCTGAATTCTTGATTTTAGAAAGTTCATCACTGTATGCATCTGACTTTTAATCTAGTCCTCCACATTATTACCTTAATTACTATTCTCATTTGGCAAACTACAAGCTGATGCACTGCTGTGGCTAAAACTACACTACCTGACTGTCCATTAATTTGAAATGTCGACGCCAGGCCCTATTTCTCTGGCTTATTCACTCCAGTCTACCATGTCATTGTTATCAAACATGATATCATTTTCATTTTCAGTGTAATTATTTAAAAATGACTCTACATTTTCTTGAACATTATTTCCAACATCATTATCCTCTTTTTATATCAGATCAGAGGGGTAGTAGCCAGTATTATCTATTTGCAAATTCTTGTAGCTGGTGCAAAGGATCTTCCCTACTATCATCCGTTTGCACACCTTAACTATTACTAAAAAAAGTATCTTCCCTTCCCTTCGCTAGCCATTTAGCAAGTAATATTTGGAAATCTTACAAAACTATTTCTCAATATAGCAATTATTACACTATACGCTGCAACCGCATTCAGTTTACTCAGACCCTTTCACTAGTCAATGCAAACATTAAACATACTAGAATCTGCTTCTTTCTGCGTTATGCCATTGAGATGCTCTGCTAACCGCCGTCGCTGAAGATGGGGTGACGTACAACTTTCAGGACTGCTGCATCTACCACTGCTTTATCTCTGCTAAGGTGTTGTTTTCACTGCAGCTGGACTGCTTGATCTCACACCTGTCACCGGCCACTTCTGAAGTCATCCCACTGCACTGTCTCTTGCGTAGCCGTGTCTTGTCACGCAATGAAATCAACACTAGCACCCACATAATCCAAGGATCGCACACACAAATGTAATTTAACATTGTTTGCATAGGTCATTATAAATTGAGCTCTTAGTCTCTCCGTTCGCCATTTTCTGTATTAAGTGACTAACAGTTTGTAACACAGTTCAAGCACATTTCAAGAAACAGTTCAGTTAACATTTTAACGCTGTCTGACGCTGTCTTACAGCTTCACTTCTTCCATAAAATTTTCTCTTAAGAACATGTTCTTAACAGTAATCCCCACCAAAGGTACGGGGTCTGTCAGTGGAAGGGATACGAGAGGAAGAAATGAAAAACATGTAAGTGTCTACTCAGCTATTTAATACGACGATGATAATCTGTTTCCTAATCAACACTCATTCCCCATGTTAATTCTTCCTTTTATTACCCTCCTCTGAGTTGCAATGAATGACATGTACCTGTCCCCATTTCTAATGGAAATGCAGGACTTGTGATGGGCCTAGTCAGGTTCTGCCACTTCAAGGTAAAACACAGATATTTTGTTACACTCCACTAACATTATCACTTGGTACAGATATCGGTGTTCCATTGCAGATGTAGAGCTCAGTACGTTAGTTCACTGTTCTTGAAGTGAGACTGTAAAATAACTGTTGAGGTGGCTAAGGCTCTTGACTGTACTATATGATCCGATGAGCTGTAAATTTGGGATGCCAACATATGAAGCAGATAAAACTGTAAACTGCTAACAAGACGTTTTGCAGATGTTGGGTGGGTTTGGTTGGGTCGATATGGTGGAAGAGGCCAAACAGCGAGGACATCGGTCTCATTGGATAAGGGAAGGATGAGGATGGAAGCCGGCCGTGCCCTTCCAAAGGAACAATCCCGGCAGTTGCCTGGAGCGATTTAGGGAAATCACAGAAAACCTAAATCAGGATGGCCGGACACGGCATTGAACCGTCGTCCTCCAGAATGCGAGCCCAGTGTGCTAACGACTGAGGCACCTCGCACGGTGTACAATTCTCCTTCTGCAGTGATTTAATGAATGTGTTCAAAGTATGGGCTGACGCTTCAGTGTTCAGAATTTGCAGCATACTTTCATTTAAATTAACAACCGACACTGTTGCTCTGCATTTACTAGGTATCAAAACCTCATTCATGATTGATGGCGAGGAACTCATTTGTGTTGAAATGTTATTTCATTGTACATTGGGTGCAGTAAGTCATCTACAATATTTTCCAAATAACTGGTTCTTATACGCCATAAATTCATGTATGGAGTTAATACTTAAGGTTTCAGATGTAGATGCTGCACAAATGCATGTTCTTGTACACTGCTCTAAGTCATTCACATATGAACTGTGCCCACACAGATAGCACATATCACCACTTAATGCAGCTTTAACATACAGCTGCCACCCATTCAGACTGTCTAACAGACAGATTAGATTAATACTAGTTCCATGGATCATGAATACGATATTTCGTAATGATGGTGGAACGAGTCAAATTTTCCAATACATGACATAATTAGGTTAATGTAACAACATACTTAAGTTAATATAACAACTTTATTTTTTGTGTTTTTTGTTTTTCTTTATTTTTTATTTTAATTTTAATTTTTTTAATTTTTTTAATATTTTTTTTCTTAATTTATATCTAAAAATTCCTCTATGGAGTAGAAGGAGTTGTCATTCAGAAATTCTTTTAATTTCTTCTTAAATACTTGTTGGTTATCTGTCAGACTTTTGATACTATTTGGTAAGTGACCAAAGACTTTAGTGCCAGTATAATTCACCCCTTTCTGTGCCAAAGTTAGATTTAATCTTGAATAGTGAATATCATCCTTTCTCCTAGTATTGTAGTTAAGCACACTGCTATTACTTTTGAATTGGGTTTGGTTGTTAATAACAAATTTCATAAGAGAGTATATATACTGAGAAGCTACTGTGAATATCCCTAGATCCTTAAATAAATGTCTGCAGGATGATCTTGGGTGGACTCCAGCTATTATTCTGATTACACGCTTTTGTGCAATAAATACTTTATTCCTCAGTGATGAATTACCCCAAAATATGATGCCATATGAAAGCAATGAGTGAAAATAGGCGTAGTAAGCTAATTTACTAAGATGTTTATCACCAAAATTTGCAATGACCCTTACTGCATAAGTAGCTGAACTCAAACGTTTCAGCAGATCATCAATGTGTTTCTTCCAATTTAATCTCTCATCAATGGACACACCTAAAAATTTGGAATATTCTACCTTAGCTATATGCTTCTGATTAAGGTCTATATTTATTAATGGCGTCATACCATTCACTGTACGGAACTGTATGTACTGTGTCTTATCAAAATTCAGTGAGAGTCCGTTTACAAGGAACCACTTAGCAATTTTCTGAAAGACAGTATTGACAATTTCATCAGTTAATTCTTGTTTGTCAGGTGTGATTACTATACTTGTATCATCAGCAAAGAGAACTAACTTTGCCTCTTCATGAATATAGAATGGCAAGTCATTAATATATAATAAGAACAACAAAGGACCCAAGACTGACCCTTGTGGGTCATAATGTGGTGACATAATGCAGCACCCCCTTCGTCACATAAGTTCACAGCACTTGAATTGCATGGCTAAATGGATGAGTCTCTAGATTCTATCTCAAGTGCTTTCTTCGCAAAGACATCTATGGTGGCTACCTTAATGTCAACTAGGATGATGGGAGGATGGGATGTGTCTTACTCTGTTTTCATGTGAGCACTGATGTGCAGCATTGCACGAAATAGCTTGTTCCAACACATTTGGTCAAAAATGCACTTTAACACTATGTTTGACATTCTCATTTTCCATTACTACTTAGTATTGTCTACTTACATGCCTATATCCACAAGTTTCCATCTACTGGCAGTCAAATTATATGTCGTGACAAGTAGCTGTAAACCAGTTGCTGTCGCTTGATGAACAAGCGACAGCAACTGTGTGTTCTGATCAGATATACCTGGTAGCCAGCTGCCAACTGCAGTGGCTCAACAAATGGTGGCGTGGTAAACAGAACCTTTGCACTGTTGTGGCTCTACAAGGGATGGTGCACAATATGGGAACTTGATTACTTGCATGTCCTGCTCTGATATCTCAGTAGGACATTGTGGTGGTGAAAAAGGAAAGATCATGATTACTCGTACACACATACAATCAGAAATGATGGTTAATAATACTTACAGATAGTTCTGTTCTTCTTCCTCTTATTCTGCCCAGCTGATCTCTGCTGTCACTTCATGGTCCTGCCCCTAAGGCGAACAGAACGCAAGTAACTCGATTGATGTAACACCTCGAGGCAGGTGGCTGCAGTGCCACAAACTGTCTGATTTCATGATCTGCCATCCTGTCTGCCACAACATGCCACCACCTTCCACCATATTCTCTACCACATTCTGCCATCTTGTGACCTTGACTTTGACCTTCTGATGGGGGGTGGCGACCTTGACTTTATGCTGGGGAAGGGGAGGAGGGGGGGGGACATGCAGTGAAAGTGACCCAGCACTGGGTTTGTTACACAAATGAAGACTAGTGTTTTCAGTCTAAGAACTGGCTCGGTGACATTTTATTCATGGAGATATTTCAGTCTATAATATATTAATGAAATATTCACTGTCAGCGCTCATCAAGATCTTATTTCTGTTCGTCATCCATTCCACCCCACTTTTCTCCCTAAACGATTTCCCTTTTTATCTCTGTTCTTGTACCCTCTGTCTTAAGTGTTGTACAGCCATCGGTGTTTCTGCACTTCCTTAATCACTACTGGGCTTTCCAGACGCTCCATTTTAACACTTAGTAAGACATAGCAAGAGGGCTACAACGACAGTGATGTGACGGCGGTTTAGTCCAATAACAGCGACCTCCCGAGTCTCTCTACCCTGCTATGTCATAAGTAATACCTGCACTCAGACTGTTCCACAAAGTTATACCAACTCTTCCACAGCGGGGTTGTCAAAACAGTGGTGACATAGTGCAGACACATGCAATACAGTAATTAGTAACTAATGCGCGGCTCCCCCCGTAGGAGGTTCGAGTCCCCCCTGGGGCATGGGTGTGTGTGTTGTCCTTAGCATAAGTTAGTTCAAGCTCGATTAAGTAGTGTGTAACCTTAGGTACTGATAACCTCAGCAGTTTGGTCCCATAAGACCTTACCACAAATTTCCAATTTCCAGTAACTAATGTAAATAATGCAAGAAAGGCACATGAACAGAATTCAGATATATCACCGATCGCTGCACTGCGATGTAACCTATTAGGAGCCGCTTCCCCAGACAGATCATAAAACGTAGTGCGTTTTCCGCAGGTGTGGCCAAAGTCCAGCGTGGAAAAATAAAAAAAATAGTAAAAAAAGACAGTTCGAATGCACTCCAGCACGTTCTCGCCGCGTGGACACAGAAGTCCTAGGACGAGCAGCATGTGGAAACACGTAATGTGGACAGACCCATCAACAAACTGTGGCCTATAATGTCGCCGAGAATTCCCGCGTTAAAGGGCGTGGAAGACACGCTCTTGTGGCGGTAGCCTTAGCCATAGATCACAGGCGAACAGATCGTGATCCATTGATCTGATGGCAGCCCGCTCCTCATAATTCACTCTTGTCATCGTTTTAAAAGCATCTTTCATTTCTTTCCGGAACAGGAAGGGCTAACCCTTGTCGAAACTACTAAATGCCACAGTGCAACAGTGTTTATCGATGGTACAATGTACCATGCCTCTCTTACTGCATTTTAAATCTTATTTGTTAAATTCGCTCGCAATTTACTAATGTGAAATGAACGTTCTAACAGTACAGCTCTGCTCTTATAGATGTCGTATTTTATTTTTCAAATGTTTTCGTAATTTATTAAGCACCACCATCCATTGCTCTTTAGAGTTACTGTTTTGTCTGCTTATATTTTCTCCCCAAATTTTATTATTTTCAGCAGCTGAGCTCTTACTTTCGTAACTTAACTTACCAACGTTCTTTTGTAAATTGTTTAAGTTTGTTTTAATATGATACATTTTATTATGTAATGGTGCATTTACTGGCAGTCTCTAGAAAATGCATGCCTCTTCTTATGTTAAACATCAGTATCACGGAACACACAATAGTTTCCTGATTCAGTGCTTGAACGTACAATATGTGACATCTTCTACTCTGTGACAATCTTTTATGCTATCTTCTCTGTCATATCCTTTTCTTTTCATATTGTACCTGTTGCAAGTAGATAGTACAATATTTTTTTCTATATTACGATCCAGAACACTGTTGTGTTCACGTCTGTTTATTTTTGTTTTGTTTCTTTTTTTTTACATTAGGCCCACTTCAGCGTTGCTGCCATCTTCAGGTTATCTGTGGAAAGTATGTAGTTCGATAGAATATTTTAAATTTTGAAGTAAATAATTTATCGAGTTATATAATTTTGATTTGCTACGTACATCAGGTAGTCTTGATATCCATATGACATCGATGTTTCACTTACTGTCGCACTACTGTATAAGTTTGCTGCTTGTACTACATCAGTTATTTATACAGGGTGTTTCAAAAATGACCGGTATATTTGAAACGGCAATACAAACTAAACGAGCAGCGATAGAAATACACCGTTTGTTGCAATATGCTTGGGACAACAGTACATTTTCAGGCAGACAAACTTTCGAAATTACAGTAGTTACAATTTTCAACAACAGATGGCGCTGCGGTCTGGGAAACTCTATAGTACGATATTTTCCACATATCCACCATGCGTAGCAATAATATGGCGTAGTCTCTGAATGAAATTACCCGAAACCTTTGACAACGTGTCTGGCGGAATGGCTTCACATGCAGATGAGATGTACTGCTTCAGCTGTTCAATTGTTTCTGGATTCTGGCGGTACACCTGGTCTTTCAAGTGTCCCCACAGAAAGAAGTCACAGGGGTTCATGTCTGGCGAATAGGGAGGCCAATCCACGCCGCCTCCTGTATGTTTCGGATAGCCCAAAGCCATCACACGATCATCGAAGTATTCATTCAGGAAATTAAAGACGTCGGCCGTGCGATGTGGCCGGACACCATCTTGCATAAACCACGAGGTGTTTGCAGTGTCGTCTAAGGCAGTTTGGACCGCCACAACTTCACGAAGAATGTCCAGATAGCGTGATGCAGTAATCGTTTCGGATCTGAAAAATGGGCCAATGATTCCTTTGGAAGAAATGGCGGCCCAGACCAGTACTTTTTGAGGATGCAGGGACGATGGGACTGCAACATGGGTCTTTTCGGTTCCCCATATGCGCCAGTTCTGTTTATTGCCGAAGCCGTCCAGGTAAAAATAAGCTTCGTCAGTAAACCAAATGCTGCCCACATGCATATCGCCGTCATCAATCCTGTGCACTATATCGTTAGCGAATGTCTCTCGTGCAGCAATGATAGCGGCGCTGAGGGGTTGCCGCGTTTGAATTTTGTATGGATAGAGGTGTAAACTCTGGCGCATGAGACGATACGTGGACGTTGGCGTCATTTGGACCGCAGCTGCAACACGGCGAACGGAAACCCGAGGCCGCTGTTGGATCACCTGCTGCACTAGCTGCGCGTTGCCCTCTGTGGTTGCCGTACGCGGTCGCCCTACCTTCCCAGCACGTTCATCCGTCACGTTCCCAGTCCGTTGAAATTTTTCAAACAGATCCTTTATTGTATCGCTTTTCGGTCCTTTGGTTACATTAAACCTCCGTTGAAAACTTCGTCTTGTTGCAACAACACTGTGTTCTAGGCGGTGGAATTCCAACACCAGAAAAATCCTCTGTTCTAAGGAATAAACCATGTTGTCTACAGCACACTTGCACGTTGTGAACAGCACACGCTTACAGCAGAAAGACGACGTACAGAATGGCGCACGCACAGACTGCGTTGTCTTCTATATCTTTCACATCACTTGCAGCGCCATCTGTTGTTGAAAATTGTAACTACTGTAATTTCGAAAGTTTGTCCGCCCGAAAATGTACTGTTGTCCCAAGCATATTGCAACAAACGGTGTATTTCTATCGCTGCTCGTTTAGTTTTTATTGCCGTTTCAAATATACCGGTCATTTTTGAAACACCCTGTAAAAATAATGATAACGACGTTACTTGACAGCTGAATTCACAGTTGAGTCAGCGATGTTGTATGGTTACAGGCTGTTTGCTTATACGGTATTCTGTAGGTGATATCTTCGTCATTATCAGCTGCAGTATATTTTTTAAATGATTCATATTTATATGGTTCTAAGCTCATATGTAATTTAATCCTTTTATTGTGTGTGAATATCTTTCGATCTCTTCAAGAATATTCGTTAGTAATCCTGTTGTGCAAAGTGTAAAACAACAACAAATGGCAGATAGTGTTGTACTCCTCGAGGTTTCTGAGAATTTCCCGGTGTTGTTTCATCCTTAAACGTAAGCTTTCCAACGGTTATTTTTAATCTCATGGTAACATTATCTCTGATATGTTTGTAGATTTTGTTTCCTACTCATCTCGTGTTTGTGGGGATAATTTCGTTGTAGTTTTCTGTGCAATGTTTATGTTTCATATCGATCTGTTCATTTAGAATTTCTTCAGGGTTATTTTGTGTGTGAATATCTTTCGATGTCTTCAAGAATATTCGTTAGTAATCCTTTTGTGCAAAGTGTAAAACTTCGACAGCCCTTTCTATAGTGTTCACTGTGTGCCGTTGTGTTTATAAGTGATGGAAGAAAGTGTGTTCTCTGTATCAAATACTGAAATTCTGTCTTAGATCGGAAGATGAATGCTAGCACATTTGAACCGGTAATATAATTTTGTGAACTTGCACTCGAGAGAAATAAAAGTTATATTAAAAATTAAAATCGCTGTTCTACATTATTGATCGTCTCAAGCCTAATGCAAGCCAGCAACATAATCTTTGTGAACCAAATTATGGTATTTTTTCTTTCTTTCTTTTCTTTGCGGACCAGTGAGGGGTTTGTAGCCCTTGTACTAACATGTGTGTACATCCGTGCCATACATACATATAGGCCACACACGTCCCTATCTCTGCTACGTCACGGGTAGAGACACCATTTCTAAGTCATGTGATGGAGGGCAGACAGCTGAGTTTCTGTCATTACGCGTTATGCGAAGTAGAGCCATCAGTTACAGCGTTTCTCATTTATAACTGAAGTCAAACACTGATTTTAACTGCTGAGCAATTTGTATTACTATTACACATGTAGTACTATTGTTCACTTCATTTCTCAGAAATTCTGGACGTTTATGCGGAGGCTGTCGTTTTTACATTTGAACTGATGAAAGCGTAACAAGCTGGAACAGTCTATTCCCTGCCCTTTATAAACAAGATATTTACAAAAGTTTCATATCAGCGCACACTCCGCTGCAGAGTGACAATCTAATTCTGGAAAGATCCCCCAGGCTGTGGCTAAGCCATGTCTCCGCAGTATCATTTCTTTCAGGAGTGCTAGTTCTGCAAGGTTCGCAGGAGAGCTTCTGTAAAGTTTGGAAGGTAGGAGACGAGGTACTGGCAGAAGTAAAGCTGTGAGAACCGGTTGTGAGTCGTGCTTCGGTAGCTCAGTTGGTAGAGCACTTGCCCGCGAAAGGCAAAGGTCCCGAGTTCGAGTCTCGGCCGGGCACACAGTTTTAATCTGCCAGGAAGTTTCATATTAGCGCACACTCCGCTGCAGAGTGAAAATCTCATTCTGGAAACATCCCCCAGGCTGTGGCTAAGCCATGTCTCCGCAGTATCCTTTCTTTCAAGAGTGCTAGTTCTGCAAGGTTCGCAGGAGAGCTTCTGTAAAGTTTGGAAGGTAGGAGACGAGGTACTGGCAGAAGTAAAGCTGTGAGAACCGGTCGTGAGTCGTGCTTCGGTAGCTCAGTTGGTAGAGCACTTGCCCGCGAGAGGCAAAGGTCCCGAGTTCGAGTCTCGGTCGGGCACACAGTTTTAATCTGCCAGGAAGTTTCATATCAGCGCACACTCCGCTGCAGAGTGAAAATCTCATTCTGGAAACATCCCCCAGGCTGTGGCTAAGCCATGTCTCCGCAGTATCCTTTCTTTCAGGAGTGCTAGTTCTGCAAGGTTCGCAGGGGAGCTTCTGTAAAGTTTGGAAGGTAGGAGACGAGGTACTGGCAGAAGTAAAGCTGTGAGAACCGGTCGTGAGTCGTGCTTCGGTAGCTCAGTTGGTAGAGCACTTGCCCGCGAAAGGCAAAGGTCCCGAGTTCGAGTCTCGGTCGGGCACACAGTTTTAATCTGCCAGGAAGTTTCATATCAGCGCACACTCCGCTGCAGAGTGAAAATCTCATTCTGGAAACATCCCCCAGGCTGTGGCTAAGCCATGTCTCCGCAGTATCCTTTCTTTCAGGAGTGCTAGTTCTGCAAGGTTCGCAGGGGAGCTTCTGTAAAGTTTGGAAGGTAGGAGACGAGGTACTGGCAGAAGTAAAGCTGTGAGAACCGGTTGTGAGTCGTGCTTCGGTAGCTCAGTTGGTAGAGCACTTGCCCGCGAAAGGCAAAGGTCCCGAGTTCGAGTCTCGGCCGGGCACACAGTTTTAATCTGCCAGGAAGTTTCATATCAGCGCACACTCCGCTGTAGAGTGAAAATCTCATTCAAGATATTTACAGTTGTTCAGCAAATTCCAGTATCTGTTTCACTGTGAGTCAGTTACAATGTAGTGACAAATGTCATGTTATGGCGATATGCACACGTACAGATGGCGGTAGCATTGAGTACGCAAAGTATAAAAGGGCACTTGGTTGGCAGGGCTGTCATTTGCACTCAGATGATTCGTGTGTAAAGGTTTACAACGTGCTTGTGCCGCACGACGGAAATTAAGAGACTTTGAACGCCAAATGGTAGTTGGAGTTAGACGTACGGGACCTTCCACTTCGGAAACCGTCAGGGAAGTCAGTATTCCCAGATCCACAGTGTCAAAAATGTGCCTAGAATACCAGATTTCAAGTTCTACGTCTCACCGTGGACAACACAGTGGCCGAAGGCTTTCACTTAACAACCGAGACCAGCGGCTTTGACTTACAAGGGAACCTCCCCATCGCACCCCCCTCAGATTTAGTTATAAGTTGGCACAGTGGATAGGCCTTGAAAAACTGAACACAGATCAATCGAGGAAACAGGAAGAAGTTGTGTGGAACTATAAAAAAAATATAAGCAAAATATACAAACTGAATAGTCCACGCGATGATAGGCAACATCAAGGACGATCTGAGCCCAGGAGAGCCGTGGTCCCGTGGTTAGCGTGAGCAGCTGCGGAACGAGAGATCCTTGGTTTAACTCTCCCCTCGAGCGAAAAATTTTTCTTTATTTTCGCAAAGTTATGATCTGTCCATTCGTTCATTTACGTCTCTGTTCACTGTAATAAGTTTAGTGCCCGTGATTTGCGACCGCACCGGAAAACCGTGCCATTAGTAGACGAAAGGACGTGCCTCTCCAATGGGAACCGAAAACATTTGATGGCAAGGTCATAGGTCAACCGATTCCTCCACAGGAAAACACGTCTGATATATTCTATACGACACTGGTGACGGCATGTGCGTCAGATGACAGGAATATGTTGTCGACCCACCTAACTTGTACACTTTGCGAATGGGTAAAAGGATTCTTCTACGTTGCCCGATTTAGGTTTTCTTGTGGATATGATAATTACTCCCAAAAAAGTGGTGAAAACATAAGAGTTTGTCACATAAACTGCAACAAATGAATCCAAAAGTCTCACAGTCGGACACTTTTCTCTGTGCTCTGTCAAAACATGTTTTTAACGTTTTCAAATTTTTCCGTGTGTAGACCGTCAAATCCTGCATATGTCCAAATAAATCTGGACATGTCCTGGAATTTTGGAGAGCGAAGTTGGTTATGTGTGAGTGCCTGGACTTTGATAATTCTCTGAAAATAAAAAATCAAACTTTTTGCTCGAAGGAAGTCTTGAACCAAGGACCTCTCATTTCGCAGGTGCTCACGCGAACCGCGGGACCACGGCGCTCCTGAGTTCTGTCTATCCTTGATGTTGTCTATCTTGCGCATGGACTACTCAGTTTGTATATTTTGCTTATTTTTTCATAGTTCCACACAACTTCTTCCTGTTTTCTCGACTGATCTGTGTTCAGTTTTTCAAGGTCTATCCACTGTGGCAACTTATAACTAAATCTGAGGGGGGTGCGATGGGGAGGTTCCCTTGTTAGAATTGTCGGTGGTAATAGACAAGCAACTCTGCGTGAAAGAATACCTGAAATCAATGTGGCACGTACCCCGAACATATTGGCGAAGTATGGCTTTAATGGGCCATGGCAGTAGACGATTCACTTGAATGCTTTTGCTAAGAGCACGACATGGCCAGCAGCGCCTCTCCTGGGCTCTTGACCATAACAGTTGGACCCTAGACGACTGGACAACGTTGGCTTGGTCAGATGAGTCCCTGTTTCACTTGGCAAGAGTCGATGGTAAGGCTCGATTGTGGTGCAGACACGAATCCATGCACCTAAGTTGTCAACGAGGCACTGTGCAAGCTGGTGGTGGAACCATAATGTTGTGAGCTGTGTTTACATGGAATGGACTGGATCCATAATGTTGTGGGCTGTGTTTACATCGAATGGACTGGATCCTCTGGTCGAACTGAGGCGATCATTGACTGGAAATAATTATATTCGACTACTTGGAGACCATTTGCAGTCATTCATGCATTTCATATTCCCAAACATGTCACCGGGAAGAATTGTTCGCAGTGGGTTTGAAGAACATTCTGGACAATTGGAGCGAATGGTATGGCCAGCCAGATCGCCCGACATGAATCCCACCGAATATTTGTGGGACATAATCGAGAAGGCAGGTCGTGCACAACATCCTGCACCGGCAACACTTTCGCGATTATGGACGGCTGTAGAGACAGCATAGCTCAGTATTTCTGCAGAGACTTCCAACGACTTGTTGAGTCCAGGAAACGTCGATTTATCGCACTACCGTGGGGGAAAAGCAGGTGCGACACGACATTTGGGGGTATCCCATGACTTCCGTCGCCTCATTGCAGTACACGACTTCCACAGGAGTAGAAGATGAAACATCACTTTGGAGGTAAACATTTACGACCTTGACCATGGTTTCCACGGTTTTAAGACCATGTTCTTCAGAATATGGAGGACGTAAAATCACCCTATCTATAGTCTGTGTGGGATTACTTTTATATACTGTATTTAAATGGTGACATGTACTACGGGTAGATAGAGTCAACGACTCCCACATTGACTATAGATAATGTGATTTTACGTCCTACATCTTCTGAAGAAGGCGGTTTGGAAACCGTCGAAACCATAGTCAAGGTTTAATTAATCTGTATTTTGCAACCGGATGATTTTTATGCCCCAGGGAAGTGTGGTAGGTCGGCTGTTGTTTTCTACCTACATAAATGATCTTTTGGATAGGGTGGATAGCAAGGTGCGGCTGTTTGCTGATGATGCTGTGATGTACGGGAAGGTGTCATCGTCGAGTGACTGTAGGAGGATACAAGATGACTTCGACAGGATTTGTGATTGGTGTAAAGAATGGTAGCTAATTCTAAATATAGATAAATGTAAATTAATGCAGATGAATAGGAAAAAGAATACTGTAATGTTTGAATACTCCATTAGTAGTGTAGCGCTTGACACAGTCATGTCGATTAAATATTTTGGCGTAACATTGCAGAGCGATATGAGGTGGGACAAGCATGTAATGGCAGTTGTGGGGAAGGCGGATAGTCGTCTTCGATTCATTGATAGAATTTTGGGAAGATGTGGTTCATCTGTAAAGGAGACCGCTTATAAAACCCTAATTCGACCTATTCTTGAGTACTGCTCGAGCGTTTGGGATCCCTATGAGGTCGGATTGAGGGAGGACGTAGAAGCAATTCAGAGGTGGGCAGCTAGATTTGTTACTGGTAGGTTCGATCATCACGCGAGTGTTACGGGAATGCTTCAGGAACTCAGGTGGGAGTCTCTAGAAGAAAGGAGGCGTTCTTTTCGTGAATCGCTACTGAGGAAATTTAGAGAACCAGCATTTGAGGCTGACTGCAGTACAGTTTTACTGCCGCCAACTTACATTTCGCGGAAAGACCCCACAGATAAGATAAGAGAGATTAGGGCTCGTGCAGAGGCATATAGGCAGTCATTTTTCCCTCGTTCTGTTTGGGAGTGGAACAGGGAGAGAAGATGCTAGTTGTGGTACGAGGTACCCTCCGCCACGCACCGTATGGTGGATTGCGGAGTATGTATGTATATGTAGATGTAGATTGTAATGCACTGAAGCTCTTGCATGTACAGTTGCTGAAGTACAGCCTTGATCAAAATCTTGAACAGTAGTTCAGAAGCCGTCCGGAAGTGGAGGCCGGTGCGAGTCTTGGTTTCAAGACAGTGACGTCATTCGTGGCCTATACCATCTATGATCAGATAAGGAATGCAAATCAGCCCACACCAGCTGGGCTTGGCACTGCACGTGTACCGTGAAACCGAAAGATCTGGGACCTCTCTTCGGAGAAGAATCAATTTTGTAACCTAAAGTGTACAGACATCCACAAGAAATTACCTTCCAAGACAGACTGCGCACCCTCGATGTGCAGACACTTGAAGTAACATCCCCCTCTCGCAGAACCTCACCCCCAATTACCCTGATTTCTACATGCAACCAACTTGATATCACAGTAGGTGACTTGAGGGCTCTAACTTCAATGGCACAGGGAGCCACTCTTCCCGGCGAAAATAGTTAGGGCACTGTTTACGTTATGGAGTTAACTGAAATCATGTGATTGGGAAACACTGTCAAAGTACAGGTTACGGCGGTACGACTGAGCAAAAGATTTTTTCCCTTTTAATTGTTGTGGCCTACAGTTCCAAGATTGGTCTGATGCAGATCTCCACGCTATGGTATCCTGTGGAAGCCTCTTCGCCTCTGCAGAACCACCTGAACCCTCATCCATCTGAAACTGCTTACTGTGTTAATTCTCCCCTTCCTCCACCACACACTTCCCATCATTACCTAACTGACAATTCTCTGATGCATCAGCATGTATTCTATCTACTGATCCCTCCTTTTAGTCATATTGTAACACACATGGGGCGGGTGCTGAAAAGTAATGCCTTCGAATTTTTGATTTTGTGCTCAATATACGTCGGGATATTAAATGCCATGCACAATATTCGGTCGACTTTCCTAGTTCCTTGTTGCAAGCAGCAGCCCTCTGCTGCTAAAGGGCTCCGAATAAATTCGAACGTTTCGTCCACACATGGCACTCCGTCTTCTTCAGCACGACAATGCCAGATCACACACGGGCGCTGTCACATCTGCAACAATCCTCACCTTTGGTTCACTGTCATATACGAGGGTTGTCCAGAAAGTAAGTTCCGATCGTTCGCGAAATGGAAACCACAGTGAAAACAGTTTGGTACACCTTCCACCTACATAGTCGCCGCTCCATCTTCGAGTTTTGTCGTAGTGTTGTATCAACTTTCTAATATCCTCGTCATAGAAAGCAGCCGCTTGTGCTTTCGGCCAGTTATCTGCACTGGTCTGCAGATCGTTGTCTGTGGAAAAATTTTGTCTTCATAGCCAGCGGTTCCTGTGAGCGGAGATGAGACTCAGGGGGAACCAGTTACGGACTGTATTGTGGGTGGTCAAACACTTCTCATCGGAAACGCTGCAGGAGCGTCTTCATTGCCCCTGCAGTGTGCGGCCGAGAATTGGCATGAAGAAGGAACTGCTCGACACTTGTTTTATGTGGACTGCATGTCACAGGCGAAATCTCTAACCAGGCCCTCATACTTGGCGGGGGACGCTATTCCCTACGCATCTTTTTGTGCTCACTGTTCACTCAAAACTGAAGAGAGCGGCGCGACACGCTCGACGGGCATACTAGAGACACTGCCCAACACATCTGTGCAAAGCTTTAACGGATTATCCCAGTGGTTTCCATTTCGCTACTGATCGGAACTTTCTTCCTGGACAGCCCTCGTATCATGCTCCATACAGCCCCTCTTGGGCCAGTTCAACTTGCATCTGTTTCCAGAACTTAAATAATACCTTCAAGGACTTCACTTTAATAGTGCTCATCTGATGCAAGCAGAGATCAGTTTGTGGCTCCGTCAACAGAGTCAAACATTCTACAGTGATGTTCTTCCTTTGAGAGAAAAGTGTTCGTCGCCAGGGTGACTATGTTTAGAATTAAATTTGTAGCCGAAAAGAATAAACATGTAGACTGTGAAGAAAGTTTGTTTTATTTTTAAAAGTGTTATAGGTTTTCACATACAAAATTCAGAGACAATACTGTTCAGCATACCCTAGTATTTTCTTTCTCCCCAGTTAGATTTTGTACCCATTCATTAATTATGCAATCTACCCATCTCCGGCGTTTCCTTTAGCACTGTACTTCAAAATCTTCAATCCGCTTCTTGTCCGAATTGTCTATTACCCACTTTTCACTTCCGTCAGTGGCTGCACTCTAGGCTTATACACTAAGAAAATACTTTCTAAATTTAAAATTGCATTAGATGTTAACGAATTTATATTTTGCACATATGATTCTCTTGCTATTGCCATTCTGAATTTTTATCCTCTCTATCCTATATATCAGTTATTTTCCTGCCCAAATAGAAAAAAAGCATGTACACTTTTAATGTCACATAGATCGATAACAACAAAAAACTCCACAATCAGCTCTCCATGCAATGTAATCAGTGTGGTCGATCATAACTACTTGCCCATTAATTCCTGATCGTGCTTCAAGCTTCTAAGTGAAATGTGACCATCATCCCTTTGTTACAGAGCAACTTTCCAGTCAGAGAACCGATCACTGATGCAGAGAGGGGACTTCCCGAAGACTGTTGCTGTAGTTTCTCCCTCAAGAAGGACTCCATCATCGATGCTCTCATGTGTCTGGTGAGTACATTATGAAATAAATTGTGATAGTGTTTAAAGTACTGTAGCTTCCTTGCATTGAGAACTTCAACCAGGCTCTATACTTCAGTACTCATCTCGAATTTTACCTGACAAACCTTGTTCTCTCGCTTTTTAAGCCATTAGCCTGTCCACTTGTTGGATGCTGTTCCATCTTTTCCTATCTTCTACTAACCGTTTCATTCCTAAGCAATTAGTACACCCAAACCACCCTAAAGTGTACTTCTCATATTCTAACTTTTTATGGTGTCAACTGAGTTCATGTGGGAGGGCAACATTGTCACAGAATAGGTTATTCCGGTATGACTGAGCAAAAAAAAAAAAAAAAAAAAAATATATATATATATATATATATATATATATATATATATATTTGCTTTTCCTTCTTGTGGTCTACAGTTCGAAGACTGGTAGCATGCAGCTCTCCACCCTAGTAAATTTTGTGGAAGCCTCTTGGCCTCTGCAGAACCACTGTAACCAAAATCCATCCCAAGCTGTTTACGTATTGATAACTTATTTCTACCCCCACCCCACAGCACACATTTCCTTCCATTACCAAACTGGTAACTCTTTGATGCCTCAGTATTCTATCTACTGATTCCTCCTTTTAGTCAAATTGAAACACGTACGGGGCCGAGATGAAAAATACTACCTTCGTATTTCTCATTTTTTTCTCAGTATCGGCAGAGATATTACGTATCATGCACATTACTCGGCCGACTTTTCCGCTTCGTTGGGACAAGTTGCAAACGTCTGCTACCAGGCGGCTTCGAACTGTAGCGTGTAACGTAACCATGTCGGTGCTTGAGAAGTAGTTTATAAAACTGAAAGCGCGAATTCGAAGGTTTTATCCACACATGAAACTCCCTCTTCTTCAGCATGACAGTGCTAGACCACACATGAGCGCTGCGAAATCTTCAACAATCCGTGCCTTGTTTTCGCTGTCACAGATCGTGCTGCACACAGTTCAAACATGGCCCCATACGACTGTCACCTGTTCCCAGAACTTCAATAATACCATCAAGGACTTCACTTTGGTAGTGCCGAAACGGTGCAAGCAGAGTTAAGGTTGTGGCTCCATCAGCATAGTCAGATATTCATAGTGACGGTATTTCTTAGGGAGAAAAGTGTTCGTCACCTAGGTGAATATGTTGAGAAATAAATATGCAGAAATTAACGATAAAGATGTAGGCTTAATAAAGTTTATTTTATTTAAAAACCCTTTATGTGTTTTCACATACAAAGTTCAGAGACTATTTCGCACGCCTTCGTATTTCTTTTCTCCGCAAATAGATTCAGTACCTCTTCATTAACGTGCAGTCTACCCATCTCCAGCATCTCCTTTAGCGTACTATTTGAAAATCTACTCTCTTCTTGTCTGAATTATTATTCACGCTACACTTACGTCAATGGCTACACTCTAGGCTAATATGTTCAGAAAAGACTTCCTAAATTTTATACTTATATTACATCTTGCTATTGCCACTCCGTCACGTTCCAACTTAAATTCAAAACATCTGTTGAATGATCAACTTGCATTAAAAAGAGACACTATTTTGATTTTATATCATCTCTTACAAAATGTGAAAATTAGCCTATTCCTTTTGTATAGTCGGCCGTGCGGTTCTAGGCGCTACAGTCTGGAGCCGCGTAACCGCTACGGTCGCAGGTTCGAATCCTGCCTCGGGCATGGGTGTGTGTGATGTCCTTAGATTAGTAAGGTTTAAGTAGTTCTACGTTCTAGGGGACTGATGACCTCAGATGTTAAGTCCCATAGTGCTCAGAGCCATTTGAACCATTCTTCCTTTACCAAAGTTAGATTTACTAGAAGGAGTGCAGATTATCTTTCAGTTAGTGTTGTGCCTACACAGAGGTGGCAGAGTACTTGTACTTCCACACCACATCTCTCATTTTGAAAAAAAAAAAGTCTTAATAGATCGGTAACAATAAGAAAACTACACAGTCAGCTGTCCACCTGTAGGTACCAGGCTTGTGCAGTGGACTCAGTGCGGTCAATCTTCTCTCATAACTATCTGACCATTTAATTCCTGCATGTGCTTAAAGCCTCTGAATCAAACGTGCCAATCATACCTTTGTTACAGAGCTACTTCCCAGTCAAAAAACCTACCACTGTTGCGGAGGTGGTAGCCCTCAACGATTGGTGCTGTGGACTGTCCCTCGAGACGGGCGCCATGATCGCTGGTGTCCTGTTTCTGGTGAGTACATTAGAAAAATAAACCATGATAGTGGTTAAAGTACAGCAACTTCCTTGCATTGATTACTTCACCCAGGTGCTGTACTTCAGTAGTGACCTCATCTCCAGTTTCACCTGAAAATCATTTTTTAAGCCATCAGAATTTTCCTAAGTTCTGCTAACCCTTTCATTCTCACATAACTATTACACACACCACACTCTATAATTTAACTTTTGTATCGTACCTTTTCCATGGTGTCAACTGAGTTTATTTATTTAGCGTATGGCTAATACAGACATATCATGAAATTACATATACATATGTACATATTGACACACAAGAAACTTAAGTTTGTCTTTACAACTGAATATCCAGTCGTTCAATCCAGCGCACTGCATCTGGAGTTGCTAGCAGGAAGTCCTCTTCAGCACTGTGATAGGCTCGAATCCTGCATTCACTGACAATGTGGTGAACAGTCTGGTATGGAGCCCCGCAGTCACAAGCTGGATCAGGCAGCTTCTTCCACTTAAAGAGAGCATCCCTGCATCGCCCATGGCTGGTACGGATTCTGTTGAGAGTAGACCACATCTTGCGTGGTAAGTCGAATCCACTTGGAAGTTTAGCACCTGAGAAGATGTTATGCAGGTGCACATCTGTCACTGCTTCCCACCGACCTTTCCATTCTTCAAGAGGTTTGAAATTCTTAGCAACCATGTCAGCAGCATCGCACAGAGTTGGATGACGTGATTTCAGTCTCTTGCGATTTAAAAGTGGCAGGTCGCTATGCACGGGTAGAATTCCTGGAGATCTTCTGGAATTCTATCATAAGGGCAGTACATCTGCGTAGATCAGGAGGCATTATACCGGTTAACGGTGGAAGCCAACAAACTGGAGTAGATCTGATTGTGCCAGATATTATGCGCATTGTCGTATTCAGCTGGGTATCAACAAGCCTTGTATGATTACTATTCATCCAAACAGGTGCACAATACTCAGCACTTGAGTATACCAAGCCCAGAGCTGAAGTTCGCAGGGTGGTTGCTGAAGATCCCCAGGTAGTTCCGCATAGCTTATGGAGGATGTTGTTTCGAGTCCTCAGCTTTTGAGCTAAGTTAAGAAGGTGTTGTTTGAAGCATAGTGTACGATCCAGGATGACACCAAGATATTTTGGGTTCCAGTTGTGACGAAGAATTCTGCCTCTGAAACTTACCTCCAGTTTTACGTTCGCCAACTGGTTATTTAGATGGAAGCAACACACTTCTGTTTTACTCACAATGGGTTGGAGTCTCCAGATTTTGAAGTAATTGTCTAATGCAGACAGGTCATTGGCTAAAATCTCTTCTGTTGTCTTCATTTCCTGGTGTTTGACGGCTAGAGCCAGGTCATCGGCATAGCAGTATTTTCTGGACGAAGCATCAGGTAGATCAGATATAGGTTGAACAGTAAGGGTGAGAGAACTGATCCTTGAGGCAATCCGTTGTTCAGCTTCCTCTCCTTACTTATGTTGCTTCCAGTGATTACCTGGAACTTCCGATCACTTAGCATGCTGTTAATCAGTCGAGCCATTGTTCTGCAGGGTATGATGCGGAGAAATTTGTAGATCAGGCCTTCCCTCCACACAGTGTCGAAGGCAGCAGTTAGATCAACAAATGCCACAGATGTTTTCTGCTTCATTTGGTATCGATGAAGGATGTGAGAGACAATACTTGGTCGCAGCAGCTACGCCCTGGTCTGAAGCCTGCCTGGTCAACTGGAACGTTCTCTAAGATAGCGCTACTTATTCTGTTATATATTAGCCTTTCAAAAAGCTTGTAGCAGCAGCTGAGTAGGGAAATGGGGCGATAGTTTTCTACGTTGTTGCTGGGTTTGCCAGGTTTCAGAACAGATATTATCTTCACCTTTTTAAACTCAGATGGAAGTTGACCAGTCAGCAGGATGTCGGTGAAGAATTCTGCCAGCCATTTCTTAGCTTTTCCTCCCATATGGATCAGGAATTCTGGGTGGATACCATCGAATCCAGGTGCCTTAAGAGGTTTGAGGTCCTTCAGTCCAGAGTCAATGTCTGAAACTATGAAGGGATGGGTATACTCAGATGAGGGAGATGCCTTCTTTTTAAGGTCACGAAGCTGTCGTCTGATATGTCTTGTATGTTTCTTGTCAGGAGGTACTCTTGAGGTGTTAATGATGTGGGAAGCAATTTGGTCTGGTCTGCATGCTGGTGCACTTCCTCCCAGTTTTCTCAGAAGACTCCATGCTTTCCTGCTCGAGTGGGTAAAGTCCATAGTTTTGACTGTTTCTGCCCATTTCTGCCTCCGAGCTGAGTAGTACACAGAGACGACAAGAGTCATGGGATACGTGCTAATATCGTGTCAGACATCCTTTTGACTCGCGTAGTTCTGCACCTCGACGTGGCATGGACCGAACAAGTCGTTGTAAGTCCCCTGCAGAAATGTTGACCTGCGCTGCCTCTATGCGCGCGAGCTCCGTCTTCAGGCCACAAGTGGCCCAACGGGACCATCCGACCGCCGTGTCATCCTTGGATGAGGATGCGGATAGGAGGGGCGTGTGGTCAGCACACCGCTCTCCCGGTCGTTATGATTATTTTCTTTGACCGGAGCCGCTACTATTCGGTCGAGTAGCTCCTCAACCGGCATCATGAAACTGAGTACACCCTGAAAAATGGCAACAGCGCATGACAGCCCGTATGGTCACCCATCCAAGTGCCGGCCACGCCCGACAGTGTTTAACTTCGGTGATCTGACGAGAACCAGTGTATCGACTGCGGCAAGGCCGTTGCCTTTGCTGCCTCTATAGTCGTCTATAATTGTGAACGTATTGACAGTGCAGCATTTTGTACACGAACTACCTCTTGATTATGTCGTATAAATGTTGAATGGGATTTGTGTCGGATGATCTGCGTGGCCAAATCATTCGCTCGAATTGGCCAGAATGGCGATCAAACCAATCGCGAGGCACGGTGACATGGTGCGTTGTCATCCATTAAAATTTCCATCATTGTTTGGGAACACGAAGACTACGAATGGCTGCAAATGGTGTCCAAGTAGACAAATGTAACCATTTCCAATCAATGATCGCTTCAGTTTGACCAGAAGACTCGGTCGATTTCATGTGAACACAGTCGACACCATTATGTAATCACCATGAGCTTGTTACCAACTTACCAACTTAGCAATCATATACAACCGCTCGCTCACCGATAGATCTGTACCTACAGATTGGAAAATTGTGCAGGTCGCACCAGTGTTTAAGAAGGGTAGTAGGAGTAATCCATCGAACTAAAGACCTATATCATTGACGTCGGTTTGCCGTAGGGTTCTGGAGCATATACTGTATTCAAACATTATGAATCACCTCGAAGGGAACGATCTATTGATATTAATCAGCATGGTTTCAGAAAACATCGTTCTTGTGCAACGCAGCTAGCTCTTTATTCGCACGAAGTAATGGCCGCTATCGACAGGGTATCTCAAGGTGATTCCGTATTTCTAGATTTCCGGAAAGCTTTTGACACCGTTCCTCACAAGCGACTTCTAATCAAGCTGCGGGCCTATGGGGTATCGTTTCAGTTGTGCGACTGGATTCGTGATTTCCTGTCAGGAAGGTCGCAGTTCGTAGTAATAGACGACGAATCATCGAGTAAAAGTGAAGTGATATCAGGTGTTCCCCAGGGAAGCGTCCTGGCACCTCTGCTGTTCCTGATCTACATAAATGACCTGGGTGACAATCTGAGCAGTTCTCTTAGGTTGTTCGCAGATGATGCTGTAATTTACCGTCTAGTATGGTCATCCGAAGACCAGTATCAGTTGCAAAGCGATTTAGAAAAGATTTCTGTATGGTGTGGCAGGTGGCAGTTGACGCTAAATAACGAAAAGTGTGAGGCGATCCACATGAGTTCCAAAAGAAATCCGTTGGAATTCGATTACTCGATAAATAGTACAATTCTCAAGGCTGTCAATTCAACTAAGTACCTGGGTGTTAAAATTACGAACAACTGTAGTTGGAAAGAGCACATAGATAATATTGTGGGGAAGGCGAGCCAAAGGTTGCGTTTCCTTGGCAGGACACTTAGAAGATGCAACAAGTCCATTAAAGAGACAGCTTACACTACACTCGTTCGTCCTCTGTTAGAATATTGCTGCGCGGTGTGGGATTCTTACCAGGTGGGATTGACGAAGGACATCGAAAGGGTGCAAAAAAGGGCAGCTCGTTTTGTATTATCACGTAATAGGGGAGAGAGTGTGGCAGATATGATACGGGAATTGGGATGGAAGTCATTAAATCAAAGACGTTTCTCGTCGCGGCGAGATCTACTGTATTTACGAAATTTCAGTCACCAACATTCTCTTCCGAATGCGAAAATATTTTGTTGAGCCCAACCTACATAGCTAGGAATGATCATCAAAATAAAATAAGAGAAATCACAACTCGAACAGAAAGGTTTAGGTGTTCGTTTTTCCCGCGCGCTGTTCGGGAGTTTAATGGTAGAGAAATAGTATGATTGTGGTTCGATGAACCCTCTACCAAGCACTTAAATGTGAATTGCAGAGTAGTCATGTAGATGTAGCTGGGTACGTGGATTTGTGGTGTCTACGCCACATTCGAAGCCTACCATCAGCTCGTACCAAATAAGATAGGGACTCATCTGACCAGACCACTGTTTTTCAGTCCAACCAATAGGCTCACGAGTCCAGGAGAGGATGTTGATCAAACCAATCGCGAGGCACGGTGACATGGCGCGTTGTCATCCATAAAATTTCCATCGTTGTTTGGGAACACGAAGACCTGAACGGCTGCAAATGGGGTCCAAGTAGCCGAGTATAAGCATTTCCAATCAATGATCGCTTCAGTTGGACCAGAAGACCTAGTCGATTTCATGTGCACAACGTCCACACCATTATGTAACCAACCACCATAAGCTTGTTGCCAACTTGGGTCCGTGGATTTGTGGTGTCTACGCCACATTCGCAGCCTACCATCAGCTCGTACCAACTAAGATAGGGACTCATCTGACCAGACCACTGTTTTTCAGTCCAACCAATAGGCTCACGAGTCCAGGAGAGGATGTTGATCAAACCAATCGCGAGGCACGGTGACAAGGCGCGTTGTCATCCATAAAATTTCCATCGTTGTTTGGGAACACGAAGACCATGAACGGCTGCAAATGGTGTCCAAGTAGCCGAGTATAAGCAATTCCAATCAATGATCGCTTCAGTTGGACCAGAAGACCCAGTCGATTTCATGTGCACAACGTCCACACCATTATGTAACCAACCACCATGAGCTTGTTGCCAACTTGGGTCCGTGGATTCGTGGTGTCTACGCCACATTCGCAGCCTACCATCAGCTCGTACCAACTAAGATAGGGACTCATCTGACCAGACCACTGTTTTTCAGTCCAACCAATAGGCTCACGAGTCCAGGAGAGGATGTTGATCAAACCAATCGCGAGGCACGGTGACAAGGCGCGTTGTCATCCATAAAATTTCCATCGTTGTTTGGGAACACGAAGACCATGAACGGCTGCAAATGGTGTCCAAGTAGCCGAGTATAAGCATTTCCAATCAATGATCGCTTCAGTTGGACCAGAAGACCCAGTCGATTTCATGTGCACAACGTCCACACCATTATGTAACCAACCACCATGAGCTTGTTGCCAACTTGGGTCCGTGGATTCGTGGTGTCTACGCCACATTCGCAGCCTACCATCAGCTCGTACCAACTAAGATAGGGACTCATCTGACCAGACCACTGTTTTTCAGTCCAACCAATAGGCTCACGAGTCCAGGAGAGGATGTTGATCAAACCAATCGCGAGGCACGGTGACAAGGCGCGTTGTCATCCATAAAATTTCCATCGTTGTTTGGGAACACGAAGACCATGAACGGCTGCAAATGGTGTCCAAGTAGCCGAGTATAAGCAATTCCAATCAATGATCGCTTCAGTTGGACCAGAAGACCCAGTCGATTTCATGTGCACAACATCCACACCATTATGTAACCAACCACCATGAGCTTGTTGCCAACTTGGGTCCGTGGATTCGTGGTGTCTACGCCACATTCGCAGCCTACCATCAGCTCGTACCAACTAAGATAGGGACTCATCTGACCAGACCACTGTTTTTCAGTCCAACCAATAGGCTCACGAGTCCAGGAGAGGATGTTGATCAAACCAATCGCGAGGCACGGTGACAAGGCGCGTTGTCATCCATAAAATTTCCATCGTTGTTTGGGAACACGAAGACCATGAACGGCTGCAAATGGTGTCCAAGTAGCCGAGTATAAGCATTTCCAATCAATGATCGCTTCAGTTGGACCAGAAGACCCAGTCGATTTCATGTGCACAACGTCCACACCATTATGTAACCAACCACCATGAGCTTGTTGCCAACTTGGGTCCGTGGATTCGTGGTGTCTACGCCACATTCGCAGCCTACCATCAGCTCGTACCAACTAAGATAGGGACTCATCTGACCAGACCACTGTTTTTCAGTCCAACCAATAGGCTCACGAGTCCAGGAGAGGATGTTGATCAAACCAATCGCGAGGCACGGTGACAAGGCGCGTTGTCATCCATAAAATTTCCATCGTTGTTTGGGAACACGAAGACCATGAACGGCTGCAAATGGTGTCCAAGTAGCCGAGTATAAGCATTTCCAATCAATGATCGCTTCAGTTGGACCAGAAGACCCAGTCGATTTCATGTGCACAACGTCCACACCATTATGTAACCAACCACCATGAGCTTGTTGCCAACTTGGGTCCGTGGATTCGTGGTGTCTACGCCACATTCTAACCCTACCATCAGCTCGTACCAACTAAGATAGGGACACATCTTACCAGACCAACGTTTTTCAGTGCAACCGACAGGGTCACGAGCCCGGGAGAGGCTCCTAAAGCCGTCGGCACACGGACCGTGCTGTCGAACGTTAACGTTGAGCGTGCCAAGTTCAACGTGCTGCTGAACGCTCAGGAACGATGCGACTTGTGCATACGGTACGTGGGCCCCAACGTGGTATACGCGATCGCAGCGCACTCCAGCGGCACTTGAGGGATGCTTGTAGTTCGTAAATCACACTGTTTACTCAACGGGCGCGCGTAAAATTCCCACGTTAGCTCTATTAAAACGCACATTTCCTGCATTGTGCACGAAAAGGAAAGTACCATGTCCAATCAATAAGGACACAGGTTTATAAAAGTTCCATTACAAACAGTGCGGTACAAATTTGGAATACTTCTCTGCATAAGATAAACATTATGTCATCATTCCCACATTTTAGTAAAACCCCAAGGTCAGTCATACTTGATCAGTGTTCCTACCCAGTAGCAGAATCTTTGCAACGTGTGAATTACGAAGTGAAACAGAAAAAAGAACAAAATATCTTTATACAAGTAGCGCAAGCTGTCCTGTAGATTAAGCCAATCGAACAAATTCACCCCTCAAAAAAAGGTGAACTTATATTTACATAACATCAAATATTATAGTACATACTTACATTAAACTAATAATGAAGTATCAGAACCCAACAAAAACGCGAATGTTAGGAAAAAAATTTGGAAGTGGCAAATAATCATGAGCAGTGACGCTAGTCACTACGCTACAACAAGAACATTTTCCAGTTCCCTAATCATAGTATGTTAGCTCGTGCAGAAAACCTTAATCGTAGATATGTTACTAATTGAAGTTTAATTATAACAAATTGTACCAAGAACATTGTGTTTTGGGTAGATCTTCAGTGTGTCGTTGGCTTCAAATAGCCTACTCTCATAATATGCAAGTTACAATAATAATTTTGGCACGAATACGATGTTTCTCATTATTTTATTGGAACGAATCACACAGTTAACAATGGTTTTTTTTGGTGATTCTCAATTTGCTGGTGCTCAGAAACGGCATATATACATATAGGCTTGAAATGAATGCCAATATGGCGCCTCACAACTCTGTACTGAAGGGAGACGTCGTGTGTCTGACGTAGGTGCCGTTGTGCCATCTCATTGGTCAACGCTCAGACGCACGCTCAGAATATCTGACATGCCAGATATTGCTCTGCACGTTCGGAAAGACTCCCGAACGGGCTATTCCACGCTATGACGTCAGAAACTCGGCACGCTCAACGCTCAACGTTCGGATGCACGGTCCGTGTGCCGACGGCTCAACAGATACGTTCGACGTACGTCCCACATCGATTTAGGCGGTTACTTCACGCAGTGTTGCTTGTCTGTCAGCACTGACAACTGACAACCACACCCAAACGCCGCTGCTCACATTCGTTAACTGGGTGCCGTCGGACTTTGCATTGTCCATGATGAGAGGTAGTGCCTGAAACTTGGTACCCTCGGCACACTTTTGACACTGTGGATCTTGGCACACTAAATTCGCTAACGATTTACGAAATGGAATGTCCCATGTATCTAGCTCCAACTACCGTTGTGCGTACAGAGTTTGTTAAATCCCGCCCTGCGCCCATATTCGCGTCAGAAACTTTTTCACATGAATTACCTGAGTACAAATGACAGCTCCGCCAACGCACTGCCCTTTCATACGTTGTGTACGCGTATCTGCCGCCATTTTCATTTGTGCTCATGGCTGTCCCATGACTTTTCTCACCTCACTGTAAATGCCTCTCTACTGCATCTTCCAGTGCCAGACAAACTACTCCTGGATGCCATAGTATATATCCCACCAACGATTCCATTTTTCTGTTTCAGTCTTACCGCAGATTTCATTCAATTTTGAACTTTAGCTGCATATCGAATTTTTAACATCATTCGAAAGCACTCGATTTCAAATGCTTGAAGGCCCTACTTCTCGGGGTTTACAGCAACCCATGTTTCATTTCTGCATGGTCCCGCTTTCCCGATGTGTACTTCAGTACTGTGATTTCTCAGTTCTGTATCATCTTCTTGCTTCTAGAGAGCTATTTTACTGAAGGAAGGCTGCCTTCTTTGTTTTGGGGATCCTGTCCAGTCTTCCAAACTACAATGGTGATGTGTATCAATCGTCTTCCACCACTTCGTCATTACCTACTTGGTGTTAACAAATTCGCTGTTTCACCTCTAACTCATTACCTCCATTTTGTTATGTTTGCCTGCAACTTATATTCTGTGTTAAGTGTTGCTTTCCGTCCTTTTCCACAGTCCTCTGAAGTCCTTCTTACATCCAGGTAGAAAGGCTATATCACCTGCTATATGTAGTTCCCCTTTCATATTTATATCCATCACAAATCTGTCCTATACTAACAGTCTGTCGTATACTAACAATTTACAATTGTATAAGAAGTGCACATTCACTTGAAGGATATCACAGTATACGATTTTGCCACCAGTACTGCCATGACTGCACTGAGGAATTGCCATAGAATCGAATTCCATGATTCGTCATTGAAGGTGCACGAAGGAACTATGCCAGGCCCACTTTAACTATTACCCGTTTTCTCTAGCCATACATACTGTGACTTCCGCATCTTGCAAATAATTACAGCCAGAAATTTAAAGTTACCAAGTACATTATAGAAATACGAAATAGGTCATTGTCGAAATAAAGAGAATCAGTGAACCAGGGAATGTTGATTTTAATTTTCTTTAACACTATTGCTTGACGGCAGATGTACATCAGCTGAGTATCGATTTTGGCCTGTGAAGGCCATGTGCAGATCTGCAGTGCAATGTCAACAATCCAATAATAGTTTGTTTGTGTATAATGTCTCAACATGCTGGATGTTGTATTACGGCATTTGGTTTTATTCTGCATCGCCATGCTGGTGCAATTCTTTTATTGTACATCGTTACAGCAAGTATCATAGAAAGCTCTCAATCAGTAAATATTTGGTTGCCCTGGAGCTTTTTTTTACTGGACTATGGATTATTTTCATCTCCGCCCATTGAAGTATTCCACAGCATACTGACTGCTATCTTAAGTATCTGGAGCTCGATTCTTGTACTTACCCTTATATCTGAGATGGGAAAGTTGGCGTTTTGCTCTCCTGGGACCAGCTTCAAAATTTTCTAGTTTGGTCCAATATTGCAGTTTAATAAACTAGTCAAAGTATTACCTACTTAAATCGCACTGGTTGCTGAGTACCATGGTTTGCCAGATATCTCAAGAAGACTGCAAACCACATTGTTGGCCAGTTGCTTGTCTGCCCTTGCATTTGATTTGTTATTCATATCCACGCCCAGAGCGCAGATCTACGAGAAAACTGCATGTTCATTTACATTTTCATAGGGCATTTTACCTTTTCTGTCCATATAAATAATATAGTAAACAACCGGATCATGAATACTAATAATCCAAAAAGTATCTTTTGATAAAATCTATCGTTACAATACATCAAGCACAATCTAAAACCAGTTGAATGCAAATGTACTTTTCTCTTGTTTTAAATCCAGGTATGGAGCCTTGTGCAGATAGCGGTATCGTCACTCATTTTGTTCGCGCTGGGCACCTATTACCGTTTATACAAGGCAGAATCAGGTAATAATCCTCACTTAACACTTTTTTGCTACGAAACTTATATCTTATTTCAAAATAAATGAAATCCTAGTTAATATGTAATTTATCTAACAGTCTAACATTATCAAGTTTATTAAACCTTAAGTATAACAAACATCACTAGTGTTAACAGTATTTTTAAAGTTTACACATGTAAGGTCTTAGCTGGAGCACTTAAGACTGCGCAACTCTGAAACTTCAGCATTGATCACAAATATAAGGTCCTGAGTTAGCACAATCAGAACACACCTCGCGCCATAATTGCTGATTCCGTCCACACTGAACTCAACCATCTTGAAAGCTCTATCCGCAGCCATTGAGAAAGGTTTCTTCTACCTTTTCTTTGCTTATTCAAGTCGCAGTTGGTGTATTGTTTTGATTGAATGGTTCAAATGGCTCTGAGCACTATGGGACTTAACATCTGAGGTCACCAGTCCCCTAGAACTACTTAAACCTAACTAAACTAAGGACATCACACACATCCATGCCCGAGGCAGGATTCGACCTTGCGACCCTAGCGATCGGGCGGTTCCGGACTGAAGCGCCTAGAACCGCTCGGTCATACAGGCCAGCTTGATTGAATGCAGTCTGAGCTCTTCTTCTTCTCATTTTCCTTCTTCTTCTTCTGTTTCAAGCTTTCATTTCACTGCTTTTTCCCTTCAGTTTCTTATCTTTTCTTTATTTCCTCCTTGCCTTCTTTCTCGAAACTATTGTTCCATTTTTCTCATCCAATGCTAGACTTTTCCACACAGCAAGGGGTATGGAAATGAGCGTTTGGCGTCATTGGCCGGGAGGCCCCTTACGGGGCAGGTCCAGCTGCCTTAGTGCAGGTCTTATTGCATTCGACGCCACATTGGGCTACCTGCGCGCCGGATGGGGATGAAATGATGATGAAGCCAACACAACACCCAGTCCCTGAGCGGAGAAAATCCCCGACCCAGCCGGGAATCGAACCCGGGCCCTTAGGATGGCAATCCGTCACACTGACCACTCAGCTATCGGGGCGGACACAGCAAGGGGCGAATGTCACGAAACTGAGAAGTCAGTCATTTTTTTGCGTTGGGTTTAGTACGAAAACATGAACAAACAGCATTCGTTTGATGGTTTTGGATCGCTTTTAATGTTTTACTGGTATTATCTGCAAATTCACCTTTTTATTGCGTATTTAGCCTAACCAGATTGGGCATTAAGGATCCCTCTTAGGGGTTTACTACCATTTCTAGGATTTCAATCAAAATGGATTGTTATACAATCACTAATAGAAAACAACATAAAACCATAATAACAATCTCACCATGAACAACAGATACCAAATGTATAACATTTTCTCTTTTTTTTCTTTTTGAGTCATCAGTCTTCTGGCTGGATTGGTTTGATGCGGCCCACCACGAATTTCTCTCTTGTGTTAACCTCTTCATCTCAGAGTAGCACTTGCACCCTGCCTCCTAAACTATTTGCTGGATGTATTCCTGCCTCTGTCTTCCTTTATAGTTTTTCCATTTTCAACTCTCTCTCTACTATGGAAGTCAGTCACTCATTTCTTAACAGATGTCCTATTACCCTGTCCCTTCTCCTTGTCATTGTTTTCCCCATATTCCTTTCCTAGCCAGCTCAGCATAGAACCTCCTCTTTCCTTATCAGTCCACCTGTTTTTCAACATTCGCCTATAGCACCACATTTCAAATGCTTCCATTCTCTTCTGTTTCGGTTTTCCCACGGTCCATGTTTCACTACAATACAATGCTGTGCTCGAGACATATATTCTCAGCAATTTCTTTCTCAAATTAAGACCTATGTTTCATACTAGTAGACTTCTCTTGGCCAGGAACGCCCTTTTTGCCAGTGCTAGTCTGCTTTTGATATCCTCCTTGCTACGTCCGACATTGCTTACTTTGTTGCCTAGATAACAGAATTCCTTAACTTCATCTGCTTCGTGATCGTCAATTCTGATGTTAAGTTTCTCGCTGTTCTCATTTCTGCTACTTCTCTTTGCTTTCGCCTTTCATCGATTTACTCTCAGTCCATATTCGGTACTCATTAGACTGTCCATTCCATTCATCAGATCATGTAATTCTTCGTCACTTTCACTCAAGATAGCACTTCACCTTGAATTTAAATTCCACTCTTTTATTTCCATCATTGTTTCTTCGATATAGATTGAACGGTAGGGGCGAAAAACTAAATCCCTATCTTACACCATTTTTAATCCGAGCATTTCGTTCTTGCTCGTGCACCCTTATTATTCCCACTTGGCTGTTGTACATATTGTGTATGACCCCTCTCTCCCTATAGCTTACTCCCACTTTTCACAGAATTTCGAACGTCTTTCACCATTTTACATTGGCGAACGCTTTTTCCAGGTCGACAAATCCTATGAACGTGTCTTGATTTTTTTTTTTTAGTTTGCTTCAATTATCAACCGCAAGGTCAGAATTGCCTCTCTGGTGCCTATTCCTTTCCTAAAACCTAACCGATCGTCATCTAACACATCCTCAATATTCTTTTCCAATCTTCTGTATATTCTTCTTGTCAGCAACTTGGATGCATGAGCTTTTAAGCCGATTGTGCGAAAATTCTCCCACGTGTCAGCTCTTGCAGTCTTCGGAATTGTGTGTATGATATTTTTTCGCAAGTCAGACGGTATATTGCCATACGCTCTACACGCCAACGTGAATAGTCGTTTTGTTACCACTTCTCCTAATGATTTTAGGAATTCTGATGGAATGTTATCGATCCCTTCTGCCTTATTTCATTTTAAGTCCTCCAAAGCTCTCTTAAATTCTGATTCTAATACTGTATGCCCTATCTCCTCTGAATCGACCAATGTTTTTTCTGTCACATCAGGAAAATCTTCCCCCTCATAGAGGCCTTCAGTGTACTCTTTCCACCAATCCGCTCTCTCCTCTGCATTTAACAATGGAATTCCGAATGCACTTTTACCACCTTTGCTTTTAATTTGTCCGAAGGTTGTTTTGACTTTCCTATATACTGAGCCACTCCTTCCGTCAGTCATTTCTTTTTCGTTGTCTTCACGTTTTTCATGCAGCCATTACGTCTTAGCTTCCATGCACTTCCTGTTTATTTCATTCCTCAGCGACTTGTATTCCTGTATTCCTGAATTACCCTGAACATTTTTGTACTACCTTCTTTCATCGATCATCTGAAGTATTTCTTCTGTTACCCGTGGTTTCTTGGCAGTTACCTTTTTTGTACCTACGATTTTCTTTCCAGCTTCTGTGATGGCCCTTTTTAGAGATGTAGTGCCTAATAGGTTATTCTTTATTGCTGTCTCTACAGCGTTAGTGAACTTCAAACGTATATCGGCATTCCTTAGTGCTTTCGCATCCCACTTCTTCGCGTACTGATTTCTCGTGACTAACCTGTTAAGCTGCAGTCTACTCTTCATTGATACTACATTGTGATCTGAGTCCATATCTGCTCCTTGGTTCGCCTTACAATCAAGAATCTGATTTCGGAATCTCTTCCTGACCATGATGTAATCTGAAATCTTCTCGTATCACCCTATCTTTTCCAAGTACACCTCCTCTTCTTGTGATTCTTGAACAGAGTATTCGCTATTACTAACTGAAATTTATCACAGAACTCAATTAGTCTTCCTCCTCTCTCATTCCTTGTCCCAAGCACATATTTTCCAGTAACCTTTCCTTCTACTCCTTCCCCTGCAACTGCAATCCAGTCCCCCATGACTATTAGATTCATCTCCCCTTGTGTATTGTGTTACCCTTTCTATATCACCATATAGTGTCTCTATCTCTTCATCTTCAGCTTGCGACGTCGGCATGTATACCTGAGCTGTCGTTATCAGTGTTGGTTTGCTGTCGATTCTGATAAGAATAAACCTACCACTGAGCTGTTCAGAGTAACACACTCTCTACCCTACCTTCCTATTCATAACGAATCCTGCTCCCGTTACACCATTTTCTGCAGCTGTTGATATTACCCTATACTCATCTGACCAGAAATTCTTGTCTTCTTTCCACTTCACTTCACTGACCCCTACGATATCTAGACTGAATCTTATCATTTCCCTCTGGAGATTTTCTAGCTTCCCTACCACGTTCAAGCTTCTGGCATTCCGCGATTCGACTCGTAGGACGTTATACTTTCGTTAATTATCCAGTCTTTTTCTCTTGTTCACCTCCCCCTTGGCAGTCCCCTCCCGGAGGTCCAAATGGGGAGTATTTCGGAATCTTTTGCCAATGGAGAGATCATCATGGCAATTTCATTTTTACAGGCCACATGTCTTAGGATACACGTTATGTGTCTTTAATGCAGTGGTTTCCATTGCCTTCTGCATTCTCATGTCATTGATCATGCTGATTCTTCCGCCTTTAGGGGCAGTTTCCCACCCCAAGGGCAAGAGAGCGCCCTGTCTGACAAGGCCGTTGTCAGACTGAGGGTGACTTCTTATGCCGGAAGTCTTCGGCCGCCAATGCTGATTATTAATCAAAATTTACGCGGTGGCAGGTTTCGAACTGAGGGCGTTTTAATTCTCAATCAAAAACGATCCCCCTACACCATAGGTCGCATACTGATGTATTACATAGCATTCTCAGTCGCATTAATTTGCATTAGTAATAATAACAGAGGGCATTTTGAAAATATTGATTAGCTAAACTCATTTGAAGCCATGTTTAGTATTAGCACAATTGCAAGGTACAGTGAAAAAAAGAGGATAAGATTGAGATGTTGATGGCAATGGCTGTTAAGAAATAACAGACTGTAAATAGAGATCTCAGTAAACAATGGGGAGGGAAGAGTGGTTGGGAATGGAGAGCTGAAGAGAGTGAGCACCAGATAAGTGTATGGAAGATATAGTTATTGTGATATGAGGCGGAGCAAAGCTGCCTTTTGAAATTTGAAAGGAATTTAATTTTCCGATATTTTGTGGGAGATTGTTCGAATCTCGATTTTCTAACACAGAAAAAGGTTTAGACAACACGGCAGTCAGTGGATTTTACTTTGTCTAGTACGAGTAGTGCAGGAGTTACAACTGATAAATAAGAGGGAAGGCAATGACTGATAATACATAGAGTCAACACAGTCTATGATAATCTCCAGCCTTATTTGCGCATCCTCATGATAATTTTTCGTAGTCAGAAGTGATGAACCGTACAGAAGCATTCAGCACCATCCTGCATGAGCTCTCAGAAGCAAATTCTTCTAGAATAGGACTGCCACAATCAGGTAGGGGGTTTGCTAGCGACTTTATAAGTTTAATTTTAAACTCGAAAGGAAACAATCCTTTTAAATTTCTGTAGTGAATGAAATGACGACCACATCTTCTTACAGACTGCAGTTGTGTGTTCAGTTCAGTCCAAATCATGGTCTGTAATTATCCCCAAGCTCCTTCCAGATAAATATAGGGCTATTTCCCCAAGTTCTTTGCAGAAGAACAAACAGTTCTTTATCATCAACAATATTGACTAGCGAAACTCATTTGAAGCCTCGTTTAGTATTAGCAGAATTGCAAGGGATAGTGAAAAAAAGAGGAAGAGACTGAAGTGTTGTGGAAAATGGCTGTTAAGAAATCAGACTTTAAATAGAGAACTCTGTAAACAATGGGGATGGAAGAGGATCTCACCGCAGCTATCTACATTGTTTAAGTTATTGTAGGAAGCTAAACGGGTAGTGTATTTATGTCTGTTAGGGAACAGGAGGTCGAAAGTTGACCATTCAAGAGGCATGGGTAAGGTGACATTGAGGTTAGATGAGCGTTTGTTGCCTGAAGGCATTATTAAAACAGTGTTACAATATTAGATATTTATTGTTCACAAATTATAGCAGCTGATGTATCGACATTCGGACACCAGGCTAGTGTGCTAGCAGTAAGTAACAGCTCAGTAGGTGCTGACCATGGAGTGGCATCAGCAACATTGTTGCGGGCTTTGCCCCACTGAGTGAGGTCGTGTCGTCTTTCATGCTGCCCTAGATTTCCAGCAGCTTCCTGAAGAAGCTTATTAGAGCGCTGTGGCTCCACCATAGACTGCACACAGTGAAGGCATCTAATAGCACTGCTCAGAGCAAGTGAATTCGTGCACACAACAGCCATGGCCTCTCGATAGGAGGGACACCGGCAACATTGAAGTCTACCACAGAAGCAGGGGTGGGTGGCAGCAGTGGAGGGCCACACAATGATGGGTGATGATCTGCTCCCAGTCCCAGCTATTTTGGCCTCCAGGGATCTAGACTGATGGTGATGGCCAGAGCTCCCCATCAGTCTGGACTCTGTAGTTGGCTCTGCAGCTCACAGTGATGCACTCTGCCCAGACAGGTCTTGCAGCTCCATAGAAGATCAAAGGTGGTTAGACAAGCAGATCTTCCCTGTTAACTGAAAAGAACTCCACAAGAAGACTTAGGAAGGTCAGGTTGTGGCAACACATAAAGCGGATTTTCCAATCAGTACAACGTAGATTGTGTCAGATTTACAATGGTCGTTCCAATGACAGTCGCTAAATGAAGGAATGTATTACCAGCTGTGTCACAGTTCGTACCATTTATTAACGTCCCCTGTCTTGTAACATTACTCTTAAGAATTTATGATCACTGCTTCCGGAGTAAACAATGAGTACACTCAGTATATTTAAAATAAGGATGTGTCAATAACACTTTCCTCTGACATTCAGCTTCCTCTGTACTACACGAAAACAATGGTACTTCGCATGCCTGCTAACTGGTCTGTACCATTCTCATGTGAGAGACCGTAAGTGTTGTGTCCCGGCCAATGAACGCGCAAGGAGAGCTGGGGCACTTAGACAGTTTCCGACTGGTGCCATGGGCGGCGGGCGGCACTTTGAAGTTCACCATCAACCACACATGCGACCCAGTCACCAACCTCCGCACAGCCGCCAATGAGGTGGCGTTCCACGTTGTGATAAGCGGCTGCCAAAGGCAGCAACGGACGGTTGCTGTACAAATTATATATATATATAAGTGTCACTAATTAGTTTTCACTGTCACGTTTTTTCCATGCACCTTAGAGCACCTAAGGATCAGGTCGTCTTCTGTGGCGGCCTGATGATTTTGGTGTAGATGCATCAGTGGCAGAGTGCATCACACTGTAACGTGATTCACCAAATCGTAGACGGTGTCTTGGTGCTCGAGTACAGCAAACTGGCTCTAAAGTGTCCACTTCGCCTTGCATGGCATCCACATAGGTAAGTTTGTATCACGCTTCGTTGATTGTAAAAGGTGGACAGTAATAGGAAAGTGGTCACTGTAATGAAGGTCGTCATGCATCTCACACTGGACGGAGTCCGCTAGAAGAGGAGAGCGAACAGTCAGATCAATAGCCGAAAATGTCCCCGTTGCTGTGCAAAGATTTGCCATTGCGCCCATATTCAAGAGATATGTGTCTGCAGATTGTAAAACATACTGAACCATGCTACCGCTGGGACAGGTGCAGAGACTACCCCAGATAGTGTTCTGGGGACTGATATCTTCCAACAGTAGAAATGGGGAGGATGCTGGTCGATCAGAGGAAGCTGGTCTATCAGCTGGGAAGGTGCCTCGGTATCCAGCGGTTTCTGTGGGAGAGTTGAAGAGAACACAGTGTTAACTTGAAGGACACAAAATTCACAAAGAGGCAACTCCCTTTAGTGTAGCAAGTACGTCTTATGTGAGGAGTAGAGCGTGTCAGCGACGAACGCTGCCACCTCACCCTGAGCTCTGTCGCCATTTATCTGTGCCATACAAATTCCGAAGGCATTTAAGTTCCACTGTAGTATGTCGATTATGCATTGGCAACGTTCGTCTTCCCTTTGTCTCTGCACCTTGGCGGGGAGTCCAAGGTCGTTGGTGGCAGACTGGTACAACTTCATGCGTCCCATGATTGGACCAAATCCATTGTCAAACCTTCAGCAGCGGCAGTAGCCACCGATTTCGATACTGTTGCTTTATATTCCATTCCAAGACTTTGACTTGTCTTTTTGGTGACCTTCCCTGTTTGGATTGAAACATGGGTAGGCCCATGAATGAGTGTACCAGTCGGTGGGGGTGGAACATTCACTCCATAACGTCCGTCTGAGAAGTTTGTGTAACTGGGTCTATGGCAGGAGCAGGTTTACTGGAGTCTGCCTTTTGGCGTGAGCAGCAGCAGGCTCTGTTGGCAGCGGCAGTTGCCACGTCCGTCTGTGTTGTCACACTAACTTTAAGTGTAGACTGTTTCGCAGCAGATGCAAATGAGGTAACGAAGCGGAGGCAGCACGACTAAACAGCTTCTTCATTTCTGGGTATGATATACATCATGCACATTTAATTTCTTGAATCTTTTCTCCATCCCTGTAGGTGCGACTCTCTCTGCTCCAAACTGGATGTGAGTTAGAGAAATTAACACACGCCGGTGGAGGCGCACATTCCACACCTGGTGCACGCGCAGCTTGACCCCAGCTCCCACAAGTTCCATAGCCGTTACACGCAACTGTAGTGTGACCAACTGTTTGGCACTTGAAACATCGCAATGGATTCGAAAAAAATGGTGAACTGTTAAGTGTAAGAAACCAGTATTAATGTGGCTGGACATGACTGGCGTATTAAAGGTTAAAATGAAAGTTCGCGTTTTTTCAAGGCTTCCATGCACTCTATTCATTACTTGCTTCACTTCTGTAACGCTTTCGTTTGCCCATTCCTGTTGTAAGACACTGATGTACTCATCCATGAGACACCACCCGAAGGCTGGAATTCAATGTTTTATGCAGTTCAACGACAATGCGGTATTCACCTAAAGTTGTTGTTTCAAGAAGTTTCTGTACTTGCCCACGGGTGGCATTTTCAATGAACAGTGTACCATTACAAAGCCTGTTTCCTGACATCATAAGATCCTCATCAGTAAGTTCGTCTTATTTCTGAGTTTTGACGACTGCGTCAGTGGCCTCTAATTCGTCAAGTACAGCTGTAATTCACTCAGCAGTTTGTAACCTCTGTGAGTAGAAAGTCATTTCTCTGTTCTATAATTGAAAAATAAAGTAATGTATTCCACAACTGCGACATTCTATTTGTGAAAACTAAGTACCGCAAATACAAAAGTTGTGACAGAATATTATGATACAATGTACTTACGAGGCCAAAGCATTCGTGTTAAAACACAAAGCCAAATATAACGAGAGACTGTAGCCACACGTACATTTCGTTTCAAATGGTTCAAATGGCTCTGAGCACTATGGGACTTAACTTCTGAGGTCATCAGTCTCCTAGAACTTAGGACTACTTAAACCTAACTAACCTAAGGACATCACACACATCCATCCCTGAGGCAGGATTCGAGCCTGCGACCGTAGCGGTCGCGCGGTTCCAAACTGAAGTGCCTAGAACCGCTCGGCCACAGCAGTCGGCTCAAACTTTTAACGCAGAACACTTCATTAGCGCCAAATATTCAATTCGACTGCACGGGTCAGGTCACGTCGCAGAACGAACATGAACTGGGCAGCTCCACACGTTTCATCAACAAATCGGGTTTATAAATCATACACTCCCATGTTACAGGTCAACAAGGATCAAGAACAAAATATCCAAGTGTATCTCACATTATAACATTGAGGATTATGCACATAACTGAATTCAACATATTTTAACACTTGAAATAAGTTATTGAAATTTATTTACAATATTTTTTTTCATGAAGTGTTGGGCTAAATATGAAATATTACCACTTAGACAGAGAGCTTCCGAAGCCTTTTCAAATGAATTGTGTACAATGAGTTCATTAATACTACATTACAGTAGAGCTTTCTGTTGCGTTTACAGAACAATGGGAAGAAATGGGTGAACCCTCATTGTGAATCTTTATTTCTTTAGATTGAATTTGACTTTGCGTATCTTTTCAGTCTATTCTAATATATCGTACATCGCCAAGACGCCCGCGCATATTCCTCCCCTGAATATCTGTTGTAAAAAAAATGGTTCAAATGGCTCTGAGCACTATGGGACTCAACTTCTGACGTCATAAGTCCCCTAGAACTTAGAACTACTTGAACCTAACTAACGTAAGGACATCACACACATCCATACCCGAGGCAGGATTCGAACCTGCGACCGTAGCGGTCGCGCGGTTCCAGACTGTAGCGCCTAGAACCGCTCGGTCACCCTCGCCGGCTATCTGTTTTCATCCCACTGATACCTATTCGGGCACTCCTTACTGTGTCCTATCTGCTCAGACCCACACTCAATTACCGACTGCTTGATTCTCTTAGCCATGGCTGGCAACGTGCAGTGACAAAGCTACTTTTTTAAAATACTGTTCGCCCTTTTGTCTGTGACTTGTGCTGCTGGCTCGGAGCCGATGGCTGTGTGCTTCAGATGGCTGGTGTAGGGGTACACTCGAATCCTGGACCCATTTTCCTTGGACTGGTGATGTGTCGGAGACGAGCTGACGGGTGTGGCACATAGCATTGTGCAACAAAGCCCTGACCCTCGGAGCGTGCATCGACTGTGCTACTGCTGTGCGGGGGTGCTGAGGCGATGACAGCTTGGCTGCTCCGCACTGAAGGAGCAAAGTAAATCCAGGAACTGAGCCCACAACTGCGACAATCTTACATTAGGGTCATCTTAGTGCATATTTGAATTTACAGCTATTATCGCTTTAATGATAAATTGATAAAGTGCTGGAATTGTCTGTGATGCACTAACCACATTTTAAAACAGCGTTCGGTTTACTTCAAGCGCAGCAAACCGAAATAACCTGCCCCAAACACAGATCTTTAAATTTAAATAAACAAAGAATGAGATTTTCACTCTGCAGCGGAGTGTGCGCTGATATGAAACTTCCTGGCAGATTAAAACTGTGTGCCTGACCGAGACTCGAACTCGGGACCTTTGCCATTCGCGGGCAAGTTTCATATCAGCGCACACTCCGCTGCAGAGTGAAAATCTCATTCTGGAAACATCCCCCAGGCTGTGGCTAAGCCATGTCTCCGCAATATCCTTTCTTTCAGGAGTGCTAGTTCTGCAAGGTTCGCAGGAGAGCTTCTGTAAAGTTTGGAGGGTAGGAGACGAGATACTGGCAGAAGTAAAGCTGTGAGGCCGGGCGTGAGTCGTGCTTCGGTAGCTCAGATGGTAGAGCACTTGCCCGCGAAAGGCAAAGGTCCCGAGTTCGAGTCTCGGTCGGGCACACAGTTTTAATCTGCCAGGAAGTTTCATAAATAAACAAAGTTTGTTGTTCTCAAATAACAGTAAACTACGTAGGCCAGTGATAAATTCTGCTATGTAATTAGGCGAATTGCAAAATGCTCGAGCTCCCAATATATAAAAATAAAACAGCTGGAAAATACAGGGTGTTCAAAACGTCTCTCCGCAGTGCCGTATGAATGTTAGCTGCGCGTGCCGTGTGATTGTTCGCCTGCCTGGGTTACTTCACTTCAAGTGGACTCTCCCAACATTCCACTGTTTCGTTTATTTCACCCAGCGTCAGTAGTATCGTTGGTGTGTGACGTTACGTGTTGACGTCAACGTTTAAGCTTACTTCCCCTGTTCGTTTGTTTCGTTTTTGTCACTGTTAAAATGCTAACCATTGGAAACGTGTGTTTTTACTCGAACAAGTGTTCAAAGTTGGCGGAAAATACACCGTGTCAGTTCGTCAAACATTTAATTCAGTTTTCCCAGAGACAACATTCCCACATCGCGATACTGTGCGAGTTTGATTAACAAATTTCGAAGTACGGGTTCAGTGACAGATGCACCGAGAAGTGGCCGTCCAAGCGTTTTGTCTGAGGCTAAGCTACTCGATATTTCCGATAAAATGTCCATGAGTCCGAACGAATCAGTAAGAAAACTCGCCCAGGAAATCAATGATAGTGTCGGAATGGCCCACACAGCTGTAAGGAAAAAATTAGAACTTTTCCCATACAAAGTGACAGTCGTGCGATTACTGAAAAATACTGATCATGGCAAGAGTCTGCATTATTGCCAATGTTTCAGGAATTTCTTTCAACAAAATGGGAGGAATATTCTTAATGAAACTTTATTCACTGATGAGGCTTGGTTTCATTTGTTCGGGTACATGAACTAGCAAAATTCTCGTATATGGAGTACTGCAAATCCATTGCGTATTCATGACGAACCACTTCATTTTGTGAAAATAGGAGGTTGGATTGCAATTTCTAGACGTCGGATTGTGGGTCCCCATATTTTTCAACGAAACAATAAACGCACATCGCTACTGCAGTGATATTCTGTACCCATTCATAGGAGAACTTGTGTTAAGTGAAATACTGAACGGTTATTTTCAACAAGATGGTGCAACCGCGCATACAACTTGTGTTTCAATGTCACTGCTTGCTGATGTTTTTGGTGGTCGCATAATTTCACAGGGACTTTAGCCTCCACGATCGCCTGACCTAGCACCACCTTTCTTCTGGGCTGCAGCGAAAGCAACTGTCTATAAAAACCGTCCAAAATCCATCGATGAACTGAAAACTGCAATATCCACTTTCACTGCTTCTGTTACAGAAGAAATGTTACAGCTTACATGATTAGACGAAGTGAACTGTGTATTCGACAACAGGGGGGACACTTTCAACATTTAATGTGAAAATTTGTAAGTAAAAATGAATATTGAGTAAATTAATAACTTGTATTTCACTGAGTTTCATTTCGGTATATTCACTGCGGCATACGGCACGCGCGGCTAACAATCACACGACACTGCGGAGAGACTTTTTGAACACCCCGTACAAGTGATGTACACAGCTGAGTTGTCCAAATTCTCCCTAACAGACAATAAATGCAACCTGATCGGCGTACGCTGTTATAAACGTAAACACTGTCGAAAATAAGTCAAAGGCGTGGGAAACGCTCTCTGTTCAACTCAGACACAATGAACATAATTAAGTTCTTAATGAGAACTCGGGAAACATTTTAAATTGTTTCCGTGCCGAGACCCAGTCTTCGGACAGAAAATTACATCTGAGTAGGATTACATGGATGCTGGCATACAGAGTTGCGTTAACAGCGCGGTCCAGTAGCTGCCACTGTGGTCACATGTGGGTCACAGTAGCTGATGCTCCAGTGGATTGCGAAGCGAGGATAGCCGCGCTCTGCGGTAAACTGCTCCTCAGGCGGTAATCATTTAAAGTGGAGCGCTGTCACCACACTAGGACGAATCTACTGTGATGGCAACAAATGGATACGATAGTCGTATACACTGATAAACCAAAACATTATGACCACTGCCCAGCGCGACATTGGATGCCTCGTGATGCTACGGGCACGTGACGTGGCAGCAAAAGCACAGGGTGATCAAAAAGTCAGTATAAATTCGAAAACTTAATAAACCACGGAATAATGTAGATAGAGAGGTAAAAACTGACACACATGCTTGGAATGACATGGAGTTTTATTAGAACAAAAAAAAAAAAAAAAACAAAGTACACAAAACGTCTACCGTGATGGGTGAGAGGTACTGCTACCGTGATGTGTGAGAGGTACGCCGATATGTTACACAATCGCATCATCCCCAGCCTGGCTGATAAACACCTGCTGGAACGTACGATGTTTATGCAGGATGGCGCTCCACCCCATATTGCTGGACGCGTGAAAGATCTCTTGCGCGCCTCGTTTGGTGATGATCGTATGCTCAGCCGCCACTTTCGTCATGCTTAGCCTCCCATATCCCCAGACCTCAGTCCGTGCGATTATTGGCTTTGGGGTTACCAGAAGTCGCAAGTGTATCGTGATCGACCGACATCTCTAGGGATGCTGAAAAACAACATCCGACGCCAATGCCTCACCATAACTCCAGACATGCTTTACAGTGCTGTTCACAACATTATTCCTGGCCTACAGCTTTTGTTGAGGAATAATGGTGCACATATTGAGCATTTCCTGTAAAGAACATGATCTTTGCTTTGTCTTACTTTGTTATGCTAATTATTGCTATTCTGATCCTATGAAGCGCCATCTGTCGGAAATTTTTTGAAAGTTTGTATTTTTTTGGTTCTAATAAAACCCCATGTCATTCCAAGCATGTGTGTCAATTTGAACCCTCTATCTACATTATTCCGTGATTTATTCAGTTTTCAAATTTATACTGACTTTTTGATCACCCGGTATGTAAGCGGTTCAGACTAGAGATGGGAAAAACTGTTCTTTTCAGAGATCGGATCAGAACTGTTCACTCCCTGAAATGAACTAGCTCTTTTTCATGACTCACCACTCATTCACAATAGAAAATAAATGGAAGGTACATTGCCCTTTAAACTTGGTTTATTCCAGTACTATACCTGTATTTTAATCTTATTTGATCCTATTTTGAAGTAACACAGATAATGAGTAAGAATTTTGTATTGTTTATTGAAATTTCCACGATATGACAAAGTTTTTGATTATTGATTTATTTTGCACTATCGTGGTTTTTTGGGTGATCGGAAAATGTTGTAACTAGAGATTTACATTAACAATATATTTGGCTATAATGTATTAAAGTTTCATTAACCTCGTACAAATACATCGCAAGCCATATATTTTTAAAGTGAACGTTTCCTTCCGAAGACGCCTAAAATCGCAAAATCCGTACTACAATAAGAAAAAAATATATAAATTTGACTGTAAGACCAAAGTGCTGCATATAGCCTTCTGCAGAATAAAACAAGGAAAATATTGGTGTATCACTTTTGCTATACGTTTATCGGTTCGCTCGTAATTAAAGCGTAAATTCGAGTGACCATAATAAAAAATGCTATAGTAAGAGGAACCGTCAGGAAACTAATCTGATCAGTTTAAACAAATAAAAATGAAATAAAAACAAATGATGTATACATAACATAATTATGTAATATACATAACGGTATTACTACGAAGAACAATACCCAGTAGAGACAAACTCCGATGCAGAGGCGCAGAGTCAAGCAGGTCGAGCCGCGAGCTGTATTACTGCGTGAGCTAAGACCGCAGAGACCAGAGTGACACCTGAGTTGCTTTGCTCAACGCTCTGGCTAGAGTCGAGAACGGTGGGGTGAGCGTTGAGCGGGCGAGTTCCGAGGGTGGGGGGAGCGGTGAGCGGCCACCAGTCACCCGCTCCGAGACAAATCGTCCCCTCTCTTGCGAGCAGGTGGTTGCAAGTAGTTCTTATGTTCTCCGCTAGGAGGCTCTCTGTCCTGTTGCTCGCATCAACTGCCCAGAGGGCAGGACGTGCGACTGAAATGATCGCTGACGGAGTGCGATGGTAAGTTAAGTTGCGCCAGACACTGCACGCGGCAGAGGAAGCAGAGAGGGCATGGCATCCGTGAAACACAAAATCCAATGGGGCACTGCACAATGCAGGCAGCCAAGGCAGAAGCAGGGTAGAGGCCGGCGCTGGCTGTGTTGTGTGGCGTGTAGTGTGCTCTGACCAGCACAGGCCCCACTGGTCTGCTCCGACTCTCTCTCTCTCTCACTCTCTGTCTCTCTCTCTCTCTCTGCTGTGGGAAACGTTTGGAGCTACCGTTCTTTTTTTCTGAATCACTGATTGTTCACTCCTTTGAAAGATTCAACTCTATGAATTAGTTCAGGAGCGGATCCCCCATCTCTAGTTCAGACACGGATGGTGGATCACCCTAGCAAAGATATACTCTGCAAATCCATTGAGATAAGCAAACTTGAAAAAAGCGGCACATTATTATTATGCAGAGCCTGTGAAGGAGTATCTCTTCACAGGACGTGGGTTTCGATGGTTTATCTGCCCTGTAAAGTAAGATACATGGTGACCTGCGGCATCTCTGGTACACTCACAAGTGTTTCGGAGCACAGCGTTCATCGTACACTGTTGAACGTGAAGCTCCATAGCAGACCACCCCTATGTGTTCACATGTCGACCCAACGATACCGTCAGTTACGATTTCAGTGGGTATGGGACAATCAGGATTCGATAGTCGATCAATGGAAACCGGTCAGATCTTTGGGCGAATCACATTTTTGCAACAATTGGTCTACGATCGTCTCCACAAACACTGTCATCGAGGCACGAAACGTGCATTGCGCCGCAGACGTATGCTGTTGGGAGCAGTATTATGCTATGGGAGACACTCTCCTGCGCTTGCATGGGACCTGTCGTAATAACCACACACTGGCAGCTGTAAAGCGCCTGCATCCCTTCATTCATGATGTCTGCCCTGACGGCGATGCCATCTTCCAGCAGTAGAATTGTCTGAGTCTCTGAGCCAGAACCACACTGCAGTGGTATGAGGACCATAATAGTGATGGTTCAAATGGCTCTGAGCACTATGGGACTTAACATCTGAGGTCATCAGTCCCTAGAACTTAGAACTACTTAAACCTAACTAACCTAAGGACATCACACACATCCATGCCCGAGGCAGGATTCGAACCTGCGACCGTAGCGGTCGCGCGGTTCCAGACTGAAGCACGGTTCCAGACTGAAGCACCTAGAACCGCTGGGTCATAAAGGCTGACCATAATAGTGATATCACGTTAAAGTCCTGGTGACAAAATTCGCCTGATGCAAATCCTGTGGAGCCCCTCCACGCTCGATGTGGAGCCCCTCCACCTCCGGAAGGTGATCTCCCGCCCCCTCCCTCTCAAGATGGACCCAGCCCTTCTTAAAGAAGGATTTGTGGCCCTGGGTTTCGGTGTCCAGGCCGTCAAAATCGTGTGGTCATCCAGGAAGCACTGTTTCTCGGCATCCTGATCGACAGTGATGATAACGGAAAAAATATTCCACATCCTCAGTATTGCAGACATTGCTGTGGAAGTCTAACCTCCCCATGCCAAGGGATGGGCGCAATGCTACTGATGCTAAGCCTTGACCATGTGTTGAGATACTGCACGATGCCGTCTCGCTGCGTCAAGTGTGATGGCTCACATCAGAGCTGAGACTGCATAAAGAAAAGGTATGACCCGCAACAGACCTGCAACTGCAGTGTAAAATATGTGGAATGATAATTAAATAGACACACTAGCTGCAAGCAGGCGTTGATACACTTCATTGGGGACATGTTGAAAATGTCTGCGCCGACCGGGACTCGAACCCGGGATCTCCTGCTTACATGGCAGACGCTCTATCCATCTGAGCCACAGCGGGCACAGAGGATAATGCGTCTGCATGGACTTATCCCTTGCACGCTCCCCGTGAGATCCACATTCCCAACATGTCCACAACACTACATTCGTAGTGCGCCTAATAGATGTGGACATGTTGGGAATGTGGATCTCACGGGGAGCGTGCAAGGGATAAGTCCCTGCAGACGCATTATCCTCTGTGCCCGCGGTGGCTCAGATGGATAGAGCGTCTGCAGTGTAAGAAGGAGATCCCGGGTTCGAGTCCCGGTCGGGGCACACATTTTCAACATGTCCCCAATGAAGTGTATCAACGCCTGCTTGCAGCTAGGGTGTCTATTTAATTATCATTTCATTTCGAGCAAAGCTGCATGGTCATCGACGGTAACTGTTCTTTCGAGAACAGATACTACCGTCATATATAGTTTAAAATATGTGGCCAGATACCGTGGCTGCGCTGCCTTTAAACGCCGCCACCTTGGCGGCAGAGCAGCGCCGAAGGTGCAGCCATGCACAGGCTTTGGAGTAATTGCCAGTGGGCTGGCGTCATCCCCCGCCTCCCATTAAGAGGGCTCGCATTGACGATCTGGTCTGCTGCTACGATCACGTTTAACGAGTGGACAAACGTGAGTTTTGCATTTCTCATTTGATCGTCATTTGCATGGTTGTTTGTGGACCAGTTGATTATACTAGGCATGGTGCTATGTACACATCGAAAGAAGGTTTGCATCACCTCGGTTCCGAGAGTTCCGGAACCTGTACCGAAAACTGGAATAGAGATCAACATAATTTCCGCCCTTTTTATTGCTCATGAAAACCATACATTGCATGTTGTACCACCATACAGTGAGACCTTCAGAGGTGGTGGTCCAGATGGCTGTTCACGCCAGTACTTCTGACACCCAATAGCACGTCCTCTTGCATTGATGCATGCCTGTATTTGTTGTGGCATACTATCCACAAGTCCAGATTGTCCCACTCGTCAACGGTGATTCGGCGTAGATCACTCAGAGTGGTTGGTGGCTCACGTCGTCCATAAACAGCCCTTTTCAATCTATTCCAGATATGTTAGATATGGTTCATGTCTGGAGAACATGCTGGTCACTCTAGTCGAGCGGTGTCATTATCCTGAAGGAAGTCACTCACAAGATGTGCACGATTGGAACGTTTTGTCGTCCATGAAGACAAATGCTCGCCAATATGCTGCCGATATGGTTGCAACATCGGTCGCAGGATGGCATTCACGTATCGTACAGCCGTTACGGTGCCTTCTATGACCACCAGCTACGTACGTCGGCCCCACATAAAGCCACCCCAAAACAGCAGGGAACCTCTACTTTACTGCACTGGCTGGACGTGCGTCTAACGCTTTCAGCCTGACCGGGTTGCCTCCAAACACGTCTCTGACGATTGTCTGGTTGAAGACATATGTTACACTCATCGCTGAAGAGAACGTGATGCCAATCTTGAGCGGTCCATTCAGCACGTTGTTGAGCCTATCTGTACCACGCTGCATGGTGTCGTGGTCGTGAAGATGGGCCTCACCATGGACGTCGGGCGTGAAGTTGCGCATCATGCAGCCTATTGCGCACAGTTTGAGTCGTAACACGACGTCCTGTGGTTGCACGAAAAGCATTATTCAACATCATGGCGTTGCTGTCAGGGTTCCTCCGAGCAATAATCCGTAGGTATCGGTCATCCACTGCAGTAGTAGACCTTGGGTGTCCTGAGCCAGGCATGTCATTGACAGTTCCTGTCTCTCTGTATCTCCTCCATGCCCGAACAACATCGCTTTGGTTCACTCCGAGACGCCTGGACACTTCTCTGGTTGAGAGCCCTTTCTGGCGCAATGTAACAATGCGGCCGCGATCTAACCGCGGCATTGACCGTCTAGGCATGATTGAACTACAGACAACAAGAGCCGTGTACCTCCTTCCTGGTAGAACGACTGGTACTGATCGCCTGCCGGACCCGCTCCGCCTAATAGGCGATGCTCATGCATCGTTGTTTACATCTTTGGGCAGGTTTAGTGACATCTGTGAACCGTCAAAGGGGCTGTGTCTGTGGTACAATATCCACAGTCAACGTCTATCTTCAGGCGTTCTGGGAACTGGGATGACGCAAAACTTTTCTTGATGTGTGTATATAACCTGTGTGTTGCGTTTCTGATACTCGTAAGGTGTTGGAGGTGATCTGCAAGCCAGGGTTCAGAAATTCTCCTTACTTTTATTTTTAAGATGTGCGTGTTCGTTGTGTGTTCATAACTTGTTTCGAAGTTATTTCCTGCCCCTGCCTGCGAAGAAATACCATATACATCAGCTCTAAGCTCATACATACTGACACACGTAAAGCCTCTAAGTGTCGCCACTTGCAGTTTGTTCCTTGGACATTCCAACGAGTAAATAATGAATATTGGATCATAAGCAGATAATCCAGTTGCAGAGCTCCGATCAATGGGAATTACTCTGTTCAGACACTGGGTCGAATATATGGATAAACGTATGGTGCCTGCTGTATAGTGAGTTGGCCCAAGTGAGAACAGCATGAGATTTGAGCAGGAAAGTATACACCTGGAATTTGAATCGGAAGGACAGTTGTCTATAAATTTTATAGTATCATGCGTGATTTACCAGCCAGTAGTGATGTCTAAAAATTTTGTGCAGGAGCAGGGCTCGAATTAGGATTTGCCGCATTGCATGAGCAGTTGCCTTAACCACTCCCGTTATCGCTCATCAAACCGTATGTGTCACTATCGTGGTCTACTTATTTCATCACCTAATCCTCTCAACCTTACTTGGATTCCCACAACAGGGAGAATGAGACAAGTCTAGATGGCCATACAACCATAACAATACTAGTCTCGATACATCACTGATGTACAGCTACTGAACTAGCGTCTGATACGCAACACGTGGGGTGAGGAAAGCTCCCAGCAGGAGAAAGCACAAGTAGTAAGTGCAAGGAGGGTGCGCGACAGGGAGTGAACATCACTATGATAGGCTCCCCAGCGGATTAGTGTAGCGGTCCGGTGTGCCGGCCAGCCAGTAGATGGTTTTTGCGGCGGTTTTCCATCTACCTCGGCGAATTGCAGCTGATTCCCTTTATCCCGCCTCGGTTACACTGTCTATATCGGCGATTGCTGCGCTAACACTGTCTCCACGAAAGTGTACACCATAATTACTCTACCACACAAACATTGGAGTTACACTCGTCTGGTATGAGGCGTTCCCAGGACGGGGTGGGGGTGGTGGTGGTGGTGGTGGGGGGGGGGGGGGATGGACTGCTGTGGCCTGCTGTGGGGTTGTGAACCACTGTTTACGGCGAGACGAAGCCTCTCCATCGTTTCTAGGTCCCCGTTTTAATACACAGTACACAGTGCTTGGCTTGTTTAAGACGTTGATATTGAAATTGTAACATTAAAACTAAGGTCATATTTATACGCTCCTGGAAATGGAAAAAAGAACACATTGACACCGGTGTGTCAGATCCACCATACTTGCTCCGGACACTGCGAGAGGGCTGTACAAGCAATGATCACACGCACGGCACAGCGGACACACCAGGACCCGCGGTGTTGGCCGTCGAATGGCGCTAGCTGCGCAGCATTTGTGCACCGCCGCCGTCAGTGTCAGCCAGTTTGCCGTGGCATACGGAGCTCCATCGCAGTCTTTAACACTGGTAGCATGCCGCGACAGCGTGGACGTGAACCGTATGTGCAGTTGACGGACTTTGAGCGAGGGCGTATAGTGGGCATGCGGGAGGCCGGGTGGACGTACCGCCGAATTGCTCAACACGTGGGGCGTGAGGTCTCCACAGTACATCGATGTTGTCGCCAGTGGTCGGCGGAAGGTGCACGTGCCCGTCGACCTGGGACCGGACCGCAGCGACGCACGGATGCACGCCAAGACCGTAGGATCCTACGCAGTGCCGTAGGGGACCGCACCGCCACTTCCCAGCAAATTAGGGACACTGTTGCTCCTGGGGTATCGGCGAGGACCATTCGCAACCGTCTCCATGAAGCTGGGCTACGGTCCCGCACACCGTTAGGCCGTCTTCCGCTCACGCCCCAACATCGTGCAGCCCGCCTCCAGTGGTGTCGCGACAGGCGTGAATGGAGGGACGAATGGAGACGTGTCGTCTTCAGCGATGAGAGTCGCTTCTGCCTTGGTGCCAATGATTGTCGTATGCGTGTTTGGCGCCGTGCAGGTGAGCGCCACAATCAGGACTGCATACGACCGAGGCACACAGGGCCAAAACCCGGCATCATGGTGTGGGGAGCGATCTTCTACACTGGCCGTACACCACTGGTGATCGTCGAGGGTACACTGAATAGTGCACGGTGCATCCAAACCGTCATCGAACACATCGTTCTACCATTCCTAGACCGGCAAGGGAACTTGCTGTTCCAACAGGACAATGCACGTCCGCATGTATCCCGTGCCACCCAACGTGCTCTAGAAGGTGTAAGTCAACTACCCTGGCCAGCAAGATCTCCGGATCTGTCCCCCATTGAGCATGTTTGGGACTGGATGAAGCGTCGTCTCACGCGGTCTGCACGTCCAGCACGAACGCTGGTCCAACTGAGGCGCCAGGTGGAAATGGCATGGCAAGCCGTTCCACAGGACTACATCCAGCATCTCTACGATCGTCTCCATGGGAGAATAGCAGCCTGCATTGCTGCGAAAGGTGGATATACACTGTACTAGTGCCGACATTGTGCATGCTCTGTTGCCTGTGTCTATGTGCCTGTGGTTCTGTCAGTGTGATCATGTGATGTATCTGACCCCAGGAATGTGTCAATAAAGTTTCCCCTTCCTGGGACAATGAATTCACGGTGTTCTTATTTCAATTTCCAGGAGTGTATTAAGAAAATGGCAAGAAGTAATATGCTACCATCTAGAAGAAATCATTGAGGTAAAAATAAATTAAGTAAACTGCGAGATAGTTCAGACAGAAGACAACAGCAGAGAGAATGGGTGATGAATGGGGGGAAGAGGTGCAAAGCGGGGAGCAGGGGCAGTTAAGGCACTCATTACATGTAATTTTATAGACATCACAGTTAGTGAAACGATCTTGTTGTGTTATGACAGAACGAAGTAATTTTTGCTCCAGGCTATTGTTTATAATGCAAGCAAATCTGCAGCCATATTTATTGTTCAATAGTTTATTTATCCCGTGCAATACATTTCCTAGAACAGGTGCAGAAACAATCTTATCACTACTCTCACTTCCTCTTTTCAAGCTGCTGTTGCCTATATTATCAGCCGACCTTGGGTCATATACATTATTAATTGCAGTGGATTTAATTATGGAAATTTCTTATTGAAAACAACGCTGTTCTAAAGGAGCGTGAACTGCACGATGTTTTGCAGAGTAGAAAAAAACTGTTTTGTGGGTGGCATCAGCAGGCTGGGATGTTATCTGCAAAAGTGGGTTTCCAGAAAATGTCAAAGCTGATTTTGTTCTTGAGTAACCTTTGTCTGAAATCTAGGAAATTAAATTCTGAAATAAGCTCTTTATTTATTTTTGTATTTATTAATTATTAGTGTTATAATTTTAATTGTAATGTCTTAACTAAATCTAGCATAATAATGTTAATTCACTTCGCACACCCTCTTTGCGCTGACTACTTAATGCCTTGCCGTGCCAGAAGCTTTCCTTAGCCAATATATATATATATATATATATATATATATATATATATATATATATATATATATATATATATATATATATATATATATTAAAATGCTCCCACTGTTAACCAGTTTAGGTTGCCACTGCTTCCTTCTGAAGAAGACGTTTTTATGAGTCAAATAAACCTTCCATTATGCTACTGACTGGCTGTTTATTGCTTCTTCAACAACAGGTAAAGACATTTGCATAGGATAGAAAGGATAAAATAGCATGGATAACTACATCACACTAATTCTTCGACTGTGGGACGTGATCTGTGTTAGATTCAGCAACATTATTAATTTCTGTGTAGTTCATTTTTTTAAGTTTCTTCATCAAACTTCCCTAAATAGTCCGTCTTTGTTTCCCACTCTCATTTTGCCACATATTAATCCACTGCCTCTCTTCAGCCACTTATACGAATGTAGATTCCAGATAGATAAAAAACCACAGCTGTCACAATGGGCAAGTTATTTATAATTACAGAGCTAATGTGGCAAGTGAGTTACATGCTGAAACAATTATGAGCACAGATGCGAGGACGAATTGAATCAGTGCCTTCTAACGAACTACAAACCCAGCTGGTTAGTACATCTTGCAAACCGAAAATCCTCACTATTTTAGTGGAATGGGTGGATATTACAGTTCATTTTCATTGTGATTTTTTCATTGCCTTTTATGTTAATACCTTACTCATGAAAAAGGCAACTAAAATTTTGCCATGTTTCTGTTTCAGTTACTGACATAGTGACGACTGCATACTTTATATATTACATTATCGAGGCTATCTGTAACATAATTCTCCTCCATGGAATCGTCAAGGTAAAGTGTCTATAGAAATACATTATACTCGTCAGAAACCGAATTCTGTTTAACTTTTTGAAAATTTTGTTCCATTCTTGTTTTTTACGATGAGATAATGTTATTGTATTTATCTATGTTATTATTATAACTGATAACTCTAAGTACTACCAGGACTATACCGAATCTGGCCCAGTTATTTACGACCTGTCACCCTCATCTCCCATTGTCAATGATTCATGACACCCTCTCCCCATCCTCTCTGCCCTGCAACATTCCCCTCCCACATACCTTTAAGACAGTTGTCTAATTTACAAATGTAAGACACTTATCCTTAGCAGTGACTTAATTAGGATATTTTTCCCATTATGTCAGACACAATATGGCTCCCACTCTTAAGTCACAATCCAACGTAGTACACTTATGTTAAGTATAAAGTAGTGTAAAATTCAAAACTGTTTTCTTGTTAAAACGGTCATTATACTGTTTTATTAGATTATTTAAACACTGTAACTGTGAACATTGTTAAACATCAGCCACAGACTTATTATTTACATCAAAATGTAGAGGACAGCCATGGCAAGTAGCTCACCATCTACTTTTGCTTGCACGCGATGTGTGTGCGTGTGTGGGGACGCGGGGGGGGGGGGGGGGCAGGAGGTTAATTTATGATAGGTTGTCGTGTGTGTAACACTATCATCAGAACTAAAAGTGGCGTAGAGAATTTACTTAATGTGTAAAGGAGCAGTATCTGTTCATTTTCAAACAAAGAATATTCCTGCCACAAAACAATTACACTGAGCAATTGTTAGGTTCATTTTTTAAACAGAGTACACTCTTGTGGTGTAACAGTTACACTGTGTAGGTGTAGGGTTCATTTTTCAAATATAATATACTCTTGCTACATAAAAATTACTTTGGAAGTACAGGTTTGATATTTTAAACAAATTACATTGATAGTCCCTGGTTATAAGTTTCATGTTTCATAATTACAACTGCTCCCACACATATGTGGTATAGGGGTAGCGTCTTTGATTCATAATCAAAACGTCTTCGGTCCCGGGTTCGATCCCCGCCACTGCCTAAATTTTGACAAATAATCAGCATTGGCGGCCGAAGACTTCCGGCATAAGAAGTCAGCCTCATTCTGCCAACGGCCTTGTCAAAGAGGGAGGAGCAGCGGATAGAGGTTCAGGGCACTCTCTTGTCCTAGGGGTGGGAAATTGCCCCTAAAGGCGGAAGAATCAGCAATGATCAACGACATGAGGATGCAGAAGGTAATGTAAACCACTGCATTAAAGACACGTAACGTGTATCCACAGGAAATGTGGCCTGTAATTGAAGAAGTGTCATGTTGATCTCTCCATTGGCAAAAGATTCCGGAATAGTCCCCCATTCGGATCTCCGGGAGGGGACTGCCAAGGGGGAGGTTACCATGAGAAAAAGATTGAATAATCAACGAAAGGATAACGTTCTACGAGTCGGGGCGTGGAATGTCAGAAGCTTGAAAATGGTAGGGAAACTAGAAAATGTGAAAAGGGAAATGCAAAGGCTCAATCTAGATATAGTAGGGGTCAGTGAAGTGAAGTGGAAGGAAGACAAGGATTTCTGGTCAGATGAGTATCGGGTAATATCAACAGCAGCAGAAAATGGTATAACAGGTGTAGGATTCGTTATGAATAGGAAGGTAGGAAAGAGGGTGTGTTACTGTGAACAGTTCAGTGACCGGGTTGTTCTAATCAGAATCGACAGCAGGCCAACACCGACAACGATAGTTCAGGTATACATGCCGACGTCGCAAGCTGAAGATGAACAGATAGAGAAAGTGTATGAGGATATTGAAAGGGTAATGCAGTATGTAAAGGGGGACGAAAATCTAATAGTCATGGGCGACTGGAATGCAGTTGTAGAGGAAGGAGTAGAAGAAAAGGTTACAGGAGAATATGGGCTTGGGACAAGGAATGAAAGAGGAGAAAGACTAATTGAGTTCTGTAACAAGTTTCAGCTAGTAATAGCGAATACCCTGTTCAAGAATCACAAGAGGAGGAGGTATACTTGGAAAAGGCTGGGAGATACGGGAAGATTTCAATTAGATTACATCATGGTCAGACAGAGATTCCGAAATCGGATACTGGACTGTAAGGCGTACCCAGGAGCAGATATAGACTCAGATCACAATATAGTAGTGATGAAGAGTAGGCTGAAGTTCAGGAAGAATCAATACGCAAAGAAGTGGGATACGGAAGTACTAAGGAATGACGAGATACGTTTGAAGTTCTTTAACGCTATAGATACAGCAATAAGGAATAGCGCAGTAAGCAGTACAGTTGAAGAGGAATGGACATCTCTAAAAAGGGGGATCACAGAAGATGGGAAGGAAACCGTAGGTACAAAGCAGGTAGCTGCGAAGAAACCATGGGTAACAGAAGAAATACTTCAGTTGATTGATGAAAGGAGGAAGTACAAACATGTTCCGGGAAAATCAGGAATACAGAAATACAAGTCGCTGAGGAATGAAATAAATAGGAAGTGCAGGAAAGCTAAGACGAAATGGCTGCAGGAAAAATGTGAAGACATCGAAAAAGATATGATTGTCGGAAGGACAGACTCAGCATACAGGAAAGTCAAAACAACCTTTGGTGACATCAAAAGCAACGGTGGTAACATTAAGAGTGCAACGGGAATTCCACTGTTAAATGCAGAGGAGAGAGCAGATGGGTGGAAAGAATACATTGAAAGCCTCTATGAGGGTGAAGATTTGTCTGATGTGATAGAAGAAGAAACAGGAGTCGATTTAGAAGAGATAGGGGATCCAGTATTAGAATCGGAATTTAAAAGAGCTTTGGAGGACTTACGGTCAAATGAGGCAGAACGGATAGATAACATTCCATCAGAATTTCTAAAATCATTGGGGGAAGTGGCAACTAAACGACTATTCACGTTGGTGTGTAGACTATATGAGTCTGGCGACATACCATCTGACTTTCGGAAAAGTATCATCCACACAATTCCGAAGACGGCAAGAGCTGACAAATGCGAGAATCATCGCACAATCAGCTTAACAGCTCATGCATCGAAGCTGCTTACAAGAATAATATACAGAAGAATGGAAAAGAAAATTGAGAATGCGCTAGGTGACGATCAGTTTGGCTTTAGGAAAAGTAAAGGGATGAGAGAGGCAATTCTGACGCTACGGCTAATAATGGAAGCAAGGCTAAAGAAAAATCAAGACACTTTCATAGGATTTGTCGACCTGGAAAAAGCGTTCGACAATAGAAAATCGTGCAAGCTGTTCGAGATTCTGAAAAAAGTAGGGGTAAGCTATAGGGAGAGACGGATCATATACAATATGTACAACAACCAAGAGGGAATAATAAGAGTGGACGATCAAGAACGAAGTGCTCGTATTAAGAAGGGTGTAAGACAAGGCTGTAGCCTTTCGCCCCTACTCTTCAATCTGTACATCGAGGAAGCAATGATGGAAATAAAAGGAAGGTTTAGGAGTAGAATTAAAATACAAGGTGAAAGGATATCAATGATACGATTCGCTGATGACATTGCTGTCCTGAGTGAAAGTGAAAAGAATTAAATGATCTGCTGAACGGAATGAACAGTCTAATGAGTACACAGTATGGTTTGAGAGTAAATCGGAGAAAGACGAAGGTAATGAGAAGTAGTAGAAATGAGAACAGCGAGAAACTTAACATCAGGATTGATGGTCGCGAAGTCAATGAAGTTAAGGAATTCTGCTACCTAGGCAGTAAAATAACCAATGACGGACGGAGCAAGGAGGACATCAAAAGCAGACTCGCTATGGCAAAAAAAGGCGTTTATGACCAAGAGAAGTCTACTAATATCAAATACCGGCCTTAATTTGAAGAAGAAATTTCTGAGGATGTACGTCTGGAGTACAGCATTGTATGGTAGTGAAACATGGACTGTGGGAAAACCGGAACAGAAGAGAATCGAAGCATTTGAGATGTGGTGCTATAGACGAATGTTGAAAATTAGGTGCACTGATAAGGTAAGGAACGAGGAGGTTCTACGCAGAATCGGAGAGGAAAGGAATATGTGGAAAACACTGATAAGGAGAAGGGACAGGATGATAGGACATCTGCTAAGACATGAGGGAATGACTTCCATGGTACTAGAGGGAGCTGTAGAGGGCAAAAACTGTAGAGGAAGACAGAGATTGGAATACGTCAAGCAAATAATTGAGGACGTAGGTTGCAAGTGATACTCTGAAATGAAGAGGTTAGCACAGGAAAGGAATTCGTGGCGGGTCGCATCAAACCAGTCAGTAGACTGATGACCAAAAAAAAAAATATATCAGAGTAGTATCTAAGTATCTCGGACGCAGGGAAGTTTTACTTAAATAAAAATAATGCATTTGGTAGGCTTGGTCCCACAAAACAGCGGTGGCTGCATAAGGTTATGAGTCGTGCACAGCACTCCAGTCATTTTGGATGCTGCCATACATGTGCGTCACACAGACAATGCCGGTGACAGACTGTCTCAGCTCCCTTACCACACTAGCGCCATCAGCGCTGATTTAGCACCCTGTATTTTTTGCTTCCATTATGATGAGTCATTTACCAGATACCGAAGATTATCACACACTTTTCACACTCCAAGAAGTGATTCTGAAAATTCAGTTTTCTGCCTCGTTATGGAGTCTGGGGTTCAGTTCACATTTGGTGTCAAACATATTAAGCTATTATACACAGATTCCATCTGTTCTACTTGTTGTATGTCCTCTCATGAGTGGTGCATGGATCAATAACTTCCTGCACTTAAGAGGATGATAACCATGCATTGCTTAGTGTCTTTCCTGCTCTAAACAACATCTGCACATACACACAAAGAGGGCAAAATGCCATGAGTATCCTCTACAACAGTGTTTAGGCCACTCTCTGGGAGAGTCAGATACTCCGTTTTGTTGCCAGAATAGTTAGAATACGGAGAAAATCTAATAAAGAGGCTGCCTACAGTACACGTGCTAGTCTTCTTTTAGGGTATTGGTGCATCTTATGGAATCCTAGCCAGAAAGATCTGACAGTTCTTTAGAGAAGGACATTACCAGTTTAGCTACTCATCCTTACCTGATTCATACTTGTGCTATCTCTGCTATTCACAATAGATAACACTGAATGCTCCATAAAGCTGTTCCCAGACAATGCTATTGTCTGTATGAAGACTACATCAACAATCTCATATGGAACACACAAAGGCTAACTTAGAGGATGTGGTGGCGAGCACTTCTGGTACCTCTATCGTTTAATCCTCGCCCCTACTCCATTGGCGAATGGTACTTAGAGGAATGATTATTGGTAAACCTCTGTATTAGCTCTAATTTCTCCGATTTTCTTGTTGTCATTTAGTGACTTACGTGCAAGGAGGTAATATGTAGCCCAACTGTTCCCGGAATTCACTGTCTTGGAATTTATGCAATAAAATTTCTCTGTGAGGTACATCTTTCTTGTAGCATCTATTACAAGTGTTTGTTTAGCCTCTCTGTAACGCTCTCGTGCTGACTAAACGATCATTTATGTGCTGCTCTGCGTTGTGTCTTGTATTCCTCTTCTATTAATGTATCTGTTAAAGGTGCAAGACTTACGTGCAAGGAGGTAATATGTAGCCCAACTGTTCCCGGAATTCACTGTCTTGGAATTTATGCAATAAAATTTCTCTGTGGGGTACATCTTTCTTGTAGCATCTATTACAAGTGTTTGTTTAGCCTCTCTGTAACGCTCTCGTGCTGACTAAACGATCATTTATGTGCTGCTCTGCGTTGTGTCTTGTATTCCTCTTCTATTAATGTATCTGTTAAAGGTGCAAGACTGACGAGCTTTACTGAAAAATCCGTTGAAGAAGCGCTTAGTAAGGCAGTTTGTTAGTGGGTGAATTACATTTCCGTAAGATTCTTCCAATGAATACGAAGCTGGCATTTGCTTTTTCTACATTTTTTTAAGTGGTTGTACCACGTTAGAACACTCCAGATGGTTCCTTCCAGGTGTCTTACGGCTGTACTGTTTCAAGTGATTCGTCGTCAATGGTAATTGTACAGTACTGGATTCTTCGCCTATTTATCTTTACTGCATTACATTTTTTTACACTCGCAGTCTCTGTACCAATCACTGATCATGTTGATACAGGGTGACAATTATTCACCTATATGAAAAAAAAACGTACACTCATGCTCATAAATTGAGGATAACTGCAGAATGTTGTGCCACACAACGTGACACTACACGGAACTGGCGCTAATAGCATAGGCACATAGGGAACACACACGACACAGATCTGTAAGTCCACGGTATTGGCGATAAGTTGAGAAAACCGTCCCGAAACACATGTGCTACAAAACGCCACTGTTTCCTGCGCATGTACCCCGACATCCATATGTGATATGATCACCATGCACACGTACACAGGCCGCAAAACTGGTTGGCATACTCTGGATCAGGTGGTCGAGCAGCTGCTGCGGCATAGCCTCCGATTCTTGCACCAGTGCCTGTCGGAGCTCCTGAAGTGTCCTAAGGGTATGAAGACGTGCAGAGGTACGTCGACCGTGAGCACCTCAGACGTGCTCGATGGTGTTTAGGTCTGGAGAGCAGGCAGGCCACTCCATTCGCCGGATATCTTCTGTTTCAAGGTACTCCTCCGCGATGGCAGCTCGATGGGGCCGTGCGTTATCATCCATCAGGAGGAAGGTGGGACCCACTGCACCCCTGAAAAGGCGGACATACTGGTGCAAAATGACGTCCCGATACACCTGTCCTGTTACTGTTCCTCTATCAAAGACATGCAGGGGTGTACGTGCACCAATCATAATCCCACCTTCAGGATATTAAAGGGTTGGTAGCTGGTTCCTGGTTCACGCCAGATGAAAACCCGGCGAGAATCACTGTTCAGACTATATCTGGACTCCTCTGCTGTGAACATAACCTGGGACGACTGTTCCAATGACCATACACTGTGTTCTTGACACCAGGCTTTACGGGCTCTCCTGTGACCAGGGGTCAGTGGAATGCACCTTGCAGGTGTTCGGGCGAATAAACCATGTCTGTTCAGTCCTCTGTAGACTGTATGTCTAGAGATTGGATTGGATTGTTTGGGGGAAGAGACCAAACAGCGAGGTCATCGGTCTCATCAGATTAGGGGAGGACGGGGAAGGAAGTCGACCGTGCCCTTTCAAAGGAACCATCCAGGCATTTGCCTGGAGCGATTTAGGGAAATCACGGAAAACCTAAATGAGGATGGCCAGACGCGGGATTGAAACGCCGTCCTCCCGAATGCGATATGTCTAGAGAAAACTGTTCCAGTGGCTGCGGTAAGGTCCCGTACTCCGTGGCCGTCTGCGGGCACTGATGGTGAGATATCGGTCTTCTTGTGGTGTTGTACACTGTGGACGTCCTGTACTGTAGCACCTGGACACGTTTCCTGTCTGCTGGAATCGTTCCCATAATCCTGAGATCACATTTTGTGGCACACGGAGGGCCCTTGCTACGACCTGCTGTGTTTGACCAGCCTCCAGTCGCCCTAGTACATCAATATGTGTTCTTTGAGCCATTTTCAACACACAGTCACCATTAGCGCGTTTGAAAACGGCTGCACACTTACTCGCTGCACCGTACTCTGACATGCACCAACACACCTCTGCGCATGTGGACTGCTGCCAGCGCCACCATGCGATGACGTGATTTAAACCCGCAATCCGACCACCAGAGCGTTGTTTCACCATGCATCAGCATTATCGTTAATTTATGAGCATGAGTGTAGATGAGTTACAAACTACGGCGTGCACACACTTTATTCAACACGTAGATGTCACTACAGATATTCGGATTTAGCTTATGACACGTTCGATATGCCTGCCATCATTGGCGATGATTTTAAGCGGACGAATAGCGAAATTCTGCATAACCTGGTAAAGTGTCGGAACATTGATGCTGTCGATGATCTTCTGAATGGCTGTTTTCATCTCAGTAATGCTTTTTGGGTTATTGCTGTACACCTTGTCTTTAACATAGCCCCATGTTTTCAGATCCGGAGAGTATGGTGACCAATCGAGGCCCATGCCAATGGCCCCTGAGTACCCCAGAGGTAGAATGCGGTCCCCAAAGTGCTCCTCCTGGACATAAAAAACTCCCTGCTTCGATGGTGTCGAGCTCCGTCTTGCATGAACCGCATCTTGTCGAGATCATGGTCACTTTTGATAATGAGGATGGCATTATCTTCCAAAACCTTCACGTACCGTTCGGTAGCGACCGTGCCATCAAGGAATAACGCACCGATTATTCTGTGACTGGACATTGCATATCACACAGTCACCCAATGAGGATGAAGAGACTTCTCGGCATAATGGGAATTAGTATGGTTTGGTGTAGCGACGAAGCCAACTTTCGTTTGGATAAGTTTGTCAATAACCAAAACTGGCCCATTTGGGGTACTGAGAATCCGCTTTCCGAGATCGAGAAGGCTGTTCATCCTCAACGGGTGACAGTATGTTGTGCTGTGTCCACTCACGGAATAGCCGGTGCGATATCCCGTCTTGCATATCCTCGCACAAATGGAAAAATAGCTGACATCGAAACAAGTGTCCAAGGAATAGAAAAGCATCTGGAATCACTCAACAGAGGAAACTCCACTGGACCTGACGGGATACCAATTCGATTCTACACAGAGTACGCGAAAGAACTTGCCCCCCTTCTAACAGCCGTGTACCGCAAGTCTCTAGAGGAACGGAAGGTTCCAAATGATTGGAAAAGAGCACAGGTAGTCCCAGTCTTCAAGAAGGATCGTCGAGCACATGCGCAAAACTATAGACCTATATCTCTGACCTCGATCTGTTGTAGAATTTTAGAACATGTTTTTTGCTCGAGTATCATGTCGTTTTTGGAAACCCAGAATCTACTATGTAGGAATCAACATGGATTCCGGAAACAGCGATCGTGTGAGACCTAACTCGTTTTATTTGTTCATGAGACCCAGAAAATATTAGATACAGGCTCCCAGGTAGATGCCATTTTCCTTGACTTCCGGAAGGCGTTCGATACTGTTCCGCACTGTCGCCTGAAAAACAAAGTAAGAGCCTACGGAATATCAGACGAGCTGTGTGGCTGGGTTGAAGAGTTTTTAACTAACAGAACACAGCATGTTGTTATCAATGGAGAGACGTCTACAGACGTTGAAGTAACCTCTGGCGTCCTACAGGGGAGTGTTATGGGAACATTGCTTTTCACAATATATATAATTGACCTAGTAGATAGTGTCGGAAGTTCCATGCGGCTTTTCGCGGATGATGCTGTAGTATACAGAGAAGTTGCAGCATTAGAAAATTGTAGCGAAATGCAGGAAGATCTGCAGCGGATAGGCACTTGGTGCAGGGAGTGGCAACTGTCCCTTAACATAGACAAATGTAATGTATTGCGAATACATAGAAAGAAGGATCCTTTATTGTATGATTATATGATAGCGGAACAAACACTGGTAGCAGTTACTTCTGTAAAATATCTGGGAGTATGCGTGCGGAACGATTTGAAGTGGAATGATCATATAAAATTAATTGTTGGTAAGGCGGGTGCCAGGTTGAGATTCATTGGGAGAGTCCTTAGAAAATGTAGTCCATCAACAAAGGAGGTGGCTTACAAAACACTCGTTCGACCTATACTTGAGTATTGCTCATCAGTGTGGGATCCGTACCAAATCGGGTTGACGGAGGAGATAGAGAAGATCCAAAGAAGAGCGGCGCGTTTCGTCACAGGGTTATTTGGTAAGCGTGATAGCGTTACGGAGATGATTAATAAACTCAAGTGGCAGACTCTGCAAGAGAGGCGCTCTGCATCGCGGTGTAGCTTGCTGTCCAGGTTTCGAGAGAGTGCGTTTCTGGATGAGGTATCGAATATATTGCTTCCCCCTACTTATACCTCCCGAGGAGATCACGAATGTAAAATTAGAGAGATTAGAGCACGCACGGAGGCTTTCAGACAGTCGTTCTTCCCGCGAACCATACGCGACTGGAACGGGAATGGGAGGTAATGACAGTGGCACGTAAAGTGCCCTCCGCCACACACCGTTGGGTGGCTTGCGGAGTATAAATGTAGATGTAGATGTAGATATTCCTTGATGGCACGGTCGCTACCGAATGGTACCTGAAGGTTTTGGAAGATGATTTCATCCCCATTATCCAAAGTGACCCTGATTTCGACAAGATGTTGTTCATTCGAAACGGAGCTCGACCCCATCGAAGCAGGAGAGAGTTGATGTTCTGGAGGAACACTTTGTGGCACCCAGAGGCTACTGGCATGGGCCTCGATTGGCCGCAATTTTTTTCGGATCTGAGCACATGCGACTCCTTTTTTGGGGGCTATATTAAACACAAGGTGTACACCAATACCCCCAAAAGCATTGCTGAGCTGAAAACAGCCATTCAGAAGGTCAAGACAGCATCGTTGTTCCGACACTTCATAGAGTCATGCAAAATTTCGGTAGTCATCTGCACCACATCATCGCCAATGATGGCAGGTATATCGAACATGTCATAACCTAAATCTGAATATCTGTAGTGTGTGCACGCCGTAGTTTGTAACTAATTACCTTTTTTTTTCATGTAACTCAATAGCTGTCACTCCGTATCTCCCTTAGGTACAAGCGTAATGTTGGGAGTAGCGACAACACGAAACCTTTTCAATTGCACATCAGATTCTACACTTCCGGTTGGTTTCCCAACAGCGACATTTATCGGTTTCTGCAGTATGAAAGGCTGGGTCTCTTACATTACACCATCCTGCTTAGTTTCTTCTTCCACAGATACATCCTCCGGTAATGGTGTATTTCGTAACTGGTGTTGAAGAATTTCGTCCGTCCTTTTCGAATCCGAATAACACTCCCGAAATGCAGTTTTAATCATCTGCCCAATGTCCGCGGTATCATTCATGGCAAGGCAAATAACTTGCCACCGCTCGTTTGCACTACATGTTTACAATATCAAGTAAAGACTTGAAAGACACTCGTCTGCTAAATATACACAACTAGCGATTGTGTGCAGCGCACCGCCTAATACATCCGAACTCCACGACAGACGGAAGTAAACTGCTAAACAGATATTTTGGAATCTATAATAAACGAAATATTTGTTCATCAGTTTATTTTCTTCTGTTGCGGAGTTCTGACACCTGCATCTCAGCCGCAACCACAGCCCCCTCACACATCTGCGCAACATTCGCAGCAGAATGCAGTTGCTCCGACCCACACGCTTCGCCATGGAGAGTGATACAACGGCCAGCAACTAGGAGATACGAATACCACAACACCATAGTCACTCGATGCCAAACGAGTATGATGTCACACCCTTCTTCAGTAATCCCTTTCCTCCACATTACCACAGACATCCGGAAAAATACACTACTGGCCATTAAAATTGCTACACCAAGAAGAAATGCAGATGATAAACGGGTATTCATTCGACAAATATATTATACTAGAACTGACATGTGATTACATTTTCACGCAATTTGGGTGCATAGATCCTGAGAAATCAGTACCCAGAACAACCACCTCTGGCCGTAATAACGGCCTTGATACGCCTGGGCAATGAGTCAAACAGAGCTTGGATGGCGTGTACAGGTACAGCTGCCCATGCAGCTTCAACACGATACCACAGTTCATCAAGAGTAGTGACTGGTGTATAGTGACGAGCCAGTTGCTCGGCCACCATTGACAAGACGTTTTCAATTGGTGAGAGATTTGGAGAATGTGCTGGCCAGGGCAGCAGTCGAACATTTTCTGAATCCAGAAAGGCCCGTACAGCACCTGCAACATGCGGTCGTGCATTATCCCGCTGAAATGTAGGGCTTCGCAGGGATCGAATGAAGGGTAAAGCCACGGGTCGTAACACATCTGAAATGTAACGTCCACTGTTCAAAGTGCCGTCAATGCGAACAAGAGGTGACCGAGACGTGTAACCAATGGCACCCATACTATAACGCCGGGTGATACGCCAGTATGGCGATGAATACACGCTTCCAATGTGCGTTCACCGCGATGTCGACAAACACGGATGTGACCATTATGATGCTGTAAACAGAACCTGGATTCATCCGAATAAATGACGTTTTGCCATTCGTGCCCAAAAGGTTCGTCGTTGCGTGCACCATCTCAGGCGCTCCTGTTTGTGATGCAGCATCAAGGGTAACCGCAGCCATGGTCTCCGAGCTGATAGTCCATGCTGCAGCAAACGTCGTCGAACTGTTCGTGCAGATGGTTGTCGTCTTGCAAAGGTCCCCATCTGTTGACTCAGGGATCGAAACGTGGCTGCACGATCCGTTACAGCCATGCGGATAATATGCCTGTCATCTCGACTGCTAGTGATAAGAGGCCGTTGGGATCCAGCACAGCGTTCCGTATTACCCTCCTGATCCCACCGATTCCGTATTCTGGTAACAGTCATTGGATCTCGACCAACGCGAGCGGCAATGTCGCGATACGATGAACCGCAATCGCGATAGGCTACAATCCGACTTTTATCAAAGTCGGAAACGTGATGGTACGCATTTCTCCTCCTTACACGAGGCATCACAACAACGTTTCACCAGGCAACGCCGGTCAACTACTGTTTGTGTATGAGAAATCGGTTGGAAACTTTCCTCATGTCAGCAAGTTGTAGGTGTCGCCACCGGGCCCAGCCTTGTATGAATGGTCCAAAAAGCTAATCATTTGCATATCACAGCATCTTCTTCCTGTCGTTTAAATTTCACGTCTGTAGCACGTCATCTTCGTGGTGTAGCAATTTTAATGGCCAGTAGTGTATGTCCATATACTGAAGTGACAAAAGTCATGGGATAGCGAATGCGGTGGTATCGCGTACACAAGGTAGAAGAGGGCAGTGCATTGGTACAGCTATCGTAGGGGCTCAGGTGATTCATGTGAAAAGGTTTCCGACGTGATTATGGCTGCCGGCGCTGTTGGCCGAGCGGTTCTAGACGCTTCAGTCTGGAACCGATTGACCGCTACGGTCGTAGGTTCGAATCCTGCCTCGGAAATGGATGTGTGTGATGTCAGGTTAGTTTGGTTTAAGTAGTTCTAGGTTCTAGGGGACTGATGACTTCAAATGTTAAGTCCCATAGTGATCAGAGCCATTTGAACCAATTGATTATGGCTGCCGGCTTTGTTGGCCGAGCGGTTCTAGGCGCTTCAGTCTGGAACTGATTGACCGCTACGGTCGTAGGTTCGAATCCTGCCTCGGAAATGGATGTGTGTGATGTCAGGTTAGTTTGGTTTAAGTAGTTCTAGGTTCTGGGGGACTGATGACTTCAAATGTTAAGTCCCATAGTGATCAGAGCCATTTGAACCAATTGATTATGGCTGCCGGCTTTGTTGGCCGAGCGGTTCTAGGCGCTTCAGTCTGGAACTGATTGACCGCTACGGTCGTAGGTTCGAATCCTGCCTCGGAAATGTATGTGTGTGATGTCAGGTTAGTTTGGTTTAAGTAGTTCTAGGTTCTAGGGGACTAATGACCTCAGATGTTAAGTCCCATAGTGATCAGAGCCATTTGAACCATTTGATTATGGCTGCACGACGGAAATTAACATATTTTGAACAGAAAATGATAGTTGAAGCTAGACACATGGGACATTCCATTTCGGAAATCGATATGGAAGTCAATATTTCGAGATCCACAGTGTCAAGACTGTGCCGAGAATACCAAATTTCAGACTTTACCTCTCACCACTGACAATGAAAGCCGACGGCCTTCTCTTAACGACCGAGAGCAGCGTAGAATGTTCAGTGCTAACAGACAAGCAACACTGCATGAAATAACAGCAGAAGTCAATGTGGGATACGTATCGGGCGAGATATGGCGTTAATGGGCTACGGCAGGAGACGATCGAAGCGCGTGCCTTTGCTAACAACACGACATCGCCTGCAGCGCCTCTCCTGGGCACGTGACCATTATGGTTGGACTCTAAACTACTGGACAACCGAGGCCTGGTCGAATGAGACCCGACTTCAGTTGGTAAGAACTGATGGTAGGGCAGAGTGCGGGGCAGACCCGACAAAACCAAGGACTCAAGTTATCAGCAAGCACTGTTCAAAGTGGTGGTGGCTCAATAATGGTGTGGGGTGTGTTTACATGGAACAGACTGGGTCCTCTGGACAAGCTGAACGGTCATTGGCTGCAAATTGTTATGTTTGGCTACTTGGAGACCATTTTCAAACAACGATGGACTTCTTATGGATGACATTGCACCTTGCCACTGGGCTTGAATCGTTCGCAATTGGTTCCATGAACATTCTGAACAATTCGAGTGAATGATTTTGCCACCTAGATCGTTCAACATGAATTCCATCGAAAATTTATGGTACATAATCAGGAGGTCATTTTGTGCACAAAATCCTGCGCCGGTGACACTTTCGAAATTATGGATCGCTGTAGAGCATCATGGCTCAATGTTTCTACAGGAGACTACTGGCGACTTGTTGAGCCCATGCCACGTCGAGTTGCTGCACTATGACAGACTAAATGAGGTGCGAGACGATATTATTAGCGATTTTGTCACCTTGCTTTAAACTAGTCGATCATATTTCTGACGTGTCAATGGCATTCCAGCAAGTTATCTCTCCGCTGCCGTTTACGTCCGCCACATTTGGTACGGATATCAAATTATTCATTCTTGCAACACTCACTTAATCCTCTTCCCTTGTAGTGTATTGTATTGTATATTAACTGGGGACCTAGATACGACGAAGAGTCTCCGTCCCCACCACAGCCGCAGTGGTCCACAACCCCACGACGACTATCGTAGTCCACTTCACCCCTCCGCCGGCCCACACCGAACTCTTCTCTCAGGGTTATTGTGCGGTTCGGCCCCCTGTGGACCCCCCACTCTCCCCCCCCCCCCCCCGCCACCTCCCCAGGGAACGTCTCACACCAAACGAGTGTAACCCCTACGTTTGCGTGGTAGAGTAATGGAGGTGTACGCGTACATGGAGAACTTCTTTGCACAGAAATCGCCGACATAGTGTACCTGAGGTGGAATAAGGGGAACCAGCCCGCATTCGCCGAGGCAAGTGGAAAACCGCCTAAAAACCATCCACAGACTAGCCGGCTCACCGGACCTCGACACAAGCCCGCCGGTCGGATTCGTGTCGGGGACCAGGCGCTCTTTCCCAGTCCAGAAAGCCATGAGTTGTCCACGTTATATTCATTGTACTCTTGCCTGTAAACACGTGCCATGTCAGTGCTCTTGGAAGAGACCTGTGGCGGTGACATGGCTCTGTTGTTGTGATTTGTGAGGATGGAAGAAAATCGAGATTCGAGCAGTCATTAAATACCTAGTAAAGAAAGGTATGAAACCAAAAGACATTCATGCCGATTTCCAGAATACACTGGGGGACTCTGCTCCTTCATATTCAACTGTTGCCAAGTGGACAAATGAACATAAATTTGGTCGGGAGAGCTTAGACGATGATCAGCGCAGTGGTCTGCCAAATGTGTCACTACTCCAGAAATCATTGCAAAAGTCCACAAAATGGTCATGAAGGATCGCTGATTAAAAGTGCGTGAAATTGCTCACGCTTGCCAGTTGTTATCTGAAAGGGTATATCACATTCTAACTAAAGAATTAGAAATGACAAAATTATTTGCAAGCTGGGTGCCGTGACTCTTGACGCTGGTTCAAAAACTCATCTGCCGTCGCCATGGCAAAGTTACGCGAACTAAGATATGGATTGTTGCCACACCCGCCTTATTCACCTGATTTGGCCCCGTCAGACTACCATCTCTTCCCAAAACTGAAAATTTTTCTTGCTGGAGGAAGATTCACTTCAGACGAAGAATTGATAACTGGAGTTGACAACTATTTTGCAGGCCTCAAAGAAACTCATTTTCCAGGTACGATAAAGGCACTGGAACATCGTTAGACCAAGTGCATTAATCTACAAGGATACTACATTGATAAATAAAAAAAGTTTCAGTGATGCAAGTACTTTTTTTCTATTCCGTTCTGAGAACTTTTCAAACTGCCCTCGTAAAGAGAACATAATTTGTTTAGGAAACTATCCCTTGTACATCGTCAGTGTAATTGTTGCAATATGAACTTAATATCAAAACGGTGTTATTGTTATATTGAAAGAGAGTACGACGTTTGAAAAATGGACAGTTACTGCTGGTTTAAACATTGTACAAAGCATGTCTACACTTTTTCTAGTGCTAATAATGTTACCAACACATACACACACATACATCTGATGTAAGCACAAGCAATTAGTAAACTCTTTACATCAGCTGTCGGTTATGTTTGCAAGTAAGCAAGAAGTTTCTGACTCTTGTTTAACAATGCTCAAAGTTATAATGTTCCAGTAATGTAATAATGCAATAAAACATGACAACAACTGTTTTAACAAGAAAATTATTTTGCATTTTTTAATTTCTTACAGTTTTGCACTTAACATAAGTTGACTAGCATGGATTGTGATGTCATAGTGGCAGTCATGTTTAATCTGCTGTATTGTGTAATAAGTTATCTTAATTAAGTGAACGATAAGGATAAGGGTGTCTGGGGTTAGTTGCACCCATCTTGGACTGCCATATTGAGTCATAACATATCCTGGTAAGAATACTAGGATAATCGATTATCCTAACTGGATAATAAATTATCCTAAATAAGTCCAGAATAAGAATAGCTGTCATAAATAAAGTCCCTTATCTATCCTCATTACCATAGGATTACAGTCCACCATTTATATGGAGGGTGCAATCTACTCCCTCCTATCTTTGATGATGCTACTGTCTATTATGGTAAAGTCTTTTCAGAAGATTCGAGAGGAGTAAGATTTACAATAAACTTTTTACTGATCTTTTCTCGCACAGTTGGCTCCAGATCTCCATGTCTAGGGGACTGGTTCTTGAAGCTGAAATTTTCACATTTTAGGTTCTCATGGTTCAATTGATATAAAAAATTTTGAAGAATGAAGAATTTTTGTTTTTACGATGATTTATCGTCTCGCATTTTACTATATCACACTGTGTTTTGTATTTTCACATTAACAAAGCCGAAATTACATTGTTCGTCCAAAATACAAAAATACGTCTGATCACTCTGCGGTAATAACAATTTTCCAAAGGGTTTACAAATATTCTTGACAGATGAATTTCTAGTAGTTTAGATTATTATTTTATAAAAGAACCTAGAAATAAACGAAAGAAACAGCACTACATTGCGTAATTAATAATAGAAATTTTGAGTGTGCCAACTAATTATTTTCAAATATTTCTAAAAAACTATTTTAACTGTTCATTCAGAGCTGGTGCACATCGATTGTAACAAGAAAATAAAGTAAAACCTTTTCATAAATTTTAGCTTGAAATATAACATATTGTGTATAAAATTATATGAAACTTTTCAGAAAAGCAGCTTAGATAATACTGACCTATCCAAAATTCGAAAAATATTTCTGGTATCGACTGCTGCTGTTGAGGAAAAGTAATGCTAGAGGAGGATGTCCCTTTACAAAGGTAAATGGGGCATAGGAGTGTGGGAGAAGGGGCAGGGGAGGATGGAGTAGGACAGTGAAAGGGGGGAAGGGGGAAGGGGGTTGGGGGTGACAAATAGTTGACAGGATGACGACGAGTGGCTGTAAGTCACTGGGCCAGAATCGGCGTAACCCCATTCTTACAGTATCTGATTTTGGTAGGAAGCTCATTTTATTAGTTTTGTTGAAATGACTTTTTTATCAGTGTATCCGAGGCGAGTTTATTTGCATGGTGAAACATACATAGAGCTGCCATAAAAACTTGTATTAAATTAAAGAGGCAAATCCATACTAGTAACATCAGCTTCTTTTTATACATTTCAGGCAAGAACTGTCTTGTTTTTACCATGGTTGATTATTAAAACCCTGGGGGACATAGCAGTGATCGTTATAGCTGTTATCGCATGGTCTGCTGTTTTTTGGTACGAACCTCCTTCCGTGGGTATCAGTATATTTTTTATGTGCATCATCTACTTGTGTAAGTATACTGTTATACTGATTACAGCAGATCTCACTCAACTGTCACTATAGTTACTCATACTCCTGCTTAATTGTTGGCCTACAGTACTGCAAACATCCAAATAACCCATTTTCACAATGCACGTAAAACTAATCTAATTTTTTATTTAAACATATTTCATTTCCTAACTAGCTGAAAATTTATTCCACTCTTCCATTATTCTATCTCCCCTTTTTCCCTCCATCTTCACCGCATCTCTGTCCATCTCGTCCTTCCACCCTTTCATCCCATCTTCCCCACCCCATCTATCTTTCTCATTCACCCCTCCTCCTGCCCCTCTCTCTGTCCTACAAATACCCCACTTGCCTCCTCTCTCTGGCAATCCGCCCCTCCTCCCTTGAGTCATCTGCTCATACCCCATCTGTTCATCTCCGCCTCCCCTCTAAATCCATTTTCCCTCACACTCTCTTTGCCAATCTTCTCCTTCCCCTCCCCCAACTCCTCCTCCCCCCTATCTGTGACCATTTCCTCATCTGACCTCTCCATGTCCAGCTCCTCCTCTTTCCTTTTCCTCCCATTTCCCTGTCCCTTCTCTCTGTCCATCCCCCCCCCCCCCCACCCATTAGTTTTGCCCATCTTCTCCGCCTCTCCCTCTCTCTCCATGTTATAATACTTTCCCAAATTATAGGTTGGTTGTTCTTAGCTCCACAGTATTTCTTTCCTGATTGTTACTACGTGTACCAAATTTGATCGATCAGCGGTTCAGAAAGAGCTTTTTACCCTCTTCTTTTCCCACGTACACACATGTCAAAATATACAGGGTGAGTCACCTAACATTACCGCTGGATATATGTTGTAAACCACATCAAATACTGACGAATCGATTCCACAGACCGAACGTGAGGAGAGGGGCTAGTGTAATTGGTTAATACAAACCACAAAAAATGCACGGAAGTATGTTTTTTAACACAAACCTACGTTTTTTTAAATGGGACCCCGTTAGTTTTGTTAGCACTTCTGAACATATAAACAAATACGTAATCAGTGCCGTTTGTTGCATTGTAAAATGTTAATTACATCCGGAGATATTGTAACCTAAAGTTGACGCTTGAGTACCACTCCTCCGCTGTTCGATCGTGTGTATCGGAGAGCACAGAATTACGTAGGGATCCAAAGGGAAGGGTGATGGACCTTAGGTACAGAAGAGACTGGAACAGCACATTACGTCCACATGCTAACACATTTTTATTGGTCTTTTTCACTGACGCACATGTACATTACCATGAGGCGTGAGGTACACGTACACACGTGGTTTCCGTTTTCAATTACGGAGTGGAATAGAGTGTGTCCCGACATGTCAGACCAATAGATGTTCAATGTGGTGGCCATCATTTGCTGCACACAATTGCAATCTCTGGCGTAATGAATGTCGTACACGCCGCGGTACATCTGGTGTAATGTCGCCGCAGGCTGCCACAATACGTTGTTTCATATCCTCTGCGGTTGTAGGCACATCACGGTACACATTCTCCTTTAACGTACCCCACATAAAGAAGTCCAGAGGTGTAAGATCAGGAGAACGGGCTGGCCAATTTATGCTTCCTCCACGTCCTATGAAACACCCGTCGGACATCCTGTCAAGGGTCAGCCTAGTGTTAATTGCGGAATGTGCAGGTGCACCATCATGCTGATACCACATACGTCGACGCGTTTCCAGTGGGACATTTTCGAGCAACGTTGTCAGATCATTCTGTAGAAACGCGATGTATGTTGCAGCTGTTTGGGCCCCTGCAATGAGGTGACGACCAATGAGGTGGTCGCCAATGATTCCGCACCATACATTTACAGTCCACGGTCGCTGTCGCTCTACCTGTCTGAGCCAGCGAGGATGTCCACGGACCAGTAATGCATGTTCCATAGATTCACTGCCCCGTGGTTTGTGAAACCCACTTCATCGGTAAACAGGTAGAACTGCAACGCATTCTCTGTTAATGCCCATTGACAGAATTGCACTCGATGATTAAAGTCATCACCATGTAATTGCTGATGTAGCGACACATGAAACGGGTGAAAGCGGTGACGATGCAGTATGCGCATGATACTACTTTGACTCAGTCCACCGGCTCTCGCAATGTCCCGTGTACTCATGTGTGGGTTCATGGCAACAGCAGCTAACACACCAACTGCACCCGCTTCTCCTGTGACGGGCCTGTTACGGACCCGTTTGCGTGCTACGACCATACCTGTTGCATACAGTTGGCGGTAGATGTTTTGCAATGTGCGGCACGTTGGATGCTCTCTGTCCGGGTACCGTTCTGCATACACCCTGCAGGCTTCAGCTACATTTCGTCGACACTCGCCATAGATGAGTATCATCTCCGCCTTTTCAGAGTTCGAATACACCATGGTCACAGTTCCTACAACACTACACTATCGCAGACGTCTGGTAACACGGTGTACTACAGTTGGTCTGCGTGCGGAGACGAATGCAGAATAACATTGCAGCAAGCGCTACATGCGGACACTGCGACAGCTAGACCAAACCACAACAGTGCACTACAGCCACACTCGTAAAAACGGTCGTCATCGTAAACATGTCCCTGCAGATGCTGCTTGCCGACCGTGGCCCGTGTTTGTTACAACACGCAACTGAACGTCGGAGGTTTCAAGCGTCAACTTTAGGTTACAATATCTCCGGATGTAATTAACATTTTACAATGCAACAAACGGTACTGATTACGTATTTGTTTATATGTTCAGATGTGCCAACAAAACAAACGTGGTTCCATTTAAAAAAAACGTAGGTTTGTGTTAAAAACATACTTTCGTGCATTTTTGTATGGTTTGGATTAAACAATTACACTAGCCCCTCTCCTCACGTTCGGTCTGTGGAATCGGTTCGTCAGTATTTGATATAGTTTACGAAATATATCCAGCGGTAACGTTAGGTGACTCACCCTGTATATCACATGTACTTAACATATTTCGCATGTATTTGTACATATATTTCACCTGTATCTTAAGCGTATTGCGTCCTGCAGTTTCATTTTCGTGCAGTTCAATGTTTATGACTTCGTATCTTCTGAGCTATGTACTGTACAATGTTATAATTTGCAGGCACATCCAGTGGTATGAAATTTTCACTCTACAGCGGAGTGTGCGCTGATATGAAACTTCCTGGAAGATTAAAACTATGTGCCGGACCAAGACTCGAACTCGGGACCTTTGCCTCACGCGGGCAAATGCTCTACCAACTGAGCTACCCAAGCACGACTCACGCCACTTCCTCACAGCTTTAATTCCCCCAGTACCTCGCCTCCTACCTTCCAAAGGTCCCGAGTTCGATTCTCGGTCCGGCACACAGTTTTTAATCTGTCAGGAAGTTTCTTATCAGCGTACACTCCGCTGTAGAGTGAAAATTTCATTCTAGAAACATCCCCCAGGCTGTGATTAAGCCATGTCTCCGCAGTATCCTTTCTTCCAGGAGTGCTAGTTCTGCAAGGTTCGCAGGAGAGCTTCTGTGAAGTTTGGAAGGTAGGAGACGAGGTACTGGCGGAATTAAAGCTGTGAGGACGGGGCGTGAGTCGTGCTTGGGTAGCTCAGTTGGCAGAGCACTTGCCTGCGGGAGGCAAAGGTCCCGAGTTCGAGTCTCGGTGCGGCACACAGTTTTATTCTGCCAGGAAGTTACATCCAGTGGTATATGTGTCTACTCTGTCTGTAAAATGTGTTTTGAATAGAGTGAGTAGTAGAGAAGGAATAAATGAAAACGTCATCGATATCTGGCACCTTTTCACGCATCTCAGTCTTTATGAGGTCGTATCTTCTGAACTATGTGTCATACAGTGATACTGTTGTAGGTACATTCAGCTGCAGGTGTAGACACTGCGAAAAATGTTGCGAATGTAGTCAGTAGCCGTGAGGTAATAAATTTAAACCTCTTCCATGGCTTAGCAGTTTTTCCCGCATCTCAGTGTTTGTTGTATCTCCTAATCCGAGGCCAACAAGAAAGAAAGGCAGCAGCGCATACGTCACAGCACGTGACACTGCAGGGTTTTCGAGTGCCAGCAGCCGTGTCCGGCTGGGAGCCAGTAATTATTTCAGACGAGTTTGATAATTCATCACTGCAGATTTAAATGCGTACAACTTCTCGACAGCACACGACGAAGTTAAGACCTTTGCTGGGTACCTTTCTATTGACATACTGATTTCCCGTGGTCCCTGCAAGGAGCTGCGTGTTCGCAATGTATGGCTGACAAGACGACTAGTATGATATCACAAGTTCGTTCTAGGGCCGCTTTTTCTCGTGGGTGCCATCCTGAACTATGTGTCGTTCAATGATGTAATTTTTCCTGTACATTCTGTGGTAAATGTGAATACTGTCTGCAAAATGTGTCACGAGTGCAGTTAGCTGTAAATAAGTAGTAAATTATAACGTCATGCTTCTTGCAGCAGTTTCACTCCACGAAAATGTACTAAGCAATAAACTGTTTTCCTTTCATTATTTTGTGGGGGTAGCCAGCAAGAAACTGTTTCGTTAAGATCTGAAATTGTGTGTATTGGAAGTCTTTTAGTGCTCTCATTCTCAAATACTAGATCAAAAAGTATAGGTATTTGCACGTTGTGAAGTACAGTGCTGCTTTACCCCTACCCCTCTGATAGGTGGATCGTTCTTAATCCCACAGCGTTTCACTCCAGACTGGAAGTGGTTTGTGTAGGAAGTTTGGATGAAATCGAGCAAGTGTTTTAGGAACAGATGTGGAACATACATACGAACCTAGTTTTGGATCTGATAATGCTGAATGCGGTTTTTAATTTTTTAAACGTTTGGTCAACCTAATTAATATTACCTTTACTACATCTGAAATCAATATTTAACACTAAGGATTAAAGTACAATGTTGCATCAGTCACGAATGGTGTTGCTGTAAATAATGTTATTGCTGATACAAAATTCGCTGCAGACATACCCCAGTTTCCATTCTATGAAAGAAAAACAGAATTACTAACACAGTAGCTAGGATTATTGAAGAAAAAAATAAAATGCAAGAAGGAGAGGTATAATAATAAGATCCAAAATAATCTTACGATCTCCTCTACATATTTTATATTTAACAACGAATTTTACGAACAATCTGATGGTGTCGCCATGGGGAGTCCTTTGTCTCCCCTGGTGGCCAATCTTTTTATGGAGGATTTTGAGGAGAGAGCACTCGACTCTGCCACTTTTAAATCGACAGTATTTTGGCGGTAGTTGACGACACTTTTATAGTGTGGCCTCATGGTCTGGACCGTCTCCAAGAATTTTTACGTCACATGAACTCCATACATGAAAACATAAAGTTTACCATGGAGATAGAGAGAGATGGTTGTCTGCCATTTTTAGACGTCTTGGTGCGACGGAAGAGTGACGGCACACTTGGTCACTCGGTGTACAGAAAGCCCACTCATACAGACCTGTATCTACAAGCTACTAGTTGCCACCATCCAGCACAAACAATGGGCGTTCTCAAAACCTTGGTCCACCGTGCCCATACTATCTCTGACACCGACAGTCTTCAAGCGGAACTGGAACACCTGCAAAAAGTATTTTTGAAGAATGGCTTTTCACCTAGGCAAGTGAACAGAGTGATGAAGTCCTACAAACGACGAAAAAAGGAAGAGGAAGAGGCCTTCAGGTCGACTGTTTATCTACCATTTATTGGGAATATTTATTCACAGATAGGCAGAATATTGAGAAAGTATCAAGTGAGAGTCATCTTTCGCCCTCCTTCCAAAATTTCATCACTGGTGGGATCCGTTAAAGACGACCTGGGCCTGCGTAAACCAGGTGTTTACAAAATTCCGTGTGAATGCGGCAAATCATATATAGGGCAAACAACACGAACTGTGCAGGAACGCATTGTGGAACACCAACGGCATACTCGCCTTCTCCAACCCACCAAGTCCGCAATCACCGAACATTGTATTTCCACAGACCATTCCATGAATTACAACGACACAAAAATTTTGGCCCATACATCAAACTTTTGGAGCTCGATTATCAATGAATCTGTGGAAATAGGATTGTCTGACAACGAGACTCTCATCAATCGAGATAGCGGTTTTCAGCTGAACTCTGCTTGGAATTCTGTTATAGAGAAACTTCGTAGTCGACGTAGTTATCTGCATGAAGATGGAAATCGACCTGACGCCGATACGCCAGGCTTTCACAGTGGAGGGCGCGAGGCGCAGCGCACGGAGCCGTTACGAACGCGCGCGCTGAGCAGCGCATGCGCAATGTCACCTCAGAAGGCTTTAAATAGCGGAGCTCAGCGCGTACTCGCCAGTACTACTACAGTGGCATTCACCTGAAGATGGCCAGAAGACTCTGCGGCGAAATATCGTGGCAGGAAGTTACTGATATCCGGCTGTTCTCCCGTGTTTTTATGAAACAATCTTACCATATGTGGAATTAACGATAAACAAACCTATTGCCCTGAAAGCAGATAAGGGTGCTAGTGTAGATATCATAAATGAAAATGATCATGTTTGCAAGGTAAACGACATAATTGCTACTAATAATATTACGAAATGAAATAGAGATCCTACCAACAAAGTTAGTGCTTTAATCAGGAAAGCTTTAAACAGCGTAACTTCATCCTGACAGACAGGGAGGTCAATGAATGTTTGGTCTTGAATCCACGAACACCCACATTCCATGCGTAACATAAGGTCCATAAGACTGGATATCAGATATACCCTGTAGTGAATTATATTAATAGACCTGCATACAGAATTAGTAAGAAGCTTAACATGCTAATAATAAAATATTACACTTTTGAAACAGGCTGTACAGTTAAAATTGCCACTGGTGTAGCGCTAGCCAGATTTAAGACATACCCATAGCTACTGAAGGAAACTTAGTCTCATTTTATATAATAAATCTGCTCACTAATGTTTTAATAACAGAAATAATTGACATTATAAAAAATAACCTACTCAATCATAAAAAAACTGCAATAGCCAAAACTGAGGAAATTATTGAGTTGTTACAATTGATCTTATCTGTTTATTATTTTAAATTCCAACATGAGATACACTCACAACCACATAGTGTTTGCTTCGGACAACTGTATTGTTAGCACACTAGCAGATTTTTTTACAAATCAGATATTGCTGAGAACCAATTCTTTGAAAAATTTACTGGTATAACTATTAAGATTTTATATTACAAGACGTATGTAGACGATACTCTTGCTCTCTTCAATGGCACAATTGCTGAAATCGAAAGTATGCTTTCACAATGTAACGGGGTACATCCAAAAATCGTTTTTACTATGGAACTGGAAAAACAACAGTTGATCAGTTTTTTGGATTTGCTGACAAAGAATGACAAAGGTGGACACAAATTCGGAACATTTGGAAACCAACCTGCACTGATAGCATAATCCACAACAGTTTGTTCCACCCAGAATGTATAGGAAAGCTTTTATCACTGCATGACCAACAGAATCATTAACCTACCATTAGAACGGAACGAAATTACTGAGTAGTTGTGTATACTAGAACACATAGGCACAAATAAAGGCTACAATGCTGATTAGGAAAACAAAATATTTAGTACCACATTACATAACAAAAGCAGCAACACTATAAAGAAATAACAATAACAAGAGAAGCAGAACCAGAAAAAACGAAGTGCATGTTGCCAAATCACACGGAATAGCCGATGATTTTCGTAAAACTCATGTACAAATCGGGTTCTGCACAAACAACAAAGTAAGGACAATAATTAGACACACAACGCACAAAACAAAACCATTCTCACAATCATGCATTTATAATATCGCATGTAGTGAACGTGAAAATTTCTATGCGGGGCAAACAGGTAGACGCTTGTCCACTAGATTCAGAGAGCACACAGACATAAGCGAGACGTGCATCTCTTCATTTAGTGCCCATCTGCAAAACTACAATCATTACACCAACAACTTCGTGAAATCTTTAAAGGTACTACACAGGTTAGAGAAAGATAGATTAATGGACGCTGCTGAAGAACTAATCAGTGAAGAAGCAAATCTCAAAAATAAAAATTTCTGGACAGTTTTAGACATGTATTCTAATGTACCGTAAGTGCACACTTTTAGATTTATGACATATATACTCAAAATCGCAGCATATAAAATGGAACATTCGGTGACTAGTTGTTCTGACGTGCAATTGTGCATATTACGTTGTTATCTGTGCTTAACATAAACGTATATGTCAAAAATCTTGTAAGTACGATATACAAATATAAAAAAACTACAAAATTGGCTGTATCTGTTGTTAATCCCACGGTAAATTGTTCTCATTACGTTACATTATGTCCTGTGGATGCCTGAAAATGGCTTAATGCCGAAATTGCAATCGAAAAATTAAATAGGGACAGCTGTAAGCAAGATGAAATCCTTTAAAAATTTGTAGAAGCTGTGGATCCATACTGCAAGAAAATAACCAAGTGTAATGGAAAATATATATATTATGAAGAAAATTTGATAAACGAATGAAAACATAAATATAAACAATACTTAACAATGTGTTATCAAAACTGGCTCTTTTAGATCACAGTGAACGTAGTGCCCTTTGCCAAAATGACGAAAACAAAATACACAGCACACAAAGTGAGAAGTGAACCCATATATAAAAAAAACTGTACAGGATGTTGAAACATATCACTCTAAATTTTATGAACCCCAAGGCTGAAGAGATACAGGAGGTCTGTATTGTCGACGGATGGAAGAGGTTGTCTGGTCACAGAATGTGAGATAGCCAATACTGCTAATGGATGACGATGATGATGATGATAAGAAATGATGATGATAACAAATGATGATAAGAAATAGTCATAGAGAACAGCATAATAAATGGTGATTTGACCTGTGGTACTCCCTGTTGTCCCGCTTCTCTAATTTAATTTACACTGACATGTCGATCGATTATCATACAGAGTCAGAAACCATCAACATTTTTAGCATAGTCAAAAAAGACTGCTTGTTGTCACTTTTCACTCCACTTCTCGGCACTCTTTTGGATGAAGTTCATATTATTTGGTTCCAAATACTTCCAGCCCACACAGATGACAATTCTTCCCTATGAACCAATGGTGTAGAATCTTTGCATCGACATTGCATGGCGAAGTTAAACCAAGATTATATATTTAATTCTACTCTTTATTGGAGTATACACTTCACAGAACATTTACGACACATTAAAGCTTTGTAAGAGACCAGGTGTCCACCCACGTCAGTTCCCTATACTGCCAATAGCACTACTCAAGAATGCCTCACAGACAAATTCAAAAAGGTCAAGGTGCAACGTCTTCTCTTAACAAAAGGACAATACGCAATGGATGGCCGTCATATCTGTAGTAATCAGCAGTCGCTCTCAAAATATACCAAAGATCACACTGAGGCCTTCACAGACCGAAATTACCTCCCAACCTCATACAGAAACAGATATCCCATGCCTTTTCTCTCCAGTGACCTCCAAAAGTCTCATTGTCAGACCACAGAAGAGTATTCCCCTCACGACTCAGTACCACCTAGGACCAGAGCAACTGAATCACTTTCTCTGCCAGGGTTTCGACTACCTCTCATCGTGTCCTGAAATGAGGAACGTTCCACCCACTATCATTCCCACCCCTACCATGGTGGTATTCCACCTCCCACTGCACCTACACAATATCCTCGTCCATCCATTCTCCACCCCTGATCCCTGCCCCTTACTGCATAGCTCATATTCCTATAATAGACATACACTCCTGGAAATTGAAATAAGAACACCGTGAATTCATTGTCCCAGGAAGGGGAAACTTTATTGACACATTCCTGGGGTCAGATACATCACATGATCACACTGACAGAACCACAGGCACATAGACACAGGCAACAGAGCATGCACAATGTCGCCACTAGTACAGTGTATATCCACCTTTCGCAGCAATGCAGGCTGCTATTCTCCCATGGAGACGATCGTAGAGATGCTGGATGTAGTCCTGTGGAACGGCTTGCCATGCCATTTCCACCTGGCGCCTCAGTTGGACCAGCGTTCGTGCTGGACGTGCAGACCGCGTGAGACGACGCTTCATCCAGTCCCAAACATGCTCAATGGGGGACAGATCCGGAGATCTTGCTGGCCAGGGTAGTTGACTTACACCTTCTAGAGCACGTTGGGTGGCACGGGATACATGCGGACGTGTATTGTCCTGTTGGAACAGCAAGTTCTCTTGCCGGTCTAGGAATGGTAGAACGATGGGTTCGATGACGGTTTTGATGTACCGTGCACTATTCAGTGTCCCCTCGACGATCACCAGTGGTGTACGGCCAGTGTAGGAGATCGCTCCCCACACCTTGATGCCGGGTGTTGGCCCTGTGTGCCTCGGTCGTATGCAGTCCTGATTGTGGCGCTCACCTGCACGGCGCCAAACACGCATACGACCATCATTGGCACCAAGGCAGAAGCGACTCTCATCGCTGAAGACGACACGTCTCCATTCGTCCCTCCATTCACGCCTGTCGCGACACCACTGGAGGCGGGCTGCACGATGTTGGGGCGTGAGCGGAAGACGGCCTAACGGTGTGCGGGACCGTAGCCCAGCTTCATGGAGACGGTTGCGAATGGTCCTCGCCGATACCCCAGGAGCAACAGTGTCCCTAATTTGCTGGGAAGTGGCGGTGCGGTCCCCTACGGCACTGCGTAGGATCCTACGGTCTTGGCGTGCATCCGTGCGTCGCTGCGGTCCGGTCCCAGGTCGACGGGCACGTGCACCTTCCGCCGACCACTGGCGACAACATCGATGTACTGTGGAGACCTCACGCCCCACGTGTTGAGCAATTCGGCGGTACGTCCACCCGGCCTCCCGCATGCCCACTATACGCCCTCGCTCAAAGTCCGTCAACTGCACATACGGTTCACGTCCACGCTGTCGCGGCATGCTACCAGTGTTAAAGACTGCGATGGAGCTCCGTATGCCACGGCAAACTGGCTGACACTGACGGCGGCGGTGCACAAATGCTGCGCAGCTAGCGCCATTCGACGGCCAACACCGCGGTTCCTGGTGTGTCCGCTGTGCCGTGCGTGTGATCATTGCTTGTACAGCCCTCTCGCAGTGTCCGGAGCAAGTATGGTGGGTCTGACACACCGGTGTCAATGTGTTCTTTTTTCCATTTCCAGGAGTGTAGATGCAAGACCTGATCCATACATCCTACTACCACCAACTATTTCACTCCAGGCACATCACCTATCCCATCAAATGCAGGGATACCTGTGAAACCAGTAATGTGATCTACAAGCTGACCAGCAACCACTGTGCTGCATTCTATGTGGGCATGAGGACCAACAAGCAGTCTGTCCACATAATGGAAAACTGTGACCAGGAAACATCTGGACCACCCAGTTGACTGCTTCACAGCCTGTGCCATCTGTATCCTTCCTACCAACACCAGCTGTTCTAAGCTACACAATTGGAAATTCTCTTTGCAATATATCATGTGTTCCTGTAATTCCCCTGGCTTAAACCTCCATTAGTCACTGTCCTTCACCAATATATCCCCTTCCCTGTCCCCCCTCCAGTACTGTATAGTCTTCTGTTCCACCAATGCATCCTCAGTCTTTTTACTTTTACACACACTCCCCCCCCCTGCCTTCTGTCTAACATCCCGACTGCATCTGCTGCCCTACCCTCTCTCCACCCCACCCCTGTATGCTCCCATAAGCAGCACTTTGCCATCGCTCACTCCTATCCCGCTATCTCTTCCCCTCCCCACCCCTGCCTACTCCTTAACGTCACCACACAGATTGCTTCTCCCATCATGCATGGATGATCACAATCTGGCTCAGTGGCCCGAGATATTGCTCATGTCTTTGTGAGTTGTCTTTGCTTCAATGTGTGTGTGTTGTCTATTTCTTTAGAAGAACTTGCTTGTTTAGCGGTCTTATCTCTCTCTTTCAGAACATTGTTATTATTCGATCATGTATTTTCCACTGTTTGATTTTAAAAGTTATCAATAGATACATTACAAAATTTAGAGCCTCCAAAAATTCAAAATTAAGTGAAGTCGTATCTTATTAGTCACACCTTGTACAAATGAACTGAATTATTGAATCAGTACTTGTAAATACCTGTAAACACGTAATTAAACAGAGACCATTATAAATAAACCCTCATGCATACTACACACAGTGACTAAAACCTATTATATGTGTGTAACTCTTGCTTAGCTATCAGTAGGAACTAAACAATAGTTATTTAGAGTAACTGAAGAGGTAGCGGCCCCTTCAAAAGTAGCAGTTTTCCTTCTAATTCAGTTGACCAAACATAGCTATCCTAAGTATGAATAACATTAAATAGTATAGCAAAACAGTACAGTTAATACAGCATACAGGTTACATTTCTGTAGTTTGTCTGTACATTGTTAATGCATCCCTGAAGGTGTTGCTATGTGACAGAGTACGCAGAATATGATCAACACATGATTTGCCATTCTGCAGAATGGTGTACTGTATTTCAAGCTAAACAAAATCTTCCATTTTTTTACATCCCCCCCCCCCTGTAGTTTATTTCTAAGTAATGTACAATTACATCTGATTTGATTAATATCTGCCTACGGCCTCTGTCTATTTCTCAGTGCCCAACGTACACTTCCTGCGAGTTGTCTACAGCTACTACTGGATGCTCGAAAAGAACCCAGAGTCTGACAGGCTGGTACCTGAGAATATATAGTTGTGAACTGAGATGGTTACTTTTGCAGTTTGAATCACCATTACTTCCGTGAAACACTTAGCTGATGAAATTGCTTTGGACGTCTGTGAATGTTAAAGAAAGAATGGTTATTACTATTAGTATTGGTTCTGACAGTGAATCTAGAATCCATGTACTTCGTTTATCGTTAATGGTGTCTACACTTTATAACTCAGACTACACTTACCGCTTCCATTCTCATAAACAGTGCATTTCACAAATAATTCCAGAGACCATTGAATGTACAAGAATTCATTTTGCAGTGTTTTCCATTGACTTTTGTGTATATAACCGTCAACTGTTGCATCTAGTAAAGAATAGTTAAGTAGTTGTTACTCAGTGTTGTCGGAAAAAACATACTTATTTATTTTCATTATGTGTGTCACTGTGACTGAATTTCAATTTTTGTAAGATAATGATGATCTTCAATCAATGTTACATGTAATTTGTAGACGAAAAATAAGACTTTTTTACTATTTGATTTTATTAAATGAAGATTAATAGTTGAATGTATTTTTATTGAAATTAATAAATGAAAAATTTCTGTTCCACTGTCTTTGTTAATTTCCTTGTACAATAAAATCCATGTCATGAAACCACTGGCTTTTGTACATAATTACCAGTCATCTGTTAGACTGTACAACGAAAGGAGCTGGCAAAAGATAATGATGTTAACAAATAAAAGCAATTTTATTTTCAAGTTATCAGGAGTGTACAAGAACAAATTATTTTTTTATCAAACTAGAATTGCTGAGTGCTGATCCATATATAAATCCATCAAGCTCTTATTAAAAATTTTGAATTATAAAATATCAGCAGTTAGGACTTACAGTAGATTATCCCAGGGGTTGCCTGTGTAAATCATGATATTCTTTCACAGAAGTAATACTTTATTAAATTTATGTGTATAGTCATCTGCTGTAAGAAGTAGATTAAAGTGTGTTAAATCATTCAGCTAATTCACACATTATTTGTATGGGAAAAAAATTATATGGTTTGTTGACCAAGGATTTCTATTGTTGTTGCTTTTTATATCTTGTCTGTGCTTTGTTTAACTTTGATCCATAAAACATAGAATCTTTGATAAATGTCGTACACCAGCAGTAAAGTGATGCAGTTAAAATGTTAAAATATGTGGTTCAACTATTTCTGCTGTAAAGACAGTAGCCTAGTTTTGGAACATATAAACGAGTAAAATAACATGCATGCCATTGGTACCACTTAATAACTGTGGAAAATAAAAAATTTAGAATTATATATTTAAGTAATGGGAAACTCTAACAACTGGCTCAGCACACATTTTGGCTTTGGTGCAATTTATTCTCAACAATACACTTGAAAATAACGTATATCGTTAAGATTCTCATGTACATAGCAGAAAGAAAACCAATCTACACCACCCAGTAAGCACTACGTCGTCAGGCCACGAGTGGCCTACCGAGACCAACCGACCGCCGTGTCATCCTCAGGGGAAGATGTAGATAGAAGGGGTGTGGGGTCAGCACACCGCTCTCCCGGTCGTTATGATGGTATTCTTGACCGAAGCAGCTACTACTCGGTCGAGTAGCTCCTCAATTGGCATCACGAGGCTGAGTGCACCCCGAAAAATGGCAACAGCGCATGGCGGCCTGGATGGTCACCCATCCAAGTGCCGACCACGCCCGACAGCGCTTAACTTCGGTGATCTCACGGGAACCGGTACACTACCCAGTAGCAACTATAATTTTGGCGTCATAAAATAGTAACAGATGTAACGCTCCTTCATAATCAGTCTCTGAAAATAAAATGTCTGACTGACTGCAGAAATGTTCATATGGAGGTTAACGTGATTTACGTCACAGACTTAATTATGTATAAGAAGTGAGTTCTTGAACAGAGGTAAGTAGTTACTTGACAGATCCAGATGGTATCATTGTGGAGTATCTCATATAATCAGGGGATAACAGCTGCGTGCAGGTTCTGAAGGTATAGTGTTCTAAAAAACTAATGGCACATAGACAAATACACTACTGGCCATTAAAAGTGCTACACCAAGAAGAAATGCAGATGATAAACGGGTATTCATTGGACAAATATATTATACTAGAACTGACATGTGATTACATTTTCACGCAATTTGGGTGCGTAGATCCTGAGAAATCAGTACCCAGAACAACCACATCTGGTAGTAATAACAGCCTTGATACGCCTGGGCATTGAGTCAAACAGAGCTTGGATGGCGTGTACAGGTACAGCTGCCCAAGCAGCTTCAACACGATACCACAGTTCATCAAGAGTAGTGATGTTGCTCGGCCACCATTGGCCAGACGTTTTCAATTGGTGAGAGATCTGGAAAATGTGCTGGCCAGGACAGAGGGTAGAGCCACTGGTCGTAACACATCTGAAATGTAACGTCCACTGTTCAAAGTGCCGTCAATGCGAACAAGAGGTGACCGAGAAATGTAACCAATGGCACCCCATACCATCACGCCGGGTGATACGACAATATGGCGATGGCGAATACACGCTTCCAATGTGCGTTCACCGCGATGTCGCCAAACACGGATGCGACCATCATGATGCTGTAAACAGAACCTGGATTCATCCGAAAAAATGCTGTTTTGCCATCCATGCACCCAGGTTCGTCGTTGAGTACACCATCGCAGGCGCTCCTGTCTGTGATGCAGCGTCAAGGGTAACCGCAGCCATGGTCTCCGAGCTGATAGTCCATGCTGCTGCAAACGTCGTCGAACTGTTCGTGCAGATGGTTGTTGCCTTGCAAACGTCCCCATCTGTTGACTCAACGTCCCCATCTGTTGACTCAGAGATCGAGACGTGGCTGCACGATCCGTTACAGCCATGCGGATAAGATACTTGTCATCTCGACTGCTAGTGATACGAGGCAGTTGGGATCCAGCACGGCGTTCCCTATTAACCTTCTGAACCCACCGATTCCATATTCTTCTAACAGTCATTGGATCTGGACCAACGCGAGCAGCAATGACGCGACACGGTAAACCGCAATCGCGATAGGCTACAATCCGACCTTTATCAAAGTCGAAAACGTGATGGTACGCATTTCTCCTCATTACACGAGGCATCACAACAACGTTTCACCAGGCAACGCCGGTCAACTGCTGTTTGTGTATGAGAAATCGGTTGGAAAGTTTCCTCATGTCAGCACGTTGAAGGTGTCGCCACCGGCGCCAACCTTGCGTGAATGCTCTAAAAAGCTAATCATTTGCATAACACAGCATCTTCTTCCTGTCGGTTAAATTTCGCGTCTGTAGCACGTCATCTTCGTAATGTAGCAATTTTAATGGCCAGTAGTGTATAAACGCAGTGAATGATCATGACTTCATTTAGGGATATGGAGAGGCGTGGCATACAAATGACAGAACACAAATCAGACTGCACCAGAAAAAGTGAAAGATATAAGATCCAAGCAGGTGGAAGGTTTTCGTTTGCTGATCCTTCAAATAGAAGGTACAATGTATGTATGCTATTTTAATTACACAATCCACATTTCTATGAATGTAATCTACTAAACATGTAACTAAACAAAAAAGAACCTCTTACTGGCTGTACATATTTCTTCAGTGTCCTGCAGGGATTTATTTTACTACAGTGACCCTTGAATACTCTCCACTCTTGATTTTTATCAGGTTGTTGTAATGGTGGTTGTTGAACGATTCGTCAGCTTTCTGTTGCCATTTATGAGAAGACCCATCTTAAATCCTACATATTCCCTACCGTACCCTTTCCTCAGTTACCACTCCTTTCCTCATCTCATTATCTTACACTCCACTGCCTTGTCGTTAGTCTCGGGAGGGATGAAGGCTAGGGAGAACACCCTGAAAGAATCTGGAGTGGGGTCCCAAAGGCGGTTGGAAGGCGTACTGCGTCCCCTCCTGGCAGCTCCTGCAACCGACGTGATACCAGTCGTATTGGCTTGCCTTTCCTCTGAACGCTTGCCCAGGCATGTAGCATCCTGGAGAGGGCACTTCAGCGAGGTCTAAAAATACCAGAACAGCACGAGAAAAGGAAGTCACCGGTTATAAGCTCTGTCCGATTGGCGTAAGACTTGAGCGCCAGGGGCCGCTTCCGACGGTGGGAGAGATCATAGCATCTCAGTGGACAGCTACCGCCTGCCACAAGCTGGGCAGCCGCCAGTCAATAAGGCGCAGTCCCGCCACTATTCGCCTGATTCATAGGGTGTGTGGAGCTTCAACAAGCGGGCAGATAAAGTACACCTACAAAAAACAAAAAGGAAATAATAAAGAAACCGCCATTTCGTAATGCCACCTGAAATGTCAGGACCATGTGTCCAAGATACATTGACGATATCCAACGTGCTGATTTCATTCGTAGGATTGCAGTTATTGACACGGAGTTCTATCACTTTAATTTGTGGGACTACAGGAGATGCTGCTGCCAGACACGGGCTCTATTTGGAAAGCTAATTATACGTTCTTCTGGCAGGGGAAGTCACAAGATGAGCCAAGACTTCACGGTGTATAATTCGCGGTTAAAAACACTCTCTTGAACAGTACTGTGCCATCATCTGGTGACTAGAGCGGATTCTTATTTTACAAGTACGCTCTTCGAGTGGAACTGTTAGCATCTTTAATGTGTACGCTCCCACCTTATCATCCAGCGCAGAAAAGAAGGATCTGTTTTATAATATACTCAGCGACAGAATAGCCAAAGTACCCAGCTAAGAGTCACTATATATTCTAGGCGACTTTAATGCTCTAGTTGGGTCAGATAATGAATGACATGTGGCTGACTTGCCTGGCTCATCATGGAGTGGGAAAAATAAACGATAATGGGCAGAGACTGCTGGAAATGTGCTGCTTTCATGGTCTGCGTATCAAAAACACGTATTTCCAAGTTAAAGATCGACACAAGATGTCCTGGAGGATCCCCGCTCTCATCACTGGCACCAACTTGATTTTGTCATAGCTAGGTGTACAGATCTAAAAAATGTCCTGCTGACACGAAGCTATCATCGCGCTGACTGTAACACTGACCATGCTGTGGTGGCGAGCAGACTGAGGCTCACCCCTAAGAAATATCACACTACAGTGCATTAGGCATGATCCTGCTGGACTGATATGCCCGAACATTTCTCTGTCGTTTCAGTTGATTTACCCAGCCAGCGAAACGGGAATGTACAGATTTATTTGGAATATGACCCATAGTGCAGCGTGTAATTTGCAACATATACAACTGTTTATAAAGAACACACGGAATAGCCTCTGGGTGACATCATGAACCATGTGCGCTAGCTTGGCCACTCATTTTATCCAGTAGGGACATAAACTAACCCAGCAGTAGATCCTGTATTGCTTCACAGCACTGTTCATGTTACAGTGTTACTGTTATGTACACACGTATACCTCTCAAACAAAACTGTAACAGAGGAGCAGAAATAATTGCCAAATACCACCACTACACAAAAAAATTGCAGTTTTACTATACAAACGAAAAGAAAATCTAGAAATAGATCTCAAACCTTGAGTATCACAAAAAGTTTTCGTTTTATTAATATGTGTCTTGGATTTTGGAGAGGAAGAGGCACTTTCGAAAAGAGATGCACACTATTGTCTTCCATACACTTTCTCGTTCACGTAGAATTCAGCTGGATTTCGACGTTGACCACTTACTTTGCGTAAAACCAGGAAATGCTTCTAACTTGGAGTCTACGACAAGCTAAATAATTACTTATTGGTTATTAAGAAATAGTTATTTGACATGTATTGGAATACTAAAAAATCACTGAGCTATAAGCTAGCAAACAATCACTTGAAGTTCAGCCTGCAACAAGATGTTTATCATCCCGATTTTGGACGCCATTTCTGTTATAAATATTTCTGTTTGTTACGTAACTACATCTAAAGAAAGAGAGTAAGACATGTTCAGTATTATTCTCATCATTCTCCTACACCATTACAATCATCACTTGTGTACGATGCTAGTCCTTTTCTCATATTGATTGTGCACATGATAACTGTGTCCCATCACTTGAAAACTGCAAATCTAAAAGAAATGAAGATATTCATATCGCGGCAGAACGATTATCATTAGCAAAGAACTTGTTCACGTTGCTGTCACTAAAATGTTTGATTACTTACCTTATGACGTCAAATGCCTGACATGTAGCAAAGTTAAATTTGAAAACAAACTAAAAAAGTTTTTCCTTGAGGACTCCTTCTAATGCACAGAATAATATGTGTATGTTGGTGTGTAGAAGTCTAACAAAATACGAGTGTATGTGAAATCATACGAACTATGTGATTCGTTTGAAGAGTTTCTAGCAAGCAGACCACAACCTGTCATATTAAATGGAGAAAAGTTTTCAAAAGTAAAAGTAACTTTGGACGTGTACCATGGAAGTGTTATAAGACCATTACTTTTCACAATATATGTAAATGACTAGCATATAAAGTTGGAAGTTCTGTAGTGGCACCATAGTTTAAGATAGGAAAGTTAGATTCGGTGCAACATTTCTGAGCACACAAGTTACAGCCAGGCATGGGCCTGTTAACAGTAAGTTACGCTGACCAGCGGGTGTGAAGTATAATGGAGGCCACAGGGCGGTCGAACCGCTGAAAAGAGTAAACGCGGCAGTTTGCATGTCATAAGTTACAGGTGGAAGGGGCCCAATGGAGCAACCTAGGTGCTGTGAGTAAGTGACTTGGAGAGGCACTTTACCAAAACAGAGGTGCACAGCCGCGTCTGAATAGGTGCCAGTTTTCTGTTCAAGAGTGACAGCTCTGCTCGACGGCGGGGTGTGTCACACCACTGGCTACAATCAGCAGCAGATGGGGCGCCAACATTCCAGTCCACAGCGGATCGCTGGTTAGACCCTCTGAGGCCAACACGGACCATCAAAGTGTGGCAACTCTCCTGGACAGTGGGGCGTGTCACACCACCAGCTACACAAAACAGCAGATGGGGCGCCAGACTTCCACTCCCTGAGGCCGACATGGGGTCCGTAGCCAGCCAGCGACGGGTAACTCCATGGCTTGCTACCACAAGCAGACTTGTTGGCATCCAACACGCACCAGGGACATCCGAGGCGAGGGCCGCAGATTCGGACCACGGATCGCAGGCGCTGGTTGTCGCCTGCGATCTCAACCAAGACGGCGAAGAAGCTTGCAGCGGGCCGCCTGCAGCTCCCAGTGAGCAGCGCTGAGGCGGAAGATGCGAAGACCGCTGATTGGACTATCGGCGCATCCTGACGAACGAGGCCGACACAAAGCGGGGCATTGCATGAGTCGCTGAGGCAGCCATTCCGCGCCAAGCCTTTTCGCAGACAGCGAAGTTGCGTCCTCAGCATTGCGGGACCCAGTGACGCAGACCAAGGGGAATGTGGTACTGCAGTTGGAAACAATAAATCACATCGAAAGCTCGGACAAGTATTAATACAGTGCCTTCTACCTCTTCCTGCTACATTTGGTGTTTCTGTTACATTTAGTGACAGAAGCTGCCACTGCAGTTCCATAAGATTTGTTGTGGATGATACTAATGTATACAGGTAATTCGCGACTCTAGGAAACTGCAGCAAAATGCAAGAAGACCTGCAGAAGATCGATGTTCAGTGCAGGGAGTGGAAACTGACCCTCAACATAAACCAGTATAATGTGTTAAGTATGACAGAAAGAGCCTGTATTGTATGATTACAAAATTGCAGAACAATCACTGGAAGCTGTTACTTCCATAAAGTAACTATGAGTACAGGTATGGATTGATCAGAATTGGAATGACCACCTAACATTAATCGCTAGTAAGCCAGACACCAGACTGTGATTCCTTTCTAAGAATCCTCAGGAAATGTAGTCCACCAAAAAAGGGAGGAGCTCTTAAAACACTATGTCGACCAATACCTGAAAACTGCTCGTCAGTGTGGGATCCATAACAGGTACGACTGATGGAAGGAATGGAGAAGAACGAAAGAAGAGCAGCACGTCGTGTCACTGTTTTGCTCAGTAAGCGTCACAGAGATGGTCAGCCAACTCCAGTGACAGAAGCTGCAAGAGAGGCCTCCTGCATCACATTATGGTCCTCTGTTAGGTTCCGAGAGTGTACATTCCTAGAAGAATCAACCAATATATTGCTTCCTCCTATGTATATTTGGCAAAAAGACCACGGAGATAAAATCAGAGAGATCTGGACCCACACAGAGGCTTATCAGCGATAACTCTCCCCAGGAACAAACACAACTGCGACAACAAAAGAATATACACAAAGTACCATCCACTGCACACCGTAGTGTAGATGTAGATGTAAATGTACGAGTTCACATCTGTATTAAAAAGATATGTATCGTAAATCCGAGATAGATGGCTATGATTTTTCCAAAAGCCAGTTTCACAATCTAATACACAAAAAAACTTGAAACTTTCCATAAATTGCTTTTTAAATTCATAAAGCACAAAAGTCGATTTCGTTTACAAAGATTCACCAAATTTTGTACTAGCTACAAATTCTTAAAAAAAAAAACATGTAACTCTTGGCCATCTAATCCGAGTATCAGGGTTAGAGCTCCAGACATGTAAGGGATAGATGGCCATTGGACAAAACACTTTTGAATCAAAGGGAAAATTATAAAAAGACTTTTCATGCTTTAAAAATGTTTTATTGAATTTATCGAAAAAAAATAGTTCATAAACATATTAATTGCACGTAAATTGTCCGCAGCCCGTGGTCTTGCGGTAGCGTTCTCGCTTCCTGCGCACGGGATCCCGGGTTTGATTCCTGGTGGGGTCAAGGATTTTCTCTGCCTCGTGATGACTGGGTGTTGTGTGTTCTTTATCATCATTTCATCATCATTGACTCGCAAGTCGTCGAAGTGGCGTCAACTAAATAGGACTTGCAATACGGCGGACGAACTTCCCCGCATGGGGCCTCCAGGCCAACAATACCATATGATCATTTCATTGTAGGTAAATTATAACTTAAACAGACCTTCATATGTAAAATGCCGATTACAATTCTTGAATTTTTTAAATATGGTACTTTTATTAACTCTTAGGAACATATCAGTTTTACAAATGAAATAATGAGATATCACTCAGTTATGCAGTTAGTAGACTTTGGAAGTAAGCCTAATTTATGAAAAGGAATGTTTACTTTATGGGCATAGATTATTTTTTTTAAGAAATTATATGATGACATTGGTGGCACACATCAAAATATGATGTGCAGGATTCATGTAACCAACAATTACCCTTTTTCACTAGTTTTGTTCCCAATAGGCCTGTGTTTCTTTTTCCTTTAGCATCAAGTTTCAATTTTTACTTTTTAATATTTTCTTTTGATGTTAAGGTTTTAGCTTTAGTTTTTCTAGGCCCACGTTTGTTTGTCTATGGTTCAGGTATAGCCAGTAAAGGTGAAATATTGTTCAGAAGTTTTGGTGGAATGGGATTTTTTCGATATCTCCATTTAGTCCTAATGGGTTATTAGACCCTGTTTGATGAAGAAAGAATAAGTGGATTGCTGCCATAGCTGTGATAATAAATGGTAATACAAAATAAAATGTAAAGAATCGATTTAATGTTGTTATCAACAGCAAATCCTCCTCACACTTATTGAACTAAATCTGTTCCTAAGTGTGGAATTGCTGATAATAAATTAGTAATTACTGTTGCACCTCAGAATGATATTTGATCTCAAGGTGAAACATATCCCATAAATACAGTTGCTATAACTAAGAATAGAATTACTGTACCAATTATTCAGGTGTGTATATACATATAAGATCCAATAAGATCCATAGTAGATTCCTTGTCCTACATGTAACTAAATGCAAATAAAAAATATAGATGCTCCATTTGCAAGTAAAGTTCGAATGATTCAACCATTATTTACATCCCTCCAGATGTGTACTACACTACTTTATGCTATTTCAATATTTGATGTATAGTGTATGGCTAAAATTGTCCAGTTACGATTTGAATTACTAAACACAGTCCGAGTAAGGACCAAAAATTTCATGAAAATGAAATGTTTGTTGGTGCAGGTAAGTCAACTAAGGAGTTGTTATTAATTTTAATTAAAGGATGTCTTAATCATAAGGGTTTATTCATTAGTAAATTATCTTATTTTATGAATAGGTCCCTGGTTAATATTAGTGATTTTAACTACTGCCAATAGTGCTAAAAATAAATAAATTATTGTTATTATTGTAATAATAAATGTTGGTCTATTATATAATTTTTCTAAAGATATTGCTATTTCTTGGTAATTGATTTAGTTATCAATATTTATGGTTTTGGTATTTTTGAAGAAGCCTATAAATATTCTTATGTCTAAAATAATTAGTGTTGATATAATAAAGACTCATATTGTTAAGGTGATAATTATAGTAATTCATATAGGTTGATATATTTTGTTTGATGCAATTCTCTTAATATAAAGAAATAGAACGAATATACCACCAAGAAATGTTAAGATTAAAATGTATGATAGTCAATAAATTTCCATTATTTTTGCTGTTATTAATCCAACCAGGAATGTTTGGGGGATAATGAAAAGTGTTATTGATATTGGGTGTCCTAATTTAATGAAATTAATATTTATTACATTTGATAGTGATACAATTACTATTTTAATCATTTCAGGGGTTAGTTTATTCAAAATATCGGTTTTGGTTACCTACGTTGGAAGCCTTTCACCTCTGAAGTTTTAAAAGCGGTGGCTAGACTTATTTCCGGTTTACAAGACCAGTGTTTTTTTAACTATTAAAACTAATCTTTATATTCTCTATTTTTACTTCTTTATTGGTATATTTTGCTGGTGTCTATGTTTTTTCTTCTAAACGGAAGCATTTATTAATGGTTCTTCTGAAATTGGAATATATTGTTCTTTCTTTATTTATATTAATTATCTTATTTCTTACTGAATTTTTTTATGATTATTTTTCCTGTTTTTTTTAGTTTTTTCTGTTTGTGAAGGTGTTTGAGGTCTTTCTATTTTGGTTTCAATAATTCGGTCTCATGGTAATGATGTTTTTAATTGTTTTGGTTTGTCTTTATGTTAAAGTATTTATTTATAACTATTTTTTGATCCCTCTGTGTTTATTAAATAATTGTTGGTGGTTGGTTCTTTAATGTTCCTGTCTAGTTTTGTTTTTATGATTTGTGTTTATTCATATGCTGATTTGAATATAATTAGATACTATTTTGGTATTGATTATTTTTCTTTTAGTTTAATTTTGTAGAGTTTTTGAAATTGTTCTTCAATAATTACTGCTAGAGGTTCAGTTTATTTCAGTTCCTATCATTCTAATTTTGTTGTTTTTATGGTTTTGATTTTAATAATTATACTTTATTGTTCATTTGCTAGATTGAGTCTTCTTTCTTTTCTTATTTTTTGAGGCTAGATTGGTTCCTCCTTTGCTTTTGATTTTAGGTTGGGGTCATCAACCTGAGCATTTGCAGGCTGGTGTTTATTTAATTTTTTACACTTTGGTTTCTAGATTGCCTTTATTGTTAGTTTTATTTAAGGTTTATGATTTTTTTAATACTTTATATTTGCTTTTATTGGTTGATTTTGGTTCTTATTATTTTATATTTTATGTTTTTATAATTTTGGCCTTTTTAGTTAAGATGCCAAATTTTTGTTTCATTTATGACTTCCTAAGGCCCATGTAGAGGCTCCTATTTCTGGTAGAATAAGTCTTGCTGGTGTTTTATTAAAGTTGGGTGGTTATGGTATTTTTTGTGTAATAAAGGTTATTTCTTATTTTGGTATAAGTTTTAGGTATTTCTGGTTATCTCTAGGTTTATCTGGTGGGGTTATTGTTAGATTTATTTGTCTTTGTTAGGTTGATTTGATGTCTTTATTTGCTTATGCTTCTGTCGTTCATATAAGAATAGTTATGGGTGGATTGATAACTATAAATTGATGAGTTCGTATAGGTTCGATTCCTTTGATAGTTGGTCATGGTTTATGTTCTTCTGGATTATTTTGTTTGTCTAATATTATTTATGAGTGTTTAGGTAGATGGAGACACTTAATTAACAAGGGTATAATTAATTTGATACCTAGAATGGCTTTGCGGTGACTCCTTTTAAGGTCATCAAATATGGCTGCTCCTCCATCATTGAATTTGGTAGGTGAACTTAGAGTATTAAATAGAATTATGTCTTGATCTTCTCTTAGATTTTCTGCTTTGATTTTATTGACTGTGACAACAGCTGCGGAAGCCTATGTTTACATTATTGAACAAAGTGTATATGTCATTTTTTTTTCTATTCATCAGTCTTCTGACTGGTTTGATGGGCCCAGCACGAATTCCTCTCCTATGCCAACCTCTTCATTTCAGAGTGGCACTTACAACCTATGGCCTCAATTATTTGCTGGATATATTCCAATCTCTGTATTCATCTACAGTTTATACCCTCTATCACTCTGTCTAGTACTATAGAAGTCATTCCCTGATGTTTTAAGAGAGATCCTCTCATCTTGTCCTCTTTCTCAGTGTTTTCCTTATATTCCTTTCCTCTCCGATTCTGCACAGAACGTCCTAATTCCTTACATTATCAGTCCACCTAATTTTCAATGCTCATCTCCAGCACCAAATCTCAAATGCTTCAGTTCTCTTCTGTTCCGGTTTTCTCACAGCCCATGTTTCACTACCATGCTGAACTCCAAACACACACTCAGAAATTTCTTCCTCATATTAAGGCCTATGTTTGATACAAGTATACTTATCTCGCCCAGGGATGCCTTTTTGCCAGTGATAATCTGCTTTTAATGTCCTCCTTGCTCCCTCCATCATTAGTAATTTTGTTGCCTAAGTAGCGGAATCCCTTTACTTCATCTACTTCGTAACCAACAATCCTGATGTTAAGTTTCTGGCTGTTATCATTTGTGCTTCAACGCGCAAGTCGCCGAAATGGCGTCAAATCGAAAGACTTGCACCTGGCGAACAGTCCTAGTTACACGACTTTTTTTTAATTTTTGCTATTTCTCATTATTTTCGTCTTTGCTCCATTTACTCTCAGTCCACATTCTGTGCTCATTAGACTGTTGCACCATTATACATTGTCAAACGCATTTCCAGGTCAACCGATCCTATGAAATATATATATCCTATATAATAGGATATATATCCTATGAATATTTTAACGATAGCTTTACACTCGCCCAGCCTTTATTCATACTATATATATATATATATATATATATATATATATATATATATATATATATATATATATATATATATATATTTTGCATGAATAAAAGCTGGGCGAGTGTAAAGCTATCGTTAAAAACACACGCCGTGTGATTTGTTACAATTTGGTCGGTCATAATAATAACATGCTTTTGAATACAATCAAAATATAACGGCGATACCTGTTTAGTGTTATTGGAAATAATATGTAGTAAATTAATGAGTTAGATAGCCGATCCTATAAGGAGAAGTAAAATTTGGCATATTGAGGTGTTTCGCTTTATATCGACGAAGCCGATGATACGGCGTCATTTTTTCGTTTAATCTTGGAAATAATCAAGTAAAGAAGTACTAATTGTGCGTTGTGAAAAAATATAGGGACGAGTTTTAAATAACTACGGTACACGATCAGAGTAACAAAAGGACATTTAGTTACACGAAATCGCGGATAGAGAAGTGTGGTCATTAATTTGAGAACACCTACAGGGCGGTTAATTCCGGGATAAATCTATACGCATTTCACGAGGGACGCGGTGTTGAGACATTTTTTTTTTTTTTAATTGTATCACGGAGAGCTAGCGCCAATTTATGAAAAGGAGAAAACGTTACGCGAACTCTTAATAGTAGCGGATCGGAGAGAAGTGTGTAACTGTCTTACGCCTAACAAACATTCGTGGAGGGTGGTGGCTAAACTAGAAGAGTCAATAACAAAATACTGTATCATTATCATTGACTGTTGGTGTCGAGCAACCAAAACTGTTCATCAAAGGGTTTCGATGGCACTTGGGAGTTAGGGTTCAGGCACTCGCATATACTCCACATCAGAGTGTGAATGAGTGGTGAATGCGAAATAAAACTGTGAACAAAGTTACGTTACATAAAACAGAAGAAACAATACAGTTTGGTCGTATCTGTTATTCTTCCAAAAACTGCAACATTTCTTACCGTTGTACGAAGCCTTTATAGATTATAACAATTTGCTTCGAAGGGATCTCGTCACGAGTTACGTTTTGGGGACCTGGTCAAGAAGGGGTAGTTCGTAGATCCTAACTACTGCAGCTATTCTAGAATCAGGTGCTACCGTAACCGTTGTGTGTTGTCAATGACTTAAGGTTACCATATCTCATGCTCTAAGATCGACGCGCCTTTCCACTTGGTATAACGGTGCCTCACGGCAACAACGACAACGCCGACGACGAAGGAAGATACGGTAGACTTTGATGTTTGTAAGTTATTCGCCAGTAAAAGCCCACTGTGCTTCCAGCGCGTAAATATAGCACTGTCCTCGCCTCTCCTCGACCTACTAAGGAGGTAGCCATGCAGACTTGCGATCTCATCTTTAGCGCCACAGTCGTCAGATAGGCCAGCCCAAAGACCGGCCGTTCAACCTCCCCACTATTACCCTCTCACTCTATGGCTCAACCTTCATTGGCTCAAGCTAAATTATAGGCCCCAAAATCGGACGCCCGGCTTTACAAAGAGGAGCCTACTCGTGAAGATTTTTTTACATACCCAGACCTCACAACCCTAATCCTTCATCTCAACGTCCTGCTTCCGAAAAGGCTCATAAGAAACACAGTTCCCCTCCTCCACCACGGAGTGTCTATTCTACATCGCCACGCAGCAGTAGCCGCCCTCGGCCGTCTTCTGTGTCGCCGAGACGCACCGCTGGCGACCGATCAACCAGCCGGTCACTGGCGGCAGGAGCTGCCCGCCAACACCCTATCGATCAGGATCTTCTGTCTCTGGTTGAATGCCATTCCACTCCGTCGGCCACCAGCTCTCAGCGATCGATCAGTGGAGGCAACGTTGGTGAGATTTTTGCTTTTTTCGTCCACCCTATCTCAGTTATCCATTCGAATGTCCGCGGAATTCGCTCCAATCGGGACGAACTGTCGGTCCTCTTACGATCCTACTACCAGGTCATCTTCTGTCTTCAGGAAACGAAGATACGTCACCAAGATGGCTTTGTATTCCCTCATTTCCAATCAGTCCGGTTTGATGTCCCCTCTGTTGGTGGCACATGGACTTACGATACTCCACCATGGTACTATCCCTTATCACCCAATCCACTTACATAGTTCCTTCCAAGCTGTCGCTGTACACCCCTCCCTTTCTGATTTCACCTTTGACACACACAGTGGTTACGGTTACTACAAGCCACACCACAAGTTGGGAAACGGGGCCAAATTTCTAGTAGTTTACTGTCGAGTTGAGATTTTCACAAATGTTTTATTCGTATCTTACAGAAACTAGCAGTACGGCAATAAACTACCTTTTAAAACGCGCCGCTAACACCAATCAAGGTAATTTATAGCAATACAACAATTTAAAGAAATTGAAAGAACATTAGTAAACAGGCTACTAAAGTAAATACAGAACTTTGTTAATTAAGTACGGTGAGGTAGTGAAGCTACAACACAGCCATTAAAAAAATTAAACAGGTCTCAGCAAACACATGATTAATGGCAATAAAAGGAATTTACATACTAGGAGGAATTTAAAAATTTTTTTAACAAAAGTGTCCTGGAATATCATTAGAATATAACAGATATGACGGACCCGTGTAAGGCGGCCAAAAATCACCCACTCAGGGATGCTAAGGCTAGACAGAATACTGACCAATTTAAATACGCCCGTAAACACAATTGCCACTCTCAGGCTGGTCACTGCACCGACTTTTAGCCAGCGAAAGCTTGTTATAAGATGGCTTAACTTGTTGACAGAATTGGAGCTAACCTCGTGCAAGGAAACATTACACCACACAGTCCTGAATGAGCGACCACATGATCAACCAACAAGAAGCATGAATTTACTCATAACCCACAACAGAATAGCGAAACAATTAAACTGCCAAAACTACACCTCCCATCAGACAGTAACGAGAGGAGGAGAAAAGCTCATTGTCTTCAATTACACCGGTGCCAGAGACAGGAAACCCGATCGCCGGAGGCCACAAGGCAGAACAGACACTGGTTACACAAAATTATTACTTAATGATTAAACCTTCCACGATCTTAACTTGCAATTATGCTCGAACAGGCAGTACACGACCTCCGATGGCAGGGATCCACACATCCGGCCGCGCACGCATCGCCAGTGTACCGAACACGCCACGGTCACGCGACAACACGCTGTCACCGGAGTTCACGTCTTCTCTGCAACGTTGACGGGTAGTGACCGCTCCTTCATGTTAGGTGTCTCATTTTGAACTCCAGTGTTGAAATGGAGGATTTAAAGAAGCTTGTTAATGTCCCACCAAGGCGAAATGAACAGCAACTACTCGTGGGGCGATTCTGTATACAATCAACACGCGGGGAGCTCTTCTGTCAACTCGACCCGCTCGTTACACACAACCGACAAACATCACGTGGCGAGTCGGTACAACCGATCACGCCTGCTTCGCGCTGGAGAGCCACACTGCCCTCCCGTGTCCACCACACTCTCTCCCCGCAACCCCCTCTTCTGCGCCACCACACGAGGTTACAACCGGTCAAAGATCTCACTTCCTCCATAGCAGTTTCCCGGAAACAAAAACGCAGATATCGATAGCAGAGGGAAAAGACAAGCAAGCAGCCATTTAATGACAGACAACATATCAAACAGACATGTCAGGGGAAGAAAAGGAAAACCAATGCAATTTAAACACAAGGTGTAGCACGAGTCGATACACGGCTCAACCTTCTCTCTTTGTACCATATACACTCCTGGAAATGGAAAAAAGAACACATTGACACCGGGGTGTCAGACACACCATACTTGCTCCGGACACTGCGAGAGGGCTGTACAAGCAATGATCGCACGCACGGCACAGCTGACACACCAGGAACCGCGGTGTTGGCCGTCGAATGGCGCTAGCTGCGCAGCATTTGTGCACCGCCGCCGTCAGTGTCAGCCAGTTTGCCGTGGCATACGGAGCTCCATCGCAGTCTTTAACACTGGTAGCATGCCGCGACAGCGTGGACGTGAACCGTATGTGCAGTTGACGGACTTTGAGCGAGGGCGTATAGTGGGCATGCAGGAGGCCGGGTGGACGTACCGCCGAATTGCTCAACACGTGGGGCGTGAGGTCTCCACAGTACATCGATGTTGTCGCCAGTGGTCGGCGGAAGGTGCACGTGCCCGTCGACCTGGGACCGGACCGCAGCGACGCACGGATGCACGCCAAGACCGTAGGATCCTACGCAGTGCCGTAGGGGACCGCACCGCCACTTCCCAGCAAATTAGGGACACTGTTGCTCCTGGGGTATCGGCGACGACCATTCGCAACCGTCTCCATGAAGCTGGGCTACGGTCCCGCACACCGTTAGGCCGTCTTCCGCTCACGCCCCAACATCGTGCAGCCCGCCTCCAGTGGTGTCGCGACAGGCGTGAATGGAGGGACGAATGGAGACGTGTCGTCTTCAGCGATGAGAGTCGCTTCTGCCTTGGTGCCAATGATGGTCGTATGCGTGTTTGGCGCCGTGCAGGTGAGCGCCACAATCAGGACTGCATACGACCGAGGCACACAGGGCCAACACCCGGCATCATGGTGTGGGGAGCGATCTCCTACACTGGCCGTACACCACTGGTGATCGTCGAGGGGACACTGAATAGTGCACGGTACATCCAAACCGTCATCGAACCCATCGTTCTACGATTCCTAGACCGGCAAGGGAACTTGCTGTTCCAACAGGACAATGCACGTCCGCATGTATCCCGTGCCACCCAACGTGCTCTAGAAGGTGTAAGTCAACTACCCTGGCCAGCAAGATCTCCGGATCTGTCCCCCATTGAGCATGTTTGGGACTGGATGAAGCGTCGTCTCACGCGGTCTGCACGTCCAGCACGAACGCTGGTCCAACTGAGGCGCCAGGTGGAAATGGCATGGCAAGCCGTTCCACAGGACTACATCCAGCATCTCTACGATAGTCTCCATGGGAGAATAGCAGCCTGCATTGCTGCGAAAGGTGGATATACACTGTACTAGTGGCGACATTGTGCATGCTCTGTTGCCTGTGTCTATGTGCCTGTGGTTCTGTCAGTGTGATCATGTGATGTATCTGACCCCAGGAATGTGTCAATAAAGTTTCCCCTTCCTGGGACAATGAATTCACGGTGTTCTTATTTCAATTTCCAGGAGTGTACATCCCAGGGTATGTCGGTATCCGCAGAAACGAGGCAGCCGATATAACGGTCAAGGCTGCTGTCTCTCTTCCTCGGCCCGCTGTTCGCCTGGTTCCCTTTGCCGATCTACAGAGCGTTTTATGTCGTCTAGTTTCTCTTTTATGGCACACACATTGGTCTGCACTTCAGGATGATAAATTACGAAACATAAAACCTCTTCCCTGTGCTTGGACCTCTTCCTCCCGGCCTCGTCGTCGGAAGGAGGCAATTTTAACTAGACTCCTGACTGGGCACTGTCTTTTTAGCCATCGACATCTTTTAAGTGACGACCCTCCCCCAATCTGTCCCCACTTCTATCAATGGTGAACGGTGAGACACCTTTCACTTCAGTGCCCCTATTTTAATCCGCTACGCGCCCGTTTACAGCTGCCGCCTGATATATCTTCTATTTTAGCAGATGACGCGCGCTCAGCCTATTACGTCCTTAAGTTTATCAGTGTAAGTGAGATTACATCGGTCATTTGAAGCTATTTTCGGGGAAAACAACCCCCCTCAAAAGCAATTTTCTAAGATTTTAGTTTCCCTCCTTCTTGAGTTCCGCTCCCATTGCTGCTGATTTAATTTTCAGTTTTTAATCCTTCACGGAATGGGCGCTTATGACCGTAGCAGTTTTGTGCCATGAAACCATAATAAAAAAAGACGTCAGAATTGTCTCTCTGGTGCCTTTACATTACCTAAAGCTAAACTTATCGTCATGTAACACATCCTTTTGAAACTTCCTGGCAGATTAAAACTGTTTGCCGGACCGAGACTCGAACTCGGGACCTTTGCCTTTCGCGGGCAAGTGCTCTGCAAGGTTCGCAGGAGAGCTTCTGTAAAGTTTGGAAGGTAGGAGATGAGGTACTGGCAGAAGTAAAGCTTTGGGTACCGGGCGTGAGTCGTGCTTTGGTAGCTCAGTTGGTAGAGCACTTGGCCGCGAAAGGCAAAGGTCCCGAGTTCGAGTCTCGGTCCGGCACACAGTTTTAATCTGCCAGGAAGTTTCATATCAGCGCACACTCCGCTGGAGAGTGAAAATCTCATTCTGAACACATCCTTTTAATTTCCTTTTCCATTCTTCTATATATTATTCTTATCAGCAACTTGGATGCATGAGCTGTACAGCTGATTGGGTGGTAATTCTCGCACTTGCCAGTTCTTACAATCTTCGGAACTGTGTGGATGATATTTTCTGAAACTCAGATGGTATGTCGCCACTCAAATGTTCTACACATCGACGTGAATAATCGTTTTGGTGCAAGTTCCCTCAATGATTTTAGAAATACCGATGGAATTTTATCTATACCTGCTGCGTTATTAGATCTTAAGTCTTCCATAGCTCTTTTAAGTTCTTATGCTAATAATGGATTCCCTATCTCTTCTAAATCTACTCCTATTTAATCTTCTATGACATCACACAAATCGTCCCGCTCCGGAGGCCTTCAATTTACTCCTTCCATCGATCCGCTTTCTCCTCTGCATCTAACAGTGGAGTTCCAGTTGAAATCGTAATGTTACCATCCTTGCTCTTAATTTCACCGATGACTGCTTTGGCTTCCTATATGTAGTCAGTCCTTCCAACAATCATTTCTTTTTATTTTTCTTCACATATTTCATGCAGCCATTTCGTCTTTGCTTCCCTACACTTCCCATTAATTTCATTGCTCAGCGATTTGTATTTCTTATTCCTGAATTTCCCTGATCATTTTTGTACTTCCTTATTTCATCTGTCTACTGAAGTATTTCTTCTATTATCCATGGTTTCTTCGCAGTTACCATCTTTGTGCCTGTTTTTCTTTCAAACTTCTGTCATCACCCTATTTAGAGATGTCCACTCCTCTTCAACTGTACTGCCCACAGAGCCATTCCTTATTGCTGTGTTCATTGCCTTAGAGAACTTCAAGCGTAGCTCATAATGCCTTGGTCCATCGGTATCCCACTTCTTTGCTTGTTGATTCTTCCTGAATTATCTCTTAAGCTTCATCCTACCCTTCATCACTAATACACAGTGATCTGAATCTGTGTCGGTTCGTGGATACGCCTTACAATCCAGTATCTGATTTCGATATCTCTTTCTGATTATGATGTAATCTGACTGAAATCTTTTTGTATCACCCCAACTTTTTCAAGTGTACCTCTTCCTCTTGTGATTCTTGAACAGAGAATTTGTTATTACTAGCTGAAATTTATTACAGAACTCTATTAGTATTTCTCCTCTCTGGTTCCTTGTCCCATTCGCATATTCTCCTCTCACCATATCTTCTACTCCTTCCCCGACAACTGCATTTCAGTCTCCCATGACAACCAGATTGTCATCTCCCTTTACGTACTATATTAGCTTTCCAATATCCTCATATACTTCCTCTGTCTCCTCATCTTCAGCTTGCGACGTCGTCATGTATACCCGAACTACCGTTATCGGTATTAGTTTGGGCCCGATTCTGATGAGAACAAACCTACAACTGAACTGTTCACAGTAACACGCTCTCTGTCCTGCCTTCGCATTCATAAGGAATCCTACTCCCGTTATACCATTTTCTGATGCTATTTATATTATCCTATACTCATCTGACCGGAAATCCTTGTCTGCTTGCCATTTCACTTCACTGACCCCTACTAGAGTTTCCCTACCACGTTCAACCTCCTGACATGTCACGCCCCGAATCGTATAACGTTATCTTTTCGTTGTTTATCCAATCTTTCTCACAGTCATCTCCGTCATGGCAATCCCCTCTTGGAGATCCGAATGGGGGACAATTCCGGTATCTTTTGCCAACTAAGAGATCATCATGACACTATTCAATCATAGGCCACACGTCCTGTGGATACATGTTATGTGTCGTTAATGTAGTGGTTTTCATTGCCTTCTGCAGCCTCATGCCACTGATCATTGCCGATTCTACCACCTTTAGGGGCGGTTTCCGACCCCAAGGACAAGAGAGTGTCTTGAACCTCTGTCCGATCCTCCGCCATCTTTGACAAGGCCGTTGGCAGAAGAAGGGTGAATTCTTATGCTGGAAGTCTTCGGACGCCAATGCTTGTAGTTATAAAGATGGATCTACTGAAAGGAGGTGAATTTGCATGTCTTGCATACATAATCACAGTGTAATGCTGATGTCAATGCCCATGAAACATATGGAGCAAAACAATCGCAGTGATACACTGATGGGTGCAAACTGAAAGTAAAATATGTATTTGTTTGTTGTCACATACTAATAAAACATAAAACCACTTATTGGAGGTCACCCCATGTTAACATTGTCACCATGTTCCATATACTAATAATAAACAATAAAACAAGAACGTAAAGTTACATTAATGCAGATATAGTATATTGAAAATCATCAAAGAGTAGCATGCCTAACGATCTGAGTATCATATGGGAATATAGGTTCCCCTGTTACATGTTCCACACCATACCTTTACATGTTCAAAAATGGTTCAAATGGCTCTGAGCGCTATGGGACTCAACTGCTGAGGTCATTAGTCCCCTAGAACTTAGAACTAGTTAAACCTAACTAACCTAAGGACATCACAAACATCCATGCCCGAGGCAGGATTCGAACCTGCGACCGTAGCGGTCCTGCGGTTCCAGACTGCAGCGCCTTTAACCGCACGGCCACTTCGGCCGGCTTTTACATGTACTGTAAACGATTAAGACATAGCAATCAAAAATCTACTAGCCCACCAATACCAAAACCACATCAAAATAAGTAACCTACATTTTTTACAAGAAGGGATAAAGCTGTACATACGAAGGTGGGCGTTGTATGAGCAAGAATGCTCAAAGTAAAAAAACCGGCTGTTGAAGACTGAGAAGCAAAAGTGTCCTAACTAACAGAAAAAAAATGCTAGGGACTCATCACAAAGAGTTATGGAAGAAGATAAGGACTCAAGTGTATCAGTAAAACTTTAGTGGTGTCAGAGCGCCTATCCAGATCAGAATATTAAAATGTGTGAGCAATCAGTAGGTCAGCTGCGCCATAAGGCAACGGAATCTAGCTAGTGTTACATCTACCAAGTCCCGTGGGCTCTAGATATGGTCGAAAGGAATGAACCACCAAACCAGAACTATCTCAAGGAACCAGTAAAGGCTGAGCACAAATCGCTACTAATCACGGTTGGTGCGTAATGAAAGGAGGGAAATATTACACTACTGGCAATTAAAATTGCTACTCCAAGACGAAATGCAGATGATAAACGGATATTCATTGGACAAATATATTATACTAGAACTGACATGTGATTACATTTTCACACAATTCGGGTGCATAGATCCTGAGAAATCAGTACCCAGAACAATCACCTCTCGCCGTAATAACGGCCCTGATACGCCTGGGCATTGAGTCAAACAGAGCTTGGATGGCGTGTACAGGTACAGCTGCCCATGCAGCTTTAACACAATACCACAGTTCATCAAGAGCAGTGACTGGCGTATTGTGACGAGCCAGTTGCTCGGCCCCATTGACCAGACGTTTTCAATTGGTGAGAGATCTGGAGAATGTGCTCGCCAGGGCAGCAGTCGAACATTTTCTGTATCCAGAAAGGCCCATACAGGACCTGCAACATGCGGTCGTGCATTATCCTGCTGAAATGTAGGTTTCGCAGGGATCGAATGAAGGGTAGAGCCACGTGTCTTAACACATCTGAAATGTAACGTCCACTGTTCAAAGTGCCGTCAGTGCGAACAAGAGGTGACCGAGGCGTGTAACCAATGGCACCCCATACCATCACGACGGGTGATACGTCAGTATGGCGATGACGAATACACACTTCGAACGTGCGTTCACCGCGATGTCGCCAAACACTGATGCGACCATCATGATGCTGTAAACAGAACTTGAATTCATCCGAAAAAATGACGTTTTGTTATTCGTGCACCCAGGTTCGTCGTTGAGTACACCATCGCAGGCGCTCCTGTCTGTGATGCAGCGTCAAGGGTAACCGCAGCCATGGTCTCCGAGCTGATAGTCCATGCTGCTTGTAACGTACCCTCTCTGTTATGTTATTGTTGTTTTGTGTTATTGTAGTTGTAGAGATATGACATTATTGTAGCGCTTTGCTTAGTCAGCCGTACTTCGGAATTTTTAACATTAAATGGAGCCTGAAACTTGCGTAATAAATACTTCGCGTGAAGTGCGATTTGCAGCATAAACAAAAATTAATTGCGGAGATCCAATCCAATGAATATTAACAGAAAAGCTTTAGAATAATGCGCACGACTGACTAGACACATTCAGTGGGTACGTACATTCGCGTGAGAGTGGTTGCGAACTGATGAGAAAGATCTATCTTAATTTTTTTTCGTAAAATAATTACGTCGTAACACACTCGGAGATTGCGAACGTACAATCAGGGTAGAGGCACGTACGTTCTATCATTCCCCGTGGCCTGGGTAAAAAAATTGCAATTATTTAAATTTAAGAATATTTCTTTTTCTATTGGACTCCTATTTTTATACGAAAAAGAAGATTGCAGGTTCTGCATGTCTCGGCAAAAACACGTCTGAAGTAATATTAGCGGCCACCAAAGGGAAACAGTGAGCACAATCACGTAACTCTATTGTTGAGCAGCGCCCTCGTGAAGATCGTCGCCTCCATCTAAAATTCGCCTTCTCGAATTAACAGAATAATTTGTACTCCATTGGTATGGGATTTAGGCTTGATCTTGACAGAAATTATAAAACACATTTTTCATCATTTATCACCTTCATTTAACACACACATAGACATGAAATTATACAGTACATCTTTACGCCAGCACATCAGAAGAAAAAGTAGTTAATACCAGAAGTAATACAAGAATCTCGAAATTAGTCCTTTGTCTATCAAAGATAAAACAGTTTTTCAGAGTATTCCTCTGGTATGACAGACGAACAAATTTTCTTATTGTATCTTTGAGATTAAATTACAACATTTTTTAGTTCCTTTTCATGCTGCAAACGTCGTCCAACTGTTCGTGCAGATGGTTGTTGTCTTGCAAATGTCCCCATCTGTTGACTCAGGGATCGAGACGTGGCTGCACGATCCGTTACAGCCATGAGGATAAGATGCCTCTCATCTCGACTGCTAGTGATACGATGCCGTTGGGATCCAGCACGGCGTTCCGTATTACCCTCCTGAAGCCACAGATTCCATATCCTGCTAACAGTCATTGGATCTCGACCAACGCGAGCAGCAATGTCGCGATACAATAAACCGCAATCGCGATAGGCTACAATCCGACCTCTATCAATGCCGGATACGTGGTAGTACGCATCTCTCCTCCTTACACGAGGCGTCACAACAACGTTTCACCAGGCAACGCCGGGCAACTGCTGTTTGTGTATGAGAAATCGGTTGGAAATTTTCCTCATGTCAGCACGTTATAGGAGTCGCCACCGGTGCCAACCTTGTGTGAATGCTCTGAAAAGCTAATCACTTGCATATCACAGCATCTTCTTCCTGTCGCGTCTGTAGCACGTCATCGTCGTAGTGTAGCAATTTTAATGTCCAGTAGTGTATGTAAAGCCTCTTGACAGCACTTTCTGTAAAGTTTGGAAGGTAGGAGACGAGGTACTGCCAGAAGTAAGGCTGTGAGGACGGGGCGTGAGTTGTGCTTGGGTAGCTCTGTTGGTAGAGCACTTGTCCGCGAAAGGCAACGGTCCCGAGTTCGAGTCTCGGTCCGGCACACAGTTTTAGTCTGCCAGGAAGTTTCATATCAGCGCACATTCCGCTGTAGACTAAAAATTTCATTCTACTTACTTGAAGTTGTTGAATATTGATGTTGGTAGCTAGTCTGCAACGCAATCTACAACTTGTCCTTTGCAAACAGCAAAACGCAATTCTTATTTTTTTGTTTATTATGCATTTACGACCGGAAATGAGTACATATCACTTTTTCTTGTGTGTAACTTACGGCTTTGATGTTGCAGTGTTTTATCATATGTTTTGGCTGTGTGAATACGTTGATTACTCTGACTTACGGTCGTTCGACGCAGAGTCAAACATAGAGTTTTCGCCGCCATTACGTGTTGTTGTAGCTGTGTAGTATTCATTTGTTTCGTGGCGTGAGCACTCAAATCTGCGCATGATATCATATTACGCTTTTGCAGTAACACAGCTTAGTACTTAATTGAGAATTAAATAGATTTATGAGTTCGACTGAAGTGTTTGCTTACACATTGAAATTATTCTCACAGACACAAACGTTTGAAAAGTCGGCTACATCATTGGAACTCTACGAATGAGTAACACGCATATTTTATGTATTTTTGCAATTTTAAAAAGAAATTTTCGGATTTTATAGATACACTTTTACAATTTGGTACAATACATCATTTGCAACTCATTTTTTACCGTGTAAATTCCAGAAAAAGTCACTAGTGCCTATCGGCTTTGCGCCTACAATACAAATTGAGCCACCTATAAAATAACGTCTCTGGCATCAAGTGACTAGAGGTAAACATTTTTGCAGGCTTTTAAATTATTTTAATTTTCAATTTCTGTTGTAAATACGTAAAGTTACCATGGAAAAAAGCTTATTATGGGCAAACAATAACGTAATTAATCGTTTAAGATGATTTCCAGGAAACAACCAAATACAAAATGCCCCATCATATTTATGTACTTTCTTGGTTTCTAACAATGGTGTCCTTTTGAGGCACGACTTTTGGCTACCTGTCCAAACTGCTGACTTATGGTATTTTGGATTTCAGGGACATCTTCGTCAACGTTAACTGGTCGATCAGAAGTGATATCTTCTTCAAAAGAGGCACCTGCGTCAGAAGAGACACGTAATTCAGGAGAAAGATACTATCTGCACTAGTACCTCACCTACTCCAGATGAATCAATCCCGACCTCTGAATACCCGATAAAATAATCTCATTTTTAAAGGAAAACTGACCAGTTCAGATTAAAAAATCTGTATATACTTCTGATAGCAATAGGTCATTTACTGATACGTATTATAGTAGAAAGTTACAAAATAACGAAATTATTCGTCGTTATTGTTTGTTTATTCAAAATCTACAGCTTCGGTATTTCCTTTTACTGTAAACTTTTTAACATAAATATCACTGCGTTTAATGATGAAATTGGTTTTAAAGACTAGAAGCATTCACTGAGAAATTTAGGAAGTCATGATAAGAGCTCTGGACACATACTTTCTTTAAAAAATCTCTGAGACAAAAAAAATTACTGACTAAAAGATCAAACACTAGACTCTGTAAATCATGCTCTAATAGATCTTGAAAAAAAGAGGTGGATGGCAGTTTTTGAGCCGATAACTGACATTATAAAATTTTTTGCTGGTCAAAATTTTAATGTTTGAGGATCCACTGAAAACTATTTGAATCAAATAACGGAACATTTTAACGTCGGTAGAGTGTATTTGTAACTTTGATAATGCACCATCAGAACACACTGCACGAATTCAAAGTGCTCAGCATTGCATGCCCCATTATCTTGTCCATAATATTCAAAATTAATTACTTACTTTAATTTCTGAAAAAATTAAAATAGCTATAGTTGATCTTTTAAACCTACCTAAATACTATTCATGATTCTAGATCACACAACTGACACACAGGACAAATTAATGTTATTGTAAGGTTCGTTTATTTTAACCTGCAAACAAAACTTGTTGGTTTAAGATAACATTTTTTATGTTTTTTATCTATAATTTATACTATTGAACAATGGTTACCAACTTATGTTAGATCTGTTAAAATCATGCAATAATGAACTAAGACTTAAAGGCCTAGGATATGATAATGGGGCATAAAGAATATAGGACATGAATCCCCGTCCTTTTTGCGTTCCATGTGCGGCTCGTGTCTCAGTTCGTAGTAAACGACGCCACTACAAACTCACTGGAAGGCTCGATCTTTTGTCTGTTGTTCAAGAAATATAAGCATTTTTTTCAGCATCAACTTCACATTGGGATGTCATTATGAACCAGATACCTAAACACTTTTTCAAATACGCGACAAGAAAGTCGTGTTAATGCTTGAAGAGCTCTTTGCATTAATATGGATAAAGTTCATGATGCATTATATTCTATTTTTATCAGTGACAAGTACGACAGTGACGCAGGAAACATAGCGAATTCATTAGTGTCAAAACTGAAGACCTACATGTTCATATGTTCAGTTTTAGTATGCTATAGCATTTATCAGAAAATGCAAAATTTTGCTAAGTCAGGCATTTTTCTTTCACAGGTGGTCAAAATGATCAATCTGGTCTAAAATATTTAGATGTATACTGCATAGAGTGTGTATGCCTAAATTGTGGATTCGAAGTAATTACTGAAGATTTATAATGTCAACCTGAATTTGCCGATACTGCTCATTTACTTTCTCGAAAATTACTTTTTAATTAGAAAGCGGCAGATAAGCCATATTAGGCCAAAAACGAAATTTAAAGTAAATTTTTATTTTTTGCTAGTTGATACAGTGGTCCTACAGTTAAATGAAAGATTTGATTTGTGAACAGAACACAACATTTTTTCAAAACATTGAAAGCTCGAGTGAATTGGAGAAGGACCAAAGAAAAACACTTACAACAAGAGTTAACAGACGGAAATAAATTCGCTATTGATGGGGAAGATCTATTTAACGAGCTGGAATTGCTTCCTTTATTTTTTGTAAAGAAAACTGGTGCTCAACATCCATATTTGGAAGGCATTTCTGTTATAAATATTGCTGTATGTTACACAGCTACATGTCCACTATTCTATTTGGGGCCATCTTCACCGTATTGGGTGCCAGGAGGCGAAAAATCAGCTTGTACCCCCTACTCTGACCAACAAAGGAAAAAAAAACAAAAAAAATTTGCTCGATGTGTTAAATTACATTTATTCCAATAATTTAATGTCTTGTGTTTCGAAAATGCATTTATCACTTCGTGTGACTGTTGAAGAAGGCGAAAGTTTATTTTCAAAATTGAAATAATAAAAAATAATTTTTGATCAACCATGCCCCAAGATAGATTGACAGATTTGGCCATCATTAGTATTGAATTGAAAGTAGATTTCAAAACAGAATATCATTAAAAAGTTTGCCTACTAAAAAGCCAGAAAAATCTAGTTAACTTTATTTTAGAGGAAGTACTAAATAAAAAATGCAACATAAAAATTAAATTTTGTTCTTTTTTTTCAATGATGGCAAAGGGGGGAGGAGGAGGCGCAAGCTGATTTTTCGCTCCCTGGTGCCCAAGATCATTAAGATGGCCCTGAGAAGAATAGTGGACATGTCTCAGTCTCTTTCTTTACATGTAGTTGTGTAACATACAGCAGTATTTATAACTGATATGTTGTCTACAGTTCGAATGACGGACATCAGTTTACAGAATGAAAGCCAAGCCAAGTGACTATTTGCCAGCTGATAGTTAAGTGACTTTTTTAGTATCCGAACACACAAGTAATTATTCCCTAATAACTAATAAGTAATTGTTTAGCTTATCATGGTCTCCAGGCCAGAGGCATCTCCTGGTTTTACACAAAGTAAGGGGGCCAGGTAGAAAGCCATCTGAATTCTATGTGAACAACAAAGCCCATGGAAGACAATAATGTGCTTCTCTAAAAGAAAGGCCTCTTCTTCTCTGAAATCGAAGATAATAAAACAAGAATTCTTTTGACACTGTGGATTTGTGATCCATTTGTACAGTTTTCTTTTAATACAGCTAATAAAATTGCATGTTTTTTCGTCTAGTGGTGGTATTTGCCTATTTCTTCTGTTCCTCTATTACAGCTTTATCTAAGAGCAACATTTAGTAATTCAGTTAATAATTTTCTTGCGATGTGCAATTCAGTTAATAATTTCCTTGCTACCTAATAAGAAATGTTTCCATACAGCATGTTTTATGTACTATAGTGCTCTTTTCTTTATCCAACAAGAAAATTAGTTTCCTGAATAGGCAGTTTTTGTATCCATTTTAATGCTATTTTGGGCTCTGATGTTTTGAATATGGTAGCCATTTTCAATCAATTGCATGCACATAAATAAAAACGTTATTAGAATACCATGTACAAAGCAACCACTGGTTATAGTCACCAGCATGAAAGCACAACAGAAAACGAAAAAAGAGCAATTAGAATATGACACATTGAACATACATTTGTTTATTTACAATGATAAAATTTTCCGAGCTGTGAGTGTATCAACTGATATACAATAAAGTGTAAAAAAATTGAACACTGTGAAAGTACAGGTGAAAATGCTAAACAAGAAACAGCTGAAAAGTCATATAATAAAATGGTCTGTAACACTACTGGGCTTGCAAGGTGTGGTAAGCCGTTTTATTATACAATGCTTTCAAGTGTGAGTAAAAACATGGAAAAGTATGTAGGTTGAATATCTTCGTATCTTCAGCTGACACAGGCAAGCATTCAGTCAGTTGCGATATTGAAGCATGAATCAGGACAGAAAGTGGCAGAAGCAAAGCTGTCAGAGTGGGTACTTGTATAGCTCAGTGGAAGAGCACTTTCACACGAAAAATCAAGTACTCTGGTTTAAGTCTTGAACTGGAGCACAGCTTAAATTTTCCAGGAAGTTACAGATCTTTGTGCACTCCTACAAAAATAAATTCCATCGTATGTGGCTACAAAAATTCAGAAGTCGTAGAGCAGCCTCCATTACAACAATCTCATCAAAATTAGAAGTGGAAAGTATTCAAGGCTCATTGTAGAAAAACAACTTCCATGCATGTAACTGCCACAGTAGCTATAGTTAGTAGTATGTATTTTTTTTTGTTTAGTTATGTTTTTAATAGATCACATTCATAAAAATTATGCTATGAACTGTGACATTCAAATAGCGTACATACTACATCATTCCTTATACTTGAAGAATCAGCAGACAAGAATTTCCTACAAGCTTGTATTTTATATCTTTCATCGTTACTGATGCAGTCTAATTTGTGTATGCCGGTCTTCTCTGTATCCAAAAATGAAAGTCATGCTCACCCACACGTCTTATGTTTATCAACGTGCCTATTCTTTTTTAAAACATTAATCTATCTCATACACCTTCAGAAACTGAATGCAGCTGTTATTACCTGATTACATGAGAAACATTCTGAAATGTTTCCATCTGGATCCTGTCAACTAAGTACTTACCTCGCTCAAGAACTCATTTCTTACAGAAAATTAATTCTACGACATGAACCGCATTCATCTCTGTATGAATGTTTCTACAGTCTGCCAGATTTTTTATTTTCACAGGATGATTATTAAATGGTATCATATCTGTCTATGTTACTATTTTATGTCGCAAATTTATAGTTACTGTAGGGTAGTGAATATTTTTTCTTCTTCTGCTGTGTTATGAGAATTTCAGCAGTATACATGATTTTCAAGTGTATTGTTCAGAACAAATTAAAATAGCACCAAAGTGTAAATATATGTGGAATCAGTTAGTTCCGAATTACACTCGTGTTCAGAAAAAAACAGAACACCTTGAATCACTAGAGACAGAATGTTCATATTCATAGGACATGTACATTAGTATTTTCTGCAGAAATTATGGGCATTTGAACCATGTCGGTCAATGAGTTCAAGGTCAACATCGATATCGTGACGCAACACCACCTAATGGTAAGGCATACCTGTGGCTCTCGTCGTCAGTATAAACTGAAGGTAATGGATCAGTGTGACTTGAGCAGACACACAGGAAGCCTCGCAGACGTATGTGCAAACTGTACCGTTGAATCAGTGGGTTTGAAAGAGGGTGCATTATTAGAATGAGCGAATGTGATGCATCAAATCGAGAAACTACTGTTCATGTGGGAAGAAGGTTTTCGGCAGAGCGACAGGTATGTGCAGAATGGTACATGGAAGACCATAAAACTCAAGGAGATGGGTCTGGTTGCACCACCCAGACCACCTATCAAGAAGATCCACACCTCATTGGAATGGCATTGCAGGACAAATCTGTTTCCTCCTCAGCTCTGATGGAACAGTGAAACGCATTGTAAATTATCAGGGGGTGAGAGTCCGTTTATTATGACATAGGTTATGTGTGTATAGACCACTTCTCCATCTAATTTTGAGGAATGTGCAGAAGCATGCTAGATGACAATACTGCATGGAGTAACATCACTGGAGACAGGTATGGCATGAGACAGTGTTTTGTGGTGAATCCAGGTTATGTTTGTTTGAAAGTGATAGTAGCATTTTGGTTCACTGTAGGCAGAGGGAGCAGCATTGCAGTGAATGCATTTGCACAAGACATACAGAGCCAGCTCAAGGCCTTGTGGTATGGAATGCTATTGAGTACAACCAAAAATCACAGCTGGTGCACGTCCAGGGCACTGTAACTAATCTGACCTATGTGAATTACATGCTGCGACTCGTAGCCATACCCTTTCCACACAACACTCTAGATGTCATTTTTCAGCAAGACAATGCACAACTACATGTTGCTACACAAACATGTGCCTTCTTGGTGTCATAGGATGTCAGGCTTTTTCCCTGGCCTGCCAGGTCATCAGACTTGTTGCCAGCTGAAAATGTACGGGATATGGTCAAACAACGGGTGCAGTGCTGTGACCCAGTGCCAAACACCACAGATGAGATTTTGAACTAGGTGAATGCAGCTTGGGCGGCTATACCACAGGCAACCATTCACACCTTATATGCGTTGATGCCATAATGCAGGGTACAAGTTATCAGGCCTATGGTGGACCCAGCACCTACTAGGCAACAGGACGCATGCTGAAATGGGCTGACTGAAATGATAGTAATTTCTGCAAAACATGTTAATGTATGTGTTCTGTGAATATGAACATGCTGTCTCTCTGAACACGAGTGTGCCTAAATAGACATATAGGTTACAACAACATACATAATCCTAAATTGTTTATTTTGGACAGTTATTAAGTTTTGCCTTAGAGAAGAGCTGCCTCAAAGTATCCCTCTGTGGCACCAATGCCATGAATGTTATTTTACTCATTTATGTTTTCTACGACTAGGCAAATCTTTCTGTAGCAGACTTAATTGATCCTAATTGTTTTAACACACAACTTGCATGACTTTGTCGTTGGTATACTCCATTTATCAAAGATTCAATGATTTATGGTTCAAAGTCGAACTAAGCTCAGACAAGTTACATAAAGCAACAGTAATAGGTCATCAAACCTAGTAATTCGTTCTATTGTAAATCATGTGTGAAATAACTAAATGATTTAACACACTTTAATCTACTTCTTACATCAGATGAATATACATAGAAACCGCAAAAAGAAGTATTACTTCTGTGACAGAATATCACATGCAACAAGTAGGATAAACCATTGTAAACCCTGACTGCTGATATTTTATATTCTAAATTTTTAATGATTGCTTGATGGCTTTATGGAAATTATTGTATTAATATTTATTATTATTATTATTAATATTAATAATAATTATAATAATAAACGGTTTATTTGGGTACAGTCCAGCTAACTTGAAAAAAGTAGTCTTTGCTTTTGTAAATGTCTTAATTTTTGCCAGTCCCTTCTGTTATACTGTCTAACAGATGACCAATAAGTATCTACAAAATCAAAGTCTCATGAAGTGGGCAGATCTATAGAAGACAGTTAGCAGAGCTTTTGGTATAGAATTCATTTATTAATTTCAATTAAATAGAGTCAAGCATTAATCTTCAGTTTGCAACATCAAATAGTCAAAAAGTCTAATTTCTGTCCTACAAGTTACAAGTAACACAGGATCAAAATCATCATTTACTTACAAAAATTTAAATACAGTGGCAGAAATGTACATAATGAAAGTTAAAGGTGTACTTTGCCTGTCAACATTGAACACCAAATAATGACTTACGCTTTGCTATATGCAACATTTAGGGTTATAAAACAAAAGTTCCATGGAAAACATTGCAAAATGAATTCTTGCACATTTCAATGATCTTTGGAATTATTTATGAAATTCGGTTTATGAAAATGGAAACACTTAGTTTAGTCAAGGGTATAAAATGTTGACACTATTCATGATAAATGTTATATCTGGATCCTACATTCATTGTCAAAACTAATAATGATAATGATAACTTTTCTTCCTTCAACATTCAGATACATCCAAAGCAATTTCGTAAGCTATGCGTTTTACTGGAGTAATGGTGATTCAACTGCCACCTCTAATCACCTCACCAAAAATTTCTGCCATATACCATTACCCTGACAGCATCTGATTTCTGTAGTGTTCTGTAGTAGCTGTAGACAACTCGCAGGAAGTACATATCTGAAACTGGAAGAAAAAAGTGATAAATACAAAGGATGCAGGCAGGTGTTAAACAAATCAACTGTAATGGGGCATTACTGAGAAATAAACCACAAGGTCTAGATATGAGGAAATGCAAGGTTTTGTTTAACTTGAAATACACTGCACTGTTATGCGTGAATGGCAAATCATACACTGATTATGTTCTGCATATCCCATCATGAAACAACGTATTCAGGGATACATTAAGAAAATACAAACGCTGTAAAAATATGAACTGTATGCTGCATTCATTGTGCAGCTGTGCTAAACTACATAGTGCCATTCATGTATATGATAGCTAAATTTAATCACCTGAATTAGAAATAAAACTGATGCTTTTAAGGACCTGATTTAACAATCCCACTCATTTGTAGAAGGCATGACTAATAAACCACAGTGCACCTTCTTTAAGAAGACATAAGTTAGCTGGAACCTTTGAGGTTTTAATTTGTAATGGGAAATGACCTGGGTGGACATCACGTCTGTAACAAATCTTTTATGTGTCACGAATATTGACTGAAATCTATCCTCTAATAAAGAGTAAAAATATGTCATATATCCTTTATTTAACTAGACCATGGAGTGTTGATGGAAAGATTATTGACCAGTGAATCATAGGGAAAAATTGGCATCTGCAAAAGCTGGAGAATTTTAAACCAAATGTTCATCCAATAAAGTGCAATAAGAAGTTGAATTCAAATGGACAACAAGCCGTTCAAATGGTTCAAAAGGCTGTGAGCACTATGGGACTTAACATCTAAGGTCATCAGTCCCCTAGAACTCAGAAGTGCTTAAACGTAACTGACCTAAGGACACCACACACACCCATGCCCGAGGCAGGATTCGAACCTGCGACCGTAGCGGTCGCGCAGTTCCAGACCGAAGCGCCTAGAACCGTTCGGCCACACTGGCCGGCGGACAACAAGCTGTCTTTGTTGGCTATGCTGAAAATGTTGGTTTTTGCCCCTGAACAAAAACTGATTGACATATCAATATAAGCTATGGAAGCAGGACAGCAAGGGAAGATTACTTAAATATTACTGTACTTTGTGCAGTGGCGGATACATACGGTGGGCGCGCCCCCCACCCTCTTGTGGGGCCGCCCGCATTGCTGCCCCGCCGGTCACCCCGCATGCTATTCGTTCGTTTCTTTCGTCATTCGACTCGACTGAATCGAGTTATCGGGTATTTGTACTTTCCTACGTAGCACGCGCGTCCGCATCATCGTACGTTATAAGTTTCTGCCAGGCACATAGATAGTTAACGCATACCTACGAGAAAAGTGATATCGATACATTATTCTGTGTGGCATTTGCTCGACAAAAGTCCTGAATATTCTACCGTTTTCTTGTACAGAGAACCTTCGATACGGGGTATTCGACGAATAGGATGCTAGCTTATATTCAGAAGCAGAAATATTAAGACTGAAGAATGAGTAAGTAAAAGGTCCTATTTGTAGCAAGTGCAAGTGTGAATATTAGCCAAGAGTTGGAGTGATCAGTTGATTGTGAAGTATTAGTAATAGTAATTCACAGTAATTTCTCTGTAAAAATACACTACTGGCCATTAAAATTGCTACACCAAGAAGAAATGAAGATAATAAATGGGTACTCATTGGACAAATATAGTAAACTAGAGATGACATGTGATTACATTTTCACGCAATTTGGTTGCATAGATCCTGAGAAATCAGTACCCAGAACAACCATCTCTGGCCGTAATAACGGCCCTGATACGCCTGGGCATTGAGTCAAACAGAGCTTGGATGGCGTGTACAGGTACAGCTGGCCATGCAGCTTCAACACGATACCACAGTTCATCAAGAGTAGTGACTGGCTTATTGTGACGAGCCAGTTGCTCGGACACCATTGACCAGACGTTTTCAATTGGTGAGAGATCTGGAGAATGTGCTGGCCAGAGCAGCAGTCGAACATTTTCTGTATCCAGAAAGGCCCATACAGGACCTGTAACATGCGGTCGTGCATTATCCTGCTGAGATGTAGAGTTTCTCAGGGATCGAATGAAGGGTAGAGCCACATGTCACATGTAACGTCCACTGTTCAAAGTGCCGTTAATGTAAACAAAAGGTGACCAGACGTGTAACCAATGGCACCCCATACCATCACGCTAGGTGATACGCCAGTATAGCGATGACGAATACACTCTTCCAATGTGCGTTCACAGCAACGATGTCGCCAAACACGGATGCGACCATCATGATGCTGTAAACAGAACCTGGATTCATCCGAAAAAAAAAATGACGTTTTTTTATTCGTGCACCCAAGTTCGTCGTTGAGTACACCATCACAGGCGCTCCTGTCTGTGATGCAGCGTCAAGGGTAACCGCAGCCATGGTCTCCGAGCTGATAGTCCATGCTGCTGCAAACGTCGTCGAACTGTTCGTGCAGATGGTTGTTGTCCTGCAAACGTCCCCATCTGTTGACTAAGGGATCGAGACGTGGCTGTACGATCCGTTACAGCCATGCGCATAAGATGCGTGTCATCTTGACTGCTAGTGATACGAGGCCGTTGGGATCCAGCACGGCGTTCCGTATTACCCTCCTGAACTCACCGATTCAATATTCTGCTAACAGTCATTGGATCTCGACCAACGCGAGCAGCAATGTCGCTGTACGATAAACCGCAGTCGCGATAGGCTACAACCCGACCTTTATCAAAGTTGAAAACGTGATGGTAGGCATTTCTTCTCCTTACACGAGGCATCACAACAACGTTTCACCAGGCAACGCCGGTCAACTAATGTTTGTGTATGAGAAATCGGTTGGAAACTTTCCTCATGTCAGCACGTTGTAGGTGTCGCCACCGGCGCCAACCTTGTGTGAATGCCTTGAAAAGCTAATCATTTGCGTATCACAGCATCTTCTTCCTGTTGGTTAAATTTCGCGTCTGTAGCACGTCATCTTCGTGGTGTAGCAATTATAATGGCCAGTAGTGTAGTTTCTCATCCTAGCTCGTAATACGAGTTAGGCTTGGGAAACTATTGATGAGTATATCTCCGGTAATGGTGACTTTCGAGAAGATTCCTAACAGCGCATTGTTACTATGTAGGTCCTCTATCGAATGCGCAAGAAAGAAATAGAATCGACAATAAACGTTCCACACACATAAAGTGCCGGGTGACATCATCATTTTATTACGTTAAAAGTAAAGGTAGTTCAAGATATTCTAGCGTCCTCTCCTTGAGGCTTTTCTTTATCCACCACTGATTCTGCATCATACATACATGTTCTATTTATGCATATATAAATGGAGATGGCTCCACAAAAACTGAGCAGAGGAGCTTATAGCAAGAGCTATGTTTACCCAGGCCATGGCACCATTAGTTACGCTGTTATGTATGACTATTACTCGTGGGGCATCCTCTCAGAAAACATTTATTATTTGCTATACATCTCTTTATTCTACTGACTATGTTGAATAATGCCCAATCATTAAAAAATACCTTATTGGTGCTGATTTGTACAGCGAATAGATAATACACTGAGTTAACATGACTCAGTCTCGATTATCTTTGTTATAAAAAACAATATAAAACTGAAGCGCAGTTTGTGGAAATATATAGATATGAAAGTCAGCCTCCTGAGAAGATGTGTTTCCTTGTTACTACGCAGTTATTGGTTATCTCCCATTCTACGATTGCACAAACTCTTCCATCCACCGTCAATACAGAGTTCCTACATATATTTTTCCTTGATGTTCATGTTGTGCACTTTTATTAACGTGCTGGTATAATTTGGAGTGATATGTTTCAGCATCATGTACCATTTATTCTACATGATGTCTTCACTTCTCACTCTGTCTGTGTATCGTTTATTCTGTTTTAATCATTTTAGCATAGAAGACTACGGTCACTGTGATATAAAACAGCCGATTTTGATAAACCTTGTGAAATCTGATTTATATATCTTTTCTCATCTATTTATCAAAGTTCCTTTACAATATACGTTTTTTTTCCATTAGCTTGGTCAGATTCTTCTCTAGGTCTTTTCGCTTTGTCACTTGTGAAATATGGCTGCCAAAATTCGTAGTGTTTTACCTAACTTGTTACCTCATTTTGGTTTGAAATTTTTACTAGTGACAAATTTTTCTTAGTCACAGCCATTGCATCTGCTTCAGTCTGTCTCCCATAGTCTACTTTTAGAGGACTTTTGAAAGTATATATTTGTATATCTGTAAATTATATTTGCTTTCAGCCAGTACTATCTGGTTTTTCTGCAAATAATAATGTTCTCAGCAATGTGTTTTTGTAACAGTGTGGTGCAGATGGCTTTGTTTCTAGCCATTTCCGACTATTTGGTCCACACGCAGATAAAAGTAATATAAGTCACACAGACCTCATACTTGTATAACAGGCGAACATCAACAACTTGACCTTATATTTTAAAGAGAAAAAAGAACACGAGCAACATATCAGCCACAACAACCAGTTCCACAGGAAAATTTTGCCCGAATTCCGATAGTACGCATTTATGACCTTCTGAAAGCACAACCGTTAAGCATTGGCATGCATCGGTTGCTTGTCACTCGCTCCAACCCACTGCAGCCATAAAAAGCCCAGGTGCAAAATACTGTAAAGTAGGGTGAGTAAGATGTCTGTGTTCGTAATGTAGGCGAGCCAGGAAGCTATACTGCTTTGTTCATTGTGTCAAAGAGCGCAGCTTCCAACTGGTAGCTGGAACCAGAGATCTTTTTGCTTTGAATACTTTTATGAGCCGGCCGAAGTGGCCGCGCGGTTCTGGCGCTGCAGTCTGGAACCGCGAGACCGCTACGGTCGCAGGTTCGAATCCTGCCTCGGGCATGGATGTGTGTGATGTCCTGATGTGGTTAGGTTTATCTAGTTCTAAGTTCTAGGGGACTAATGACCTCAGAAGTTGAGTCCCATAGTGCTCAGAGTCAATACTTTTATGTTGCGACCCACGGATGCAATGTAGATTAATGAAATGAAACGAACGGGTGTGTCATTAAAGAAATAGCTTAGCACTATTTAGTTATTAACGTTTCTCTTGTGCATTATTTTCTTTGGACTGAAACGCCCACACTGTTAAAGTGAAGTAGTTGCATGATTTTTCAATGTGATTAGCGTGATTAAAATGTAAATGGAACATTATTAACTTCATTTCAGAATAAGTCTTAAGTTGGTTAGATTTATAAATTGTGATTGGGTTGCATGACATCGAATTTCTGTGAGCGTGAGATTGAAATGTTACGTACTCTTTTCATGTAAGAGAGAGAAACAATGTGTTCTCGAACAAGGTTTCAAAAAACGTTCAGGATGCATGGTGCCGCCCTTGACAGTTTCCCTCACGTTCAACATTCCACGAATGGCAGGGTTCTGGTCTTCGCTGTGCCGTACAGTAATTGGTGCCGGCTGCTGTGGCCGAGCGGTTCTATGCGCTTCAGTCCGGAATAGCGCGACTGCTACCGGTCGCAGGTTCGAATCCTGTCTCAGACATGGACTTGTGCGATGTCCTTAAATTAGTTAGGTTTAAGTAGTTCTCAGTTCTAGCGGACTGATGACCTCAGATGTTAAGTCCCATAGTGCTCAGAGCCGTTTGAACCATTTTGATGTAATTGGTGCTTTGGCATTAGGCAGCTGCAGTGGAGCAGAGTGAATGACAGACAAATGGTGTGCGCGCAAAGTTTAAAAACTGTTCATGCAGATGGTCATAACTGCCAACAGTGAGAATTATGGCCAAATTTGCGTACAGCATCGATTGCTGGATCAGATATCTTACAAGCAAGCATTTTTCTCCTTAAGGTACGAGGTAAAGTAGGTGATGTTGCCTTGTAAGTCCCTTATTAGTTTCTGTGTATTATCCAATGAAACATTATTTAAAATTGTAGCGTAGAGTTCGGAGAGGAAAGTAGCTATTGTGACAGCTCTTGGCATCACTACAAGCACTAGGTCTCACTATTCCGAAAATTTTAACTTCTATGTTAGTCTCACAATCATAGTAAAAAATTAGAGACTTTTCGAAAGAATCTATATATCACTGTGTCAAAAACGAAGTATTGTTGTTTGACTGTGCACACAGGTAATACAATTATAGTTACTACAGGGAGAAATGGAGAAGTGTTTATATGAGGAGTAGGATGACGGATTGATGCACTACTTCTAGATCAGCCAAGTGCACAGATTCAGTGAGGGACATGTGTGGTGGACAAATTGAATCATACTAATTGAGAAATAATGTTTCAGAATGATGCAAAGTAACACCGCTACAAAATTCACTTCAGAAAAAAAATGGTTCAAATGGCTCTGAGCGTCATGGGACTTTTCTGAGGTCATCAGTCCCCTAGAACTTAGAACTACTTAAACCTAACTAAGAACACCACACACATCCATGCCCGAGGAAGGATTCGAACCTGCGACCATAGCGGTCGGGCGGTTCCAGCCTGTGGCGCCTAGAACCGCTCGTCCACTCCGGCCGGCTTCACTTCAGAGTTTAAGAATCCATATGTATAATAAAAACGATGGTACGTATATATGTACAGGCATCCATAATTAAAGTTCCATTTTCAAAACGCTATAGGAACAGAGCCACGGCTCAGAAGGACATCAAATTTGAACAGCATATTATTGACCCATGGGGAAAAGTCATGGAACAAAAAACTATTTAACGAAAATTTTAACCATAAATGGCGCTGTAAGCGTCTTAACATAGATGGGGCAGGCTACAAATGCCATATGAATCGTAATGCGAAGGCGACGATTTGAGTTGCACGTTGCATCATCCGTGCCGTTCAATGTCCATGACTGCACAAGTTCGGCAGTCAGCGTTTGTGTCACTGTTAGTTGCGTAGGCCTATCCACCACGGCAAGGTCGTACAACAGCGGAAGGGAAGATCAGTTCTAATTGTACTGAGACCAAAGACCGATTAAAAATGAAAATGACACAGTTTTAAATTGTCTTGTGGCCAAACAACCGCATAAAAAGCAAAATGGCATCCGTTTCTGTCGAGAGACTGGTGCAAAACGTCTTCAGTATACGGTCCACTGTTTTCTTCCACAAACTGAAATGGAGAAACAACACATTTCACAACAAATCAGAATGTCTCGGCGGTCACGTTCAGAACGCATTGTGCAATATGTGCCTTCAATTCAGGTACGTTCTTAATTTGAGCACTGAACACATCTTTTAGATAACCCAACAGCCAGAATCCACACAGATTAAGATCACGTGATCTGGTGACCAGGCTGTAGGAAAGTGACAGCTTATAATTCTCGCATTTCAGAAACGCCCTTGCAGCACCCACTTCACTGGCCTCCAATTCACGGAATGACTCTCTCAGCCTTTACCAATAACAGTAGATGTAACAGGATCCGCAGAACTCATCTCTTCGAAAAAATACGGCCCCACGATAAACGATGCTGTCAAGCCGCACCACACAGTCACCTTTGCAGGATTAAGTGGTACCACTTCATGTGCCTGCGTATTTTCCATTGCCCGTATTCTGGAACCCTTGGAGATGGAAATGGGCTCTTTCTGTCCACAGAATGTTCGTCTAATCATTGTCCACTACTATGCACGCAAGAAATCCCAGAGCGAATGTTTGTCTATCTGGCAGGTCAGCAGGAAGCAACTCCTGAACATGGGTAATTTTGTACGGATAGCAATGCAGGATGTTTCACAGGGTTTTATGCACCATGCTCACAGGCATGTCGTACATTCGGACAATTCCACGTGCACTGCATGTTTCCACATCACCGCTCGACTTCTCTTGCAACGCTATGGCAACATCGCCAACTGACCTTGGATCAGTTGCTTTCCTCCCTCTTCCACACTGCACTTCAAAAGGACCTGTCTTTTTAGAATTTTGTAATAATTTTCCCCAGGCCCTTGGCAGACATCGGATCAATGACTTTTTTCATAGTCTTGAGTGTCTGGAACTTCTGCAGGTCTTGTACAAGAACTTTACCAGAAGTGTACAATCCTTCATAGAGACGGTCATGTTTGGTGTCTTGCACGCAAACTGAGGAACAGCCACGTGCCGTGTGTCTGTTGGTGTGCATATTCTGACGCTTACAGCGCCATCTACTGGTCGAATTTTCGTTAAACATTTTTGCACCATGACATTTCCACCTGCGTTAATAACATGCTGTTCAAATTTGACATTCTCAGCAATGGTTGTCTTTCTACAGCGTTTTGAAACTGAACCTTTAATTATGGGTACTCTACATGTATGTATGTTCCACATTTCTTTCTAAAACACTGGATCAATTTTAACCAAACTTGTTACACAGATCACTTACAGTTTGGAAAGAAACACAGTGGGGATAGGAACCACCTACCTATCAAAGAGCCAGGAATGAAAAAGTATTGTAGCTCATTACACACAAATACCCATACTCTGGTCATCTAGTATTTGAGAATAAGAGCACTTAAGATACTTGCAACAAACTTTATTTCAAACCTTTAGAAAACTACTTCCAGCTAGTGACCCCACAAGAGGATTAAATTAAAATGTTTGTTTCACACTGCATTTTCGCTGTTCATGGCGTAAAATTCAACCAATGAAATTCAGTTTAAGAGAAACCTAAAAGATTTATTGGTGGCCAACCCATTCTACTCCATTGATGAATTTCTCAGTAGAACCAATTGAATGGTTCAAATGGCTCTGAGCACTATGGGACTTAACATCAGTGGTCATCAGTCCCCTAGAACTTAGAACTCCTTAAACCTAACTAACCTAAGGACATCACACACATCCATGCCCGAGGCAGGATTCGAACCTGCGACCGTAGCAGTCGCGCGGTTCCGGATTGAGCGCCTAGAACCGCTAGACCACCACGGCCGGCGGAACCAATTGATTTATATATATATATATATATATATATATATATATATATATATATATAGTTGTATCACACGTTTATTACCTTATAGATAAATAAATAAACTTTCTTTTATATATATATATATATATATATATATAAAAGAAAGTTTATTTATTTATCTATAAGGTAATAAACGTGTGATACAACTACTACAATACTTATTTACAATGAACACATTACTGCACTGAAATGGTGCAAATAAATAAATATATATATATATATATATATATATATATATATATATATATATATATATAACTTCTGCACCATTTCAGTGCAGTAATGTGTTCATTGTAAATAAGTATTGTAGTAGTTGTATCACACGTTTATTACCTTATAGATAAATAAATAAACTTTCTTTTATTTTAAATTCAGTGCATTCGTAGTTGTAAAATGATTCTTTCATATAGTGTTCATTAAGAAATGACGATCATTCCACTTGCGCCCTGTGGAATGGTACATTAGCTTATTTGTCTGAGTTGTAAGTATTTGCCATGTATTGTTGTTTTTCTGACATGTTTTACATCCTGGAGGACCTCCTCACTACGGATCAATTGGAATGAAAGTAAACCTAATCTAATCTAATGAAACGTTTCAGTTTATTACTTCTTTACTACTCACTGTATTTCGGACACATTATGCAGACAGTATTCACATACATCACTCAATGTACCAGAAATGTTATATCATTGTACGACACATAGTTCAGCAGATATGACGTAATAAACACTGAAATGCGTTAAAAAGTGCAGCATCATGCAAGGCGTTTAAATTTGTGATGTCATGGCTACTAACTCCATTTGCAACACTTTTTGCAGACAGCATCTACATCTGCCGCTGAGTGTAGGGACAAAAATATATCATTGTACGACACGTAGTTCAGGAGATATGACGTCAAATACTGAGGTGCTGAAAAACTGCTGCATCATGCATGACATTTTAATTTATTACTCCTTTAGTACTAACTTAATTCGCAACACATTTCACAGGTGGTATCCACACGTGTCGCTGAAGGTACGTACAAAAATGTGTCGCCGTACGACCCATACTTTATGAGATATTACACCAAGTACCAAGATGTGTGGAACTGTGGCATAATGTACGGCATTTTAATTTATTACATCTTTACTACTACTTGTATTTGCAACACATTTCACAGACAGTATTTGCATATGCCGTTGAATGAACCTAGAAAAATGTACCATTGTATGAGATAGTTCAGGACTAATGATATCATAAAGTCTGAAATACGTTAAAAGCTGCATACATCATGTATGGCTTTTTAATTTGTTACTTTTTTACTAGTAATTCTTTTCACAATACATTTAGCAGACAGTAGTCCAATATACCAATGGATGTATGTGAAAAATTATGTCATTGTTCAGCACATAGTTCAGGAATACAACGTCATAAACATGGAACTGGGTGAAAATGAAACAGCAGGGCGCAGTTCGCTAAAGCACAGGTCAGATATGTGTACCAATATGTGTACAATATATACATTTGACATGTGTGTACTCGGGCAAAACCGACCACTGACCGATTTCATCCAAATTTGGTACACTTAATAGTTACAATCCGGAAATGAATACTGTGGGGGTAAGAGCAACTGACCCCCAGTTGGGGTGAGCCTGATAATGTGGAGAGAGAAGGGGAAGGAGGAGACAGACAGATAGTGAAGGGAAAGGAGAACGACATAAGGGAGGAAGAGAAGGACAGAGACAAGGGACAGTAAAATGGACAGAGGAAGGAAAGATGAGGAGCGGAAGAGTGAGGCGCTAGGACTAGATGGACATAGGAGGAAAGAGAAAGAGATGTACAAGGGGAAGGGGGAGGAGGACATGGAAAGAGAGAGGGGAGAAGAGGACAGAGAGGGGGGAAGAGTATATTGAAAAGGGAAGGCCAAGGGTGATGGGTTTACAGGAGGGTGGAGGAGGTGAATGGAGGGGGGGAGGAGGAGGAGATGAACAGAGCGGATAGGAGTAGATGAACAGAGGGGTAGGGGCAGGTTGACAAGAGAGAGAGGGAGGAGGGGTAAGACAGAGAGGAGGGATGGAAGATGCAGACAGAGGGGGTGAAGGATGTGGACAGAGACGAGATCTGGGAGGAGATGGACAAAGTGTGGGTGAAGAAGGAGATGGACTAATAGAAGATTGGAATAAATACATATTTGGGCAAAGCCAGATACTCAGAAACTTAAGAAATAAGATGTGCTTAGATAAAAAGGCTGAAATAGTTTTATGTGCGTTGTGAAAGTGGATTATTTGGACATTCACATTACTAAAGGTAATAATTAAAGATGAATATTAGTAAGTGTAATGACAGTTGAGCGACTTCTAAGCGAGTCTGTATAATAGTATACTTACACAAGTAGATGCCAGCGGAAAAAGATACAGTAAGGCCATCAAAAGGAAGTTCATACCAAAAATCAGCAGCCCATGCAATAACGCCTACTACAGCCAATAATACATCCACCAGGACTTGAATAATCATCCATGGTAAAAACAAGACAGTCTTGCCCTGAAATGTATAAAAAGAAGCTGGCATTAAGGGTACATAATTGTCTCTCTAATTTAATACCTGTTATGGTGGCAGCACTATGTATATGTCATCATGAAAAGAAAATTCTCTGAGATACATTGATAAAAAAAAGAATCATTTCCACAAAACGTATAAGATGTGCTTCTTACCAAAATCAGATACTCTACGTATGATGGTTATGCTCCTTCTGGCTGCTTCTGGCCTTCTCTCCCCTCATCAATGATTTGTGGTCCCCATCCCACCATTACCAACCCCATCCCCATTCCCCCTCCTTCTCTCACATTCCTACAGTCGAATTACCTTACATATAAGTTAAATATTACATTCTGATCAGTGGATAATCTGCAGATCGTGATATTTTAAGAAATACTTCAGAGCGAAGATCACATTGAAATATTTACTCTGAGCTGACGACCAGTTACAATATATCTTAGCTATCACATTTGGATCTGCATTATGACAGCCAAACATTGCATTTGTAAATTTATTTTCTATGCAAGTAGTAATGAAATATGTAATTATAATGTTTTACATATACGTAACAACTTAGGCAGCTAGGTGGATGCCTTGTAACAGATGTTATTTTTTGAATTTACATTACATAAATTATACAATTCGCTTATCAGAGATCTGTACAGTAACTAAAGTAATCCAAATCTGAAGCTAAAGCAAATTTCAGACATTTTATACAGACTGTACTGTAGTAACAGCTGTCAATATATAAGCCTTCATGAAGGAGCAATATCGTCATTTAAGTAATAAACTGCTAAGATTTTTTTAATTAGCTACATATAAGTCATATCTATTAGACTGAAAAGCAATCCATCCAAAGTCTTTTTTTCATTTCTACTTGCATAGACAATATCTTTACAAATGCATTGTGTGTCAATGTTATAATGTGTATCTGAAGATGACAGCAAAGTACTTTTGAAACTGGTCATGAAGTCAAAATAGATATTTTCAATCAGTCTTGGTTCTGAGGAATTTCTTCAGATATTATCCATAAATGGTGGTCTATTATCCCTTTGGGATGGATAGATAAAAATCTTTATTTATTACATTCATCCTATTCCTGATTTATTCTTGATAATTTCTTAACCAATCAGGATAATCTATTATCCTTAATGTGATAATTTGTTAAAAAGTATGGCTGTCTGAGATGCCACTACCCCACCGCTCTTATCCTTATTATTGACTTGTTGTTGTTGTTGTTGTGGTCTTCAGTCCTGAGACTGGTTTGATGCAGCTCTCCATGCTATTCTATCCTGTGCAAGGTTCTTCATCTCCCAGTACTTACTGCAACCTACATCCTTTTGAATCTGTTTAGTGTATTCATTTCTTGGTCTCCTTCTAAGATTTTTACCCTCCACGCTGCTCTCCAATTCTAAATTTGTGATCCCTTGATGCCTCAGAACATGCCCTACCAACCGGTCCCTTCATCTTGTCAAGTTGTGCCACAAACTCCTCTTCTCCCCAATCCTATTCAATACCCCCTCATTAGTTATGTGATCTATCCATCTAATCTTCAGCATTCTTCTGTAGCACCACATTTCGAAAGCTTCTATTCTCTTCTTGTCCAAACTATTTATCGTCCATGTTTCACTTCCATACATGGCTACACTCCATACAAATACTTTCAGAAACGACTGCCTGAAACTTAAATCTATACTCGATGTTAACAAATTTCTCTTCTTCACAAACGATTTCCTTGCCATTGCCAGTCTACATTTTATATCCTCTCTACTTCGACCATCATCAGTTATTTTGCTCCCCAAATAGCAAAACTTCTATACTACTTTAAGTGTCTCATTTCTTAATCTAATTCCCGCAGCATCACCTGACTTAATTCGACTACATTCCATGATCCTCGTTGTGCTTTCGTTGATGTTCATCTTATATCCTCTAGACACTGTCCATTCCGTTCAACTGCTCTTCCAAGTCCTTTGCTGTCTCTGACAGAATCACAATGTCATCGGCGAACCTCAAAGTTTTTATTTCTTCTCCATGGATTTTAATACCTACTCCGAATTTTTCTTTCGTTTCCATTACTGCTTGCTCAATATACAGGTTGAATAACATCGGGGAGAGGCTACAACCCTGTCTCACTCCCTTCCCAACCACTGCTTCCCTTTCATGCCCCTCGATTCTTATAACTGCCATCTGGTTTCTGTACAAATTGTAAATAGCCTTTCGCTCCCTGTATTTTGCCCCTGCCGCCTTTAGAATTTGAAAGAGAGTATTCCAGTCAACATTGTTAAAAGCTATCTCTAAGTCTAGAAAAGCTAGATACGTAGGTTTGTCTTTCCTTAATCTTTCTTCTAAGATAAGTCGTAGGGTCAGTATTGCCTCACGTGTTCTAACATTTCTAAAGAATCCAAACTGATCTTCACCGAGGTCGACTTCTGCCAGTTTCTCCATTCGTCTGTAAAGAATTCGCGTTATTCTTTTGCAGCTGTGACTTATTAAACTGATAGGTTATTTTCACATCTGTCAGCACCTGCTTTCTTTGGGATTGGGATTATTACATTCTTTTTGAAGTCTGAGGGTATTTCGCCTGTCTCATGCATCTTGCTCACCAGATAGTGGAGTTTTGTCAGGAATGGCTCTCCCATGGCCGTTAGTAGTTCTAATGGAATGTTTTCTACTCCCAGGGCCTTGTTTCGACTATGATCTTTCAGTGCTCTGTCAAACTATTCACGCAATATCGTATCTCCGATTTCATCTTCATCTACATCCTCTTCCATTTCCATAACATTGTCCTCATGTACATCGCCCTTGTATAGAACCTCTATATACTCCTTCCACATTTATGCTTTCCCTTCTTTCCTTAGAACTGGGTTTCCATCTGAGCTCTTGATATTCATGGAAATGGTTCTCTTTTCTCCAAAGGTCTCTTTAATTTTCCTGTAGGCAGCATATTTGGTACCCCTAGTGAGATAAGCCTCTATATCCTTACATTTGTCCTCTAGCCATACCTGCTTAGCCATTTTGCACTGCCTGTCGATCTCATTTTTGAGACGTTTGTATTCCTTTTTGCTTGCTTCATTTACTGCATTTTAATATTTTTTCCTTTCATCAGTTAAATTCAATATTTCTTCTGTTACCCAAGGATTTCTACTAGTCCTCGTCTTTTTGGCTACTAGATCCTCTGCTGCTTTCACAACTTCATCTCTCAAAGCTACCCATTCTTCTTCTGTTGTATTTCTTTCCCCCATTCCTGTCAGTTGTTCCCTTATGCTCTCCCTGGAAGTCTGTACAACCTCTGGTTTAGTCAGTTTATCCAGGTTCCATCTCCTTAAATTCCGACCTTTTTGCAGTTTCCTCAGTTTTAATCTACAGTTCATAACCAATAGATTGTGGTCAGAGTCCACATCTGCCCCTGGAAATGTCTTACAATTTAAAATCTGGATCCTAAATCTGTCTTACCATTATATAATCTATATGATGCCTTTTAGTATCTCCAGGGTTCTTCTATGTATACAACCTTCTTTCATGATTCTTGAACCAAGTGTTAGCTATGATTAATTTATGCTCTGTGCAAAATTCTACCAGACGGCTTCCTCTTTCATTTGTTACCCCCAATCCATAGTCACCTACTATGTTTCCTTCTCTCCCTTTTCCTACTCTCAAATTCTAGTCGCCCATGACTATTAAATATTCGTTTCCATTCACTACCTGAATAATTTCTTTATCATACATTTCATCAATTTCTTCATCATCTGCAGAGCTACTTGGCATATAAACTTGTACTACTGTAGTAGGTGTGGGCTTCGTGTCTATCTTGGCCACAATAATGCGTTCACTATGCTGTTTGTATTAGCTTACCCGCACTCCTATTTTTTTATTCATTATTAAACCTACTCCTGCATTACCCATATTTGATTTTGTATTTATAACCCTGTATTCACCTGACCAAAAGTCTTGTTCCTCCTGCCACCGAACTTCACTAATTCCCACTATATCTAACTTTAACCTATCCATTTACCTTTTTAAATTTTCTAATCCACCTGCCCGATTAAATCCATAGGACGCCAGTTTTCTTTCTCCTGATAACGACGTCCTCTTGAGTAGTCCCCGCCCAGAGAGCCGAATGGGGGACTATTTTACCTCCAGAATATTTTACCCAAGAGGACGCCATCATCATTTAATCATACAGTAAAGCTGCATGCCCCCAGGAATAATTATGGCTGTAGTTTCCCCTTGCTTTCAGCCATTCACAGTACCAGCATAGCAAGGCCATTTTGGTTAGTATTACAAGGCCAGATCAGTCAATCATCCAGACTGTTGCTCCTGCAACTACTGAAAAGGCTGTTGCCCTTCTTCAGGAACCACACGTTTGTCTGGCCTCTCAACAGATACCCCTCCGTTGTGGTTGCACCAACGGTACGGCCATCTGTATTGCTGAGGCACGCAAGCCTTCCCACCAACGGCAGGGTCCATGGTTCATGGGGGGGGGGGGGGGGGGAATTACTGACTTAATTAGGATAATTTGTTACCCCATATAGCGGATTCAAGATGGCTGCTACTACGACATGATAATCAATGATAGTCCTCTAAGTATAAAAAAGGTGAGAGCTTGAAAAACAGCAAAACTGTTTTCCTGTTAAAACAATAAGTCATGTTTTATTGCATTATTCAATTATTTTGAGCACTGGTAAGCAACATTCAGCGACTTTTTACTAAAATCCGGATGTACCTGACAGCTGATGTAATGAGCTCAGCAACTTTTTATGCTTAAACCAGACGAATGTTTGTGTATATGTGGGTAACATTATTAGAGCAAAGAGAAATGTAGGAATGCTTATTTAATGTTTAAATCAGCAGTATTTATTCATTTTTCAAACAAAATACGCGCTTGCTGTGTAACAATAACACTTTGTAGATGTTGGTTTCATTTTTTAAATGGTGTACACTCCTGTTAGGTAACAAACTGTGGTGGTGCAGGACTCATTTTTTAATCAAATCACACCAGCGGCCTCCCTGCTTCTATGTTTATCAATTATAATTCCCCCAGACTGTGTATAGCAATAGTTGATAGTGGTATTTATTTATCATGAAGTGGGGACGTTTTATTTAAACAGAACCACTGCAGATGCCAATCTCATTTGTATAGCGCACTGCTGGCCAAGTGCGGGATGCATTATGTAAGGGTCAGCAACCCCACAGTGCTGCGGTCAGTAAGGGGGCTGCCACATTTTGTGGCACCCAGATGATGCCATGGCCAGGTGTGTCTCCGCTCTTATCTGCAGAGTCCTACCAGCCCTGACGTAGAGCCATGAATGGTTTTTGCTTCCACATATGAAAAAACCTGAACTAGCAGCTGAATACTATTGTAAACGTTTCTTGCCGAAAAATGATTCTGAAAACTAAATTTCCCAGTTCATCGTAAAGCTTGGGTTCAGTTCATGTTTGTGAAGCATTTTAAACAATTTCCCTATAAATTTCATCCATCCCATAAGCGTATATCCTCTCGTCATAGTGCACTGTATAGCAACGTCTCTCATTTAAGTTATCAACAATATTATGCCTTGCTTATGAGGAGAGTACAGCAATCGCCATAACCCAATTTCCCAGAAACTTCGCTCAGTGGAAGGGGAGCCAAAATAAGTGAAAATTTGACTTCGTTTGTCTGTAGATACTAGAACGTTTCTGACAAAATGTCTGTTAAAGTTTTCAACTTCACTTGTGTTTTAGCATTAGGTAAACTGAGTCCTAATAGTGGCCTACTGGCTAGCATCACGGCCTCTCACTTTTGTGTCCTGTGTTCAAAACCATATTATTGTTTTTATTTTATTTTAGTGTTTTGATTTATCTATCCATGTCCATAGAAGGTTACTACAAGAATGTTCCTTATAAAGTTAGAGGACACGAGAGCATTATACAAATTATTAAATTGTAACTGTGTTCCACAATATGCATCACAAATTTATTATATAATATGTGTATGATATTTTTAGATGTTGCAATCTTTTTATATTCTCATATCCTTATATTACACCCTTACATCAATTCTTAATTTTTACTTTTTATTCTTATGTTTATTTTTCAGGAAGTTTTGGTGCATTCCCTTGGATGATACCAACCACACAAACAATTGAAACAGAAACTCTGAATACCATCAGCATCACACAAAGGCAGGTTTGCCACTGTGACATTTCTTCATGTGAACTTAACTCCGGAAATTCTGCCGAAGATTTCATTCGTTGGCAATAATTTTGTGGCAAAACCACACATAATGGGTCACTTTTACAAAAACTGAGGCTTGCAACTGATTATGAATCAAGGTACACTAAAAGAATTTCACCAAAAACAACTTCAAATAATTTTTTTTTCAAACAATGGAAAATCAAGGATGGAAGGTAACAATTTTATGAGAAGGAAAATTGCTACCCATCATATAGTGTAGATGCTGAGTTGTAGATAGGAACAACAAAAAGACTCTCACAATTATAGTTTTCAGCTGTTTAAGCCTTCATCAACAATAGGCAGACACATTGTGCATGTGAGATGTGTTTGGGTGAGTGTGTGTGTGTGTGTGTGTGTGTGTGTGTGTGGGTGTGCGTGCACATCTGTCTATTATTGTTGAAGGTTTTAACAGCTGAAAACTATAATTGTGAGAGTCGTTTTGTTGTGCCTATCTGTGACTCAGCATCTCCGCTACATGGTGAGTGGCAACTTTCTGTCTCATAATATTGTCAAATAATTTTTTTACTCATTTATTTTTTTTTACTTCATTCACCAGACATATTAGTAGATGATAATAGATCCAGTATTATCAGAGCATTCCACATCTTCTTGTGTGTATGTTGTTAACATTTCTCCTACACATTGTTTCCATACAGATCTGTAAGTTTACAACTTTTCCAAATGACCTACCATAAATGTGCCTATTTTGTCAATTTCAAACTCTGCAAATGACTTTCTGTTGCTAGATGCATAATATTCAATTCACCAAATTTAGATACATTACACTGACCCCATTCTCTCCCACCCTATGGTAACTTCTGACTTTAACTGGTTTGCATTACCTTTATTTTTTTTACTTTGCTTGTTCAGTAGTGTTCTGGATGGGAAATAACGTTCACCTGGGTGTGACATCTTGTATTCAGAAGAAACTAAGGCTCATATTTTAACAAATATACACCACTAAAATTTTCTGAAAGTATGTGTTGTATTGTGTGCAATAATAACATGGATGAAAAAAACACACATATTGCTAATCATAAGACACATGTATGATTACAGATCTCTGACCACAAATCACAGTCATCAAAAACAACTCAAACTAATTGGATTTTGCAGTAGCTATTGCTTCAGCCTGCCTGGCTAGCCACTCGGTCTAACGCGCTGCTTTCCAAGTGGGAAGACGTGCCGGTCCCCGGCACGAATCTGCCTGGTGGATTAGTGTCAAGGTTCACTGTGCCAGCCAGCCTGTGGATGGTTTTTAGGGCGGTTTTCCATCTGCCTTGGGCTGGTTCCCCTTATTCCACCTCAGTTACACTGTGCCAGCGATTGCTCCGCAGACACTGTCTCCACATACGCGTACACCATAGTTACTCTACCACACAAACATTTGGGCTTACACTCGTCTGGTATGAGACGTTCCCGGGGGTCCACTGGGGCCGAACCGCACAGTAACCCTGGGTTCGGTGTGGGGCGGCGGTGGGGTGGGTGGACTGCTGTGACATGTTGTGGGGTTGTGAACCACTGAGGGCTACAGCGGGACGAAGGCTCTACTTCATTTCTAGGTCCCCAGTTCAATACACAATACACAATGTCTTGCTTTACGGCAAAAGAATGCAAAATAGCTGTCAAGCTACAGCTGTTATTTATGGATGATGCTGATGAAGTTGGCACATGGTGGTACCATATAACAAGGCGAATCAGAAACCCAAAAGAGCACCACAAGTTCATAGAGCTTTGCAATAGGTTTCACTTTACTGTGCAAGAAGGCACTATGAAGTGGGAAGTTTTGTCACTTTAATGAAGCTACACCATTAAATTTCCTACCTAAGTGGGTGTTTTGGGGCGGAGAGTAACAGTATCTGTACAAAACAAACGAAGGTTGCTTTTTGTAATATGCAAGTATGATTACAGATGTCTGATCATAAATAAAAGAATTCTATCCTGTATTCAAACAAAACTGTCTACATGATTAACTATCAAAATACATAAAATTTAGAGTACAAAACACAGGTACTGGTACTGTCATAATTTAAGTGTTCTATAGCATTAAAAAATGCACATGGATCACATACTGACACAACTGATAAAATAACGTTACTTGATTGACTGATTGTGGCAGACCCACAACGCAACCATACAGGTATAAATGATCCAGTGGACAGCTTATGAAAGTCCATGAGGCTCACTGAAGTTCATGTGGTCGTCTATAAGAAGACAGATACACTGGAATGCTGTAAAGAATTGTAGCAAGCACTGGAGATGATTGATAATTGGATAGGAGCGTGAGTTAACAGTGAACGGAAGTAACTGTAACCCAATACACATTTTTAGACCAAGAAATCCAGTACTCCAGGTTTACACTATTGACGACAAGTCACTAGAAAAAGTAAAAATCGTAAATTATTAGAAGGAACCATATAGAGTGGCCCAAAATGAGATGACTTCATGAAACAAAACGTAGGAAAAGCAGATGTTAGGTTGGGATTCATTGGAAGGATTTTACGGAAATGTAGCCCATCCACGAATAAACTGCGTTACCAAACACTTCATCAATCTATTTTTGAGTACTAGTCATCAGTCCTTCACCATTACCAGTCATATTACTAAAAAGAGTACAGAGGATTCAACAAAGAGGAGCATGCATATGATCGTTTAGTCAGCTCGAGAGCATTACGGAGGTGCTAAATGAACTCTAGCACAGCTGTGTGCAGCTAAGGCGGCGGGTGGTGTGGGACGATGCGCAGTAGCAAGGCAAAGAGCCTCCCGTGACCAGCCAATAGCGTCATTTCGCCTAGGGAGCGGGAGCGGGGGGAGGGGGGGGAGGGGCAAATCTTCATATTCTCGAAGGAAAAATGCGCTTGTTGGTCTATCAATTATTCACATCAATGCTGGTTTTTGAACATTTCTGAGCACATTCTAAGTTCATTTCTGAACGAATCATAAGTCGATCGTTGAATGCGTGCACAGTGCCGCTTAGGGGAATCCCTGTCGCATCAAGAAATAAAAAGCTTTCCTATAGACAAAAGGAGATGGGGCTATACGAGCTGAGCCGAATGAACCCGAACGGATGAATGCCAATCGCTGTTTGTTGATGTGGTTGCTTGGCCGTGCGAATGATGTGTTGTTATAATTACTAGCGAAATCTGTAGATTCAAACTATCAAAGTGGAAATAAACGACTAAATGGAATAACAGGTAAAAATGGTTACATATCATCTTCTCAGTGTATCCAAGAAATTGAAATTTTGACAGAAAATTTTTGCCAGATCCTAACACTACTGGGCGCCAGTTGTACTTTCCCTGGTCAGCAGCCGCTTACATTCTGTTCTCGGAAAAACGCGGAAAACGCGTTGTACGAACACGTAATAACGCCTACCTGGAAAATGAACGTGGGATAACCGAACCGGTGATTCTGGCAGGGTCAGTGAAGTTAACCAGGAAATAAGTTTTGAAACTGGCAGGTATAGTCACAGAATTAGTGATAACAAGATTGGTTGTTAGAACGAGGAAGGAGAAGAAATGGTGGCATTACACAAATTATATGGAAGACTATGACGATTCCAAATTTAATAACAATTTCGTTCTACTACTACTTCTCGATCTCATGGTTGAGAAACTGGAGCATATGAAACTATTTCCTAACATAAAACATTTTGCTTATAACAGGCCTAATAGGCAGTTGATACTGGTACTTCGTCAATTATATTCTGTCGTTTTATTTACGTAAATGAGGCAGATAAAAATGACCGTTTGTGCCAAAAATGTCTCGCTTATTTGATCTGTGTAATTGTAACAATATTTAAAAGGCCTATTTTGTTTTATCTAACAGACGGCGACAAAATAGACGTAATCAAATCGAGAAACCACACCAGTCTTGGGTACTATTCTTAATAACAGCCTTTTCAGTATTACACAACGACATTTTGATTTTTCTTGTAGCAAAACGATTGACGAACTTTAATGACGTAATAGATTCTTTCACAGAAGGGGAAGCATGCTGTGTAAAGCTGTAGCAAGATTACAGAGTGAAAAAAAAGCTGGGACCTAGGGATTGAAGACGTCTGTACTGTCTTGCTTGTCTCTTCTCCCTACTGTTTTTATGTTTCCTGTATTTAACTTTGTCACTAAAAGAGAAAATTGTTATGTAATAGTCAATCAAGAGTGCAAATTCTCTGAAGAGTTCTTACTCTTCCTGTTACAAATAATCCCATCCAGTATTACTCGTGAGGTTCTTTCTCTTTTCTTAAAAAAAAAAAAAAACGGGGGGGGGGGGGGTAGGATAACAAAGCGGCGGACTGGGAGCAGGAGAGGCACCACAGAACATTTTAATGTGCACTGTCCTGAATTTAGGTTTGATGACTTCCATTAGAAAATATACTCGTTTAAATTCTACAGAGCGAAATACAGTGATGTGCGATAGAAGAATCCTGCGTAAAGATGCATGGCACTGCACTTTATCACGCTTGAGACCAAATAACATGTCTTACATTTCCTCGAACACATATGTATTATATAGCAACCTCTTCAGAAAGATACGCGCTACAGAACGAACGTATTTTTGAAAAAAAAATTTTTTTTTCAGTTTTTGAGTTCCTGTCTGAAATGTTCGAGTGGGAGGGGGGATGGGGCCACTATCAAGTTTTTGGTTCAGAAATATTGTAGATCCGGGACTGTTTGAACGTGTAGTGGTGATTTCTTCTCCAGTTTACGTGCGTGGACGAGTGTATTGTTTGTGAAATGTTCGTTATGGATGCCGAACCAGAGACGCGCCAAGCGCTACACAGGCAAACAAGAGCTATAGTGCTCCGGGTGTACAACGTCTTCAGAAGAGAAGCCAAAGCCGACGACTCGACACCACTTGGGTGGTTGCTAAAACGCTCGCAGCAGCTGAGCCCTGCCGTGTGGGACTGCGAATTGTGTGCAGTGTATCTCCAGCGAAGCGAACACATGTGTCGAAGCCAGTGGGTTGGCATCTTTTAATGGGGAATAACAGGGTGACGGCCGAGAAAACTCGACCTTTTTACAGAATTCAAATGTTTAAACATTGAAGACTTATTCCCCAAAATACACTCCTGGAAATGGAAAAAAGAACACATTGACACCGGTGTGTCAGACCCACCATACTTGCTCCGGACACTGCGAGAGGGCTGTACAAGCAATGATCACACGCACGGCACAGCGGACACACCAGGAACCGCGGTGTTGGCCGTCGAATGGCGCTAGCTGCGCAGCATGTGTGCACCGCCGCCGTCAGTGTCAGCCAGTTTGCCGTGGCATACGGAGCTCCATCGCAGTCTTTAACACTGGTAGCATGCCGCGACAGCGTGGACGTGAACCGTATGTGCAGTTGACGGACTTTGAGCGAGGGCGTATAGTGGGCATGCGGGAGGCCGGGTGGACGTACCGCCGAATTGCTCAACACGTGGGGCGTGAGGTCTCCACAGTACATCGATGTTGTCGCCAGTGGTCGGCGGAAGGTGCACGTGCCCGTCGACCTGGGACCGGACCGCAGCGACGCACGGATGCACGCCAAGACCGTAGGATCCTACTCAGTGCCGTAGGGGACCGCACCGCCACTTTCCAGCAAATTAGGGACACTGTTGCTCCTGGGGTATCGGCGAGGACCATTCGCAACCGTCTCCATGAAGCTGGGCTACGGTCCCGCACACCGTTAGGCCGTCTTCCGCTCACGCCCCAACATCGTGCAGCCCGCCTCCAGTGGTGTCGCGACAGGCGTGAATGGAGGGACGAATGGAGACGTGTCGTCTTCAGCGATGAGAGTCGCTTCTGCCTTGGTGCTAATGATGGTCGTATGCGTGTTTGGCGCCGTGCAGGTGAGCGCCACAATCAGGACTGCATACGACCGAGGCACACAGGGCCAACACCCGGCATCATGGTGTGGGGAGCGATCTCCTACACTGGCCGTACACCACTGGTGATCGTCGAGGGGACACTGAATAGTGCACGGTACATCCAAACCGTCATCGAACCCATCGTTCTACCATTCCTAGACCGGCAAGGGAACTTGCTGTTCCAACAGGACAATGCACGTCCGCATGTATCCCGTGCCACCCAACGTGCTCTAGAAGGTGTAAGTCAACTACCCTGGCCAGCAAGATCTCCGGATCTGTCCCCCATTGAGCATGTTTGGGACTGGATGAAGCGTCGTCTCACGCGGTCTGCACGTCCAGCACGAACGCTGGTCCAACTGAGGCGCCAGGTGGAAATGGCATGGCAAGCCGCTCCACAGGACTACATCCAGCATCTCTACGATCGTCTCCATGGGAGAATAGCAGCGTGCATTGCTGCGAAAGGTGGATATACACTGTACTAGTGGCGACATTGTGCATGCTCTGTTGCCTGTGTCTATGTGCCTGTGGTTCTGTCAGTGTGATCATGTGATGTATCTGACCCCAGGAATGTGTCAATAAAGTTTCCCCTTCCTGGGACAATGAATTCACAGTGTTCTTATTTCAATTTCCAGGAGTGTATTATGCACCGACTCCAAAAAGTAACGATTGTGTGAGCGTTTGAAGCCGAGCGTGCACGGCACGCCTCGGCGCTAGAGAACCGGTTGCCACAAGTCGTTATCGATGCCATTGCTCCTATTTATTACCGATTTGAGTAAACCTGATTTGCTGGAAGGTTGTTTGGGCGGTTTTACTCAAAATGTGACCGAAAGTTTCAGTAGTCTCATTTGGGGATATGCTCTGAAAATAACATCCAACCGAAGCGAAACTGTAAACATTGTTTCAGATGTGGCCGTATCTCTATTCAATGTAGGCCACACTATATTACAATGAAATGAACACCCTCAGCTGCTTACAGGCGTTGACATACGTCAACGGGGACAGATGAAACTGTGTGCCCCGACCGGGACTCGCACCCGGGATCTCCTGCTTACATGGCAGACGCTCTATCCATCTGGGCGACCGGGGACACAGAGGATAGCGCGACTGCAGGGATTTATATCTGGCACGCCTCCCACGATACACACATTCTCAACGTATTGTCCCGCATTACATTCGTAGTGCCCCCGCCCATTATACTCATTACTCGCACTGAGTTCGGGCACTGTTTGTGTATTCGCACATGTGTGAAAGAACAGACACCATCTTAGTATATATATATAAATATATATAAATATAAATATAAATATATATATATATATATATATATATATATATATATATATATATATATATATATATAGTTAAGGCTCACCGGCCACTTGACCATCTTCTTCTTCTGTGCGAATGCACAAACAGTGCCCGAGCTCTTACGGGAATCGGCAACGCGCCGCGAGTAATGAGTACAACGGGCGGTTGCACTACGAATGTAGTGCGGGACAATACGTTGAGAATGTGGGTTTCGCGGGAGGCGTGCCAGAGATAAATCCCTGCAGTCGCACTATCCTCTGTGTCCTCGGTGGCTCAGATGCATAGATCGTCTGCCATGTAAGCAGGAGATCCCGGGTTCGAGTCCCGGTCGGGGCACACATTTTCATCTGTCCCCGTTGACAACTGTCAACGCCTGTAAGCAGCTAAGGGTGTTCATTTCATTGTAATTTCGTTCTAATGAGCTGCATGGTCACCGATGGTATCTGTTCTTTCGGACATGTCCGAAAGAACAGATACCATCTTAGTATACATACTATATTTAATTCACGTGGCAAATGCCCTTCAAATCAAAATCGGTGATGAAATGTGGCGATGCTGTGAAGACAGAGACGCAAACGGCGATGTGCTCAGCGAAGAAAAGGGCTTTCAGGAGGAAAATAAGGTCTTATCAGGTCAAAGTAGAAGGAGGCGGCCATCCACCATCCGCGCCGGTAGTTATTACAAACCATTCATCGATGATATCCCGTAAGTTTCAAACTTTGTCCTCTTTTTTTTATAAATACTGTACTTGTCACACTTTAAACGCGTTTTCTTCGGCATGGTGTAGTCGCCCACGCTACAATTTTCATCCCATTATGTAGAGGATACGCTATTTTGTCCTGTTTTTGTTTATGTATACATGTTATTTAGGACACGAAACACACTAGGCAATGCATGGTTGTTATTCTCTTAAACGTGGGAAGCTACACTCCTGGAAATTGAAATAAGAACACCGTGAATTCATTGTCCCAGGAAGGGGAAACTTTATTGACACATTCCTGGGGTCAGATACATCACATTATCACACTGACAGAACCACAGGCACATAGACACAGGCAACAGAGCATGCACAATGTCGGCACTAGTACAGTGTATATCCACCTTTCGCAGCAATGCAGGCTGCTATTCTCCCATGGAGACGATCGTAGAGATGCTGGATGTAGTCCTGTGGAACGGCTTGCCATGCCATTTCTACCTGGCGCCTCAGTTGGACCAGCGTTCGTGCTGGACGTGCAGACCGCGTGAGACGACGCTTCATCCAGTCCCAAACATGCTCAATGGGGGACAGATCCGGAGATCTTGCTGGCCAGGGTAGTTGACTTACACCTTCTAGAGCACTTTGGGTGGCACGGGATACATGCGGACGTGCATTGTCCTGTTGGAACAGCAAGTTCCCTTGCCAGTCTAGGAATGGTAGAACGATGGGTTCGATGACGGTTTGGATGTACCGTGCACTATTCAGTGTCCCCTCGACGATCACCAGTGGTGTACGGCCAGTGTAGGAGATCGCTCCCCACACCATGATGCCGGGTGTTGGCCCTGTGTGCCTCGGTCGTATGCAGTCCTGATTGTGGCGCTCACCTGCACGGCGCCAAACACGCATACGACCATCATTGGCACCAAGGCAGAAGCGACTCTCATCGCTGAAGACGACACGTCTCCATTCGTCCCTCCATTCACACCTGTCGCGACACCACTGGAGGCGGGCTGCACGATGTTGGGGCGTGAGCGGAAGACGGCCTAACGGTGTGCGGGACCGTAGCCCAGCTTCATGGAGACGGTTGCGAATGGTCCTCGCCGATACCCCAGGAGCAACAGTGTCCCTAATTTGCTGGGAAGTGTCGGTGCGGTCCCCTACGGCACTGCGTAGGATCCTACGGTCTTGGCGTGCATCCGTGCGTCGCTGCGGTCCGGTCCCAGGTCGACGGGCACGTGCACCTTCCGCCGACCACTGACGACAACATCGATGTACTGTGGAGACCTCACGCCCCACGTGTTGAGCAATTCGGCGGTACATCCACCCGGCCTCCCGCATGCCCACTATACGCCCTCGCTCAAAGTCCGCCACCTGCACATACGGTTCACGTCCACGCTGTCGCGGCATGTTACCAGTGTTAAAGACTGCGATGGAGCTCCGTATGCCACGGCAAACTGGCTGACACTGACGGCGGCGGTGCACGAATGCTGCGCAGCTAGCACCATTCGACGGCCAACACCGCGGTTCCTGGTGTGTCCGCTTTGCCGTACGTGTGATCATTGCTTTTACAGCCCTCTCGCAGTGTCCGGAGCAAGTATGGTGGGTCTGACACACCGGTGTCAATGTGTTCTTTTTTCCATTTCCAGGAGTGTATTATACAATGCATATTTACAAAAGGATGTACTCCTAATCGACCAGTTGGAAAATTGTATATAATAGTCTAATATGTTCTGCATCAAATGTGGACCGAGCCCCAGACTTAATAACGAAACAGAATATTGAATTTACAGAAGCATTTTTCGGAGAGAAAGTGCGTAATTATCTTCATCGTATGGTCCAGGCCTCTTCGTATATGGAAGCAAAAACATGCAGGGCGCTAAGTCAAAGCTGGTAGTGGTTGTGTGATAATGGAGCTGAAATGAGTCTGGCAGTGGCATTGTCTGGGTGACACAGATGTGTGGCAGCATTCATAGTGGCCGAAGTGCTGCACAGGGCTGCTCACCCCTGCATTGCATAGGGGAGCCAGTAATGTCTTTCAGGATCAATCCCACTAGATGGATCATGTTCCTTCAAAAAGAAGTCCTTGCTTCAGCAATTCTTAAACACTATCTGATACACTGCTACACATATGCATGGGGGCTGTTGTACTCACCAAACATGAAACATATAATCAGGGGGCTATCAGTGTAATTTGTTTAAAAATCAGATCCGCACCTCCAACTTGTAATTTTCATGTAGCAAGAGTGTACTTAGTTAATAAAATGAACCTAACTATACACTAATTATTTAGCAGCACGAGTACTCTTTATTTGAAAAATGAACAAACACCGCTGGTTTAAACATTACAACGCTACACCTGTCCTTGTCCTGATATGTTACCTACCTAACCATTCATCACCAACTCGCCCCCCTCCCTCAACACACACACACGCACACACACATGCATACACATCCAGTGCAAGCACTAGCACATAGTGAGGTACTTACAGCAGGTGTTGGCTGCTATGCAACACTGACTTTGCTACTGGGTGAAAATAAAGCAAGTGTTATGTAATAGAGTGTGCTGATTCCGATTTTGCAATCAGAAATGTTGTAGGTCGTCTGTATTTAAAATTATTGCTGAAACTGATATGGTATTAAAAGCCTGTACATGGGTTAATATGTAGCTGCATCAATGAGCTGTTTTTGATATATGTTTGTGTGTGTGTGTGTGTGTGTGTGTGTGTATGTGAGTGCATTCTCAAGGTTACTCTATTTTATGGATCTACGGAAAGATAAGTGTGCAGTAGTAAAAATAAAATGGGAGACTTGAACAGATTCTTACTAATCCGCGACAAGTTCTAACTTGTCTGCGAGCAACAGCACGCAGGCAGGTTTCAACAGGTTTTATAAAAATTAGTTCCCATGTAGTTTCTCCTATTTGTCCATCAGTCTGTTTCAGAGATGACTAGACAATAGTTTATGGAATTCTGTGTTTTATTAATCAACAATCGCAGTAACATGCAGTTATGTGATTTCGTGTAAGACGATTCGGTAATTGGTATATGGTGATTCAGTAAACGAAAGACGAATAGGCGTAGTTGTGTGAATTGTCCGGACTGCTTCTGCTACATTTGTGGCAAATGTACAACGTCCGATCAGCGCAAGAACATGACCAGAAAGCTATGTACAGCTTAAAATATTACTTCAGATGTGAAAGCAGAGATCAAACAAAATCCTGGGCTCTTCATCTTCATTGCACTGTCTGTTACTCTGAATGAACCCAGTGGTTAAATGGTATGCGAAATCGAATGCCTTTTGCAGTTCCCATGATTTGGCGGGGACAGAAAGATCACTGCTATGATTGCTATTTATGCTTGACCAACATATCCGGGTGGAGGAAGAAGGACAAGTCAAAAACCGTGTATCTAGATAGTCAGTCTGCTCTAAAGCCTGTGTGCGCATGACACATATTACCCAGTGGCAATTCCTCCTTCATCCGAAGCAATGAACAACGAAGAAAGTGATACTGAAGGTAATGAGACTGACGTTGGAGCTATGGAATACACCATTGATCAGGACAATGACACTAAAAAGCCGCATTTGATCAGCCGAGCCGAACTGGACGACCTGGAGCGCGATTTGTCCCTAACGAAAGAAAACTCTGAACTGTTGGTTTCCAGACTGGATGAATGGAAATTACTTGAGAGAGGTGCTACAGTTACGTATTTTCGAGATCGCCACATGAAATTCGCAGCATAATATGCTGATGACCGCGGTGTTTGCTTGTGTCATGATGCGACAGGACTCATAAAGGAACTACACTACTGGCCATTAAAATTGCTACACCAAGAAGAAATGCAGATGATAAACGGTTATTCATTGGACAAATATATTATACTATAACTGACATGTGAGTACATTTTCCTGCAGTTTGGGTGCATAGATCCTGAGAAATCAGTATCCAGAACAACCACCTCTCGCCGTAATAACGGCCTTGATACGCCTGGGCATTGAGTCAAAAAGAGCTTGGATGGCGTGTACAGGTACAGCTGCCCATGCAGCTTCAACACAATACCACGGTTCATCAAGAGTAGTGATTGGCGTATTCTGACGAGCCAGTTGCTGGGACACCATTTACCAGACTTTTCAGTTGGTGAGAGATCTGGAGAATGTGCTGACCAGGGCAGCAGTCGAACATTTTCTGTATCCAGAAAGGCCCGTACAGGACCTGCAACATGCGGTCGTGCATTATCCTGCTCAAATGTAAGGTTTCGCAGGGATCAAATGAAGGGTAGAGCCACGGGTCATAACACATCTGAAATGTAACTTCCACTGTTCAAAGTGCCGTCAATGCAAACAAGAGGCGACCGAGACGTGTAACCAATGTCACCCCATACGATCACGACGGGTGATACGCCAGTATGGCGATGACGGATGCACGCTTCCAATGTGCGTTCACCGCGATGTCGCCAAACACGGATGCGACCATCATGATGCTGTAAACAGAACCTGGATTCATCCGAAAAAATGACGTTTTGCCATTCGTGCCCGCAGGTTCGTCGTCGAGTACACCATCGCCGGCGCTCCTCTCTGTGATGCAGCGTCAAGGGTAACCGCAGCCATGGTCTCCGAGCTGGTAGTCCATGCTGCTGCAAACGTCGTCGAACTGTTCGTGCAGATGGTTGTTGTCTTGCAAACGTGCCCGTCTGTTGACTCAGGGATCGAAACGTAGCTGCACGATCCGTTACAGCCACGCGGATAAGATGCCTGTCATCCCGACTGCTAGTGATACGAGGCCATTGGGATCCAGCACGGCGGTCCGTATTACCCTGCTGATCCCACCGATTCCATATTCTGCTAACAGTCATTGGATCTCGACCAACGCGAGCAGCAATGTCGCGATACGCTAAGCCGCAATCGCGATAGGCTACAATCCGGCGATTATCAAAGCCGGGAACGTGATGGTGCGCATTTATGCTCCTTACACGAGGCATCACAACAACGTTTCACGAGGCAACTCGGCCAACTGCTGTTTGTGTATGAGAAATCGGTTGGAAACTTTCCTCATGTCAGTACGTTGTAGGTATCGCCACCGGCGCCAACCTCGTGTGAATGATCTGAAAAGCTAATCATTTGAATATCACAGCATCTTCTTCCTGTCGGTTAATTTTCGCGTCTCTAGCACGTCATCTTGGTGGTGCAGCAATTTTATTAGCCAGTAGTGTGCTATACGGAATACATTTTCAACGCAGTAGCAGGGGAAAAAATTCAGCTTATTGCGTAGTGTCATAAGTCTCTGATTGAAGTTACACAATGCTCACAGTTATAATGTTTAAATAATGTATTAAATCAATTTAGTAATCATTTTAACAAGAAAACTGGTTTGCTTTGCAAACCATTTTATACATATCGTAAGTGCACTACGAGGTGCATTCAAGTTCTAAGGCCTCCGATTTTTTTTCTCCGGACTGGAAAGAGATAGAAACATGCGCATTGTTTTAAAATGAGGCCGCGTTCATTGTCAATACGTCCCAGAGATGGCAGCACCGTACGGCAGATGGAATTTTACCGCCAGCGGCGAGAATGAGAACTGTTTTATATACTTAAAATGGCGACGTTTTCGTTACTTGAACAGCGTGCAATCATTCGCTTTCTGAATTTGCGTGGTGTGAAACCAATTGAAATTCATCGACAGTTGAAGGAGACATGTGGTGATCGACTTATGGATGTGTCAAAGTGCGTTCGTGGGTGCGACAGTTTAATGAAGGCAGAACATCGTGTGACAACAAACCGAAACAACTTCGGGCTCGCACAAGCCGGTCTGACGGCATGATCGAGAAAGTGGAGAGAATTGTTTTGGTGGATCGCCGAATGACTGTTGAACAGATCGCCTCCAGAGTTGGCATTTCTGTGTGTTCTGTGCACACAATGCTGCATGACGACCTGAAAATGCGAAAAGTGTCATCCAGGTGGGTGCCACGAATGCTGACGGACGACCACATGGCTGCCCGTGTGGCATGTTCCCAAGCAATGTTGACGCGCAACGTCAGCATGAATGGGACTTTCTTTTCGTCGGTTGTGACAATGGATGAGATGTGGATTCCATTTTTCAATCCAGAAACAAAGCGCCAGTCAGCTCAATGGAAGCACACAGATTCACCACCACCAAAAAAATTTTGGGTAACCGCCAGTGCTGAAAAAATGATGGTGTCCATGTTCTGGGACATCGAGGGCGTAATCCTTACCCATTGCGTTCCTAAGGGCACTACGGTAACAGGTGCATCCTACGAAAATGTTTTGAAGAACAAATTCCTTCCTGCACTGCAACAAAAACGTCTGGGAAGGGCTGCGCGTGTGCTGTTTCACCAAGACAACGCACCCGCACATCGAGCCAACGTTACGCAACAGTTTCTTCGTGATAACAACTTTGAAGTGATTCCTCATGCTCCCTACTCACCTGACCTGGCTCCTAGTGACTTTTGGCTTTTTCCAACAATGAAAGACACTCTCCATGGCCGCACATTCACCAGCCGTGCTGCTATTGCCTCAGCGATTTTCCAGTGGTCAAAACAGACTCCTAAAGAAGCCTTCGCCGCTGCCATGGAAACATGGCGTCAGCGTTGTGAAAAATGTGTACGTCTGCAGGGCGATTACGTCGAGAAGTAACGCCAGTTTCATCTATTTCAGGTTAGTAGTTAATTAGAAAAAAAATCGGAGGCCTTAGAATTTGAATGCACCTCGTACATTGGACTGTGACATGAGAGTGGCAGCCATCTTGGGTCCAAGATATTGGGGGGAAAGCATACTAATTATGTCAGTGAAAAGGGTCATTTATACATAAGGCACTAGTCCCAGTGAGAAAGGGGGGGGGATGGGGGAAGGCAGAGAGGGAGGGGGAGAGGCTGTCACAAGTAATTCGTATAGGAGATTAAGGAATTTTTGGAAATTTGTGGGAAGGTCTTATGGGACCAAATTGCTGAGGTCATCAGTTCCTAAGCCTACACATCACGTAATCTAACTTAAACTAACTTACGCTATGAGGGAGGACTTGAACCTCCGACGGAGGGAGCCGCACGGACCGTTACAAGACCCCCTTAGACCGCGCGGCTACCTCGCGCGGCGGAGATTAAGGATGACAGGTCACAAATAACTAGACCAGAATCGGTACAGACCCTGTACTACTGTAGAGTTAGCAGTAATAAGAATAACGTAGAGAAATATAATCACAGTACTTCACTTCAAACGGCAGGAATGGAACAAAAAGTTTTTAAAAAAAAGTTAAATTTTGTTCCGTTTCTCATGAATGTAGTGTATTTCTGTAGACACTTTACCTTTACGGCTCCAATGATGAGAATTATGTCACAGATAACCTCGATAACGTAATATGTGAGGTATGCAATTACTATTTTGTCAATTGCTGAAACAGAAACATGATAAAATTTTAGTTACCTTTTTCATAAATAACATATTAATATAAAATTCAATGAAGAAATCAAAATGAAAATGGGCTGCAGTGTCCATTAATTCCAATATAAAAGTGAAGACTTTTGGTTTGTACTGTGTACTTACCAGCTGGGTTAGTAGTTCAATAGAAGTCATTAATTAAGTTCGTTCGGTATACAACTTACTCGCCACATTAGCTCCGTGATCACAAATTACTTGTCCATTGTTGGAAGCTATGGATTTTGATCAACCTTTAGAATCCATGTTCAAGTTAGTGGCAGGAGAGAGGAAATGGATGGCCAAGTGGAAAAAGGAGAGCCGGAAACAAACATAGATTATTAGGAAAGTTTGATTAAGAAATTTTAAAAAATGAACTACATGTAAATTACTAATGTGGCGTAATCTTACACAAGGCATGTTCCAAAGTCGAATAACTGGTGTGATGTAATCCATGCTACTCTATCCTATGCAAATCTCGTCACTTCTGCTTAACTACAGGAACCCATATCTGTGCGTACTTGAATTCTCTATTCAACCTTGCTCTCATTCTACAATGTTCCTCCTACCACTACCCTCCATTTGTAGATTAAGTATCTCTTGGCCTCTCAGTAAGTATCCCATCAGCCTCTCCCATTTGCTAATAAAGTGACACCATGTAGCTCTTTTTTCTCCTTATTAGACTTGTACATTTTCATTAGTTCTACTCATCCAATCGTTTGCGTTCTTCTGTAGCACATCACTTAAAAAGCTTCTATTCTCTTTTTGACCGTTCTGTTTGCCACATATATCTCACTACCATATAAGGCTACACTCCTGACAAATACTCCCAAACAATATTTCCAGCACTTACATTTCTGTTTGATGAGAATATATTTCTATTTTTTGGGAAAGATTTTCTGATTATTGCACCAGCATTTTACATCCTGAAACTTCCTGGCAGATTGAAACTGCGTGCCCGACCGAGACTCGAACTCGGGACCTTTGCCTTTCGCGGGCAAGCGCTCTACCATCTGAGCTACCGAAGCACGACTCACGCCCGGTCTCACAGCTTTACTTCTGCTAGTATCTCGTCTCCTACCTTCCAAACTTTACAGAAACTCTCCTGCGAACCTTGCAGGACTAGCACTCCTGAAAGAAAGGATATTGCGGAGACATGGCTTAGCCACAGCCTGGGGGATGTTTCCAGAATGAGATTTTCACTCTGCAGCGGAGTGTGCGCTGATATGAAACTTCCTGGCAGAGCTTCTGTAAAGTTTGGAAGGTAGGAGACGAGATACTGGCAGAAGTAAAGCTGTGAGACCGGGCGTGAGTCGTGCTTCGGTAGCTCAGATGGTAGAGCGCTTGCCCGCGAAAGGCAAAGGTCCCGAGTTCGAGTCTCGGTCGGGCACGCAGTTTTAATCTGCAAAGAAGTTTCATATCAGCGCACACTCCGCTGCAGAGTGAAAATCTCATTCTGGATTTTACATCCTCTTTACTTTTGCTACCGCATGTTAGTGTTGTGCACCTACTATTTTCTGCACCTCACGTCCTAGTCTAATTCCAACAGCATTATCCAATTTAATTCAACTGGATTCAATTAGCCCTGTTCTATTTTTATTGATGTCCGTATTGCAACCTGTTTCAAGCCAATATCCATTCCATTCAACTGATCTTCCATGTTGTTTAATGCCATTGACAGAATTACGACTTAATCAACAAACCAAACAGTTTTTATTTATTCTCGTTAAACTTTAACAGCGTTTTCATGTTTATTCTTTGTTTCTGTCCAGACTGAATAAAATGGGAGTACCTACAACCTTGTCTTACTGCCTTTTCAGTTCATGCCTTCGCTTCATGCCCTTCAACTCTCTTAACTGCAGTCTGGCCCCAGCTTAAGTTTAAAATGAACTTTCACTCCCTGTATTTTATCACTTACAGCTTCACAATTGCAAAGAATGGTTTTACATCAAGCAGAAAATATAATTATCTGGACATTCTCTTGTGTTTGGATTAAATTTAACACACAGCATTTGCAAACACTGTTAGTAAATTAATTTCTTACTCACTGAAGAGCTGTCTGTAATACTGCATTCCATTGAAATATGGTACGGTATAGGGTCTGTAGTCATGAATTTTTGTCTACAGGTATATTAAAAATCATGTTTGTAGCCCAACTGATGTGAAATATCTTGACACAAAATGCATCACACTTGGAATTAAGTCTTATGCCTTAATGTGTAAGAGATTATTATCCAAAAATAAGACTTTATTATGCATCTATTGACATTAAATTATACAAACAGCAAACAATACATTCCTCACCCTGAGCCATGGGTAGCGCTTTATCCATTGTGCTCCTGAAACTGCCGTTCATGCCCTTTAGTCCCAAATCATATTCGAGTGTCTCAGCCTTATTTGCTAAGTTGCTATTTGAAACCTTGTGTGTGAGCCTGTTAACGTTTTCTATCGCAGTAGGGGAGACACATGTAAGATTGCCAATCGCTTGTATCGATTATTATCCTTGGTACGTATAACAGAGCTCTGCAAAAAAAAAAAAAGTATTGCCAAAGATATCGGAAGACATTTATTATACTTCAGAGGTCCTGAATCCGAATATGGCTTTACTTTTCCCGAATTGGCTCTAGTTATGAAGATATTTATGTTTTTGGATTTTAATTAAATTTTCTCATAGATGCTGATTTTCCATTGGTATCGTTGACCTGTATTTTCATCTAAGTTTTCACATCTCAGTTAAACACTCTACTAAATTCTTTAAAAAAAAATTTGTATTTTTTATTTTATCTGTTTCAAGAAAATATGAGTTCTTCATAAAGAGGATGAATGAACAATCCCATTGTGTTCTGTTACATTTGTGGTGAATACTGCCTACAGAAACAAAGCTGGAACATCACAGATTTTGTAAAGAAGGCATATCTTGCATATTTTTATATACTGCTTGGAGAACAAGACAGACCATGGGCTCCCCACGCCGTTTGCAAATGTTGTTCAGAGTGTCTTCGATTGTGGAAAACCTAAATCGGAGTATCCAAATTTAGAATCAGCCAAGAGATTTGTGGCACGAAGTGACTTTCCTATAACAATGTTCACTAAAATACCTGAACCTGTAATGTCAGAACCTGAAGAAATACAGGGGTTGGAGTGCAAAAGCATCATCTGAAGGAGAAATTTCTAAACCTGAATTATTCACTCAGGAGAAACTAAATGATCTGGCATGATATGTTAATTTGTTAAAGAATGGAGCAGAACTTCTGGCACCCAGGCTAAAAGAAAACGACTGTCCTAGTCCAGAAGTGCAAATTTCAGTATATACTATAAGACAAGCAGGTCTTCTGTAATATTTCAGCCAATAATGCAGTAATGTTCCCAGTCTACTCATTCAGATCGGGTTACAGAAGGATCAACAAAAAGATTTCTGGCTTTTTATAGACAGCTCCATCAGAAGCCTGAAAAGTGTCTCGCTTCACAACGGTAACATCTTTCCATTCATTCCCATTGGACACTCAACAAAACTAAAAGAGATACATGAAACTATCAAAATTATATACTATTCGTGTCCTATCGGTAACTCTTTACTAACCAAAGACTGAACCCCCCCCCCCCCTGATATTAATACGATGATCGTTTGCTATATCTTTTGCATTAAATTTATGCTCAACTGATTGGTCACACAACATCGCACAGACACATCTCCCAACACACTCACTAGCCTGATGCCCTCCCTTTTTCTTGTTACTGACAGTGCTATATTTCAATGTTAAAAACTTTCACATTTGAGATTTATTAATTTAATTGCACTCGACGGGGCTTCCATCAAAATCAAATTTTCCCCTTGTCACAGGAACTTGCTTTCTTTTCCCAATAATTAACTTCCATGAAGTCTTATACCATTCACACAAGTTTTTTCATTGCAATATCTCAACATCCAAGAATGCAAAATTTCAGTATTATTCAGTTGCAAGTGCAGAAACCTAAAGCTCGTTTTTTTCTTTATTTTTTCAGGGGAGTGTGTCTAGTTCTCTCGGGAAGTTCAAGAATGTGTTTTCTAATGAAATGAAAGAAAATCTGGCAAGTTTATGCAGAGATCTGGTTGTACAGTTTGACAAGGAAGAAATTCATGTAATCACATATCAGTTTGCTGAGGTCAATGGTTTAAGTGACCACCCTCACAGTGTAAAGAAAATGGATGAAAGAGAATGTGTGACAGGTGTTTTGAAAAGACACATGCTGTCCTTCAAAAAGCCGGGAAATTTGACTATGCGAAGGGGAACTGAGAAATAAAATTAAAGTGAAAATATTTTTTGGTAACTTCATATCTTTTTATGAGGTAAAAAACGGGGTCTGTGAGATGCCTTCAGGAGAAACGCTTCTACACGTTAGTGTGCTTTGTAACCTTATGAGCATGTGGGTGAGTTATTCGTCCACCTAGAGCTGGTAATGAGGAGAAACGAATTTGCTTGCTGGGCTGGGTGCGAGTCAGTGTGACGAGGAAGTCATCCGGCTGTATCAGGTAAGTTCAGGTGCAGACACAAGGAGCGTGTTGCCGAAAATGGGTGAATGCCACAGCTGGGAATCTGGACAGCTGATGCTCACATAACCATTGTGCAGGAGATACACCAAAAATGGCTGAATGTCAGACAAACTGAAAGATGGATTCTTACTGCTCTCTGAGGACCTATGATAATTTACAATTAAATATTAACGAAAATCTGAATACATCGGTGATCCCATAATGAAGTACAACAGTGACACAACAATAACTTCAGTACCCTTAAAACAACAGAAGTTAATAATTTACAGTGACAAAATATTTTCTCGATAAACCTCTTATTTAACAACTTTTAAACGCTTCATGTGACTTCAACAAACGATATCTCAGACGATTGCATTGCACGATAGCTAGCACCTTTGAAAGCTACGTATCTGTATCTGTTTTATTTCTTGATTTATTACGTTTTTTATATATTTGCGTTATGCAAAATGTTTGTCAGAATATTGTATGCTCCACAATCACACAGCAAACGAATACAGATTGAATACCATATTGTGTATTTATTTAATGAACAGTTTACAATTTTGCCAGCAGCTCTATTCAAATATTAACTACAATTGTGAACTTTTGCGAGGAATATTGTATATGGAGTCTCTGCCATCGCATGCCAGTCCTCTGAAGACTCAATTGTAGAAGTGAAGAAAAACGGGTGGTGATCAATGTAGGATTTTGTTGGACCTATTCGCTTAGTGTTATACTTATATTACGATAAGATTCACGTTCTGCAGATCTGGATTGACGCCAGCTGTTTGCGACACATGAAAATTGCATGCATGCATTTCTCAGTAAGATTGTAATGTGAAAAGAGGCACTGTATAAACTTAGACATTGTAACCAACAATAATGTTTTTGTTTATAGTTGGATACAACATGGTCTGAACTATTGAGAAGACTGTGGAAAGCTTTCAGGCCACCAGAATGTAGCCATTTTTCTCATATGTGTTTACTAAGGAGTATTTTGAGCGCTTCTTGAGTGAGTGAGGAACATAGCCCTGTTTTCGAAATAGTTTGAATGACTCTGGAGAAGTAGCAGCAAAATATTATCGTTGTTGTTCGGAGTCATTAGACTTCCGACTGGTGTCATATGGCGCAGTACGAAGTCCTCTCCTGAGGTAACCTTTTCGTATCAGAGTAGCACTTGCAACCTATATGCTCCTTATTTCTTTATTCCAATCCCTGTCTTCCTTTTACACGTTTTACCCTCTACAAACCCCTATAGTATCACTGAAATTATTCCCTGATGTCTTCACAGTAGTCATATCATCCTGTCCCATCTTCTTGTCAGTGGTTCCATATGTTCCTTTCCTCGCCGATTCTGCGGAGAACTTCCTCAGGTCTTACCTTATCAGTCCATCTGATTTTCAACATTCTCTCGTAGCACCACATCTCAAATGCTTCGATTGTCTTCAGTTCCAGTTTTCCCACAGTCCATGTTTCGCTACCATACAACGCTGTGCTCCAAACGTACGTTCTCCGAAATTTCTTCCTCAAATTAAAGCCTATGTTTGATACTATTAGACTTCTCTTCGAAAGGAATGCCTATTCTGCCAGTGCTCGTCTGCCATATATGTCCACCTTGCACCGTCCATTGTGGGTTATTTTGCTGTCTAGGTAGCGGAATTCCTAAACTTCCTCTACTTGGTCATTCCCACTCCCTATGTTTTTCACCGTTATCAATCCTGATACTCCTCGTAACTTTAGTCTCTCTTCGATTTACTCTCAACACATATTCTTTACTCATTAGACTATTCATTCCCTTCAACAGCTTCTGTAATCCTTCTTCAGTTTCACTGACCATAGCAATGTCATCACCGAATCTTATCATTGATATCGTTTCATCTTGATCTTCCATCCCACTCTTGAGCCTTTCTTGTACTTCTGTCACTGCTTCTTCGGTGTGTAAATTGAACAGTACGGGCAAATAAACTACGTGCCTATCTTACACCCTTTTTAATCAGAACACTTCGTTCTTAGTCTTCCAGTCTTATTGTTGCTTCTTGGTTCATTTACATGTTATATATTACCCGTCTCTCCCTATTGCTTACCCCTATTTTTCTCAAAATTTCCAACATCTTACACCATTTTACATTGTCGAATGCTTTTTCCAGGTCGATAGATCCCAATAATGTGTCTTGATATTTCTTCGATCTTCTTCCATTATCAACCGCAACGTCAGAACTGCCTTTCTGACGCCTGCACCTTTCCTAAAGCCAATCTTATCGTCATTTAACGGATCCACAATTTTCTTTTACGTTCTTCTGTATATTATTCTTGTCAGCAACTTAGTGCGTGAGGTGTTAATCTGACTGTGTGATAATTCCCGCACTTGTGTCCTCTTGCTATCTTCGGAATTTTGTGGATGATGTTTTTCCAAACGTCTGATGGTATATCACCTATCTTACATGTTCTACACACAAAAGTAAATAGTTATTTTGTTGCCACTTCCCCAAATGATTGCAGAAATTATGGTGGAATGTTACATATCCCTTCTGCCTTATTCGGTCTTAAGGCATCAACAACTCTTTTTAAATTCTCTTCCCTGACGACTCCTGTTTTTTCATGTAGCACGTCATCGGACAAGTCCTTACACTAATAGTGTCCTTCAGTATCGTCCTACTGTCTTTACTGATGATGACTTAATTGGTATCCCTGTAGGCCTTGATGAAAACATACATGAGATTTCTCACTGAGGCAGGGATATTGAAAGCTTGCCAACTTTAAGGAAACATAACAAAAAAGTTAAGATTTTATGAGTCCATATCTGAACCAGGCCAATCATCAAGGTAAACTAGTGGTAAAATTGCTGAAAAGATGACGTTAAAACTTTCCACTGGAAGTTCTCCCTCCTACCTGGAGGTTCGTAGTAGGAACGACTAGCGAGGGCTCTGCTACATCTCGTTCATGCAAACGTGGAATCCTCAGCAGCGCACCTGACTAAGTGTGAGTTCTGCTACACATTTCTGGACCTCAACCTTCATGTCATCCTCCTTCAAAGACAGCCTGAAGCCGGGTATCTCTTCAAGCACTGTACATCTCGACGGCTGTGTTTCTCTGACACATGACTACATAACAGGCGAGCAGGCGGTGTGGTAGCATATACATGCGAAAACGTGTTTTCCCAGGTCGTACTCTCTTCCAAAATTGTGGACAAACAGCCAAAATATGAATTCATTGAAATTGAATGTCTCAACAGAACATACCCCGTTCGTGTTATACACAAGCCATCCAAAATTTTTCAGTTCGCTAGCTTTGAAACCGCATTTATAGATCTCGGCGCTTTGTATGAAAACACAACTGTAGCCAGAGACTTGAACAAATTTTCTGTTTTGAAATTAATTCACTGACAGTGACATTGGCTGTATCAGATATCGATCTACTACACAATAGTGACAAATAAAAATTTGTGCCACAACAGGAAGAATGAGACACGCCTAGGTAAGCACATGAGCATAACAATATTGATCTCAATTCCTCATTGTGTCATTGTCCTCGTTGTGGGAATCCAAGTAATGTTGCGAGCATTAGGTGATGTATTAAGTGGACTACGGTATAAGGATGACATCTGGAGGTTTGGATCAGTCCTGGCAGGGTGCACGGATAGTCAAAGTAGTTAAGGTGACCACTCGTAATAAGTGGGAAATTCTGATTTGAGTCACAGCCCAGCGCAATTTTCATACGTCATTATTGGGTAATAAAACATACATGTAAGTATAAAATGTCTAAACAACTGTCCATCCCTTTCAAATTATAGGTTTATATTTTCCTGCTCAATTTCATTTGGTTTAACTCATCACACAGCAGACACCACATATTTATCCATATACACACAACCAAATCTCCATACAGAGTAATTCCCTTTGATCAGAGCTCTGCACCTCCACTGTTTGCTCATGATGTAATATTCATGACTTCCTTGGAATATTCAAAGAACAAACTGCAAGTGGCGATACTTATAGATTTTTAATGTATGGGTATATGTGGGATTAAAGCTGGTGCAAGTGGTATTTCTTGGCAAGCAGCGGCAGGAAATAACTTCGAACTATATTATAAGCACTAAGAGACTCAATAATTTACACTATAAACATGCACCTTTTAAAAATATAACAGTAAGGAGAACGCCTGAACTTTGGCTCATGGATCACTTCAAACAACTTAAGACAATCACAGACACAGCATAGAGGCCATATAAGCAGCACCCGACCTCATATAACCATCTCATCCACAAGCAACTGCGCAAATGAGCTAAGTCACGCCATGATAAATGTAAATCTTTTACACCTACTCCTTAACTAAGGACTTTCACAAGCCCGCCATCTTGTGGAAAAATCTAGGAGGTCTAGGAATAGGCAAACCCAAATTTACAGATATATCCATAATTGTTATCGAGGGTCTAAATTAGTATATCGCCACGTCAACATCCTAACCTCACCAGCACAAAACAGCGCATACCATCGATTCTCGTAAAGAATCAGTGCTTGTTACAAACGGAAAATTTCTCTTGCAGATGGTAAGCTCTAACACGGCCAAGGTGTCAGTTCCATGAATACACTTCACAGCCACAGGACATTTACAGGAAGGTCCTCAATTTTCTCAGCGGTCCAGGAGACCCCCAGTGTCTTCCCAAGAGCGTGAGTGATGGGACTCGAAGAATCATCACTCAAAAAGGAACTACCAAAGAACCCTGCGATCACAGGGACTTTTGCATTCTACCAGCATTATCTAAGGCTATAGACTACATAGTCCACAGTGAACCTACTAAGTACTTAACACCAAATAACCTTTTAGATGCATACCAGTGTGGTTTCTGGAAAAAGCAGAGCATGATGACTGCTCTTATAAGTGACTGACAATCTGAATCATGTAGTGGAAAAACAAGGGGTGACTACTACGTCATTTTTGGTCTCCAACATAGCCTGCACCACTGTAAAATTTGGCATTCTATTTGCTAAACTAGCAATTCAAACACTGTCTTCAAGTTCACTATACAACAACTGCTCTCATATCTTACATCTTGCCAACAGCGCATAACAATCAGAACTAAAGAGTTTCAATGGGGTTATTGTGACATGACGTAGCATGTATCTGAGTAGTTGTTGTTGTTGTGGTCTTCAGTCCCGAGACTGGTTTGATGCAGCTCTCCAAACTTCTCTATCCTGTGCAAACTTCTTCATCGCCCAGTACTTACTGAAACATACATCCTTCTGAATCTGTTTAGTGTATTCATCTCTTGATCTCCTTCTACGATTTTTACCCTCCACGCTGCCCTCCAATGATAAATTTGTGATCCCTTGATGCCTCAGAACATGTCCCACCAACCGGTCCCTTCTTCTTGTCGAGTTGTACCACAAACTCCTCTTCTCCCCAATTCTACTCATTACCACCTCATTAGTTATGTGATATACCCATTTAATCTTCAGCATTCTTCTGTAGCACCACATTTCGAAAGCCTCTATTCTCTTCTTGTCCAAACTAGTTATCGTCCATGTTTCACTTCCATACATGACTACGCTCCATACAAATACTTTCAGAAACGACTTCCTGACACTTAAATCTATACTCGATGTTAACAAATTTCTCTTCGTCAGAAACGCTTTCCTTGCCATTGCCAGTCTACATTTTATATCCTCTCAACTTCGACCATCATCAGTTATTTTGCTCCCCAAATAGCAAAACTCCTTTACTACTTTAAGTGTCTCATTTCCTAATCTAATCCCCTCAGCATCACCCAACTTAATTCGACTACATTCCATTATCCTCGTTTTGCTTTTGTTGATGTTCATCTTATATCCTCCTTTCAAGACACTGCCCATTCCGTCCAACTGCTCTTCCAAGTCCTTTGCTGTCTCTGACAGAATTACAATGTCATCGGCGAACCACAAAGTTTTTATTTCTTCTCCATGGATTTTAATACCTAATCCGAATTTTTCTTTTGTTTCCTTTACTGCTTGCTCAATAAGCAGATTGAATAACATTGGGGCGAGACTACAACCCTGTCTCCCTCCTTTCCCAACCACTGCTTCCCTTTCATATCCTTCGAGTCTTATAACTGCCATCTGGTTTCTGTACAAATTGTAAATAGCCGTGCGCTCCCTGTATTTTACCCCTGCCACCTTTAGAATTTCAAAGAGAGTATTCCAGTCAACATTGTCAAAAGCTATCTCTAAGTCTACAAATGCTAGAAACGTAGGTTTGCCCTTCCTTAATCTTTCTTCTAAGCTATGTCGTAAGGTCAGTATTGCCTCACGTGTTCCAACATTTCTACGGAATCCAAACTGATCTTCCCTGAGGTCGGCTTCTACCAGTTTTTCCATTCGTCTGTAAAGAATTCGCGTTAGTATTTTGCAGTTGTGACTTATTAAACTGATAGTTCGGAAATTTTCACATCTGTAAACACCAGCTTTCTTTGGGATTGGAATTACAATATTCTTCTTGAAGTCTGAGGGTATTTCGCCTGTCTGATACATCTTGCTCACCAGATGGTAGAGTTTTGTCAGGTCTGGCTCTCCCAAGGCCATCAGTAGTTCTAATGGAATGTTGTCTACTCCTGGGGCCTTGTTTCGTTTCAGGTCTTTCAGTGCTCTGTCAAACTCTTCACGCAGTATCGTATCTCCCATTTCATCTTCATCTACAAAAAATGGTTCAAATGGCTCTGAGCACTATGCGACTTAACTTCTGAGGTCATCAGTCGCCTAGAACTTAGAACTAATCAAACCTAACTAACCTAAGGACATCACACACATCCATACCCGAGGCAAGATTCGAACATGCGACCGTAGCGGTCGCTTGGTTCGAGACTGTAGCGCCTAGAACCGCACGGCCGCTCCTGCCGGCCCTTCATTTACATCCTCTTCCATTTCCATAACATTGTCCTTAAGTACATCGCCCTTGTATAGACCCTCTATATACTCCTTCCACCTTTCTGCTTTCCCTTCTTTGCTTAGAAATGGGTTTCCATCGGAGCTCTTGATATTCATACAAGTGGCTCTCTTTTCTCCAAAGGTCTCTTTGATTTTCCTGTAGGCAGTATCTGTCTTACCCCTAGTGAGATAATTCTCTACATCTTTACATTTGTCGTCTCGCCATCCCCACTTAGCCATTTTGCACTTCCTGTCGATCTCATTTTTGAGACGTTTGTATTCCTTTTTGCCTGCTTCATTTACTGCATTTTTTATATTTTCTCCTTTCATCAATTAAATTCAATATTTCTTCTGTTACCCAAGGATTTGTACCAGCCCTCGTCTCTTTACCTACTTGATCCTCTGCTGCCTCCACTACTTCATCCTTCAGAGCTACCCATTCTTCCTCTACTGTATTTCTTTCCCCCATTCCTGTCAATTGTTCCCTTATGCTCTCCCTGAAACTCTTTACAACCTCTGGTTTAGTCAGTTTATCCAGGTCCCATCTCCTTAAATTCCCACCTTTTTGCTGTTTCTTCAGTTTTAATCTACAGTTCTATCTGAGTAGTAGTGTTATTGATTCTTGTTGGATGGTATGTTTTGTTTGTGTATTCTGGGGTGTGGTGGTCAGGCGAGTGCGCCTCTGATGGGGTGGTTTGTAGGCACAGCGGCATATAAAGCAGCCTGCCGAGGCATGTGGTACTATCAGGTTAGAACACTCTCTGGACGTCCCTTGCATCTTCCCACTAGCACACACAAAGGGAAAGATTGTATGTAAACGTATGGACATATGCAATGCAAAATATTGTAGCTACAGTAAAGATCGAAGCATCGTGTTAAAGAGTATAATGAGACGATTCTGTGGACATGTCGATACGTTTTTTGAGATGGTAAGGTAGAGAAGTTGAAGTACATATCCTCGGTCTTGGGCTGCTGACCAGATACTTCCTTAATGACTGATCATGTGGTTTCAATTTTGTCCTGGGAATTAGCCATTCTATTTGTGTATTAGATACTCTTTGTCTTCGTAATAACATTTTTAAATCTTACAGTAATGTCCGAAGTGGGCTACCGTAGCTTGATCGTCACTACTTCTAACATCTTGATATATTGTAATTCCTGCTTTGCCCTACATGATATCCTTATTCCACTAGTCAGCCACCCAGGCTGTCTTTTACTGCTAGTACCACATCTTGAACGTTCTAATGGAAAGAATATTTAAAAAGCATGAGAAATATGTTATGGAAAGCATTATATTTGTCATCTATATTATCAACACTGAAAACATCAGCCACTCTTGTTCCTCAATGCGTTTCAAAAAACTCGTTATTGTCATTGGATTAGCTTTTCTACATAGTTTGTAATCATAGATAATATTTGTTTGAGTACAAAAACTTTTTAGTGCTAAAAATTGTGCATCATGGTCTAAAGGTCATTCACCCTTTTAGTAACAGAAATGCCCATCAATCAATCAAGAATGAATAAAAATGTTGTGTATTGTTGTGCTACTGTTCCCCTGCAACTTCCCTGGAAAAAATAGTCTGCAGCAAATCATATGAATTTAGGAGCTCTTCCACCATCCTTTACCTTGCCTAGTCACATACAACGTTAATACATGCATGTAACCTTTGTTATTTCCTATAAAGTGAACCACGAACCTCTCTACCCTGAGCAGAAATGCTCTAAAGTCAGGGTTAGGGGATCCATGAATGACAACAGTTAGAAGTTATGTTTTACTATATTCAACTGCTCCTGAACAACATTCGGATTCCGGTTCAGTGCAGTGCTTTGACACATCTACGGACTCAGATCGATGTTCTTTCTTACATGGCCACTCCTCCGTTCCACAAAGAACTCCTTGAAAAACAACCAGGTAGTCTGTATCCTGGTAAAGGAAGCCTCTGAATTGTCACATTATTTAAGTGGTGCTCTGATATACCAAGAACGTCAGAGTCAGCACGTATAATCAGTTATATCTGATACTTCTTATACGATGAAACATGCAAAATCCTTCATTACTTGGATACCTGACCTTCTTTGAAGGTGCTTACTTTCTTAAAGAGACTTCTTTTAAGCAGGGATGCCTATCAGCTGATTCCAATCTCAAAACGATGCAGCTCTAACACGAACTACAGAAAATTTCCCATGAGTGATCCCACTACCACCCACTACACCATCACCTATAAGCCCTGCCAACCTCCGCTTCCCGTATCTAATTAGGTGCAGGCCATGCTTAATGAAACCAGATGTATTGATAGACTCAACTGGCACCACCGCAATACGAGCCATGCCCTCTGCCATCAGTGCCTTCTCAAGCCTCATGTTAACACACCTAGCAGCAGCATTAAGATTATTGTTACTATTAATGCAGACTGTTGCTTCTGTAATCGCTGTGTAGTAGTTTTTGGTATGTATTGTTTCTTGTGAGATGTAAGAGGGGGCCTTATGGCCCTTTCTGGTTATGCTGAATAATAAATCAATAAAGAAAGAGAAACAAGGTAATTTCGTAGATAGTAGCAGTAAAAAATTCAAAGCGATCCAAAACCAGGAAACGAATACTGTTTGTTCAGGTATTGCTACTAAGTGCAAAGACAACGTAAGAAACAAAAAATCTCTCATTTTCTTGAAAAACAAAGAAAGTCAGTGCACAAAAGTCAAATAGAACTAAGCTTGCGATTTAAAATTACACTAGAAGAGGAAGAGGGAAAAATAAATTCGAGAAAAGAAAGAAATGAAAAGAAATTGAAGGGGAAAAATCAGTGAAGGAAGCTTTAAATAGAAGAGAAGAAGACATCAAACTGTATTAAATCGAAACAATACAGCAACCGCGACCTGAAGAAACAAAGGTAAGAAGAAGTAGAAGAAACCTTTCAGGCTGGCTGTGGAGAGAGCCTTGCAGGTTATTCGGTGCAGTGTGGACAGTCTCAGCAATGATGGGACGAGATGTGTTCTGACTGTGCCACCTCAGGACCTTATATTTGTGAGTGGTGTTGAACTTTAATAAAAGTTGTGCAGTCTTCACTGCACCCTATGCAGCGTCAGCCGACAAGGCAGCTAAGACCACACACCCATAAATTAAAAAAAAAACTCTTAAAAGAAATAATGTTTCTTATATTTAAGTTTTCATGAACTTGATAAAGTTAGGCTATTACGTAAACTACACATTGACTAGGTTCCATTTTGCTTGGAATAAGACTGATTTTTCGTAGCATGCAAATATTAAGTGCACATTATTACCTGCACAAGTCGTATATACGGAATAAGTGTTGCCCAGCATGAACAAAGCATATGATGCAGACGCTATCAGCGCAAGGCTCCAAACCTGCATTTAAAAAAAAAGAAGAAAGTACATTTGCACTCAACTGCTGTTAGGTTGCGCTTGATATATTGTAATGACAGATTTTATTAAAATACTCTGGCTGGCTTCTTAGTACTCATGATCCTGTTGTTTAGTACATTATTTGTTTCATGCAAAACAGTTAAAATCCTCTACGAAAGTGTAGTGGACATACACTTACCTCCGGCATCAGCACTTTGCGCGTGACATGAATGTCAAAAGAGATAGAATGGATAGACATGCAAATGGCCAACAATATGATTTCCAGTCTTCTTGAGGTATTTGACAAACCATGGTACTCAACAACCAGTGCGATTTAAGTAGCTAACACTTTGTATACTTTATTGAACTACAATATTCAGCAAAACTAGACAATTTTCAAGCCAGTCTATGGAGAGCAGAATGCCAATATTCCCAACTAGAAATTATGGGTAAGTACACGAGTCGACATCCAGATACTTGAGATACCAGCCTGTATGCTGTTGAATGTTTTAATGGACAGAGATGAAAATGATCCATAGCCTAGTAACTAAAAGCCCCTGAGCAACGAAATATTTATTGATTTAGAGCTTTAAGTCCACAGAATAAAACGATTGCACCAGCAGGGCGATATAAATTAAGATCAAATGAGGAAAACATACATCATGTTCAGAAATAACATCCAGTATTTTGACACTTCATACATAAACAGTCTACTAGTGTGACTGTTGACATTGCACTGCACATCTGCGCATAATAACACACCAATATCGATAATCAAGTGATGTGTATCTGCTGCCAAGCAATGGCGTTAAATAGAATTAAAATCAACATTCCCTGGACCACTGTTTCCCTTTATTTCGACGATGATGTATTTCATATTTCTATAATGTATTTGGCAGTGTTAAATTTCTAGCTGAATTAGTTGCAAGATGTGGAAGTCACAGTATCTATGGCGAGAGAAACAGATGACAGTTAAAGTAGGTTTGGCACAGTTCCTTCATGCACCTTCCACAACGAATCATGGAACTCGATTCTATGGCAATCTCTCAGTGCTGCTGCAGTTGACAGCAACAATGGCAACAGTGGTGGTGCCTGAAAACTGGTAACATGGCTTCCAGCTGTCAGGGATGTTCCGTCGCCATATGGAGCACAGGTAGGCACAAAGAGCATTTACCCCCTACACCAAACTTTCTCCAAAAAATAATGAAACAGTGCAAAATAAATAAAATACTTTGACAGCCTTGAAATGAATGTGCACTTCCCGTACAGCTGTAACTTGTTGCCATAGGACAAACATTTGATGTGCAAGAGGAACTGCAGTTGGCAGTGTATGTATGAAGGACATTGTAGGACTGTGGATAAGGATGTACGGCAACACTTAACACTGAATGTAACTTAAGGGCAAATAAAACAAAGACAATGGTGAAGAGAGGGATATGGAGTAGTGCCTTTCTTAACACAAAGTGTTGCAAGATGCTTGATAGGTGTCTCTACAACTACATCGACACGTACATCCATACTCCGCAAGCCAACAGACGGTGTGTGGCGGAGGGTAACTTGAGTACCTCTATCGGTTCTGCCTTCTATTCCAGTCTCGTATTGATCGTGGAAAGAAGGATTGTCGGTATGCCTCTGTGTGGGCTTAATCTCTCTGATTTTATCCTCATGGTTTCTTCGCGAGATATACGTAGGAGGGAGCAATATACCGCTTGACTCCTCGGTGAAGATATTTCCTCGAAACTTCACCAAAAGCCCGTACCGAGCTACTGAGCGTCTCTCCTGTAGAGTCTTCCACTGGAGTTTATCTATCATCTCCGGAACGCTTTTGCGATTACTAAATGATCCTGTAACGAAGCGCGCTCTTCTCCGTTGGATCTTCTCTATCTCTTCTATCAACCCTATCTGGTACGGATCCCACGCAGCTGAGCAGTATTCAAGCAGTGGGCGAACAAGCGTACTGTAACCTACTTCCTTTGTTTTCGAATTGCATTTCCTTAGGATTCTTCCAATGAATCTCAGTCTGGCATCTGCTTTACCGACAATCAACTTTATATGATCATTCCATTTTAAATCATTCCTAATGCGTACTCCCAGATAATTTATGGAATTAACTGCTTCCAGTTGCTGACCTGCTGTATTGTAGTTAAATGATAAGGGATCTTTCTTTCTATGTATTCGCAGCCCATTACAATTGTCTACGTTGAGATTCAATTGCGATTCTCTGCACCATGCGTTAATTCGCTGCAGATCCTCCTGCATTTCAGTACAATTTTCCATTGTTACAACCTCTCGATATACCACAGCATCATCCGCAAAAAGCCTCAGTGAACTTCCGATGTCATCCACAAGATCATTTATGTATATTGTGAAAAACAACGGTCCTACGACACTCCCCTGCGCCACACCTGAAATCACTCTTACTTCTGAAGACTTCTCTCCATCGAGAATGACATGCTGCGTTCCGTTATCTAGGAACTCTTCAATCCAATCACACAATTGGTCTAATAGTCCATATGCTCTTACTTTGTGGGGAACTGTATCAAACGCCTTGCAGAAGTCAAGAAACACGGCATTTACCTGGGAACCCGTGTCTATGGCCCTCTGAGTCACGTGGACGAATAGCGCGAGCTGGGTTTCACGCGATCGTCTTTTTCGAAACCCATGCTGATTCCATTAGAACTACTATTCCATTAGAACTACTGACAGCCTTGGGAGAGCCAGTCCTGACAAAACTCTATCATCTGGTGAGCAAGGTGTATGAGACAGGCGAAATACCCTCAGACTTCAAGAAGAATATAATAATTCCAATCCCAAAGAAAGCAGGTGATGACAGATGTGAAAATTACCGAACTATCAGTTTAATAAGTCACAGCTGCAAAATACTAACGCGAATTCTTTACAGACGAATGGAAAAACTGATAGAAGCCGACCTCGGGGAAGATCAGTTTGGATTCCGTAGAAATGTTGGAACACTTGAGGCAATACTGAGCCTACGACTTATCTTAGAAGAAAGATTAAGGAAAGGCAAACCTACGTTTCTAGCATTTGTAGACTTAGAGAAAGCTTTTGACAATGTTGATTGGAATACTCTCTTTCAAATTCTGAAGGTGGCAGGGGTAAAATACAGGGAGCGAAAGGCTATTTACAATTTGTACAGAAACCAGATGGCAGTTATAAGAGTCGAGGGGCATGAAAGGGAAGCAGTGGTTGGGAAAGGAGTGAGACAGGGTTGTAGCCTCTCCCCGATGTTATTCAATCTGTATATTGAGCAAGCAGTAAAGGAAACAAAAAAAATTCGGAGTAGGTATTAAAATTCATGGAGAAGAAATAAAAACTTTGAGGTTCGCCGATGACATTGTAATTCTGTCAGAGACAGCAAAGGACTTGGAAGAGCAATTGAACGGAATGGACAGTGTCTTGAAAGGAGGATATAAGATGAACATCAACAAAAGCAAAACGAGGATAATGGAATGTAGTCAAATTAAATCGGGTGATGCTGAGGGAATTAGATTAGGAAATGAGACACTTAAAGTAGTAAAGGAGTTTTGCTATTTTGGGAATAAAATAACTGATGATGGTCGAAGTAGAGAGGATATAAAATGTAGACTGACAATGGCAAGGAAATCGTTTCTGAAGAAGAGACATTTTTAACATCGAGTATAGATGTAAGTGTCAGGAAGTCGTTTCTGAAAGTATTTGTATGGAGCGTAGCCATGTATGGAAGTGAAACATGGACGATAACTAGTTTGGACAAGAAGAGAATAGAAGCTTTCGAAATGTGGTGCTACAGAACAATGCTGAAGATAAGGTGGGTAGATCACGTAACTAATGAGGAGGTATTGAATAGGATTGGGGAGAAGAGAAGTTTGTGGCACAACTTGACTAGAAGAAGGGATCGGTTGGTAGGACATGTTTTGAGGCATCAAGGGATCACAAATTTAGCATTGGAGGGCAGCATGGAGGGTAAAAATCGTAGAGGAAGACCAAGAGATGAATACACTAAGCAGATTCAGAATGATGTAGGTCGCAGTAGGTACTGGGAGATGAAAAAGCTTGCACAGGATAGAGTAGCATGGAGAGCTGCATCAAACCAGTCTCAGGACTGAAGACCACAACAACAACAACATGCTGATTCCTGCAGAGTAGTCTGATGTAGTATGTAAGATTAGATAGGATGCCCAAAACAAAAAAGACAGCCTTCCTCTACTGAAATAGCACTTTAATGATAGGGAATAGAGAAATCACAATCTTGAAGTGTAAATCTGTAATGTAGCATTATGGAGAAGTGAAATGTGTAGATGGCCACATCTGATAACGGTCTAAATGGACCTTGTTAACAGGCGCAGGTATCCTCTGCCATTTGCAACATTCCAACATGGGTTCTTTACTAGGCGTGAGGAAGAGGATCGCGAGGGTGGGTCCATGGGTGGCTCCATATGACAGAATAATAACATTTATTGGTCAACTGCTACGGATTGGTTGTGAGTCCTCTGGGCGAGGTTTGCCAAATGGCTCTGAGCACTATGGGACTTAACTTCTGAGGTCATCAGTTCCCTAGAACTTAGAACTATTTAAACTAACCTAAGGACATCACACACATCCATGCCCGAGGCAGGATTCGAACCTGCGACCGTAGCGGTCGCGCAGCTCCAGACTGAAGCGCCTAGAACCGCTCGGCCACCGCGGCCGGCCTCGTTTCATGCAACCGTCAACATCTAAGCATATTCACAATGCTGCATTGCAGGTAATATGCTTGTAATGTGAATAGATTAGAGTATGGGACTTAACATCTGAGGTCATCAGTCCCCTAGAACTTAGTACTACTTAAACCTAACTAACCTAAGGACATCACACACATCCATGCCCGAGGCAGGATTCGAACCTGCGACCGTAGCGGTCGGCGGTTCCAGACTGGAGCGCCTAGAACCTCTCGGCCACACGGACCGGCAATCCCTACCATGGTTTAATTTGTAACGTACTCACCAGAAACAAGACAGCGGTGATGATGGAGCCAGTCCTGAGGGTGCACCCACAGCAAAAATCGGTGACAGTTAGCAGTTCTACTAAACGGTTTCGTTTTTTGAATGGGAAGCCGTTCTGCAACAAAAGAATGACGGTCACAATTCATACACATGCTCGAGGCACGTTCAGGAATAAATGAGCAAATGGCTCTGAGCACTACGGGACTTAACTTCTGAGATCATCAGTCCCCTAGAACTTAGAACTACTTAAACCTAACTAAACGAAGGACGTCACACACATCCATGCCCGAGGCAGGATTCGAACCTGCGACCGTAGTGGTCGCGCGGTTCCAGACTGTAGCGCCTAGAACCGCTCGGCCACCTCAGCCGGCAATCAATGAGCGAATAGTTATGAGATGCGATTGACCACACTGATTACACAGCATAAGCTTAGTACCTACAGGCGGACAGCTGACTGTGTAACTTTCTTAGTGCTATCGATCCATTACTAGTACTTATCTGAATGAGAGTTATGGTGTGTGGGAGTACAAATTCGCTACCACCCCTGAGTAAGCACACAACTAACAGAAAAAATAATGTGCATTTCGTTCTAGTGAATCTAGCTTTGACAAAGAAACGAGTGGAATACTGAGGTATAAGACTTTATGATGATCTACCTTCTTTTTAAGACCTGACACACTGACAAAGGGAAGCATGTCATGTTGTTAAAGTTCATAAAATAATTTACTGTGACAAGATCGCCTCGTTATTAAGAATATTAACATTTCTGGACTGTTCAGTCTCTTTTACAATGTGACACTATGATCACATTCTATACTATTTTCGTGATGAAGAGTAACAAATACCGAGAGTTCATATAAGACGTGATCAAAAAGGGGGCTTGGTACAGCGTATATGCAGGGGCGTATATGCAACTAATACAGAATGCTGGTGACAGTATGAAAATGACGCTGCTTAAACTTATTAGGTCCATCTATAAAACAGGAGAGATACCGACAGACTCCCAGAAATGTATCATTGTTCCAACACCAAAGAAGGCAACAGCTATAAAATGCGAACAGTACCGAACTCTAAGCCGAATATCACATGCATCAAAAATTTTCATGAAAATAGTTCTGAAGAGAATTCAAGAGAAGGTGGAGGACATGCTGAGTAAAGATCAGTTTGGTTTCAGAAGGGGAACAAGAGAGGCGATTCTGGCACTGAGACTCGTTATCGAAAAGCAATTACAGAAAAATAAACCAACTTATATTGCCTTTGTAGACTTGGAAAAGGCTTTTAATAACGTTACCTGGCAAGAGATGTTCAGAGTGCTGAGGAAAAGACATCCGTGTGATACTCAGTTTCTATAAGAATGAGGTGGCAGTGATTAGGAACTGTCACCAAGAACAAGAAGCAAATATTACAAAAGGGGTAAGACAAGGATGTGCTCTCTCTCCTCTTATATTCAGTGTTTAAATCCAGGAAGCTATAGACCAAGTTCGAGTAATTACTGAGGTGGGGATCAAAATTAATGGGCAGGAGATAGACATGCAACGTTATGCAGATGATATTGCTATAGTCACGGAGACAAAAGAAGATCTAGAGGAAGTCCTCAGAACAATGGAAAAAATTCTATGCAATCAGTATGGAATGAGAATAAACAAGAAAAAGACTAAAGTGATGATATGCAGTACAGGAACAGAATATGAACCTCTGAGAATGAGAATTGGAAGAGAGGAGCTGGAAGTGATAGAGAAATTTACTTGCCTGGGAAGAAAAATCACAAGGGATGGTAGAAGCCGGAAAGAAATTGCGAGCAGAATACAAAAGGCCAAAATTGCATTTAATCGGAGCAGGAACTTACTCACCAGCAACAACATCAGTCTGAAAATAAGGAAACGTATCATGAAGGGTTTCGTTTGGAGTGTGGCCCTATATGGATGTGAAATTTGGATACTTGGAAGAGAAGAGAGAAGTGGCTAGAGGCCCTTGAGATGTGGTGCTATAGAAGGATGATGAAGATCAGCTGGAGAGACAAAGTAACAAATGAAGAGGTGCTTAGAAGAGTACAGGAAACCAGATCTCCGTGGAGGCACATCCAAACAAGGAGAGACAAACTTGTAGGGAACATCCTACGACACAACATCATTGGAACAATAGCAGAAGGAGCTATTGAGGGAAGGAATCGGCGGGGGTGACCAAGGACTTCATACATGCAACAGATCATGGATGACGTTGGATGTAACACGTAAGTGGAAATGAAGAGGAAGGCAGACAGAAGAAAGGAATGGCGCTCTGCTGCAAACGAACCTCAGGGTTGAACGCTAAAAGAAGAAAAATATGCAACACAGACCGTCTCTGATGCGGGTATATGAGCACCGACATGTAGGGAAGCGATTAATATGGTATTCGTGTCTTTCCAAATGTACATGCAGTAAAGCGGAAACGTGAACCACGCTGACGCTATTACCACAAGCATCCAAACAGAACCAAAGTGCTGTTATTCTTTTCTTGACTGCTGAGGGTCGAACACTCGTAGGCATCCATCGCAGAACGAAGAACGTGTATGGGGCAGCATGTCTGTCGAAAACCAACGTCGTGGAATAGTGCATCTAGGGGTCCCACTGCTTCGTGACAATATACGTCACCATACAGCAAATGTCGTAATGCATGAGTTACGCCACCTCAAGTGGGGGACACTCGAGCACCCGCCCTATAGTCCTGATCTCTCCCTACGCTATTATCATGACTTCGGTCCCTTATAAAAGGCCTGCTGGACGGGGATTTGCAGCAGGCAGTTGCTGACTTTTTCACGTAGCTGGGCACAGCGTCTTACCAAACGGTTATCTTCAACCTAATGCATCGGTGGGATGGCTGCCTGAATGCTCATGGCGATGTTGCCTGATTGGCATACAGATTCTGGACTACACAGCATTTGAAAGGAAACATTTTGATCGCCCCTTATACATGACAGGGCAACGGCCTTGCCGCAGTGGATACACCGATTCCCGTGAGATCGCCGAAGTTAAGCGCTGTCGGGCGTGGCCGGCACTTGGATGGGTGACCATCCAGGCCGCCATGCACTGTTGCCATTTTTCGGGGTGCACTCAGCCTCGTGATGCCAATTGGGGAGCTACTTGACCGAATAGTAGCGGCTCCAGTCACAGAAAACCATCATAACGACCTGGAGAGCGGTGTGTTGACCAGACGCCCCCCTCCTATCTGCATCCTCAACTGAGGATGACACGGCGGTCGGATGGTCCCGATAGGCCACTTGTGGTTTGATGACGGAGTGCTTATACATGACAAAACTGCTGATGGAATAATTATTATCATACCAAAATATGGCGATAGGTTGCTGAAACCAGTAATGTGAACATTTATGTTAATTAGGTAATCTTGAGATAGTAAATTGCCCCATGAAGGCGTCTACCATTTTACAAAGTGCATACACGTGTTTCCAGCAGCTTATTTCAATCCTAAAGTGAAGATAGTTGGAAATTTACAGTTATAATAACTTGTCATTCACTTTCTTTCTGCTACAAAGCCTGCTGTTTTCACGATTTGGGGCATTTAACTTTGTGGCCATATGCCATTTCTATTGCCACAGATGTCAGTTAAGATAAGGGAATGAAATACATGTGAGCTATTTGTCTGTGAACTGTAGAAACACTGTTGCGTTTCTAGCAGTATTTGAGCTGTTCACATATCGTATTTTCTGTGGCCTATACAGGGCAACAGCACACAATAAGAAGCGTGGATAGCCTAAAAACCGCTCAGTATGGGCAATGTTCCAGGTCGACGGATGTTATTGCACCACATGGTTTGCATATGGTTCTGCCCTTCGCCCCCCCCCCCCCCCCCCAACAAAAAAGTATCCTTCATTAACTACAGTAGCCATAACGAAAGAAAGCACTTCAATGCCATCTCAGGGTCTTACAGCATTGCCATTTACTGATTATTTCAAATGTTAGTAAAAGTTTCGAAAAATATATTAGATATCTCCATTCTTAGTCTATGCTTCGAGTACTTTCCAACAGAAAATTTTCCCAGCTGATACGAAAAAAATAAATAAATAAGAACTAACGTTAAAAGAAATCTGGAAGAAAAATACTTTCTACTTCAACCTGAGGACAAAAACAGTATACTGACATAATTGGACTGAAAATAATATATGAACATTCTCAAAGATTGTTGGTACATGAGACACATACTTCCTTGTGAAAACACAAAAGTATTCTAGATACAAAATAAAATACTTAAAAGGTGTGAAACAACTCCACCTGTGTAACGAAGAAAGTCGTTGCTGAGGAATTTATGTTCGCTTGGACCCTGTAGAAACTTGGAGCGAGAAACTTTTTAATAAAACTATGAAATTAAATTTAGTAACATCTCAGACATTATTATCAGCACTGTGTTACGTGTGAATTTCATTTATGAGAGACTTCGTGTGCGGCAGCGGTACTTGGGTGCCTCCGCTGCGATTTTAAATACGACAGGTCGCCGTACTGCGACCGAATATATTCCCTACCTTCCGAAATTTATTTTCGGCTCCTACTGACCCTTCGTCATTACACCCACCACCCAAATTGCCGGTATACACTGTACGAAAGTAACTGTAGCTACTTTCTCTCTAATATTTCCTTTGAAGTAGAGCAAAATATATATTTTAGTGTGATTTTGTGAAACCCAATTTTATCTCAGTATACCACAAGACTACTGCCCTCAGCAAGCAGTAGGTGCATTTTACACAATACTGAGTCCTTGACGAAATTTCTCTGCATCCCGTAACCAAGTTATCACGAAGACCAAAAACGGAATTTTCTGAGCCAGAATAATTAATTTTTTCATGGGGATCACTCGATAGTTTTTTTTAGCTGTTCGATACTTTCCTATGTCGTTGTCGCGAAGTACAGTTCTATACACTAACGTTTTGTCAAAATTGTCAAATTGTGTAGATTCCTGTTTTTCCTTTATATCCCTTTCTTGGATAATCAAAAGGTGTGTTCACATCTAGAGGTTCTGCCAATGTTGCTACACTGTTCTATGGAATACAGTCGATTCGAAACGTCGCAATGTTTTGTTGTCACTTTACGAACTTGCGCAAAATTTCTATTATTCCTGGCTTCTTCGCCGTTGGCGAGATTAGTAGAAAACTCTTCAGTACGTTTGATATGAATATTTTACTTGTTTTCGAAATTCTTGCTCCTGCATTTTGCTCACTGCCGAATACACGTCAGTGCACCGTTCCATGACGGATTGTAACCATAGGTAAAAACACGATATCATACTGATCATTCAGCTGGCGCTAGTCTAAAGCTGGGTTCACATGCGCTACTAATATGACGCCACAGCTTGTGATTTTCTGTAGAGACACTGTGAGCTAATGTTCACATAGAACACCTCAAATTCTACGTAGTTGCACAGCTTTGATCTGAAACCATATGGGCTGGTATTAGAGTTATAGTGCTGGTTATGGCATTACAGCTGGACAAGAGTTACATACAAAGTGAAACCCAAATGTTAGACCTGCAAACAGATTTCAGACAGGGATGAATCAGAGGCCACAAACATATTTACGAAAGAAATAACACTCTGAAATGCTTTGTGCTATGGCAAACTAATCAGCAGCTGGCATGTATAAATATCATCTGCAAAGACGTCACTTCCAAGGTTTTATACTCTTATTGTATTCGTTGATCCAGGTATTTCGAATAATTAATTTTTAGGTTACCAGCTGCCACATCACACTCCAGGGCTATTTCCCAGGTATAATCTACAGTTTATATAGTGCTTGTATCTTGTTATTTTTATTATATTTTATGGTTTTGTAGACAAGACTAGCACGTGTTCTTGGTTTTCAAATTGTGTATTGAAATTTCCATTGAAACTAAATTCGCTTTGTGTGTTTTGCCGCGTGGTATATGTTCTTAAACAGCTGTGGCAGATTTCTTATTGAGTGCTCTTCAGTCCATTGAAAATAGTCGTGTTTATTTCCAGGTTCGTACGCCAATCTCGCCAACGTTTCTCCAACTCCACGTCGATTCAGTGTGGCTGAAACTTTCTGTTGTAATTATAATGACTAGAACGAGTAATATTAAGTTCGAGTCTCACCTAATTATGTATCAGAGATGAACACTCGTTTATTACTTCCTTAAATATAACTTTTACTCTTACTATCGATTTGTAATAGGTAATATCCACAATTATAAATTTCATTCGTCTTTAGCAAAGCAAGAAGACAATCGGAGTCACTAACCTCACATCGAACAACAGAGATAATAAAATCAGAGATAATGCAAAGATAATGTTCACTTTTCTTTCGCAAGGAGTAACATCTTTGGTTCCCACACACAACACAGTATCTGACGGTTATTTCTGTAATAAAATGTGATATTACGCTTGGTGTCACAAATCATGAAGTTTATACGACTCACTTTTTTGGTTACATATTACGTTTATTTACTCATCCGAAAATCTTTCAATATCGTGGGATAGGCCTACAGCATGAGTTTGTAAATATTGTGTGTGTGTGCGTGTGTGTGTGTGTGTGTGTGTGTGTGTGTGCGGGCGCGAGCAATTAATACACAATTTGCCAAATAAAACCTACAAAAAAAGGACAACTGATTGCTGCGCTCTATAATTTATAAATTTATAAATACTACACAATAGTTACGTCAGAGCAGTGGCGGACACAGAAAAACCTCAAGGAGGGGACGCTAAACATATTTTGAGCTACCTTTACTTTTACTGTAATAAAAAAATAATCAAGTCACGTGCAAAGTTTAAGAAAGTTTTATTTAAAGTGATTATACACATGTACAAGACAATGCCATCTTATGATATAAAAAAGTTACAAATGTGGTTGGCTTCCTTTGATGATTTCTATGCACCTGTTCTTCCTGGCAAATTAGTTAATTATATCGTCAAAAGAACAATCAATGTCGAAGTGAGTGTTCAGCAGAACTAAGCCATTAAGTCGATCCACCTTCATTGTCGACATCAGCCATGTCTTTGTATGTCGCAATATTGAGAAACGTCTTTCTAATGTAGCAATAGATACAGGTAGACAAGCAAATATTTTGTACAGCGTGTGCAAAGTAGGATAGTCAGATCTAGGACAAACAGACAACGCTTGCATAACAGAATCACGATCAGTAAGGGCATTTAGAATCTCTCCCGTAAGTCTCTTTTTAATCCCAAGAACGGGTGCAATGCGGGCGGCCCCGCAAATGGGGGACCCCCACAAGTATCCGCCAAAGTACAACCAAGCTGAACTTTTTTGTGGCAGCACAAAAGTTGCTTCTCTTCAGTGGCGCCACTGAAAACTGGGGGTCTGCACATGCAATTTCGTTGTAAGTGCAGCACGTCACTAATTGTGGCGACAATTTCATTGTGTGTGTTAACCGAGCTTAATGCTTTGTCAACAATGTACATGTGGCAACAAAGCTATGAGGCTGGCAGTTAGTGCCCGCAGACAGCTGGAAGCGAGTGTGACACTGAGGCGAGTAATTTCATGACGGACACTCCACCAGTTACGTATTCATATATTTTAATTTAAACGAATGTGGGTTCTTGGTGAAACATTGTAAATTAACTAAACAAACACTGTTTTTGCCTTGTTTCATAGTTTTATTATCAACGTTACTGCACGACCTTGGTTTTGGGTTACAAGCCCATTTTCAAGTAATACACTTGAAAATGGCCTTATAACCTGAAACCTAGATTATGCAGTAACATTAATAACAACACAGTGAAACAAGGCAAAAAACAGTGTTTGTTTAGTTATTCAGATATTAGTAATTCTTAATCTGCCCATAAAAGTACTTCAGCATCTGAAAATTATAACCACAAGCAATTTTCCTGTTGACCAGAGGCGCAACGATTTCGGTTTGAAATACGTTCCTGTTATGTTAACTGCATTTATTACTGCATACTTAGTGACAAAATTAGGAAATAAAGCCCGGTCTTCGTTAACTAGACCAAACTTGGTGCAGGGCAGCCAATGAATCTTTAAGCTATCAGTCAGTCTGATACCAACTAATCATTTTTTGCGCCTCATTTGTTTTTCGACCTGTCAGATGGGGGAAGAGACTTGAGAGGGCAGTTGAATGGAAGGAGTGTGCTTTCAAAAGACGTTATAAGATAAATGTCAACCAAAGCAAAACAAGTGGGTACTGCAATGTCTTCTAATTTGATTAGGAAATGTGACATTGAAAGTGTAGATGCTTTTTGCTGTTTGGGCAGCAAAATAAATGATGATGGTCGAAGAGAGACGATACAAACGCAGAGCGGCAATAGCAAGAAAAGCATATCTGAAAAAGAGAAATTTGTTAACATGTAATATAAATTTAAATGTTAATAAGTATTTTCTGAACATATTAGCCTTGAGTTTAGCCACAGACAGAAGTGAAAAGTGGATAATAAACAATTCAGATAAGAAGAAGACAGAAGATTTTGAAATACTATGCTAAAGGAGATGCTGGAGATTGGTAGATTGCATACCTAATGAGGTGGTACTGAATCTCACTCGGGAGAAAACAAAACCAAGGGCATGAGAAAAAGTACTATCTCTGAATTTTGTATGGAAAGCCCATCAGGATTTTCTTTTAAATAAAAGAAGCTCTATTAACAGTCTACATCTTTATTCTTCATGTCAACATATATATACCTCAATATTGTCACCTTGGCGATGAACATATTTCTCCCAAAGGAAGACCATCGCTGTGGAATGTGTGACTTTGTGGACAGAGCCACAAGCTGACCTTTGCTTAAGCCACTTCAATACTATTCGTAACCCCGTACAGGCCATGTTGTAAATTACCGCCTTACTTATAATCACCATTTCCCTTTATTTCTGTTACTATCATTTCTTTTGCTGTGTTAAAAATTTTTCTTTGTAGAATCACAGTTTCTTCACTCGCCTGCTTAATATCACCGTTATATCTTACCTGTTTGTAATTTAGGACCTACCAGAGAAAACATCTTTGGAATATGTCAACAAAATGTATTACTGCATTATTCTTTCTATATATGGCTGTTACAATTTGTCTATAGTTCATTAGTTAATGTGTGACATATTTTATCTTAGTTAAATAATCTTACATCACATTTACACTAAAATAATCCCTCTTGATTTAGTGATAATTCTAACATAAACATTTTCCATCACTGAAAATGGAGATACTCTGTAGAGACAGTAGTTTAAAATCTTTGATTCAACAAAATTTCACTGCACCACATACTTATCTTTGTACCTAATGATGGTGTAAGAGCCAAAAACCGGTTCGTGTAACAAATAATAAGTATTGTAGCATATTACACCAGTAATGTGCACGTTTCATTGACAATTTTTTTTTAAACTTGTAAGAAGTTTGAAGAAATCCAAAACTTATTGAATGACATACATTTTGAGACAATATATTATTAAGATCCAATTCATAAAAAGAGTGTTCTCATTTCTGTATCTGCATGGGATTAAGAAAAAGTCATAAAACGTAATCAATTTTTTAAAGTAAAAAAACCGCCATTATGGATAGAATGGATGTCATTTCTCAGCATGTCACACTCGTTGATAAGGAATCGTCAAAAATCTAAATTCTTACTTCCAAAGTGATGTTTCGTCTTCTGCTCCTGTGGAAGCGGTTTACAAAGTGACTCGCAGTGAAACAAATAAAGAAATTCACAGAAGAACTATAAATCAGTCGTGTATAAAGAGAAAGCTGTGTCAGGAAATTACTTTTCAAACTTACCGCAGGTCACATGCAAAAATGACAAACTTCGCATTAATATCGAGACTTTCGGAGTAATTAGGTGAACTGCACTACTACACACGTAACTGTAAAACAAATCGATCAGTTGTTAAAATCAGTGCTTAGTTTAAGCCATATATGAAAAACGCTGGGAGTGATGGCTCCACTTTTGGTAGTGTGTAATTACAGAAACTCGGTTATTTGCCTTCTGTCACGTGATTTAGAGATAGTGTTTCAAACCTTGGAATTGCAGAGGTATGGACGTGTACACTCTTTTTGTGTCTATGGCAGGGATATACAGACATGCTAGAATAAAGGCCACTAACCCCTTAATGGTGACTACTTAAGGCCGCAAAAAATATCGTCAGTTGTTTTCGTAAAAATTATCTTGCTGTCTTATATTAGGTTTTACATGGTCAAGAACGTGGAACTGCGATCTCAGTTTTTAACGTAACTGTTATTGCTCAATACGGAAAGTTGATAAAATACTATTACCAGTTTCAAATGTTCTAGCATTCATCTCCCAGTTTAAAATAAGCAGAAAAAATTTTTTTCATTAGAACTTCTATCTACTTACAGTAACTATAATTTGAAAAGAAAGTAATACAGAACATACCATAAAATATTATTATGAATAACAGCCAGCTACACTGATATATAAATTGTTTATATTTTATCTAATTCATGATGAGCCCATTTCGGCAAACTGCCATCGTCAGGTGCTCTGTAAGTACATAGATAAGTGATGGTCTTAATATAATGGTCTTCTATGATTTGAAAAGCTATAATATATCATTACATGTTTTCTCTTACATGTAACGTCGTTGCTGTCATGTCCTCTCTGTTTTAAAATTATTACTTGCTCCCAGGTGTACATTGGACTTGTATGTCAGATATTACTTGTTTTCCATATATGCTATTCTTCTGACAGCTTGTATGACAGTGGGTCAGCGATATTACAAGTTTACATAGTTACCATTATACGTAAATAAGTGATGTGTGGAATTCAGTTGTTTATTATTATAATTATATAGGTTTGTTTCTAATTTTGGTTTTGCCTCAAGTTTGTTTAAATTTTATTTGAGATTTTTATTTTACGTTTTTTAAGTTTTTCATAATAATTGTTGTTGACTATCATTTGTGTTGTTCTGTCTCTGTTTAATACTACTCATGTTGTTATCGCTTTTACTATGGATGTGTGTTGTTTAGAGTCACTGATTTAATTATTTTACCGGTTTTACCGATTTATAATGTGAATAAAGTGAATAAACTTTATTCACATTATAAATTGGGAAAACGGTAAAATAATAAAATCAGTGACTCTAAACAACCCATATCCGTAGTAACAGCGATAACAACATGAGTAATATATAACAGAGACAGAACAACAATATAAATCATAAACAACAACAATTATTGCAAAAAAAACATAAAATAAAAACCTCAAATAAAACTAAAACTTTAGGCAAAAACATAATTACAAACAAACCTATATAAAATAAATAATAAACAACCGAATTTCACACATCATTTATTTATAATGGTAACTACGTAAACACACAATATCGCTGACCCACTTTTATCCAAGCTGTCAGAAAAATAGCATATATGGCAAACATGAAATGTCCGACATACAACTCCAGTGTACACCTGGGAGAAAGTAATAAATCTAAAACAGACAGTACATGACAGCAACGACGTTACATGTAAGATAAAACACCTAATGATATATTATAGCTTTTCAAAATATAGTTAGAAGACCATTATATTAAGACCATCGCTTATTTATGCACTTACAGATCACCTGACGATGTCAGTTTGTCGAAATGGGCTCATCGTGAATTAGATAAAATATAAACAATTTATATAGCAGTGCAGCTGGCTATTATTCATAATAATCATGTCATTAAAAGACATATTTTGCACTGCAGGCCCCACAGAACAAAAGCCATTAAATATTGTTACAGAGTAACACATCATATATTGTAAACTGCTGCATGTTTCGTGATGCCGCTATTTGACATAAAAAGAAGCATGTATTTGCAAAATGCCACCATAGTATTAACAATTATATAATAATATTTATCTTAGTAACAAAGGAATGTTGGCAAGTTAACTTACAGTAGTCAAAACAGTTCAGCACCTGAGAATAATAAAACTTTGGAAGAGTACGTAAGCAGGGGCCAACAGCCTTGCCGCAGTGGTTCCCGTCAGATCACCGAATTTGAGCGCTATCGGGCTGAGATATCATTTAGATGGGGGACCATCTGGTCTGCTAAGCGTTGTTGGCACGTGGTGTGCCCTCAGCCCTTGTGAGGCAAACTGAAGAGCTACTTGATTGACAAGTAGCAGCTCCGGTCAGGTAAACTGACATAAGGCCGGGAGAGCGGTGTGCTGACCACATGGCCCTCCATATCCACATCCAGTAACGCCTGTGGGCTGAGCATGTCACAGCAGCCAGTTGGTACCGTTGGGCCTTCCCCAGTCCTATTCGGGCGGAGTTTAGTTTTTTATGTACGCAAATAAAACAATAATTCTGGAGAGCAGTTTGTTAATTGATAATGGAACATATTCCTTAGTTACTTACGAAGACATCTGAAAAATAAAATGCAAGACATAAAAGAGCAAAGTTATACCATCAAAAAGTCCATTTCACACCAATAAATTACGAGATAATTAAACAAATTAAATGTAAACTGCAGAAAGGCAGAGAGGGTGCGTTGTGCAATCGGTAAATTCTGCGGATTATACCATTCAGTAGTTTCGACAAGGGCCCGCCCTCTCTCTTCTGGGAGGGAATGAAAGATGGTAAAAAAAATGTTGTATGAACGAATTATGAAGGGAGGCTCGCCATCAGATCAATGGCGGGCTTCATGAGTGCCGTCGGCGACGATCTGTTCATCTCTGATCTATGGTCTGTAAGTCCCGCATTATTGTGGAGAGGGTGCCACAGAGCAAAGCGGAGCCGCATGGTGGTCGCAGCGCTTCATCGCAAAGACACAAGCCAGCCGATCAGCAGTCTTTCTCAAACGATGTTAAAGAAACTAACTGCTAACAAAATTGATTCTCGAGCACCTAATAGCTTTCTTCGTAAGCTTCATCAGGAACTGCTGATCATTTCGTTAATCGTCGTAGTTGTGATATTTCTAAATTAAGTAAACTACTGCAAAAAAATCGAATAGCGCACAATGAAAAATAGAGGTTCGCTATGAATATGCGTTTGGTGCAAAGTAGGTCGTATGAACCTGAGTACCAAATGTAGTGAAAATATTGAACTGCTCTTTAGGCTTGGGACGGGATCTATAACTCACTCCGTTCTCGAGAAAATGGATCATATGTAACGTTCTCCTTTCCACTCCCGTGAGAATGAAACATTTCAACACACTTGCATCTCATAAACGGTTTATAACTCTTAAAACAAGATTTTGGCAAATGACAGCACTCAGAGAGGGTCAACAGAGCTAGTGGAACGATAATTATTACAGGTTCCTAGAAACTGGAATTAGATTTCAAGGCATGACTCTGACATTCACAATAGGATTCATAAACACTGAAAGAACTGTGGAGTCAACTATCGAAGTGTTGTGGGACTGCCTCCAGTTATAACACGAGTGCTTCTGGAAGATGATTTTCTAAATACTGTAAACTATTTATACAAAATGCAGAATTTTGCAAATACAGTCAGTGATGTTGACAGAAAACACACTCGTCTTAAATGCTTGGGAAATTATGGTACAGTGTTTACAACCAGAAAACATTTTCATCCAACCATCCTACATGCAGTTGCAGATTATCACAGGAAATACATTACCATCGATGTTGGGTGATATGGAAGGAAATAGAAGGTGGTAGATCTCAGTCTTCTAGTGTATTTCTCTTGATGCAAGAAGGGAAGCTTAGTATACTGCTGGACTCTCCACTACCAAAGACATCAGGGGTGCTGCCTTTTGTGTTGATTGGTGATGGAGCATATCTGTTGCTGAGGAATTTCATCAAACTTACAGTCGATGAGTGTTAGATCAAGGGAAAGAATATTTCGTTTTATTTTCTCATGTTGAGGAATGAGAGGTGGCGGTCTGGTTTATTTGGTGAAAAACTTTCTATAGCCAAGATCACATAAATACTTCTTTATTTTCGACAACCGAATTTGACAGACTTTGCTGGCATCTTCTGGTGTCCAAAATTTTTCGTTAAAAAAGTTTGTTGTGAGCTGGATCAACCTCATACCATGTTGTCTTATTAGTGTATGAAATATGCATTATACAGAGGTTTGTCAGAAATAAAACATTTACTGTCACAAAGCAAATTGTGCACATCGCCATGTCTGTATATATAGTGCTCTCAGTTGATTATTAAAGCTTAAAAATCCCAATGTAGAATAAAATCCACATTAGTTAATTTGCTTACTGATGACCAGAATACGACAGCAAAGTCTGTCGGAATCAGTTGTCTAAAATAAAGAGATACACTCCTGGAAACTGAAATAAGAACACCGTGAATTCATTGTCCCAGGAAGGGGAAACTTTATTTACACATTCCTGGGGTCAGATACATCACATGATCACACTGACAGAACCACAGGCACATAGACACAGGAAACAGAGCATGCACAATGTCGGCACTAGTACAGTGTATATCCACCTTTCGCAGCAATGCAGGCTGCTATTCTCCCATGGAGACGATCGTAGAGATGCTGGATGTAGTCCTGTGGAACGGCTTGCCATGCCATTTCCACCTGGCGCCTCAGTTGGACCAGCGTTCGTGCTGGACGTGCAGACCCCGTGAGACGACGCTTCATCCAGTCCCAAACATGCTCAATGGGGGACAGATCCGGAGATCGTGCTGGCCAGGGTAGTTGACGTACACCTTCTAGAGCACGTTGGGTGGCACGGGATACATGCGGACGTGCATTGTCCTGTTGGAACAGCAAGTTCCCTTGCCGGTCTAGGAATGGTAGAACGATGGGTTCGATGACGGTTTGGATGTACCATGCACTATTCAGTGTCCCCTCGACGATCACCAGTGGTGTACGGCCAGTGTAGGAGATCGCTTCCCACACCATGATGCCGGGTGTTGGCCCTGTGTGCCTCGGTCGTATGCAGTCCTGATTGTGGCGCTCACCTGCACGGCGCCAAACACGCATACGACCATCATTGGCACCAAGGCAGAAGCGACTCTCATCGCTGAAGACGACACGTCTCCATTCGTCCCTCCATTCACGCCTGTCGCGACACCACTGGAGGCGGGCTGCACGATGTTGGGGCGTGAGCGGAAGACGGCCTAACGGTGTGCGGGACCGTAGCCCAGCTTCATGGAGACGGTTGCGAATGGTCCTCGCCGATACCCCAGGAGCAACAGTGTCCCTAATTTGCTGGGAAGTGGCGGTGCGGTCCCCTACGGCACTGCGTAGGATCCTACGGTCTTGGCGTGCATCCGTGCGTCGCTGAGGTCCGGTCCCAGGTCGACGGGCACGTGCACCTTCCGCCGACCACTGGCGACAACATCGATGTACTGTGGAGACCTCACGCCCCACGTGTTGAGCAATTCGGCGGTACGTCCACCCGGCCTCCCGCATGCCCACTATACGCCCTCGCTCAAAGTCCGTCAACTGCACATACGGTTCACGTCCACGCTGTCGCGGCATGCTGCCAGTGTTAAAGACTGCGATGGAGCTCCGTATGCCACGGCAAACTGGCTGACACTGACGGCGGCGGTGCACAAATGCTGCGCAGCTAGCGCCATTCGACGGCCAACACCGCGGTTCCTGGTGTGTCCGCTGTGCCGTGCGTGTGATCATTGCTTGTACAGCCCTCTCGCAGTGTCCGGAGCAAGTATGGTGGGTCTGACACACCGGTGTCAATGTGTTCTTTTTTCCATTTCCAGGAGTGTATTTATATGATCTTAGCTATATAAAGTTTTACCACGGAATATTTCGACAAACGCTTTACAGACCACGAAGATTAACTTGATGAGCCTTTGGTATAGGGAGTACTAAGTGGAGCATATTTTGGAAGCAAGTACGAACTTCACCATAATCTGCTGATTAAGTTGTGAAATGTGCACGTTCTGCACAACCTTGTCACTGACCTAAAAAGATCTGAGTGTCAATGAGCAACATACACTAGAAATCAAGCATTCTACACAAGGCACTTATCAGACAGAGCGAAACTTTAATAGAGCTTCAAATGAAGCTGTCCAAAGGAGACGATTTTAAAAACTTTTTGACACATAATAAGAGACGTGCCTGTCAGCTATGTTACTTAAAATTTATTATCGACTATCATTATAAGACAATGAAAGAAATAAGAGGTTAAGAAAATATATTCCATACTTGTAGTCTGTAATGCTGCAGTCATCTCATCAGATAAATAGTCCAAAATGAATCAGTTGTGACGATACTTGTCTCACTGGTTCCTTAAAGCATGCTGAGTACAAACAGCCGCTATCACGGCTCCCACCAGTGCCAGTTGCTCAACAGTACAACAAAATAAACACAAGTGCCAGCAACAGTACTGACTCTGCTACCCACAGCAACAGCTGAAGGCTCCCAGCTATATCCAACTGCAGCCCGAGTCACTCGAACCCTCTGGTCGTCATTCTGTGAAACAAATGAGTTTGATTCGCTCAGTGCCGCTCTTTACCACTCTGCCCTGCACTGCTCGGCCTGCAGTATCACTGTAATCACATGCTCTAAAGAGCACAGGATTGTTTCGCCAGCGCAGCTCTGATCATCCCGCACCACCGCTCCACTATAACAGCAGCCTAAGGCTACAGCCATACGAGCGGTTTTTTTTTTACGCGCGTTTGTGTGGAATTCACACCAACGTCATAGACACTGTCTGTTAAATGGGGCTATCCATGTTGCACTTTTACACGCGCTGTGTGCCTCAGAACTTACGCACCCACACGCTGCTAACACGCTGGGATGTTACTTTTTTTCACGCTGGATGCTGGCCACATGTGTGGGAAACACTCTCCAGACGTGTCTGCTAAATACGTTGCCACCAATTTCACAAGCCTAGTGCAGGAGAATCGGTATAACTTTGTGCAACAATCTGTTTGTAGGTGTTAATTATGTCATAGCAGGCTCGAGGGGCTGGGGACTCAGGAGGTTGCTACTTAGTTTGCAGACTAAGCCACCACTGCATTACTGTCATTGTAGTCCTCTTGTCGTATCTTGTAAAGTCTCAAAATGGAGTGTCTGCCCAGCAAAGTAATAATTAAGGAAGTGCAAAAACACCAATGGCTATACAACACACTGGATAAAGAGTACAAAAACAAAGATAAAAAGAGAAAATGGTTGCTAGCAGTTACAGTGGCCACTTAGGGAGGAAAGTGGAATGGAATGGATGACAAGTAGGAATGAGATATTGGTGAACACTGATAGTAAATATTTCATTAATATTTACTGTGTACAATGATATTTTCTCATGAATAAAATGTCAACAAGCCAATTTTCGGATTAAAAATACTAGTCTTCAGTAGTGGAACAATGCTGGTTCTCACTGACAGGTCCCCCTTTCCTCCCTGCTCCAAAAGCCAAGGTTGCTCCCTCCCAAAGTCAGGGCACCTTTCATTCAAGGTCAAGATCACAAGACGGCAGGCTGTGGCAGACAAGATGGCGGACAACATGGCAGACTGTGGTGGACACGTTGGTGGACCATGACATCAAATAGTTGGTGCCACTGCAGTCAACCACCCTGAGGTCCTACAACCCGTCACTAACTCACTCACTTGTGTTCTGTTCATGGTAGTGGAAGGATCATGAAATGTCAGCAGAGATCAGGTGGGCAGAATAAGAGGAAGAAGAATGTGAGTATATGTAAGAGTTATTAACCATCAACGCCATTACACTACACCCCACTGAAACATCATAGCATGACACACAACTGATCAGGCCCCCACCATACGCACCATCACTTGTAAACCCAACACATTGCACAGCAGGGTTAATACATGAGCAAACATACAACTGTTCATCAAGTCAAAGGTAAGTGTTCTATTGACCACACCACCACCTGTCGAGTCACAGCAGTCAAAACATGGGCTCCCAGATATATCTGATCAGAAGACACAACTGTTCATCAAGCTACATTTCAGTGGTTATAAGTTTGTTATAACATATAATTTGACTGCCAGTGGATCAAAATGCATCAATATATCCATAAAAGCAGACAGTGAATGTTAATTAGTTGTCAAACGCAGTGTTAAACTGCAGTTTCATCAGAGGATTTGGAATGAACTACGTTGCACTATGCTGCACATTGATGCACAGATGACGACAAAGTACGACACATCTAATCCTCACATTGTCCTACTTGACATTAATGTAGCCCTCATAGCAATGTATGTGAAGGTAACAGTCAAGATAAAATCTGGAGACTCACCCATTTATCTATGTCGTTCTAGTGTTATGGACTTACGTGACAAAGAGGCTGCATTATCAGGTGTAGTAATCAGACTGAACGGGTGACAGCTGTGTGTTAGAGCTGCATTCAATGATGTTGTGGATTACCTGTGTCAGCATAGTGTTCATGTGAATGACTTACAGTAGTGTATGAGACCAGGTGTCTGTACAGCACCTAAGTGTACATCTGTAAATATTAACTCCATACATGCTGCTTTTCTGGCATATAAGAACCACATATTCAGAAAATTCTGTAGATAACTGACTGAACCTGATATATAATAAAATAATACTTCACCATAAATGAGTTCTTCACTGTCAATCATGAATGAGGTTATGATATTTGATAAATGCAGAGCTACAATGTTAGTTGTTAATTTAAGTGGAAAGCATAATGCAAATTCTGAACACTGAGGCATCAGCCTATACTTTGAATACATCCGTCAAATCACTGCTAAAGCAGAACAATGACTGCATGGCTTACATTTTCTAGAAATTTACTAAGTCTAGAGGTTCTGAGGTTTCTGGAGCTAATTAACCCTGAATATGTGTTGGGGCTGCAGCTGGACAACTTTGGATTAAACATGAAGGAGCAGAGTTATGCTTTTACCCTGGTTTAAATCCAGAAATGTGTGTAAGGTACTTTTTGATATTTATGTGACGAATGCTTGAATACAAATGATGATTATTTATTTTCTATACCTCTGATGTGATATTTCATTATGACTACCAGTATTTCACAGTGATGTGTTTATTTATAAGTGTGAACCTTGTTAAAATATCGAATTAATGGACCTCCTCCTATTAAAATGCACTGTGAAGGTTGTAAAAAGGAATGAATAAAATAATTTTTTCATATACATATGTTTTTTTTTTCAACAAATTGGGCTGACAGTAAAATAGTTGTACTGGCATCATGTTTAGTTTTACTGACTGCTACCATTTACACACACAAAAGGAAACTATAAGTAGACTGGTAGGTCTATAGCCTCCTTACCAAAATAGTAATTCTGTAAAGAAATTATATTCATATGTGTCAGTCTATTTTTTTCAAACACCAGTGGCAGGATAATCTGAGTCCTTTGAGACTGATAGTATTAGTATTTCTGATGAAAACAGCTGAGTGTAGGAATTTGTGCTGACCAAGGTTCAAATACAATAGTTTTCATAAGGAAAGGAGTATGCTTAGCAGATCTATCTTTAGCTGCATAATACATATAATTTAAACTCTGATCCGTTCATGTTCAATTCTGTTTCTAGCTTATGACAGGAAATTCGAAATAACAGCTCTCTGCCCCACCTCCCTCAGCTCACACAGATTATAAGACACACAATTGCACTGGTGGAGCACACAGTGTTAACTAGCACTGTAAAGTATGAAACACTTGTGTGATACTGAGAGTGGTGGTGGTGATGATGACAGTGGAACCTGTAGTTTGGCAGAAATTTTGTTGCAGTTTGGGAGTATTTTGCTACCATTAGGGAGTATTTTGAGACAACATTTTGCTGTAAATTTTATTTAGTCTTCACTAATCAATTTCCTACTTCATCTGAAATATTTATGAGTCAACAATATTTCGGCACACTACAGTGTGCTTTCGCTGTCGACTGATGTTACAGCCAATCACAAAAAGCTTTCACTGTGATAGCCTATATAAATGCCAACAAAACAGTTTTTTTAAAGTATGATTGCTGTATTTGCTATCCCATGTGGTGTGAATTATACTGCTGACTCCAACAAGTGTACAACCCTCATGAGGTGAGCATCACTGTATTCTCCTTACAGATGCTAATACCAGCAGCAGCAATGACAGTGTCATCACCTACATAATAGAAGCACTAAAACTATTGTATAGTGAGACTGCACATGGTGTATGTTATTTTATGAAGTGTATATGGTGTTGCCCATTTTTCCAAGGTAAAACAATAATGTGGTTAAATTTCTAATGCAGCGAAGTTCATGCCGGTCTTGAACATACATGAAGAATTTGTATCGTACTATTTTCAGTGTGAAGTGAACGCAAAAAAGTTTTTATTTCACATTCAAATGCACAATAAGGACGTGCATCTTTCTACCAGTGACTTAATGGATGGTTTCAGAATTTGTAGGAGGAGGAGGAGGATGAAGGGGAGGAAGAGAAGAAGAATCTCCATGCACTAAGAACAGGACAGTGTGAAATCATGTGTAATGGCATCATGTTTAATTTTACACATTATTTAGAACACACTATGATCTATAGCACCCATACTATAATCATAGGATCTGACGCACAAACTGAATAGCAGTGTGTGCGAGATTGCTCACATTCAAACAGCATCAGCAGACTTACCACATCAGCAGCTGAAAACCAATAGCGTAAGAAGAAGAACTACCGATTATTACTGATGTCTTGTAGGTTTAAGTCAATACATGTTCACCAATGCGGCAAAATCAGGTAGATTTCTGCAAGTACATCAAAAATGTATGCAGAAAGCATAAGGCTTTTTTTAAGGTTGAACAATCTAGTATGTACATGTGCACTATATGAAACGGTGCTACTTCCATTTATGTCAGAAAAAGGTGATAGAGGAGGATTGGTGGAATGCAGTAAAAGACTGAGACACTGTATCAAATCACTTTATTGTATAATAATATCTCTCTTTTTGGGGGAGGGGGCGGTTTGTAAAGGGGAGTGAATACCATCTATATTTTCATGAACATGCAGGGGACATGCCAAGCTGTGGTGGTAGTTGTGGCTGCATCCCAAGTCTGCCTCCTTATGCTTCTGTAGAAATAAACAACAGAATACATTAGCATTACTTTCCAAAAGCAATGTGTGTAAAAATATTTTAACACTCGAAGAAATGCTCATCATAATAATAAAATAACAGAGAAGGGAAATTCTACAAGATTTAAATGTTAATTTGTTCCATACACTGTTCGATAGTGGAGCAATGAAGAAGTCTGTGAACCTTCTGCCAGGCTCATAAATGTGAATTACAGAGTAGGCATGTAGGTATAGAAAGAAGTGTTCTATTTAAGTAGCGTAGAAAGCCAAAAAACACGTGGGGCTAAGGTAATATGAACCTGCCATACGATGTAGTGTCTTAGTACATATTAAAAATACATTAACAGAGGGGAAATTATTGAATTTCACTGTCTAAGAAGCAGGAAATATGGAGAAGAAAAAACTTAAATCATAAATAAAACTCTATTGATTTATAAAATTGACGTGGAGTCTGGAAAGCCATTCCAAAATATAGTACTCAATGAAAGTGAAAACAAAGGCTCGGAAAAGAATAAAGTCAGTAGCCTTGGAAGCTACATTCACAGGACTATTTCGAAAGGTGGATGAGAGGAGGAGATATGAAACAAGAAGACACAAGCGAGTTATGTAACTAGGCCAGAATCCAGGATAAACTGCTTTGGGGTGTGTGCAGAAGAAGAAGAAAACAACAGTGGATGGGATAAATGAGTATAAAAAGATGTTACGCTTATGAAGGCTTAATTAAAATTACACCTGGCTGTCCATTAGTGGCATTCAGACAGACTGTGCAACGACATTACAGTATTGTTCTGAAGTGTCAAGACTGATTAAATACACCATTGATGCACATGGAACAAAAATTCACACCATCACCTGCATACTAACAGTAGGTAGGGGAAAGAGAAGACAACGCGAAAAACAGCTAAGTATTCACCTAGTGTGATGTGGAAGGCCAAAGAAGTGTTCAGCCTATTCCTGAGTATTGCTTCTCAGTCTAAAACCCATACTGGGCCATATTAATAGGAAAACACAGACAGAGTCAAACGCATAGCGACATGACATGTATTACTCCAAAGTCTTACAAAATGCGAAAATCACCCTTTTAAAGTAGTGAAAGGTTATAGCCAAAAAGCATCAGTATGTCTGAAAAGAATCATTCATTTCTCAACCGCTACAGAGACTGTGACAACTATTGACTTCTAATCAGTTTGTGTGTCTTTGGATAATATCTCAGCTGTATGTTACTGGACTCATGATTTCCTGTCAGAAAGTTCTCAGTTCACAGACTGATGAATTAAAAAAGAAAAAAAAATACTACATACCACATTTAGCTATCCGCCTCTGCTGCTTTCTTGACAACTGCTTTCTGGCTACCTGCCAATTCTTCTGACTGTGTAAGAATAATTGACTATCATCTAGCCACATTTCATCTAGAATGCTTGTAATAAAGTAGTTGTTCGACTTGCATCACCATGGTGGGCTACGTCCTCGACTTCTATAACATATATATTGAAAACATATATACTGAATTGGTACTTAGCTACTGTATATATCACATACATGGGTCAAACTACAATCAATACTTACAAGAGATACGATATGTGTCATCTTGCTCTGCAAAATAGACACACTGCTGCCCATGGACTAATGTTGTAAGATAGTAAATGAATATACAGACACAGTCCCTGATTTGTGACGTTTCTCATGATAACTACGAAGTCTGTAGAATACTAATTTCAACCTTTCCTGCTTTCATACCTGTCACAGACATACTTGACAATGATACAAATAGAACCAACAAGGTAATAATTATATTTACTCGTGGTCAAAATACACTGAAAAGTTTTTTTTCCCCAAATCGCTACAAAGCAGACACAATCATCTATCATGCTGAATATACATTCTCATTAGCAAGCTTTAATTCACTTATTTCAATTCTCATTTTTATAATAATTTCTTTTACAATAGAAGAATAATATTCAGATGAAGCACTTCATGCATCTTCAGCTCCTGCCAAAAGTGCACTATGGATCGAAATGATTTGGTCTGTCTGGTCAGTCTGGAGCGAAGGGGTTGAATGGTACAGTTTGTGTTATCAGGAGCGAAGGGGTTGAATGGTACAGTTTGTGTTACTGGCTGCACACTTAAGATCTCAGACCCATGCCACAAAAATCCATTCAAATAACGTGACTCTGCGTGCAAAGCAGAGTAGAGCAGTGTAATAGTATGTATTATTCTTGTGAACTTGTTTTCTACAGATTGTGGTTGATTCTAACAGGGACTATGAAACGTGGGTGTTTGTAATCCAACATGTGCAGAATGTCTTGCTAGCAGTCTGAAGCTTTATCTTCTTCATGTGTTGTCAGTAAAGAAGCTGCTGGCATCCCTGACTTAGAACTCATCAGATCATTTAGTAGGATCAAAAGCCTCAGCAGTTATTTTACATGCCACACTTCAAGAACAATGAACTCACGAGCTCAGCTCTAAATTTCTTCTGGGACAATGGCATCTATTCAAGGTTAGTGAAGTGTAACAAAATATCTGTGTTATACAGGGTGTATCAAAAAGAATATACTTATTACAAAGTATTATTTTCTCCAAACTATCGATCGCTGCGCCTTGGCTCGGCTATTGGAGAAACGAATACGTAGTTTAGTTTATATTAATAGTCGCTAGATGTCAGTTGTCTTCTGTTTTGCTTGGTAACCTTCATATGTTTAAAATGGCTACTCCGCAGCAGAAACCATTTTGTGTTCGCGAGTCTGCGAAGTGCAAATCTGTGATTACAGTGCAAAGATGTTTCACGTTGAAGTACCAAACTGATCCTCCGAATGGGTGAACATTTACAGATGTTATCGGCAGTTTCTAGATACAGGATGTGTATGTAAAGGAAGGTGTCGAGGTCGCCCTCGTGTTACTGAAGAAAATGTTGCACGAATTCAAACTGCTTTCCAACGTAGTCCTTCAAAATTAACTCGTCGTAGTGGGGCTTCGTTAAAGACAACGTTTATGTACCAGCACTCCCACAGAACCTGGAAGAGTTGAAGAACTATATCTGTACTGCCATAACATCAGTGACAAAGGACATGCTCGCTCGAGTATGGGAGGAATTTGAGTATCAATGTGATATTGTTCGTGTCGTTGATGAAGGACATATTGAACATCTGTAATCTGAACTTGACAGGTTTGTAAATATGTGTGTAAAGTTTCACATTCGTATGTCTTAAAGATTAATCAATACGTATATGCATTCGAAAACGTATATTCTTAATTCCCTGTACTTTGAAGCTGCAGAACTTGATTAGGCATCTCGCATGTCCTGAATTTCCACTTATATGTCATTCATTTTAACTCTGAGGAGGGTAACTGAAAGAAGAATTAATCTAGGGAACGAATGTTGATTAGGAAACAGATTATCATCGTCATATTCAATATTTAGCCCAGTTGACATTTGCCTGCCTTCCATTTCTCCCTCTCCTATCCCTTGGACAGTCGTACACGGCATCCCAAGTGGGGATATCTTTCAAGAATATGTTCTTCAGAGGAAGTTTTATAGACGAAGTGAAGCTGTAAACGTTAATATTGAAGACTGTGAGCTATCGAAATGACAATAGTGAACTGTGTTAGGACGTGTTCGCATTAAAATGATATTTGAACTATCTCTGAACTGTGCTTAAACTATGAGCGACTGCTGCTGCGAACTGTTAGTCGCGAATGGAGAGAGTAAGGGCTCAGTTTATATTGGTGTATACAAAACAGTGTTAAATAAAATTCGTGTGTGGAGTGCTTGGATTACGTGAGTGCTAATGATAATTTCATTGGGTGATGAGACAAGACTATACAAGGAGCAGTGCTGCAGGACTACTTCAAGAGTGGCCAGTGACAGATGCGAGATCTGTCACCTGGCTGTTGTCAATACAACACCTTAGCAAAGCTGAAGCAGTGGGAGACTCATTCCTGAAACTTGTACGTCACGCCAGCCTCAGCAACGGCAGTGAGCAGAGCTTCTCATAGGCAGAACGCAGAATGTAGCAGCTTAGAGTACGTGTCACACTCGCTCAGCATAGTTTAATACATGCACTGGCTAGTGAAAGGGTCTGAGTAGCCTGAATGTGGTTGCAGTGCACAGTGTAATAATTGCTGCATTGAGAAACTCCTGTATAGAATTTCCAAATATTCTAAATTGCCAAATGGCTAGCGAAGGGGAGGGAAGATACCCTCTTAGAAGTACGGATGGGGTGCAGGTGGATCATGGTAGGGAAGATCCTTCAGACCAGCTACAAGAATTGCAAATGGATAATCCTGGCTATGATCCTTCTTATTAGATATATACAGCGTATAATGATGTTGGAAATAATGTTCATGAAAATGTAGATTCCGTTTTAAATAATTGCACTGAAAATGAAAATTATGTCACAAGTGAACACAATGAAATTGTAGATTGGAATGAAGAAACCAGTTTCAAATGAATGAACAGCAGAACCATGTAGATGAAGTCATATTATTGCATCAGATTGTTGTTCACCAAATGAGAATAATAATGAAGATAATAACGCCAGGGACCATGTAGATTTACCCACATTATTGCATCAGCTTGTAGTTCACCAAATGAGAATATTATTGAAAATAATAATGTTGGGAACCAGGATCAAAGTCAGACGCAAGTAATGATGAACATTGTAAATTCACTAAATCAAAAAGTACAAGAAGGGCATAAACAGACTCATCAAAAGCTAGATAAAGGGCAAGCTGACATCAATAAAAAGTTCAAGGCACTGGATCAAAAGGCCACAAAACTTGAAGCTAAAACTGACAACACTATCAATGGGACTCTTGAAGAAATGAAAAAAAGTCATTTAAGAATTTAAGTGAGCACAAGAATGAGATAAATAATAGGATCAATGACCAATCCAATACTGGTAATGAAATGAGCAGCTGTGACAAGCAACTCGAACCCCTTGCAATTAGTAATAATCATTTAGACCCTGAAATTGGTAACGAATTGTTAATGTACTCAGTAATGTTAGTGCAATTTCTGATACAAATGCTGAAAGGAAACACACAAGAACTGTGTCACTGCCTTATCAATAAGCAAACTTAAAAGTGGGAATGTCAATATAAATTCACTGGCAAAGACAAAACAGACGGTAGTGAGGTCTACATTGAAACATTTAAGACTGATATTAGTAAAGCTGTCAAACAAAAACTGAAGTCTGCAAACTCAGTAGTACCTAAGACACACCTTGGGATGTACACATTAAATCAAGTCTAAAGAAACATGTGAATGTAGTAGTAATATTTCCATGTAGTATCCATTTATATAGGCGGTGTAAGGGTGATTCAAATCAACTTGAGAGGAGGGGCAAAAAATGTAAACAGTGTAGTTAAGAAACCCATGGGCACTAAAGTTACTTATCTTAGCAGGTGGATTAAATCCTAAATAAAATTGTAATGTGATTGGGAAAGGAGAAGAAGTATCATTAATGAAAATGATGCAGCAGGTTGCAGCACTGTAGACAGAGATCGCACTGTGTCGACAAAGAGGAACTGACATTCATGTGTAAACATTTCAATTTTGTGAACACATCGAAAAACATTCCAGTGGGTTATGCATAAATTTAAAGTCACTCAGGTGTGAACAGTGGTTAACAAGAGTAGACAGAAGGTTGTTGATTTGCAGGTGAAAGTAGAAGCTGGCAATACAAAATGTGATATTGTAGCATTGCAACAAATAAAATGTGATTACCGACCTCAGAGGGTTTGCACCCTTTGCAATGCTCGTTGATTGATGACCATCTGGCACTTGAGTTACTGGCAATATTATTTGACTTTGTTTCCACATTGTCAATCATCCTCTTTATTCATTAAAAACAAAATGTAGCTCTTCCCTGTCAGAGACCAAAAAGAAGGCTGTAACGTGTGCGCGTGTCTGTGCGTTGTGCTTGTTTGAATGTGTGTGTGTGTCTTTGTGTGTGTGTGTGTGTGTGTGTGTGTATAGTCTACTTTAGAAGAAGGCACTTTTACCGAAAGCTCATATGTACAGCAGTCTTTTTGTTGTGTCTATCTCCAGTGCAACATCTCCTCTGTATGGTGATCAGCAATCTATCTTTTACCTAATATTGTTATTATTATGGACCATATTTTCAATTGCCCGATTTTAAATAACAAGGCTATATATATGAAATGAAAAACGAATTTCTGCATAACAAAGAAACCTGACGTTGTAGTATGTAATATAAATTAGGAATTTGTAAACTAAGTCCAGAACATTATATATTTTTTGCAGGGTATGGAACACATTCCTTCACTCCAAAAAAAGTATCAAAACTTCAAGCTTTAGAAATAATTTGTTGTATCTGTCATGCAACATAACTTCAATTCACGTAACTACTTAACATTTTGAGCCAATGAATCCATAGCAGGGGTCTTTCGGGCCGTAACATGGCCAAATTTCATGCACATTTTTGAACAGAATATCTTCATCACACTGCTGGTGGCTTTCTGCTGCTGTCTCTGCTGAGGGTGAGAGATAACATCCCGTCGACATTAACGTCATTAGAGACGGAGCACAAGATCGTATCAGAGGAGGATGGGGAAGGAAATCGGTCACGCTCTTTGAAAGAAACCATGCTGACATTTGCTTTAGGCCATTTAGGGAAATCATGGATGGCAAGAAGTGGATTTGAACTGTCGTTCTCCAAAATGCGAGTCCAATGTGCTAACTGCTCTACTACCTCTCTCAGTCTACCTGTTGATGGAATTTTTTTTCCCCTCTTAAGCCATCAGTCATCTGATCAGTTTGGGGCAGTCTGCCACAGACTACTCTCCTGTGCCAGTCTCTTAATCTCAGAGTCGCACCTACATCCTCAATTATTTGATGTATGTATTCCTATCTCTCTCTTTCTCTACAGTTTTTACCCTCTACAGCTCCCTCCAGTACCATGGAAGATATTCCCTGATGTCTTAACAGATGTCTTGTCATCCTCTTCCCTATTCTTGTATAAATTTTCCATATATTCCTCGGCGATTCGGCAGAGAACCTCCTCATTCTTTACCTTTTAAACTCATCTAATTTTCAACATTCTTCTGTAACACCACATCTCAAATGCTGCTCTGGTTTTCCCACAGTCCACGTTTCAATACCAAACAGTGCTGTGCTCCAAACGTACATTCTCAGAAATTGCTTTCTCCGATTTAGACTTATGTTTTATACTAACAGACTTCTCTTGCCCAGAAATGCTCTCTTTGCCTGTGCCGATCTGCTTTTTATATCCTCCTTATTCTGTTTGTCATGGGTTATTTTGCTGCCGAGGTATCACTATTCCTTAACTTCAAGTATTTCATGATCACCAATTGTGATGTAAAGGTGCTCAGTGTTATCATTTCGGCTACTTCTCATTACTTTCATCTTTCTTCGATTCCATATTCTCTACTCCATATTCTCTACTCATGTACTGTTCATCCCATTCAACAGCTCCTGTAATTCTTCTTCACTTTCACTGAGGATAGCAATGGCATCAACGAATCTTGTCACATATATCTTTTCACCCCAAATTTTAATCCCATTCTTGGATCTTCGTTTTACTTTCACCACAGCTTCTTCGCTGTACAGATTGAGCAGTAGGGGCGAAATATTACATCCTTGTCTTACACCCTTTTTAATCCTAGTAATTCGTTCTTCGTCTTGCGCTCATATTGTTCCTCCTGAAAACTATAATGATAAACTGATAAACATCTAGTCAAATCATCTGGAATCACTAACTACAGGTAAATAGAAAAAAATCTACAGGAGAAAATATTTACGTACTGTTAGAAACAAAGTGCAAAGAAACATAACTACGAGGTGTTTACAGCTTAGAAGAATCTAACCGCATTTGACATGTAAGCCTGTTTTAATTCTATGTTCATAAAAATAAGACATGCTATAAAAAATTGCACACAGTCAATATACAGACCACATTCACGTGTCACGACAACATGTGTCTTGTAATTCATATTAAATACAGCTGCAAAGCAAAAACCACTTACTTCACACAGATAAGAGCACTTCGTCAGTTTTCATCTGGCTCCTGTCTGATTTATTTCACCTCTGTTCGCTGCAACTGCCCTCTGCTTTCTTCTTTCTCATTCTGCAGAAATACAGGCATATAAAATCCACCTTCACCTATGTTCGCAAATCCGAAAGCAGCACAACCTGGCATAGTTTCTGCATGTCTTCAGAATGAATTACAGATCGTCAAATACATATAGTGCGCTTACTTCATAAAACTTCTGATTTCATCACAAGATATACTCTTATTTAAGCTCGCCTGCATAAATTCTTTGCAAAAACTGTGTGGCTCAAGTCAAAGACATACAGATAGAAAACCAAATTTTTAAATAATTCAAGTACCTTCTGACTGTTTCCAAAAGTGTTCAAAACAATGAAGCGAAGTCTGAAAGCACTGCTAACGTACGACTCAGGAGATACCAGTGGTAAAAAAAGTTGCATCGCAGCTGATCAGCCAATCAAGCACGATTTTACCTATGGCCCCATTCTCTCTCTCTCTCTACGTTTGTACAGATCCTCTATCATATTCCAGGAATAAAATCTGTCTCGGAACGTTTTGTATAGATACTCAACGTTCACTTGTAAAAACTTGAAAGATAATGTATCTCTTACAGACTCTCGAATTGCCAAATATTCTGAATGCAAGGGACTTGTACGCTGAGACGTGACGTTTCTACTTGATGTTAATCGTTTTTGTATTTTTTATTCCCTCATTTGGAGTCTGACTGTTCATCGATAGTACGTCCGAAATAGCCAGATTGCCAAGCCACTTTCATGATTTTAGTTCAGTTCTGTCTCTCACTACACTATTTGCCCTCATTCTAACTCTTATTTCATCATTAGTTTTTTTTTATCGAGTCTAGGTATTCTGATACTCCTTTGTGAACAATTCATTTACACAGATATGAGACTTCTCTTAGCGTTTAAAATCCATAATTCCGATTCATAGCATAGGACAGATTCAACTGTTAGCGTGCCCATACCTCTCTTACTGTTGTTATAAAGAATCTTGTCCTGGCAAATAGAATAGATGCACAGTATTATTTTTCTGGTTTGTTGTATTCTGCATTTTACTTCTGTTTTATCTAATCCACTTTTATCAATACATGTCCATGTATGTTTAAATTATTCTTTCTCATAGCTGCTCTGTCACTGATGTGTGCTTCAAATCTAGTCTCACTATTCACTAATAGATAACCGGTTTCTGTTAGACTCATATGTAGACCACATTTGTACTAGTATTGATATAAACATTGCATCAAACATTGTATCATAAGCTTGAGATCGTACTCCTCTTGTTATACGAGTGGCTAGATCGACAGTAAAACTTAACGAAAACAGCGTTACATCATTAACACTGCTTCCCATTCCTACACAAGTGTTCTTCCATCTTCAGATAGATACTTCTCTGTATAAATTGAACAAGATGGGTGATATGCTGCAGTCTCGTCTCAGTCCTTGTGTCACATTAATAGATTCTGACGATTGTAACCCTCTTTTAATCTGCACCTTCTTATCCCTGTACATATCTGTAACAGTCCGTAAAAGATGGTCATCCATATCTACTGGGTGCATCAAAAAATGTATACACACTTTGAATTGTCATAGATAATTTATTTCCCGTTCTACAAGGTTAAATATCTGTGAGAAAGTAATGTTATGTTTCTTCAACAGGTGGCAGAAGTGGCAAGGAAGTAACTGCAACATGGCGGACGTGCGTTTGAGCTTTCAAGAGCGGAAGCAGATAATTAAGTGGTACTTGAAGTTTGAGAATGTAGCTGCTGTTCGAAGACAGTGGAGAAGTGAGTATGGTACAGAACCACCTTCAAGGTTAACAATTACACGTATTCGAGACAGATTCGAAATGTATGTGATGTGCATAAAGGTCGATCAGGGCGACCTCGTACAGCTACAAGTGATGATTCCACAACTGCGGTCTTGGAACTGTTTCAGCGTTCGCCTCAAAATTCTTCAAGGCAAGCGGCACGAGAGAGTAATGTAAGTGCTAGTAGTGTGCTACTCATTTTGAAGAAAGGCAAGTTTCGTGTGTACATTCCAAGGCTGGTGCAACAGCTAAGTGACGACGATCCAGATCGAAGGTTAGAATTTTGTCAATGGGTTCAGGAGATGGTGAGACATGAACTGGGATTTATGGGTAGCATAATTTGGTCGGATGAACCCCAATTCAAACTCAATGGAACTGTCAATAGGCACAATTGTGTATACTGGGCTGAAGATAATCTTCACATTACAGTTGAAAATGCTGTGAATTTGCCTGGTGTAAATGTATGGTGTGGTTTGTCTGCAAGGGGACTCATTGGGCCTTTCCGCTTTGAAGGTACTGTTACTGGAGAAACGTACCTAACAATGCTTGCTGATTCCATATTCCCTGCCATTCGTGCATTATACGGCAATGATGAGTTTTATTTCCAAGATGGCGCCCCGCCGCACTATCATAGGGATGTATGAGCATACCTGGATCACAATGTGCCAGGTCAGTGGATAGGATGCGGAGGACCAATCGAGTTTCCTGCACGCTCTCCATACCTCATGCTGCTGGATTTCTTCTTATGGGGCACAGTAAAAGATGAGATGTACAAACGTAAACCACGTAACCTGGACACACTTTGGAATGAGATTCAGGCGGTGTGCGCAGAAATCCCATTGGACACTTTGGTACGATGTACGGAATCATTGGTGACTCGTACTCAGAAATGTATTGATGCTGAAGGCCACCAGTTAGAACATTAATCACATTTGCAAAGTACATTTATTTTTCCATTTGGTCTTTAAGCTTTCCATTTCCAGAAATTTAACGTTGTAGAACGGGAAATAAATTTACTATGACGCTTCAAAGTGTGTATACATTTTTTGACGCACCTTGTATATCTTTCATAGCTTCTCACCATTTTACTCTATGAGTCGTGTCATAAGCATCCGCTAAATCCACTAAAGCGAAGTGTAACTCTTTCCCTGCTGCTGTAAATTTCTGTATTGGCTGTTATAAAGTAGAGAGGTTAAGAGTATAGAATCTAGTACAGCTCAACCCATTCTGGTCTTCCTCAGTACGCTGACCAGCATTCTGCCTTATTTACACTTACATAATTTTGTCAAGTAGGCGGCCCACCGTGCAGTTCATACTAACAGATCTGTAGCAATTAGTGTATCTTCTACTCCCCTTCTTGAAAATATAAACCGTACGTGATTTTTCCACTCCAATGGAATTTCAATCCACTAGCAACAGTTGTTCATTAGGTGTCCTTTTGTTGAAAAGGTGTCCTCTACCTTCCAATAATTCCATAGGGATATTTCCAGGACCAGGTAATCGGTCACTCATCATTTTGGTTATTGTGCTATTCACGTTCTTTACCGTGATGGTCACATGCAGACGGTTTCTCCAGTGTTACCTTCTTCCTCTTTTGCGCACTAGGGTCAATTGGAAGATCTGCATAACGCTTTTCTGCATTCCCTTAGAGGAATTAAGTTGTCTACTGCCTTGTTTACTGGACTTCTTTCGTACCAGTACTTGTCCTGCACGTGTGTGTCAACTTGTCAAACTTATTTGAAACATAAAACAGCCCACTCTCAGAATCAAATAAACGCGCAACTTCACTTACATCGTCACAAAACTCACAGCAGTTCTCATTTCACCAGCTATCTATGGTCCTCAAAAATTACATTATTTCACTGAAAAAAAGTTTGTAGTTGCTCGATGATCGCGGATATGAAAGTTTCCCATATTAATTATATGGAAAAGTACTCTGCTTTTTGTGTGCTATCATTTGCAAAATCTTGTTTCGATACCTCGAACGGTTTAGCTGGTCAGTGGGATTTATAACTATAGTTTCTGGCTTTTTCTCTGCCGCGTGCTTTCATGACAGAGTGGTATATATACATTCCATTTTCTCGAGACTGCAGACAGATCCCTTTAAGTTAAAACAATAATTCAGTATGTTTCTGCATTTCATATGAGGCAACATATGAATAACACGCACGAAATGCAAATTCATAGCGACCCTTATTTTTCATTGTAAACTTTAAGCATTTCTTGCAGTAATACCGACATATCACAATAACTATGAGTATTAACTAGATGATATGCAGTTCATCATGAAGCTGTCGAATTAACCTTCAAGGTGTGCGAGAATCAGATTTTTTAGCTGACAGTTTCCTTACATTCGTCTGAGAAAGATCGCAGATCGGCCAGTTTGCGCGGCTTGCTTTTCACGCAGTCAGCTGTTGACGCGTCCAACTCACACTGCAACTACACTTCTCTTCGCTCGTTCCGCGCTGAACTGTTAAAAGTCGCAACTAATTTTAAACGCACTGTAGGTAATACTTGACTACTTGCCACATATTTTACATTATTGAATAAATTATTACATATTGTCGCCGACTTGGATAAACTGAAAGAACCAGAGGTTGTAGAGAGGTTCAGGGAGAGCATTAGGGAACGATTGACAAGAATCTGGGTACGAAATACAGTAGAGGAAGTATGGGTAGCTTTGAGAGATGAAATAGGGAAGGTAGCAAAGGATCAAGTAGATAAAAAGACGAGGGCTAATAGAAATCCTTGGGTAACAGAAGAGATATTGAATTTAATTGATGAAAGGAGAAAATATAAAAATGCAGTAAATGAATCAGGCAAAAAGGAATACCAACGTCTCAAAAGTGAGATCGACAGGAAGTGCAAAATGCCTAAGCAGGGATGGCTAGAGGATAGATGTACGGATGTAGAAGCGTATATCACTATAGGTAACATAAATACTGCCTACAGGAAAATTAAAGAGACGTTTGGAGAAAAGAGAACCACTTGCATGAATATCAAGAGCTCAGATGGAAACCCAGTTCTAAGCAAAGAAGGGAAAGCAGAAAGGTGGAAGGAGTATATAGATGGTCTATACAAGGTCGATGTTCTTGAGGACAATATTATAGAAATGGAAGAGAATGTAGATAAAGATGAAATAGGAGATATGAGACTGCGTGAAGAGTTTGACAGAGCACTGAAAGACCTAAGTCGAAACAAGGCCCCAGGAGTTGGCAACATTCCATTAGAACTACTGACAGCCTTGGGAGAGCCAGGCCTAACAAAACTGTACCATCTAGTGAGCAAGATATATGAGAGAGGCGAAATACCCCAAAGAAAGCAGGTGTTGACAGATGTGAAAATTACCGAACTGTCAGTTTAATAAGCCACGGCTGCAAAATACTAACACGAATTTTTTACAGACGAATGGAAAGACTGGTAGAAGCCGACCTCGGGGAAGTTCAGTTTAGATTTCGTAGAAATGTTGGAATACGTGAGGCAGTGGTGTCCCTACTACTTATCTTAGAAAATAGATTAAGGAAAGGCAAACCTATGTTTCTAGCATTTGTAGACTTCGAGAAAGCTTTTGACAACGTTGACTGGAATGCTCTCTTTCAAATTCTGAAGGTGGCAGGGGTAAAATACAGGGAGCGAAAGGCTATTTACAATTTGTACAGAAATCAGATGGTAGTTATAAGACTCGAGGGACATGAAAGGGAAGCAGTGGTTGGGAAGGGAGTGAGACAGGGTTGTAGCCTCTCCTCGATGTTATTCAATCTGTATATTGAGCAAGCAGTGAAGGAAACAAAAGAAAAATTTGGAGTAGGTATTAAAATCCATGGAGAAGAAATAAAAACTTTGAGGTTCGCCGATGACATTTTAATTCTGTCGGAGACAGCAAATGAATTGGAAGAGCGGCTGAACGGAATGGACAGTGTCTTGAAAGGAGGATATAAGATGAACATCAACAAAAGCAAAAGGAGTATAATGGAACGTAGTCGAATTAAATCAGGTGATACTGCGGGAATTAGATTAGGAAATGAGGGGCTTAAAGTAGTAAATGAGTTTTGCTATTTGGGGAGCAAAATGACTGACGATGGTCGAAGTAGAGAGGATATAAAACGTAGACTGGCAATGGCAAAGAAAGCGTTTATGAAGAAGAGAAATGTGTTAACATCGAGTATAGATTTAAGTGCCAGGAAGTCGTTTCTGAAAGTATTTGTATGGAGTGTAACCATGTATGGAAGTGAAACGTGGACAATAAATAGTTTAGACAAGAAGAGAATAGAAGCTTTCGAAATGTGGTGCTACAGAAGAATGCTGAAGGCAGATGGGTAGATCACATAACTAATGAGGAGGTATTGAATAGAATTGGAGAGAAGAGAAATTTGTGGCACAACTTGAATAAGGGATCGGTTGATAGGACATGTTCTGAGGTATCAAGGGATCACTAATTTAGTATTGGAGGCCAGCGTGGAGGGTAAAAATCGTAGAGGGAGACCAAGAGATGAATACACTAAACAAATTCAGAAGGATGTAGGCTGCAGTAGTTACTGGCAGATGAAGAAGCTTGCACAGGATAGAGTAGCATGGACAGCTGCATCAAACCAGTCACTGGACTGAAGACCACAACAACAACAACCAGTAACACACATTTCTTTCTTAGAGTGGGGTGGAAAGCAGGCCTTATGAGGCTGGTTTCACATTTCATCCAGAGATATTGGCTCCACACATGCACTATATTATTTGTAACTATCAAGTTTCAGACACAGATCAGTACTGTTCTCTATTTTATGTCTTCCGTAATCACTGGTAATGCAATTTCAGATAGTGCTGGTTTGTTATTCGTCCAGTTCACGGTCCTGCTGAAATAAAGTTAAGGTGTTCTTAATGATAGAGTTCATACATAAAAATAAGGAGTTTGCTAATTATGGCTGGGATGAAATCGCTCAAAGCGCCAGGAAGTAATATTCGCCGACGAGTAATGCGTGGCTATTGGTTATGTTTAAAGGCTGAGCGGTGGGTTCCGTCTGTGCAGTCACCAATCAAAAAATGGTTCAAATGGCTCTGAGCACTATGGGGCTTAACATCTTAGGTCATCAGTCCCATAGAACTTACAACTACTTAAACCTAACTAACCTAAGGACATCACACACATCCATGCCCGAGGCAGGATTCGAACCTGCGGCCGTAGCAGTCCTGCGGTTCCGGACTGAAGCGCCTAGGACCGCACGGCCACCGCGGCCGGCTTGTCACCAATCAGCTAACATCATCAACCTTCGAAGATGTATTTCACCACAAGGAAAAGTCGTCACATAAAATTGCTCTCGTCTTATTTTAATGGTTCAAATGGCTCTGAGCACTATGGGACTCAACTTCTGAGGTCATCAGTCCCCTAGAACTTAGAACTACTTAAACCTAAGTAACCTAAGGACATCACACACATCCATGCCAGAGGCAGGATTCGAACCTGCGACCGTAGCGGTCGCGCGGTTCCAGACTGAAGCACCTAAAACCGCTCGGCCACCCCGGCTGGCGCCTTATTTTATTTCATATATAAGTCAAGTATTCCATAGTACATGACAGTGCTATTCTTCTTGTTAAATACTGTCCATATATGGTTAGCTATTACTTTTTATCAAACAATTTCTCGTTTGGATCAACCACCTTCTAATATATAACAGCAGGAGAGAATAATAATCAGTTTCTAACGCACAGTCTCTAACAGAAGCAGAACTTCTAGCGTCAAGCGCTTTTCCAGCTACTGTCTACTAAACAATTTAAGTGTCGCGGCTTTTATCATACTCTATACTACAAATCCCGTTACAGGGGCAGAAATCTAAATCATTTTGTATTCTGCTACCATACTTAGTTCGAGGTTGCTGAAAAATAAATCAGTATTTCCAGAAATCTTTCGAAGGGAATCGTTCTTATTTAAGTTTCAGTCATAGATGATTTTGTTACTATTGTAACTTCCTGGCCTAGTCCATGCTGCTACGCATCAGAATGGGTGAGAGAAATGGTGAGAGAGCGGGTGGATTTACGCCAGGTCGCGTAGTAATAGCATTGACAGGTGTATGGTGGATTTACGCCACGTCCTATAGTTAATAGCAATGACAGGTGTTTTATCTTCAGCAGTCATGTACAGCGCAACAGCCTTCCACGGGGGCCACTCAGTTTGCATGCAAATTCAGCCAGTTGTAGGATGGACTGACACCTCGATGGCGCCTATGATGTTTGCTGCCCGGGGCACAGGCGGCAGCTACCGTGGCATCGTGTGGGCCAGGTGCAGGTGAAAAGAAATGTGTGTGTGTGTGTGTGTGTGTGTGTGTGAATTCTTTTGGGACTTAACTGCTAAGGTCATCAATCCCTAAGCTTACGCACTACTTAACCTAAATTATCCTAAGGACAAACACACATATCCATGCCCAAGGGAGGACTCGAACCTCTACTGGGACCAGCCGCACAGTCCATGACTGCAGCGCCTTAGACCGCTCGGAGGTGCAGGTGAAAAACGAGCAGAGCCCACCCAGTACCTCCCATGTTTCACGTAATCGTGGTCTCCGTGTCATATGCTTTGGTGCAATCACCGACACTAGATTTTTTATGCCTAGCAGTAATGCCACAGTCACCCATGAGGGGTAGACCAGGATGGTGGCCGATGACAGCTACGTGACTAGGGGCCCATAAGGATGTATCTCCCACACCCAGATGGATGACAGTTGTCCGAACGCCCTCAGTGGGCGGAAACTGGTTGCACACCAGCTCCCCACATTGCCGAAGTTTACCCAGCAACCACCACACCACAGGTATGGCACACCTCATGCCTGAAGATGACGAGTTAATCAGCGGTCAGGCCCCAATCAACCACCAGGGGTAGAACAGGATGGTGGCCAATGACGTCTACAAGGCAAAGAGGCCATGAGGACGCATCTTCCACAGGCAGATTGTAGACAACTTGCCATCAGTTGGCCGAAGGCCCTATGAGGGCGGAGGCTGGCCCCACAACAGCTCCCTGCATTGGTCAAGTTTTCCCAGTCCTGTAGTCGCCACACCACAGGTATGGCACACCTCATGCCTGAACATGACGAGTTAATCAGCTGGCAGGCAGTCAGCAGATGTTCAGCACCGAGGTTAGTCCTTGTCTCTCTGAAACTCAGAAACCCATACATTTCTCTGGTTCAAGGTGCAGACAGAATAGAAGCGTGACTGAATGCCTTGAGCCTCTAACCTCAGCCATCTACACGCTTATAGCTATGATTATAGTGGCTGTAGATGAATATGTGATGGGAGCAAAGATAATGCTAGAAGAATCTGACACAGCTCTTAAAGATCCAAGTCGAAGCAAAGCCCTGGGAATATTCTGTCAGAACTGCTGATAGCCTTGGGCGACTCTTCCATCTAGTATGCAACATAAATGAGGCAGGCGAAATATCCTCAAACTTCAAGAAGAATGTAGCAATTCAAGTTCCATGGAAATCATAGTTGCAAAAAAACAACACGAATTCTTTAGAGAATAATGGAATAACTGGTAGAAGACGACCTCAGGGAAGATCAGTTTGGATTCTGGAGAAATGTAGGAACATACGAAGCAGACTTATCTTAGAAGATAAGTTAACGAAAGGCATACCTACGGTTATACCATTCGTAGACTTAGAAAAGCTTTCGACAATGTTGGCTGGAATACTCTCTTCGAAATTCTGAAGATAGCAGGGGTAAAATACAGGGAGCGAAAGGCTATTTACAACATGGACAGAAACTAGACGGCAGTTATAAGCGTAGATAAGTTGTGCTATTTGATGGTGGCCGAAGTAAAGAGTATATAAAATGTAGGCTTTCAATGGCAAGCAAAAAATTCATGAAGAAGAAAAATTTGTTAGGGTCGAATATAACTAAGTTTTTAACGCGATAGGATCTGCAGCTGCGATGAATTTTTGAAAGATATCAAGATGCCTTCAGATTGAAAAAAATAGATTAAAGTGTTAGGAAGCCTTTTCGGAAAGTATTTGTCTGGAGTGTAGCCATATATGGAAGTGGAACATGGACGAAAACCAGTCTTGACAAAAAGGGAATAGAAGCAATCGAAATGTGATGCTACAGAGGAATGTTGAAGATTATATAGGTAGATCACGAAACTAATGAGAAGGTACTGAACAGAATTGTGGAGACAAGAAACTTGTGGCACAACTGGACCAGAAGAAGGGATCAGTTGATAGGACACATACTGATGATGAAACGATGAGGACAACACAAACACCCAGTCATCTCGAGGCATGTGAAAATCCCTGACCCCCGTGCTCGGGAAGCAAGAACGCGACTGCCAGACCACGAGCTGCGGGTGACACATTCTGAGATATCAACGGATCACAAGTTTAGTATTGGAGGGAAGTTGGGGGAGGGGGGGGGGGAGTGCAGAGAGAGACCAAGAGATGAATATAATAAGCATATTCAAATGGATGTAGGTTGCAGTAGTTATTTGGAGATGAAGAGGCTCACACAGGAGCATGGAGAGCTGCATCAAACCAGTCATCGGACTGAAGACCAAAACAACAACAGCTACACTTCTGACGTAGCCCTATGGTGACTAAGGTATCAGGCACTCCAAACGTCTTATAAAACTGTTAACAACTGCCTGTGACATAGTACTGGACTGTTGGTCTGGAATTGCTACCATTACTCGAAACCGTGAAAGACGGTCGCTGAACCTAAGAACAACCTATTCCCTGTAGATTTTTTTACTGAATGGTCCAAACTGTCGAACACAAATATTTGAAACAGCTTTGACGCCTCAGTAACCTCTGCAAAGGGAAAATCCTTACGTACGATAGGAGGTGGCTGTGACTTAAAAGCCTGACAGTCTTTATCCTAAGCTTGTTGCCATCCCAACACTCTTGCCCACTGTACTCAACATGGCTACTTTGCGACTCAATGTGTCCGCATTCGTGTGTTTACTATGTAGGTCTACAGAAGACCTCGAAATCAGACTCACTAAGCTTTGACAGCCTAACGTGTTCGACAACAAGATAGGCCTTTCAGACCAAGCAATCATTTCAATGATATATAATCAGTCACTGCCTGAAATCTTCTACCATACAGCACTGGAAATGTGTAGTAGCCTATATGAGTGCTAACATTTCCTTTTCAGTTGCTTAGTCACGTTCCGTTTGATTTAATTGCCTCGAAGCGTACGCTACTAGATGCTTGTGTCCATTAACCATCTGACTCTAAATACAGCTGACTTCTTCGATAGAAGCATCGCACGAGAGTATGAACTCTTTTTCAGTACCAGATCCGAAATCAATGCCCGCTTCAGTTTCTCGAAATCTAGCTGAGAGTCCTGTGTCCACTGAAACTTTAAGCCTTTTTTGAGTACGTACTCTACTCAAATGTTTGGCTATTTTTGCGAAATCCAGTACACCAACAGACAAATGACGACTGTATCTGTTTGGTTGTTCGTGGTGTTAAAAAATTCTGAAATGCTTCCGTAAGACGAGCATCGATCTGTACGCCAATTTCACCAATTAGTTGTCCCAGATAGTTTCCTCGAGTTTAAGCAAAATGGCACTTGTCCATGCTCAGCATCAAACATCCTGCTTTAACCTACTAAAAGCATCCTCCAATCGTCTCATGTTATGGTATATCCTTTGAAAAAATTATTATGTCATCTACATAAACGACACAGGTCTTAGGCTTTAACCCTTTTACAATCCCATCCAATAGCCGCTTAAAAGGAGCAGGTGCATTCCTTAAACCGGATTCCACGAGCTTGTACTGGTAATGTCCACATGATGCCATATACGGTCTTTGGTCTATCCTCAGGAGCTACCTCTTAACTGATGATAACCACTTTTGAGGTCCATTGTAGTAAAGTAACGACACTGACCCAAATAATCGAAGGTCTCGGTAACATTAGGGATTGGAAAAGAATCTTCAACAGTCTGGGTGTTCAGAAATCCATCAACGCAGCAGAAACCTATATTTCTACATTGTCTAATGTTCTCCATCGGCTGTCACTAGGATCTATGATCCCATCTCATAATTGCCTTTTAATGAACTCCTGGCTATAAATGTCTCGTTATGCGATACTATGTGCTATAAATCTGCGTACTATCCCCTGTTGGTATGCAGCGCTGAGCTACTGAAGTGACCCACCTTCTCAGTAACGCTGCCACATCGACAGTTTGTTTATGGCTTATATCCAGACTCGAGCTATCAAAGTCTTCATTCTCTAACACTTCCACAGTGGCTATCACTACACCATTTAACAGGCTAAATTTACATTTGTCATAGTTATCTATGCTAAATGGGACCACATATCCCCCATTAACACTACTCACATGCACGATGCTTCTGCACACAAAACAAGGTGAACTATCCAACTCTTCACTGCTTGAGACTGCCTCAACAACTTACAACATCCCACAAGGCAAATCGATACACACTGAAACCCACACTGCTTTTCCAATGCATGCCACGATTTTATCCTGTTGATCAATCTTTTATCGAATTCATCTGCAGGTTAGGACCTTGCACCCTATTGCGTTTGCAACTGTGTCACATGATTGAAATAAAATCTCACTGAGCTCAACCAGGTGCTGCCAAAGATCAATCCCAGCACAATGTTTGTCTAGAAAATGTAGCCCAAGAATCACGAAAATCTTTCACCTACACATGGCAAAACTTCCGTATACTCCATAAACTTAGTTTTCTGAACAGTAAACTCAAGCACCGTTGTACCCAAAGGCTCAATATTGTTATCACCAGCCACACGTAATTACATCGTGGTAGCCCAAGTCTTCTACTAATCACCAGATCCAGTCTGATAACGGACATATATGCACCCGTGGGTACAAGAAACTTCAGTTCTATACCAATCACAAAGACCACTAAAAAGCATTCCATCCATGCACTAACTTGCGCTGTGTGTGGTACGGTCTATCGGGACAGTTTTCCACCGGCACAAGAAATCCTGTTCGAACATCTTCAACTTTCGTAGTCTTATCTTCCTCAGTTGCGTGTAATAATACGGTATATTTATAATTTTTACTTTTTGACCGTCTAACTACAACTGAATGAAACACAATTTTCGTGCCATATGAGTTTCGCATTTATTCTCTGCAAGGCACCTTCAGTGACAGGTTGCATGGACGACTTTCTACATGTTATGTTTTTGTTCCAGTTTTTGTGCTGTTCCTCTTATTACATGTATATTGCATCAAAACAAGTGTTCAGTTCCTAGTGCTGTGAAATGTGGAAAACAAAAACCCCATGTGGCAACTGTAAGAAGAGGAACAGGACTAAAAATGGAACAAAAACATAACATGTAGGAAATGGTCCACGAAACCTGCCACTGAAGATGCCTTGCAGGTAATAAAGGCAAAGCGCATATGGCACGAAAATAGTGTTTCATTCAGTTGAACTTAGAGGTCCAAAAGTGAGGGTGGGGAGCGAATGGGTTTGCTGCATATTACTCTTCCTGTCAATTTTTCATGGGTCGTTCCACATCGAGCATGGGTTGCTAGGCCTGGCTAAATTTGAAATGTGCGAGTTTCTCGGTAGCACGTGGTTTATCCGAGTTACAAAATGATATTTCCATTCTTGGTCACACTGTTTTGCGGAGTTAGCTTTTCTACGCGCTTCATCCATGACCGGTACTGGAAACACTGCCTAGTGGGAGTGTTTTGATGTAGCATGAACAGTACTGCCCAATGGCTTACTTCATTAGCACAGTGCCAAGCTGGCCTCTCTGGCCGGGCCATGGCTGGAATAAACTTAAAAACTTGCTATTTGCACGCTGAACTTTTTCAGAGCTTCGCACTATTGTTATTCCTCTAAGCTTTAGTTGAAGCTTACTGGCATAGCATGACCATAACTTATAACTTAAATATCTCAAGACTTACTTCATATAATGCTAGTTTTCGTAACTGTAGCACATCAACGTTTCGTTCTGTGAGTTTGACAAGCTTCTCGTACGTAGCGACTTATTTTAGATTTCCTCAGTGCTCTTTAGTTTAAACTTGCTAATTTCGTGCATGTTGTCGTATTTAACAGGCAGAGTTCCGCGTTTACTAGCTGCCTAGAGCATGGGTTCCCAACTTTTGTCTGTCGCACCCTCCACTGCCAAAAATGGAAACTTCTTGCCCCTTCATAATGATACCGTATTACCTTCAGCAACCGGCCGATTGGAAAGTTGTCTTAGGGTGGGGAGGGGGTGGAGGGGCGGGGGAGCTAAAAGGTAAAGTAGTAAGAACTTCGTGAAGAGCGGGGGTCGTGAAAGGGGTGATGCGTATGTACTGATTTCTCTCTAGGCACTGCCAACATAAAGGTGGCGCCTGCACCTTGTAACGATCAGCAACCACGGAAGTAACATGGAATTCGTTAAGACTCATAATTAGAGCCCCGATTTCGATGCACTATCATATCTTAAGCGTGTGTGTATTCATGTGACTGCCACAAGACCAAAACTGCACAATCAAGCAAAAACAACAAAAATATCCAGCACCAAAATTCAGTTTCAGTTTTATATTTATATTTGCTTCACTTTGGCCAGGCCCCCACAACCGCACGAGTGGTCGACTGTGAAGAGTGGACAAATTGAATAGCTGGCCGGCGGCCATTAGAGTGGTAAACTGACGCGCGGAGTTCGAATGTTTATACATCGCTCTTGGTTATAAAATGCCTTCCCTTGAGCTAGGTCACAAACATAATGCCTCATTTAAATACGTTACTACAATATACTTTTTAATTTATGAACAAACAGCAACTAGTCACTGTTTATGAATTTATCTTACGTACTACATGGAATCTGCCGTAGCTAAAAATTATTTACTGGACCCCTAGCATTTTTCGTAGTTCATTTACGATAGATGTACGCAAAATGCATCAAAATACTCGAAGATGTGCCCACTATATTAATAGATATTTTCTGACTCTACCTTGCTTTAGATTTTATGACGAGAGTGCGTTATATATGGCATAGTGCTTTGGCAACTCACGACGAATTTATCAAGTTTCAACCTAACCTATACCAAGAAAGCACTACCGATCATCCAACTTTCTTCAAAATAATTAGAACATATAAAATGGTATTCTGTCGGTCGGAAATCTTGCCTCCTGACAGCGTGTAACCATTTTTGTAACAGCTGTAGTTTTGAGAAAGGAAACCTGCAAATAGATGTACAGACATTAAGCTAATACCGTGTTACAAAAACATTTATTAAGCAAGTGCACTGACATACAAAACAACTTAAAATATCCACATACTTGTGAAATGTAACATTCGTTCCTTTCTCGAATTTATTTGTACAATTAATCGCTGCACAACTCTTCACCATTGTACTTCTTTTGATTGGAACGTACAGACAGTAGAATTACGAGTAACAAATACTGTATGTATGCCCCAACAAATATAAAACGTTGAATCAGGGTCTTCATAAACAACAATACTACACAACACATCAGACTGCAACCACTATAATGGCGTTCAGCCGAAGGTTCAAATTATCCCGCGACTGCAGCGCCATCAGTGAGTCTAGTTATTTTTTACAATGTCTTTGACTTTGGCACATACCTTTATCCAAAACGTTGGCCGACGGGCACCAGTTCCGTTCCGTAGAAAGTGTACGCACCAATGGGTTGGCAGCACTAATGTGTAGCCAAGGCATCATTCCCCTCTCACGAACACGGCCGTCAAAGAACCCCTACTCAGCATCACCCAAGCCTTTGAGGTAAGACGCTAACTAAAATTGCACGTACAACAACCACAACAACAATGTCCTTTCTTAAGAACCGTTTCCTCAGTTCATTTTGGGACAAGGTCCCGTCTTGCAATACTGATAACTGCGATGAGCACACTCCACAGCTCTACACAAATTTGTACTGATGTTCGCGCGTCCATTGGATTGCGTACGTTGGAGTATCTGTTACGGTGCGAACATTTGAAGTTAGTGTTTTATTTCAAGGGCGTGCAGGTGGAGGAGAGCGATAGAGTACCTCTGTCTCTGCTATGAGGGGTGACATGAGAGGGTGATGTTCGTCTGTCTGCGGTTCGCAACTGCCGAACGACGACTTCGCGCCCAATGTACCAAAAACCTGCAGTGGTATAAATTTGACACGGAAGTAACAATAGATTCGAGAATGCGCATTATACAGATAGACGCTCGTCTTCAAATGAGTTACTCACATGCATCAAGGCATATGAAACTGTTTTTAAAGGTGTTGTAGCACTAAGCAATTAGTTCAAATGGCTATGAGCACTATGTGACAACTTCTGAGGTCATCAGTCCCCTAGAACTTAGAACTATTTAAACCTAACTAACCTAAGGACAGCACACACACCCATGCCCGAGGCAGGATTCGAACCTGCGACCGTAGCGGTCGCGCGGTTCCAGACTGTAGCGCCTAGAACCGCTCGGCCACACCGGCCGACAAGCAATTAGTAGAGAAAAACGATATTTCAGAAACGAATTCAGCATTTTAGGTCGTGTAAGATAATTTTTATAAATACAATTATTACCACTAATAACTAATCGCTCATTTCGTTAGCGTTTAAATTGTCAGCGCCATACAGTAAACCACAGCACCACTTCCCTCGCATCTTTAGTGCCACAACAGTAAGATTTTGACGACGGCGCCAATGGGGAAAAAAGAGGTTTATCGGTACGAAATGTTCCGACTTGTTCTGACTATCCACGGAAAGAACAACTAGAAATTTGCGTACTGTACTTCCATCGGCCACTTTCCTTTGTGGGTCAGAAGTAAACACTTTTGATTTGTCGACTAACATCTTAACATAGACACGGGAAGAAAATGGTTTAGGAATGCTGTGTTGCATTTTACACACAGTTCTATGAAACAAAGCTCTCCAACAATTGCCAAAATTTTTCAGCTATAAAGTAATAATTAGTTCAATCAAATTACCATATATTTTACGTTATCTTCAATTTGTTCATAATTGACACGAGAAAAGGGAATACTTATTACTCCTACGCAAGTTATTGCAACACCTCCATTGATGCCACGAAAGTTATTTGTATCCCTTATGAATTTCTATATAGAAGGTAAGAAGTACAAAATTCTTCGACATATGCATTTATTTCCTAAAATGGTCAATAAACGCATATTCATGGAAATTCGGGCTCTAGTCATTACAGAATGGCCAGTTTCAAATGCGGCGCTTATTTGTAGCAAATATTGCAAAGATAATTAAGTCTGCTGGAATACATCTCAATTAATAGAAGAAAAATGGCGACTGGTGACAGATCGGTGAGGCTGCGAACAGTCTGAAACAGAAGACAGCTGACACAAAATGCTTCGAATGGCGGTGATGCTGGACGACTGAACTATGGCCTGTAGCAACTATTCGCGCGGCTACGGGCAATAAAAAAAATAGAAAAGAGAGGTTCATAAACTTCATAATATAAATATTTTATTGTATACATATACAATTTGCACACACATTTGGTAATAAAAACAAATAAATCAATGTGATGAATGAACTTGCATATTTTTGCAGAGATTTTCAATTTTAGTTGAATAGAAGGAAGCGCACAACGCAAATCACTAGCAATATTGAGTTTGCTTCTGTATTTCATTTTCATTGCTACAACTGCTGGAAATGCACTTTCGCACAAATGCTTCAAAATGTTGAGTACAGTGGAAGTGCTTGCTTTGCTATGTTGGGATAAACTTTCAGATAGTTTACCCAAAATAATGACTTAACCATTTTCTCAAAGTCATATTTGGTTACAGGATTGTTTTTAATTTCCAAAGTTTTTTCTTGCAGTGTTTCCGACAGCACATCTACGTCAACGTGAAAATGATCTGTTGCCAAGCTGTAAATGTTGTTATCATACGAGTTAGGGGAGTAGCGTCTGAATTCGTCATTTAGATTCTGCAAATGATTTGATATTTTATTCGTAGTATCATTCTGCTTAAACACCTCCATGAACTGTTCTTCTTCCAGGATTCCAAATAATTTGGGAAAACAGAAATAACTGGAGGCTACAATTTTACGTTTCCAAAGTTGCATCCCCAAATCACGTAAGATTTATGTGATCTGGGGTTACAACTTGTAAGTACATGCTGCGATGGCATCCCGATGATAAACTGTGTTCAAACCTCCGTCTTGTAATTTCAAGTTCAGTGAGTTCAATGAATCGACGGTATCTGACAGATAAGCAAACACTGCTTGAACACCTGGCTTTCGAAGTTCCACAGACAGTTTGGTTTGGAATTTCCAAAAATTGAATCACGTCATCTCTCTAAGTTCAAATTAACTAGCAAACATATTTCCTTTGAGGAGCAGCGTACTTCCATATGAAATAGCTATATTTTATGTTATGTTACCAAATCTTCCCAAAGAGCTGTAAAAAGACGAGTATTTAACGCACGCTTTTTAACATTCACAATTTTGATGCATAATTTTAAGACGTCACCTAGTTCGTTTGGAAGTGCGTCTGCTGCTCAGGCTTGACGGTGTATAACCCAGTGAATCGAAATAACACTATGATTATTTTCTCTGACAACTGCGCGAATTCTGAGTGAGGTACAAGCATCGACGGGACCGCCGCATATGTCCATCAGGTTTTGCCACGACAGATCATATTTGCAAGAGAATTCGGATATCGCTGTCATAATACGGACTGCTTTTGAAGTAGTCGTTAGCTCTATGGAAAATAGCATCTCGTTTTTAATTGTTTCGTTGTGTGTGTGTCGAACGAAAACTAACAGTTGACAACAATTTGGAGCATCTGTACTCTCGTCTAACGATGTTGCGGAAAATTCTCAGTCTTTCACGGCTTGCAGTACCTGATTTGTTATGTCTTCGGCCACATCATCAAACCGACGTTTCACAGTGTTGTCAGAAAGCGGTATTTGTAAAAATGTTTGTTTACTTTCTGCTCCAGGAACGATATCAGCTGCTTTCAACAAAAAAACAGGGTTTGAAAAATGCCTTCCCCACGGCATGGCATTTCTTAGACTTTGCGATGAGTAGTGATAACTCATAGGAAGTTAGAATGGCTTTTTCAGAAGACTGAGTGTTTTTTGTGACTATCCAAGGCATTTGTCTGTACGAATCGCAACATTTTCTTAGATAAACTGAGCTCCATGGAATTGGTGGTATAGCCAACCAATGGATAAAGTCAAATCTGACCAAAAGAATGGAGAAATATGTACTTAACAAGACAACCGACGTAAGCAGGGGAGATTCTTCTCATTGGGAAGAGATCACAGGGTTTCACAAGACTCAATCTTAGATCCACTATTGTTTCTCATTCATTTAAGGGGGGTAGGACGTCAAACGGGCCGACTTGGAGCAGGAGACACACCACAGGACATTTTAATTTCCACTGTCTATACTTTTACAAGTAAATTTATAAAACTTTGTCAGCATGACCAGGAAGGATTCAGGATTCACACTCGTAGCAGCGGAAGTTCAAAAACATAACAAAATAATTTTTTTTACATGTAAAATTTCATCATTTTGTCATTTCTTATTGGCTGCATTTGTTGCTATAGGTACACTTTTCTTCATAAGTAAGAGAGACTGTTCGATGAATTTTGCACAGCATACAGACCATACTTACAGGTGTCTGAAACTCTAGAATCTATTTAGTTTATGAAAACATGAATGAGCTGTTACGTTTTAAACTTTATGTTTAGAAAAAAAATCAAATTTTGTAGTTAATTATCTCAATTTTTACCACAGCTTTTAATAGATTTGGAAAATTCTAGAGTTTCATACACCTGTAAGTATGGTTTGTATGCTGTGCAAAAATTCATCAAAGAAACTCTCTCACTTGTGAAGAAAAATGTACCTATAGCAACAAATGCAGCCAACAGTAAGTGAAAAAAAGATGAAATTTCATATCTAAAAAAAATTTATTTTGCAATGTTTTCGCGCTTCCACTGCTATGAGTGTGAATCCTGAATCCTTCCTGGTCATGCTGACAAAGTTTTATGAATTTACTTGTAAAAGTATAGACAGTAGAAAATAAAATGTCCTATGGTGCCTCTCCTGCTCCAAGTCGACCCGTTTGACGTGCTACCCCCCTTAAACGAACTTCCATTTAATACACAACAATCAGAATTTGTTCTTCCAGCAGATGACACTAGTATTGTAATCAATCCAAATGTACATACAGCAACAGAAGAAATGCTAAATAGTGTTCTTAACAATATTACTGTGAACGGTCTCACTCTCCATTTCAAGAGACAAAACACGTAGTCTTCCACGTCTAGAGGTACTACATTAATATGAGGGTGAGGAAATAATATATACGGTGAAAACTTACACATGTCCATACTGACCAGAATTTACACAGGAAAAAAAACGCTTTGTTCAATTCTTAAAAAAAGAACTTTGTTCAACCACATTTGCACTTAAAATAACTGCAAAACTTTGAGAGAGACAAATCAGTAAGTTGACATATTTTACATATTTTCATTCCATAATGTCTTATGGAATAAGGTTCAGGGGTAAATGATCATTACATAAGAAAGTCTTCATAACTCAAAAACGTGCAGTATGAATAAAATTTAGTGCTCACCCACAATCAGCTAATAGAAAACTGTTTAAGAAGTCACAAATTTTGACTACTGCTTTACGTATAATTGTTCCCTTATGAAGTTTCTTCTAAATAATCCACTAAAGTTCAAAAGGAACAATGATGTATCTGATTGCAATTTCAAAAGAAAGACAGACATTCATTACTCCACATCAAAGTTGTCACAGCACACAAAGGACTGCACAATGCTGCTACCAAATATCTGATTCTCACCAGTGATATAAAATGTCTGACAGATACCAAAGTTAGAACTGAAAACAAACTGAAATAGTTGGTTCTTGAAATATCCTATTCCGTACACGAAATTTCCAACTTTTCGATGTGTAAAAGATGATGAACAGGAATTAGTAACCCAACTCTGAAATAAAAAAAAAAAACTGTAATTGGTCAGTATGTAGCCATATTTTCTTGTGGATGTATAATGTGAATGTAAATGAAACTTCCTGGCAGGTTAAAACTGCGTGCCCGACCGAGACTCGAACTCGGGACCTTTGCCTTTCGTGGGCAAGTGCTCTACCATCTGAGCTACCGAAGCACGACTCACGCCCGGTACTCACAGCTTTACTTCTGCCAGTACCTCGTCTCCTACCTTCCAAACTTTACAGAAGCTCTCCTGCGAACCTTGCAGAACTAGCACTCCTGAAAGAAAGGATATTGCGGAGACATGGCTTAGCCACAGCCTGGGGGTTGTTTCCAGAATGAGATTTTCACTCTGCAGCGGAGTGTGCGCTGATATGAAACTTCCTGGCAGATTAAAACTGCGTGCCCGACCGAGACTCGAACTCGGGACCTTTGCCTTTCGCGGGCAAGTTCTCTACCATCTGAGCTACCGAAGCACGACTCACGCCCGGTACTCACAGCTCTACTTCTGCCAGTACCTCGTCTCCTACCTTCCAAACTATACAGAAGCTCTCCTGCGAACCTTGCAGAACTAGCACTCCTGAAAGAAAGGATATTGCGGAGACATGGCTCAGCCACAGCCTGGGGGTTGTTTCCAGAATGAGATTTTCACTCTGCAGCGGAGTGTGCGCTGATATGAAACTTCCTGGCAGATTAAAACTGCGTGCCCGACCGAGACTCGAACTCGGGACCTTTGCCTTTCGCGGGCAAGTTCTCTACCATCTGAGCTACCGAAGCACGACTCACGCCCGGTACTCACAGCTTTACTTCTGCCAGTACCACGTCTCCTAGCTTCCAAACTTTACAGAAGCTCTCCTGCGAAACATGCAGAACTAGCACTCCTGAAAGAAAGGATATTGCGGAGACATGGCTTAGCCACAGCCTGGGGTTTGTTTCCAGAATGAGATTTTCACTCTGCAGCGTAGTGTGCGCTGATATGAAACTTCGTGGCAGATTAAAACTGCGTGCCCGACCGAGACTCGAACTCGGGACCTTTGCCTTTCGCGGGCAAGTGCTCTACCATCTGAGCTACCGAAGCACGACTCACGCCCGGTACTCACAGCTTTACTTCTGCCAGTACCTCGTCTCCTACCTTCCAAACTTTACAGAAGCTCTCCTGCGAACCTAATCCATGTCTCTCCAATATCCTTTCTTTCAGGAGTGCTAGTTCTGCAAGGTTCGCAGGAGAGCTTCTGTAAAGTTTGGAAGGTAGGAGACGAGGTACTGGCAGAAGTAAAGCTGTGAGTACCGGGCGTGAGTCGTGCTTCGGTAGCTCAGATGGTAGAGCACTTGCCCGCGATAGGCAAAGGTCCCGACTTCGAGTCTCGGTCGGGCACGCAGTTTTAATCTGCCAGGAAGTTTCATATCAGCGCACACTCCGCTGCAGAGTGAAAATCTCATTCTGAATGTAAATGACTTGTTCCACAATGCGACTAAGGGCTACAAGTCCGCGATAGATGTGCCCATAACTACTGTGGTTGTATGAAACCCTTATTAGGGATACCATAACATGTTGCTTTCTCTACGAAAAGATGTGGAATATATGCATTACATTTTTAAAAAAATTCATAATTCACTAGGGGCGAAACTAGTTAGTCATTAAATAATGTGGTTATTTCAAAATGAAACAGCCTATAAGGAAAATGAAGTGAGGGGAAAGCAACTGTCTATACGCTTCCGTATGAGCCCTCATTATTCTTCTTTTGTCTTAGCGACCTTTGCTCAAGGTGTCTGTTGTTGGCGGTAAGATCATTAGCAATCTGTCGTGAACGCCGGTTCCCTAAACTTTCTCAGTAGTCAGAATGAGATTTTCACTCTGCAGCGGAGTGTGTGCTGATATGAAACTTCCTGGCAGATTAAAACTGTGTGCCGGACCGAGACTGGAACTCGGGACCTTTGCTTTCGCGGGCAAGTGCTCTACCAATGGCACACAGTTTTAATCTGCCAGGAAGTTTCATATCAGCGCACACTCCGCTGCAGAGTGAAAATCTCATTCTGGAAACATCCCCCAGGCTGTGGCTAAGCCATGTCTCCGCAATATCCTTTCTTTCAGGAGTGCTAGTTCTGCCAGGTTCGCAAAAATGGTTCAAATGGCTCTGAGCACTATGGGACTTAACAGCTGTGGTCATCAGTCCCCTAGAACTTAGAACTACTTAAACCTAACTAACCTAAGGACATCACACACATCCATGCCCGAGGCAGGATTCGAACCTGCGACCGTAGCAGTCGCGCGGTTCCGGACTGCGCGCCTAGAACCGCGAGACCACCGCGGCCGGCCAGGTTCGCAGGAGAGCTTCTGTAAAGTTTGGAAGGTAGGAGACGAGGTATTGGCAGAACTAAAGCTGTGAGGACGGGTCGTGAGTCGTGCTTGGGTAGCTCAGTTGATAGAGCACTTGCCCGCGAAAGGCAAAGGTCCCGAGTTCGAGTCTCGGTCTGGCACACAATTTTAATCTGCCAGGAAGTTTCGTTCCCAGTCGTGTTTCGAAAGAAGGGTGCCCCAGGCATTCCCCTTTGAGTTCGTGTACTGCTTCAATAACGCTTGATCAAACCTGTTGGTAACAAATCTAGCAGTACTGCTTTGAATTTCTGTGTTGTGCTCCTTTCCTGGCCTATGTGGGATCCCGAATAAATGAGCAGTACTACTTGCATAGTACTGAATAATAGGCCACACAAGTGTTTTGTATGTGGTCTCCTTTGTAGATGAGCTACAGTTTCTTAGAGTTCTCTCAATAAATCAAAGTCTATCATTCATCTTCCCTACAACTAAGCACAATTTCCCGTTTCACTTCATTTCGCTGTGCAACATTACCTCAAGATATATAAAAGACATCACTGTGTCATGTCGTACACTATTAATATGGTATTTTAAAATTCTAAAAAAAGCTTTTTCAACTGAAAAAATCGCTTTTTCAACTCATCTGGACTAACACACTTTTCTGCCTTTAGAGAAAGCTCTCACCCATGTTACCAATAAGAAATTCTGTCCAAGTCATACTGCGTCCTCCTAAAATCACTAAAGACAATACTTTTCCATACACTACTGCGTCATCATTAAACAACCGTGGATTGCTGCTGACCCTGTCCGTCAGATCATTTGTGTATATAGAGAACGAGAGAGATGTTGTCCTGGACAACGAGTGTACATTAGGGATAAAGCAACCATTTAGTTGTGTTCCAGGAATGTTTGATAGAATCTCTCTATCAAACTTCCCTGGCATACTCCTGAACGATTCCTTTGTCTCGGGATGTGTTACAGATATCAATGTCAAAGTTGGTCAAAATGTTTATTGATATTTCCTCTACAAACTGGAATTTTTTCGACCGGAAATGTCGAACAGCAAAGGCGTAAGTGCCGTCGCAACGAAACAAAATTTCGATGTAGACCTCCACGCGCGGTATGTCACAGGTCAGCCGCCTCGTCTGAAATCAAAATTGAGTTGACGTTAGCGAAGTATAGAAGATTCTTTAGGAACTGTACCTCGCTGAAGTTATTTGTACCATAGGAAAAAAATGGCGACCATTTGAAAAAAAATTGTGTTTTCGTCATCGATTTTTCGACTTCGTGAGCCTAGTAAAAACATTTATAGTCGATGGATCGGAATAAAAGTGGTACAACTCCTAGACAATTTAGTTAGCTTCGTCGGAAACAAAGAATCATGCCAATCGGTTCAGTAGATTTGAAGTTACCATACCGCGCGATTAAAAAAAAAGTCATTTCGAGAAAAACGCGTTTGAAGATTTGACTACGTATAACGTTCAATCTGCTATACCGGGTCCGTAAACTAATCCTTCCTCTTCCTCGTCTGCTCGATCTGTGCCATCCTGCGCTGCTCCAGAGCCGCTCGTACGGCCGGTGACAAGCGGTTTTCAGCCGCTTGAATCCGGTGGGCGTCCGAATGCTTGGCGAACTGCGTCGATTAGAGTCGCAGGGTGACGTCCATCGCAGTCATGGTCTTCAGAATTGCTGAATACCCTTCGTTGAAGCTGCTCACTGCCAGGAAAGTCGCAATCTCCACAGACTTCGCACAAGAATGCAAATGCTTGGGGGCTAACTTCCAAACACACACGTTCAAACTTACATTTGAATTTTGTGTGTTTCCTCGCAATCACCGGTACAATACCTCGTCCTCCGAAAGAAAAAAACAGGTGCGTGAAAAAGGCCGATTTCAGGCAGGCGCATTTTTTTGTTCAACCGCGAATAATAAACATTTCCGTTCCGTATTCGGAAAAACCGTATCAGGGCTGGATACTAAACACTTTTATGGATCCAAAAATACAATTTTAATAAATCGATTTTTTGAACCAAAAGATAATAAACCTCCCCTTAAAACTGCACCAAAATAAGCTGTTCTTCGTGTAGACAATGTGAAAAGCCAGTGATGAAAGATGTTTTGTGTTTCAAGCCAAACTACTAGTCAGACGAAAAGTGCTCAAAAGCACACTTACAATTCATTAGTGATGATTTTCCGTGAACATGTCACGGCTGTTTACGTGATGAAACGGCAAATCTTCTAAGTGCAGTGGATGCAAAACACAAACTTATAAAGTTGGTACAAAATGACATTAAAAACCGAAATATTGACTATAAAGAGAAAAAGAATTCTGTGCCTGTGAAATCCATTAAATGGAAAACAAGACCGGAAAGATACGTATGTGCGTACAAACTTTAAAAATAACAACACCACATTTAGTGATTCTTAAAATTTTCCCGGCGTCAATAGTATTTCATGAAATTTTGGGATTGAAGTCGGATAATATCGACTTCTTGCAACGTAATTTCGTCTGACAACCATTGAACCAACTTCAGGTGAGTGCTTTCCACAGGAGATTGCTAGTTTACATCGCGAACTTTATACCAAAAATTGGAGCGCAAAGACAATGCTACAGGTGCGACCTCTGTTGAATTTCGCACCCTCGCCGAATATTGCTCCATCTACGGCGCGCAGACGCATGAATTACGGTGGTACTACGTTGTGCTCTCTGTCGGAATGCAGGCTTGAGGAGTTAATATCCAAATCCCAAATATGCAGTTGAAGGCCGCTATCGCGATTAATAAGATCTGCCAAATGTGTTTCCAGTGATTCCTTAATAACGGAACCCAGAAGGAGCTCGTCGAAGCCAAGATTTCCGTGGCAGAATAAGCCACAGAACGACCTGTGGAGATACGATGGTAGGCTATGGCTGACTTAGCTGCGAAAGGCGAGTGTAGCAGCTACGTTCAACGCATCTTTCACGCACTTTGCGCATTGTCCGACCAATGCAGGCTTTGCCACACTGCCGAGGTATTCTGTAGCTTCCCGCCCTCCACAACCACAGATCGTCCTTTGCCGAACAAAGAAATGCGCAAGTTTTTGTTGGTGGGCGGAAAATTAATTGGACATAATGGTTCCTTAAGAATCTCCGTAAGTTTGACGAAATATTGCCGACATGTGGCAGGAACCCCTGGGCTTTAACTGCTCCTTTTCCTCTTCCTCTTCCTCTTGCTCTTGTGGACGGTCACGGTTCTTTTTCCTAAAAAGAAGTGTCAGGTGACGACAATAAACACGAATTGCTTCACAAGCAGGCGAGGGCGATTATCTACAACATTTATAACTTTTCCAGACTTGAATTTGTAGCAGGGACTTGTATTGTTGACATTTGAATACACACTGACTGCTGAAGCATGTGGTGTCAGCAAGAGAACTGTATACTGAATTGTAAACGAAAGCACCAGAGCTGTAGGAACCTTAGCAAAAACTGGTTTCACGTCACCTGGAAAGCATCGAAATCGCAAGAAACCTGCAACACAAAAAGATATTTCTGACAACGATGTTTTAAAGCACTCCATTCGAATGGTGAATACCCGACATCACAAAATCTGTTATAATTACGCACGAGAAAATTGGCTTCAAAGATACTGTTTCGTCAGTGTAAAGAATATTAAAAGACGTTGATTTCAAATGTTTGGTCCTGGCTTAAAAATTCAAATATTACGCAGAGCGTAAGCCAGATTGGTGCCGAACTCCGGCACTTCGTTAATTTATCTAATTTACTCGTCAAAACGTACGTACAGACTTGACTTTCTTGCACGTGAATGTGGTCACACAGTTTTGCGTTTATCTACATAGCGCTGTTAGTATAATCCTATGGAATTAATTTGGGCAAAGGTTACAGGCTATGTGGGAGAAAAGAACAAATTATTCAAGTTAACAGACACTGAATCGTTTGTGCATGAAGCAATAGACAACAGTTTCCCTTCAGCGTGGGCACTGTCTGTGCAGCATGCTGAAAATCTTGCGGAAGAAGACTTTATAGCGACATGATGATGGATATAAGCCTTTTACCTGTCATCGTAAATTTACAATCACATGGTTCAGACACAAACTATGGTACTACGATGTAGTCTTTCGAACAAAGTAATATTATTTCTTCATTTTATCAGTTGCATATATAGTATACGAGAACTGGCTCAAATGGCTCTGAGCACTATGGGACTTAACATTTGAGGTCATCAGTCCCCTAGAACTTAGAACTACTTAAACCTAACCTAAGGACATCACACACATCTATGCCCGAGGCAGGATTCGAACCTGCGACCGCAGCGGTCGCGCGGTTCCAGACTGAAGCGCCTAGAACCGCTCGGTCACACCGGCCGGCTATATGAGAATTTCCTAGCCTTTATTGATTAGGAATTTTTATCCTATGAAGTATGCACACTGTAATGTTCAATATTAACCAACGTGGAGTTAAGCTTTTTTGTATGCTCTAATAACTTGCGGGAGTGTAGCTGGATAAATACGTCGAAAACTCCGATATTTCTACAGGTCAAGCCCTGTCATTTTCAGTGTCCGAACTGGAAAATGGCTTATAACGTCAGGAACTGTTACCTGTCGAGATATTGTTTTTTTTTAGATGTTATTGATCAACATTCCCTCGAGTTAAAAAAAGAACTTTGTTCAACCACATTTGCACTTAAAATAACTGCAAAACTTTGAGAGAGACAAATCAGTAAGTTGACATATTTTACATATTTTCATTCCATAATGTCTTATGGAATAAGGTTCAGGGGTAAATGATCATTACATAAGAAAGTCTTCATAACTCAAAAGAAGGTGGTTAACTGTTTGCTTGTTCAAAAATGGTTCAAATGGCTCTAAGCACTTGGAACTTAACATCTGAGGTCATCAGTCCCCTAGACGTAGAACTACTTAAACCTAACTAACCTAAGGACACCACACACATCCATGCCCGGGGCAGGATTCGAAACTGCGACCGTACCAGCAGCGCGGTTCTGGACTGAAGCGTCTAGAACTGCTCTATCACAGCGGCCGGCGTTTGCTTCTTCAGTGGATTATAAAAGTCGTCTCTCACTGTATTGCCGAACGAGTTAGTTTACACTCATAATACCAGTTGACAGCGAAAAATATAACATACTGACCATTTTTCGAGTATCGTTTTACTTTAGCCTTTTCCACCTGTAATTCGTTTTTACGCACGGTGATTACACTTAACTTCAGTCAGACACATCCACATACACGCGTTATACACATTTTTTTTTAAAATTCTATGGAGCTACAGCAGTTGTCAAGCAAATATAACGATTTCGGTTTGCGCTTGAAGTTTTTTTTTTTTTTTTTTTTTGGGTAGTGCATTACATTTTTACCTGTAACACAGTCCAAACAGCAATAAATGACGATTATTGCAATCAGTTTCAATGAAGTTGTCGTGATTTTGAGAAAAATTGTACTTTACGTCTTCACAAAGCTGTGTCAACTGTTCTCGCCTTGTCCCGGGTTCGATTCCTGGCGGGGTAAGAGATTTTCTCTGCCTCGTGATGACTGGGTGTTGTGTGATGTCCTTAGGTTAGTTAGGTTTAAGTAGTTCTAAGTTCTAGGGGACTGATGACCATAGCTGTTAAGTCCCATAGTGCTCAGAGCCATTTGAACCATTTTTTTTTTGTTCTCGCCTTCCGACATTACATGAACTAAACCTGTGGAGCAGAGGACGCAACGTCGCCGTGAAGTAAGATTTGTCTCAAGACGACTGATCGAAACTGGTTTTAAAATTTATTATTCCCATCGTAGATTTGAACCTATAGAACTATGTACTGAAGGCAAGCAAATGAACATAATTGTTGCGCGCAGCAACACAGCTCGGCAATGTGGACTTCGTTTGTCCACTCTGCTGTCACGCACGCGCAGCTCTCATTCCCTCCAAGTTTCCCTGCCCGCAGCTCGTGGTCTAGTGGCTGGCGTTGCTACCTCTGGATCACGGGGTCCCGGGTTCGGTTCCTGGACGGATCGGCGATTTTCTCCGCCCGGGACCCGGTGTTTGTGTTGTCCTCGTCATTTCCTTATCAGTCGGGAAATGGCGAGACTGGAAATGGGAGGGCTGGGAATTTGTCCGGGCGCTAATAACTGCGACCTTGAGCGCCAAAGAAACCAAACATCATCACAATCATCATCACCCAAGGTTCCTTACCGCTCCACCTCTGCGTGCAAGTCAGCTAACATCTCGGAGTTACCACCTTCGCCTCTGTGGCACTATAGTAGCACGCAGTAAATCCGTGCTGCCGAAATATCAGAAACAGTGCGAACGGAGCAAACATAGTGCTTTCTCGTTTCCTTGTGTAGACTTGCGAGGGTATATTATTGAGATTTGATAAAGGAATTACAGTTCATATGGTTCAAAAGGCTCTAAGCACTATGGGACTTAACATCTGAGGTCATCAGTCCCCTAGACTTGCCCAAGGCAAGATTCGAATCTGCGACCGTAGCAGCAGCGGGGTTCCGGACTGAAGCGCCTAGAACCGCTCGGCCACAGCGGCCGGCGGAATTACATTGGATTTATTTCATTATAAGGAGGTATGTCACCATAGTAATTTATTATAAGACACCGTTACAGAGTTTGCATAAATCAGATGTACGTTTCATGTTTCACATGCTCTAACTTGCCAACCCATCGGCATATTTGCTCAAATGCGTTATTTCTTATGATCTTGCCATACATTACACGTTTCATTATACCGACTGCGGTGGTGAATTGCTATGTGCCTTTTTGGACAAGCTGATGTGGTACAGTGAAAGGTGTTTCTTTTTACGAATTTCTAAGCCAAAGTGACCGCAGGGAACAATGGCTTACAGCAATATCAAGAGCAGATTTCACGCCCAATTTAAACATTAGATGTTATGCGGTATGCAGCCTTCATTTCCGAGAATCTGACTCCACACCTGCATTAAAAATTAAGAAACTGCAGGACTCAGACATACAAACACATCAGGGTAAGGCCATGGGAACAAGGATGGCTCCTTCCTATGCCAACCTTTTCACAGGTCGCTTGGAGGGGGCTTTCCTGGGATCCATAAGTCTTCAGCCTGTGGTTTGGTTTAGATACATTGATGACATCTTCACCAAATGATCTCATGGTGAGGGTGACCTGCTAAAATTCCTGGAATCTCTGAATACCTTCTCTCAATTAAATTTCACATGGTCCTATTCCGAATCCCATGCCACTTTACTTGATGCTAATCTCGTTCTCACCACTTCCGTCCACATTAAACCAGCTGTTATGTAAATAATGTTTGGCCTTCTACATCGGAATGACTACCACCGAATTATCATTTAGGATGAATGGGCATAGGCAGAGGGTGTATAATGGCAACTCGAAATATCCTGTTGCACAGCATGCTCTACAACATGACATTCGTGGCCTCGGCACCTGTTTCACCACAGGCGCCATCTGGATTCTCCCCCATACACCAATTTCTCAGAACTCTGCAGCCTGGAACTAGCACTACAACATGTCCTTGGTTCTCATCAGACACCTTGCCATAATTATTGAATTTCTTCTTTGAGCTATCAGGTTTTCAGATTTCATCCGACGCAGTCCCCAACAATCAGTCTTTCCTTCTCATCCCGTACAGTAACAGTCCCCTGACCCGCTGTTCTGGGTGACTTTCCCAAAACCAACCTCTTTTCCTAGACCTCTCCACTCCTTTTCCTTCACCCCTCTTCCTTCCTCTTCAACCCTTCTGCCTAAAGAAGGAGCCACTTTCTCCGAAAGCTTGCCAATTACAACTGTCTTTTATGTGTGTATTCTGCCACCACTTGGTGATTACATTTTTTATCCATCCAACACAATTAAATAACTTTTCTAAGCCAGAAAATTGCAACTAGTATTATTTTATCTTAAAGATTTTATGTGCTCAACAAATGCGTAGCTAGCCGTCAGTAATGGCCCTTTTGGAACCAAATAGATGATTGTTCACTTAGTCTTGTTTCTACTTCCTTATAAGAAGTAACTTGTATTTTTATACAGCCATACTATCAACACATACGACACACTAGCAACATTACATTACTGTAAGCCTAACATTGTTTAATTTGTGCTGGTTATTCAAGGTGTTACATATCCATTAAAACACTATTTAATGAAGTGGAATCATTGTAGGCTCTCCCTTAAAAATTTTCAGTTTCCTACATCACTTGAATATCATGGCTGATGTATAGTAAGTGATTTTAATATGCACCTCAGTAAATTTGCTATGCAGTGTCACTACAAAATTGTTACCAAAGGAAGTAGTTTTATCGAACTTCCACAATTTTGTGGGAACTGGAATAACATGAGTAGAAAAAAATCTTCATCCATCATGTGATTTGCAGCATATAAAATATTGCTTAGAGACTGTGGCAATCATGGTTCCCTAATATTTAAGCAAAGGACACATATCAGGTAGAATGCTTCAGTAACCATTTTTATTAGTCTTCAACCAAGGAATTCTAAAAACATCACCACTACTAACAAAAGGCAATATATATAAATCAAAGGACAACTGTACTGTCAACTCTGCTCTCTCCAAAGCACAACACTTCATGATGTACCGTGCACTTCCCCTTCTGCTGGTCGGGACTTCCACTCAGCCCCCTTGCGGGAAAGCAGAGTTCCGGGGACTTATGGGTACCAGTATGTGATCCACCGGCCAGCTCAAGAGGTGATTTTGTCTTTTCTCCAGCGGATGTTCAACCTCTTGAAGGTGGTGCACTGTAAACATTCTCTGGGGTGCTTTCCTGCCTTCCCTGCATGGGAAATGGTGTCTCTTTCTGCCATTCATTCATGATCATTTCATCTGCCAACAGTATGTGTGCGGGTTTCATTTTGTCCAATAAGATGGTCTGCCATCTGCCTGAAATCTGTTTGTACTGAATGCTCACCTCTCAACAACACTTTGTGTGGCCCCGAATAAGATGGATGAATCCAGAATGAGATTTTCACTCTGCAGCGGAGTGTGCGCTGATATGAAACTTCCTGGCAGATCGGTCCGGCACACAGTTTTAATCTGCCAGGAAGTTTCAAGACAGGTGTAGTTGTCGCCGAACTATGTCCATCCCTAGCATGACATGTGAACATGAATAAAGCTCCTAGTGCAGCAATGTGCAGCTGTTCATTTGTCGTGAACCAGGTGAAGGGTGGAGGTTGGGTATGTGGTCCCATACTTATTGTAGGATGTAGCTGACTGCTCCTGCGCCACAAAGAATTCTCCTGACAGACCATGAGGTCTCTCTGTAAACCAATTCTGGTGTGGTCAGTTTTACATCTGGTTTATAAATGGTTCACAATCGCAGTAGAACCATTGGCAAAGTCAAGATCCAGTTGCCCATATGGCACATCAGCATAGTTTTTAAGGTACTGTACCAACACTCCACCGTTCCAGTACTCACTCAGTTATAGTTGTGTGGTGATACCAAAATCCACATAATCTGGTGCGGTGATGCCGAAATCCACACAATCTGAACAACTCCAAGAATAATGATGACTCAAACTGGTGCCCCTGTTCTGTGGTCACATGTGAAGGGCAACCAGGCTGCACCATTCATGTAGCTCGGAAGATCCGTGCTAACAACTTTGCTAATATGTCCGACAGGGGCACTGCTTCGACCATCGTGTGTAGTGGTCTACTGCCATTAGCAGATGGTGAAACCCTTCTGACAGCGACAATAGTCCCATGATGTCTAAGAGGATGAGTGCAAACTGTTCTGTTATCAGTGGACACAGTGCCCGACTTTACAACTTTGATACACCATGCATGTCTTCGCCCATCTATGGCAATCTTTCCTTAAGTTCGGCGACACAAACTCGTCAGTCATGAGCTTCACTGTGGTAGTATAGCCCTTGAATACTGTCAAAGAAAGGCTTCCGTAGTCCAATGAGGACAAACTGTCATGACTTGTCTTGTGAGATGTCATATTAAACTTAGATCCACTTTCATGGTGATACTTGCTTAACTGCAATCCTGCAGAAAAGTTCTGCAAGTACTCTCTGAGATAGGGATCAAGCATTTGTCCCCTTGCTACCTTTTCATAATCAACTGTCTAGCAGATGGATTCCAATCCGGACAAGAAATCGGCAACAATGTTCTCCGGCACAGTAATGAGTTGAAAACCTGTGGTAAATTGGCCGATAAACTCCAGGTGACTAAATTGCTGTGGGAAGAAGGCACCTGTTCTTGCTGACTGTGAATGTGGTTCATTTATGATAAGTATAAACCATGAATGCTCTACCTCACACGTAAGGGCAAAAGTATTGCACTGCCTACATTTCGAGTAACTTCCAGTTATAAGCACTCCATGGCTGCCAGTGGTCATCCATGTACTGATGGAGGGCTATCCAAATGCCTGTTGACTGGCATCAACCAGTATTGTGCCTGTGGAATAGCATGTGCTAATAGGATTACCTTCCTTAGGCTTGATTTGAATTGCACAAATGCCTTCTGCATTTCTGCAGTGCATGTCAGAGGCTGCCCGCCTGTCACATCTTTGTCCGCTAATGTTGTTGTCAGTGGTAATCCCATATCGGCCGCCCTTGGTAAATGCCGTCAGTAGAAATTTACTGCTCCAAGAAATCTTCTAAGTTGGTGATAATTAGTAGGGTGGTACATTTTCAGTGAAAACTGCTTTGTTTTTCAGTGGACATATCCCAGCTGCTGATACAGTGTAATGCAGGAATGTTACTTGGTGCTGCAGGAGTGAACATTTTGCCTCGATGACCGAGACTCCATATTTATTTATATGCCCCAATACAGTCTTGAGTGTTTTACATGTGAACTTGCTGACTTAGAGAGTACTAACGTACCATCTATGTACACAAAACAACACTAATCTTCGTGATACCTCATCAGTATGCTGCTGCAATGTCTGTGTCATGTCCTTCAGGCTGTTAGGCATCAGCATGTATTCAAACAAACATAAGGTATTATCACCACTGTTTTTGGTATGTCATAATTTATTACCAGAATCTATTGATACACCTTCTTGCAGTTGATCACACTAAATGTTGTCCCTGCCAGCAAGTTGGTGAAATCCCCGATACTGGGTTCCATGCAGTGATCCAGGACTATATCAGCACAAGCACCTGGTAATCGCCACAAGGCCTTCAAGTACCATCCGTTTTCATCACCAAATGCAGCAGCAAGTCCCATGGGCAGTCAAACATGTGTAACTGCTACAAAATTCACTCAGGCTAACCTCTTGTCATTGCTGTGGACCTTGTTGACCCAGTGTCATTTGAATCTGGTGCACTGTGCTGCATACTATCTGTTACACAGGTAGCAATTCAGTGCTGCTCCACTCCGTCAACACTAGTTTATTCGCATGGTTCACAGCCTGTGTGGTACGTCATCCTAATATGACCACGATCACATTTTTATCTTGTGTGGCAGTAATATTGACTCCTATTCCCGTGTGGTAAAGAAAATCAGCATCTAGTATGGCATCCGACACTTTTGCTATAATAGAGGTTCAATCACAGCTCTGCCAGAAACCAAACTTAATTTTATCATACACTTCCCACGTGCGGCTATTGGTAGCTCAATTGCTGCTGTCAGGTGTACTTGGTATGACCTAACTGTTCTCGTTGGCAGTACACTAACTAGGAGTTAGTAGCAGTCTGATTTCACTTCTTTGATGTACAACCTATAGGACAGGATATGTGATGTAAGTTACTCACCATGTTGGGCACCTTCCCATGCTCACCTCTCTGCGGCAGATGCTCTTGTCGAGTTTTGTGGCCCACCGCACCTACTGCTGGCTGCTGACGCTGCTTGGGCAGGTGCACGGTGCCACGCATCTCATAGCCCCATCGCTGAATCACTGGTGTTACCAACGTACCTGCAGCTGGACTACTCTGGTTCATATCACTGTTCTTGTGTCCCACCTGGGTGAGCTTTTCTCGCCTTCTGACAAACTGATCACCTACCCCTGTAGTTTGTCGAGCTTCTTCTGGAGTTTGTGATGCTGCTTAATTGCATCCAACCATTGCCCTCTCTGAACAGCTGTGTGATGTTTACAATTCATCAGCAACCAGTGTGACACTCACTGTATGTGAGGTATTTAACATTGCATAAATACTGTCTGTTAATTCTAGCAGACACTCACTGTATGTGAGGTATTTAACATTGCATAAATACTGTCTGTTAATTCTAGCAATGCAGTAATATTATCTTTTTCGTATGTGACCACTGCTGTTTTGACTGCCCCCCAGTAGCTGCGCTAATCAATGTGCCACGGTATCCTCTACAGTAAGTCTGCATCTCCAATAAGTGCTGCCCATACTCGGAGGGAGTCCTCTTCCCGATTTGCTCGTTATGTAAAACTTATTGACGATGCTAATCCAATGGTTTACACATGCAGTCAATTAATACCTTTTTCAAACATAAATATTGTTGCTCTTCTGGTGGCCTGGGTATGATGTCTATATCCACGTGCTGGCACCCAATGCATTCACCGCTACTGTAAGTTTTGTGCATTCATCTGGTGTTTAATTCTCTTCAAATGAAAGCTCCAGCACTGTAACAAAAATGGCAGTTTGTCTGGCAGGAACTGCAGTGTCCATGCCTTCATCTATGATTATTCAGTAACAGCAGACCTGGTTCCAACTGGTGATCACAAATTGGTCATTGGACTTCCTTGCTCTGACATTGACAATTAGAGCTCTGTGGTCGGTCTCTGCAAATTGTGCCAGAAGGCTAACAACTGCTGTCTCATCGATCCTCTGGTCGTGTCTTGACCTGGTGATACTGGTTAATGCTGCATGCCCATTTTACTGTTTTTACTCTCTTGTGGGGGTCACCACTTTATGGTGATCTTAGTTCCTTAACATTTAATCTAATGAGACACACCAGCTAGAACACTTCAGTACCCTTTATTACGCATCAAGGAATTCCAAACATATCACTACTACAAAAACAAGGAAATTTATAGAAACCAAAGCGTAGCTGTTAAGGTTACTGTGAACTCTGTTCCCTCCAAAGCAATACTTCACGATGTACTGTGCACTTTCCCCTCCGATGACAACTCCCACAAAACAATGAATATCTCATGGTTGCATTAATGGAGAGACATCCTCAAAGCACTTTCTTCGTAAATCGAAACAGTGCATTTTTGAAGTATGTTGTGTCCCTACACATATAAAATTGTTCTTGAAACTTCTTTCCTAGTTATTAAGTACTTGCTCTGAATTTGGTGATTTTTGTGTCACAGGAATCAAATATTTATATCCTACAAACACAGGTCTGGCTACTACACTTCTGCATAGAAACAGGCACAGCAAACAAAAGATGGAAACTGAATTAATATTCACAATTTCCTGAGCCATAGCATCTGTCAAGGTATGTACAAGATAAAATTTATGTGGTATACCATAAAACTTATCTTGAATCTGAGAAGAAAATCACAAATAAATCCTAGAACTGTGGTCCTCAAGTCACCTAGTATTTGAAGTGCAGAACAATGAATAGTCGCTGTATTACTGCATCCTGTAAAATGTACATTTTTCCACAACGAAGACCTGACTTGGATGAAATATATATAAACTATCACACAATGACTGCATTTCTGTTACAGCATTTAAAAAAAAAAAAGAATAAATAATGAATGACAGAAATTGAAAAATACTAGATGTTTTATTTATTGTAAATTACATTTAGATGCTTTGATATGTGCATGTAGAAATAACTAACTTCAGTACATAGTAAGAAGTGCCAACTATTATTATAAACACTTATGTGCAGAAGCATTCACCAGGGTTGGAAGTGCGTGTGAATCATTCACCTTAACACTTCAAGCAAGGACTGCTATAGAAAAATGCATATTTTGCGGAATTAGTTAAATTTCCGACACGCAAAAGTACAATGATCTACTTACAAGTTCTTCTCCCTGTCGTTTTGCCTTTGTCTCCATGGCAACTTTCACTAACAAGTAACACTACCCAAGTGCCACTCACCGATTCTGATACACTTCGAATACGTTTTAGTCTAGGTCAAAATATGAGAGATGTATCTTTTACAGCCGTTGAATTAGTGAAAATTCTCCCAAAGAAAACGCAGTTGTTATCTTTCTCAGCACATTCTGTCGAAACAGTAGGAGGTATAACAAAGTGTTGGAACATAACTTCCATGGTTGCTACTGCATAACTGTGCAATCACATCTTTAAAACACTTTGATATATTTCAGAATCCTCCTCTAACCTCACAGTTTTTGAAATGGCAAAAAGTTTATGTGTAGTAATTAAGAATGATGAAAGAAGGTTGTATACGAGGAAGAGGCATGGGGAAACTGGAAAGTTTCAGACAGATTATATAGGTAAGACAGAGATTTAGGAACCAGGTTTTAAACTGTAAAACATTTCCAGAGGCAAATGTGGACTCTGACCACAATCTATTGGTTATGAACTGTAGATTAAAACTAAAGAAACTGAAAAGTGTTGGAATTTAAGGAGATGGGACCTGGATAAACTGAAAGAATCAGAGGTTGCAGAGAGTTTCAGAGAGAGCATTAGAGATTCACTAGAATAGGGGAAAGAAATACAGTAGTGAAGAATGGGCAGCTTTGAGAGATGAAATAGTGAAGGCAGCAGAGGATCAAGTAGGTAAGATGATGAGGGGTAGTAGAATCCCTTGGGCAAAAGAAGAGAGATGGAATTTAATTGATGGAAGGAGAAAATATAAAAATGCAGTAAATGAAGCAGGCAAAAAGAAATACAAATGTCTCAAAAATTAGACCGACAGGAAGCGCAAAATGGCTAAGCAGAGATGACTAGAAGACAATTGTAGGGCTGTAGAGGCATATATCACTAGGGGTAAGGCAGATGCTGCCTACAGGAAGATTAAAGAGACCCTTGGAGAAAAGAGAACCACCTGCACAAATAGCGATGGCTCAGATGGAAAACCAGTCCTAAGCAAAGAAGGGAAAGCAGCAAGGTGGAAGGAGTATATAGAGGGTCTATACAATGTTATGTACTTGAGGGCTATCTGGTACCACGTGCCACGGAATTTGAATCCGCACCAGACGTCATGGACGTCGGAGACCCATAGAGGTCTCTGCACCATCGCCCCTTAAGGGGCTCCAGAACGCCCTATACTTGCAATGTTAAAATAACGCTTATAAATTACATCTTTCCTCACAAAGTATTTGAGGTAGGAAGTTGAACTTTTTACAGATTATTTATTGGAATATGGGCTACAACTTAACATAGGGATTTTACAAAACTTCAGTTATTAAAGATGATTTTTTTTTCAATTGTAATGAAAATTCACAACATTTTTTTGCAAATTTTTTATTTATATATTCAAAAATATACAGTTTTTTGGAAAAAGGCTGTGTTAAATTATGCAGAAGGTACTGTGTAACATTTACTGAAAGTTTGAAACAAATATGTTTGGAAGATCCTTAGAAAACATGTAATTAGTATGAGAAAATAAAAGTTTTGGGAATCGAGCGACAAAGATTGGATTAACTTTTTAGTGCATTCCAGGTCCATAGGATGGATTATCTTCATCCTCTGCAAACTCCTCCTCCAGTTTCCTCTTGTTCCTCCTCCTGTTTACTCTTGCTTGTATTTCTAGACTCTTTACAGCCCTGTCTGCAGCCCGAAGGCGTTCCTTGTCTAAAGCAAGCATCGCTCCTACCATGTTAGAACCTATCTTCATTCCCATATTTCTAAATACCTTGCACCTTACAATGTTGCCATCATTGAAAGTCGCAACAGCATCATACACACCAAAGTGAAGTGTTTCTATTCCAACAAATACAGTCTTGGGGATTCTCGACCATATAACACTATTTACACTTTCATTGGGGTTTTGAGTTTTTCCGTGAATACACTTTTTCAACAGTTCAGGTGCTGCTAAGTCTCTGAAAACCAGCCACTTCCATTCCTCCACTACTGCCACTATAGTTAGCTTTGCAATTATTTTCATGTGTACCTTTATATTTTTGTGGACATCTACAATACTTTGATATTACTGCTACATCTAAAACTTTCCCTGTATACATACTGGTGGCAGATACTACACCATGAAGAGATGTGTGTCCCCGTTTATGCCAGGTACCATCGAACGCTGCAGTCAAATCTCAGTTACCATTATTTCCATTACTGCCTCTTCCACAGCGTTCTTCATAGATTCTATACAGACATCTTCTACTTTAGACCCTATTAATTTATTATAGGTCGTAAACTTGGTTGGGGGATTTGGAAGATTCATGATGCCACAGAAAATTGCACCTGCAGTAGCACCCTTACCAACTGAACGCAAGGAATAAACAAATCTAATGTTGTGTTCGTAGATTTTGCTACCATTTTCTTCAGTTGCAGTTACTGCAACACTGTTCCAAAAGGTGGTCATGTATGAACACTTATCACATTTCAGTTGTATTTCACTAGCAAGTCCTACGTGCTTTATTATGGAGAGTTCCAGACCAACTTCACTACAATGAATACATCTTACACAGTTTGAAAAAATTCCTTTGAGAACCGACATATCAAATATTTCATTCACATCCGATTCGCCCATAAAACATTCATAGTTTTCACTCATTGAACCAAGCTTCTTCTGTGAAGTATTTTCTTTTCCACTTTGACTGCTATGGGCAGGTGTACTTGAGAGGTTAGGTTCACTCACTTGGTTATCGTCGTTATTGTTTACAGTAATAACACATACCTTTGGCTTTCCAACATTTCTCCTTTTCTTAAAAGCCTTCAGAGGATTTCTAATAACTTTACTTTTACTCAATATTATACTTCAACAAAACAGAGACTCAGGAAACAGAATTAATTACGAATATTTTCGAGATAACGACAGAGTAAATAAACATGAAACAATCGACAATCACACCAGCGATATATATTGAACCATCACAGGTTAGCCACAACACATACTTTATCTGACATCACTAAAATGTACCTGATGAACACGGACGTTAATAATAACACCATTTGCCAGCAGTTTAACAGCGCCACAGTGGGTCACGCCCAGGTAGAACACATTTCAAAAAAAATTTTTAAATACACTCCTGGAAATTGAAATAAGAACACCGTGAATTCATTGTCCCAGGAAGGGGAAACTTTATTGACACATTCCTGGGGTCAGATACATCACATGATCACACTGACAGAACCACAGGCACATAGACACAGGCAACAGAGCATGCACAATGTCGGCACTAGTACAGTGTACATCCACCTTTCGCAGCAATGCAGGCTGCTATTCTCCCATGGAGACGATCGTAGAGATGCTGGATGTAGTCCTGTGGAACGGCTTGCCATGCCATTTCCACCTGGCGCCTCAGTTGGACCAGCGTTCGTGCTGGACGTGCAGACCGCGTGAGACGACGCTTCATCCAGTCCCAAACATGCTCAATGGGGGACAGATACGGAGATCTTGCTGGCCAGGGTAGTTGACTTACACCTTCTAGAGCACGTTGGGTGGCACGGGATACATGTGGACGTGCATTGTCCTGTTGGAACAGCAAGTTCCCTTGCCGGTCTAGGAATGGTAGAACGATGGGTTCGATGACGGTTTGGATGTACCGTGCACTATTCAGTGTCCCCTCGACGATCACCAGTGGTGTACGGCCAGTGTAGGAGATCGCTCCCCACACCATGATGCCGGGTGTTGGCCCTGTGTGCCTCGGTCGTATCCAGTCCTGATTGTGGCCCTCACCTGCACGGCACCAAACACGCATACGACCATCATTGGCACCAAGGCAGAAGCGACTCTCATCGCTGAAGACGACACGTCTCCATTCGTCCCTCCATTCACGCCTGTCGCGACACCACTGGAGGCGGGCTGCACGATGTTGGGGCGTGAGCGGAAGACGGCCTAACGGTGTGCGGGACCGTAGCCCAGCTTCATGGAGACGGTTGCGAATGGTCCTCGCCGATACCCCAGGAGCAACAGTGTCCCTAATTTGCTGGGAAGTGGCGGTGCGGTCCCCTACGGCACTGCGTAGGATCCTACAGTCTTGGCGTGCATCCATGCGTCGCTGCGGTCCGTTCCCAGGTCGACGGGCACGTGCACCTTCCGCCGACCACTGGCGACAACATCGATGTACTGTGGAGACCTCACGCCCCACGTGTTGAGCAATTCGGCGGTACGTCCACCCGGCCTCCCGCATGCCCACTATACGCCCTCGCTCAAAGTCCGTCAACTGCACATACGGTTCACGTCCACGCTGTCGCGGCATGCTACCAGTGTTAAAGACTGCGATGGAGCTCCGTATGCCACGACAAACTGGCTGACACTGACGGCGGCGGTGCACAAATGCTGTGCAGCTAGCGCCATTCGACGGCCAACACCGCGGTTCCTGGTGTGTCCGCTGTGCCGTACGTGTGATCATTGCTTGTACAGCCCTCTCGCAGTGTCCGGAGCAAGTATGGTGGGTCTGACACACCGGTGTCAATGTGTTCTTTTTTCCATTTCCAGGAGTGTAGTTGTAGTCTTCGGAATTGAATAAATTATATATCTATTAAAAGGTAATAGTCTACAGATTCAGAAAACACAAAAAAGTAAAAATTGAACTTTTCATGATTTTGAGCCTTTCCGGAGCCCCTTAAGCTGTGGTGGCACACGCCTCCTGGCCGGCTTTTAGTGTGGGGGCACCACATTGGAACACGTGGTCCCAGCGGCCAATAGTGGCGCCCCCGATAGCGTATTTAAACGCCGGCCACGCACTCAGCCAGCAGTCTAATCTCGCTTACGTCGGTTTACACCTCGCTTTGCGCTAGACTGATTACTTCCTGGTTTGTGTACGAGTTTGTTTCCTTGTGACTCTGTTGTTCGGTCTTGCTGCATTCGTTCCGTCCTACGTTGGTCATGTCCGTCCTCTTCCGTTGTGTTGTTGTTCGCAGGCCTCTCCGCGGGTCCCGCCGGGCCTTCCGTTGTTGCTACCCTGCGACCGTCCTGGTCGCAGTCACAACAGGCTATGTTATGGAAATGGAAGAGGACACAAATGAAGAAGAAATGGGAGATATGATAATGTGCGAAGAATTTTCCAAAGCACTGAAATACCTAAGTCGAAACAAGGCCCCAGGTAGTAGACAACATTCCTTTCGAACTACTGATAGCCTTGGGAGTGCCAGTCACAACAAAACTCTACCATCTGATGAGCAAAATGTAAGAGACTGGTGAAACACCCTCAGACTTCGAGAGAAATATAGTAATTCCAATCCCAAAGAAATTAGATGTTGACAGGTGCGAAAATTACCGAATTATTAGTTTAATAAGTCAAGGCTGCAAAATACTAACACGAATTCTTTACAGACAAATGGAAATAGTGGTAGAAGCCAACCTCGGGAAAGATCAGTTTGGTTTCCATAGAAATGTTGGAACACTTGAAGTAAATATTGACCCTACGACTTACCTTAGAAGATAGATTAAGGGAAGACAAACCTACATATATAGCACTTGTAGGCTTAGAGAAAGCTTTTGATAATGTTGACTGGAATACTCTCTTTCAAATTCTATAGGTGGTAGGGGTAAAATACATGGGGCAAAAGGCTATTTACAATTTTTGAGAAATCGGAGGGCAGTTATAAGAATCAAAGGGCACGAAAGGGAAGCAGGGGCTGAGAAGGGAGTTCGACAGTGTTGTAGCCTACCCCTGATATTATTCAATCTCTATATTGAGCAATCAGTAAAGAAAACAAAAGAAAAATTTTGAGTAGGAATTAAAGTCCACAGAGAAGAAATGAAAACTTTGCGCTTTGCCAACATCATTGTAATACTGTCAGAGACAGCAAAGGACTTGGAAGAGCAGTTGAATGGTATGGACAGTGTCTTGAAAGGAAGATGTAAGATGAACACCAACAGAAGCAAAATGAGGATAATGGAATGTAGTTGAATTAAATCAGGTGATGCTGAAGGAAGTAGATTAGGAAATGAGACACTTAAAGTAGTAAATGAGTTTTGCTATTTGGGGAACAAAGTAACTGATGATGGATGATGCAGAGAGGATATAAACAGACTGGCAATGGCAAGCAAAGCATTTCTGAAGAAGAGAAATTTGTTAACATCAAGTATAGATTTAAGTGTCTGGAAGGTCTTTCTCAAAGTATTTGTATGGAGTGTAGCATGGACGATAAATGTTTGAGACAAGAAGAGAATAGAAGCTTTCTAAATGTGGTGCTACAGAAGAATGATGAAGATTAAATGGGTAGATCACGTAACTAATGAAGAGGTACTGAATACAACTGGGGAGAAGATGGATTTGTGGCACAACTTGACTAGAAGAAGGGATCGGTTGGTAGGACACATTCTGAGGCATAAAGAGGTCATCGATTTAGTACTGGAGGGAAGCACGGAGACTAAAAATCATTGAGGGAGACCAAGAGATGAATACACTGAGCAGATTCAGAAGAATGTAGGTTGCAATAGTTACTCTGAGATGATGAAGTTTGCACAGGATATAGTAGTATGGAGAGCTGCATCAAACCAATCTCTGGACTGAAGACCACAACAACAACAACAACATTTAACAACAAATTCAACCACATATGAGCAAATTACATCCCAAAGTCGCAGTACTCAGGTATAACGTCAAAGTACCCCTATATACTGCTACACGTGCACTCTGCCCATCGTATGACACTTGTTATACATGGCAATAGTGTTGTGTGTAATTTTACAGTGCAACTGTAAAGACGGGCTTCTGAAGGATTCAATTGAAACAAAAAGGTCTCATTCTGTTGGGAATAACCAACATGGAGGTGGCAAGAAGCTATTTCTGTTTTGTTTCTTTAAAGGTCTCTTTGTTTTATTTGTTTGTTGCTGGTTTTGTTTTGTTTCTTTGGTGTTGCATTATCTTTGATAATCATTGCAATGATGAGGGAACATATTTTATTATCCATTGCAAAGAAGTGCTGATTACTCATGCATATTGTGCACCATGCACATCTGGTTATTGCAATATTACACGCAATTTATAGCATGTATCATAATTTTTTAAACAGTAATTCTCAGGAGGTTCACATTTATTAGTATCTGCTCTTGAACCATGCATACCTAAACAAGTTCACAAATTGACGAGTGAAAACTGATTATGAATCAAAGATTGAATTTTCAGGATATTATTCCTCAGGTGCAAACACGTGAAAGTCCGAGAGGCTAGGTGAAGTGTGATTTCCATAGATGGTCTCCCCAACCGCTGCTAATCGTGGAGCTCCACCAAACCACCTTCTGACAGCCTCACCCTCCGTGCCCAGCAGCGAACTGTGCTTCTGTTGACAGCAGATGCTCCACAGGCTTTGCACAAGTGTCTGCGAACATACCCCACATTTTCTTTCTCTGCAGTGAGATGTTCAATGACAGCACATTGCTTGTAATGTACATCACCTACAGATGCCATTTTGAAACTGTCCCACTACGCTATCTGTCAGAAGTGACGGAAACTTGGCGTGCTGACTCAGGAGACTTCAAATAATACATACATAACATTTTGCATTTGTAGCATTGTTTTCAGTTGAGAAAAAAAGCAATGCATTACTTTCTGGGCAACCCTCGCAGTTGTTCTTTAGCGGTTAATTGTTTTTGAGGAACAAATTTATTAATGTTTCTGGAAATAATTCTATGCATTATTTTAAAATGGCCAACCCATTCTGTAGAAGCTGTGAATAGGTAGCATGTCAAATTAACTTCATCTCTCGTTCTCAAAGTGTTAAAACTTCAGGTTGAACAAATATATTTCAAGGACGACACAATACATGAAAGTCACAGATCAAGTAAACAGAGTAAGATGTGTGTCACTTTAACAGTCAAACCATAACTGAGTCCGAGTCTAGCGGCCGCTGGCTGTCTGGCTGCTTAGGTGGCGCTGCTGCTGCATGGCTGGCAGACAGCACCACATGTAGAGGACGCGCGTAACTGCGCGGCGGCACTTTGGAAGATCGGCGAGTCACAACACTTTTCCCCCTTTGAAGTTTTTGCACAGGTCTTGATGGAGGTGGCCTGTAGATTGCTAACGTCCATAGGTGTTGTTTGACTGGCCGTAAAGTCTCGAGGAGGAGGCTTCCTGTAGGGATGGAAGTGTCCCCGATGATAACGGGTCGAGATGACAGGAGACGCGGGGGTCGAATCTGCTGGGGTCCCGTGCACCAGTCTGCCAGTTGCGCAAGTCGGGTTGTTATGACAGGAGACATGAGCGATGTGTCCGCATCCATAGGAGAAGGAGGCGAGTAGAGTTGCTCCGACAGATGATGGTCATCTGGTTCCTGCATGGGCATGTCTCCAGTTGGCATCAGTTCTTGTGCTGGCACCGATATGATGGTGAGAGAACTGCGTTTTGAGTAATAATTGTTCCAAGAATCGCTGAAAGAGAGCTGGGGCGCTGGCAACCCCGAATGGCAATCGTTGGTATTCTTAGAGGCCGAAAGGCGTGTTAAGGACCATAAACTGCTGGGAAGCAGCGTCGAGAGGAAGTTGATGATAAGCTTCTGACAGGTCAAGTTTAGAAAAATACTGGCCTCCAGCGAGTTTAGTGAACAATTCTTCAGGTCGAGGCATAAGTAAGTGTCGATAAGGCATTGAGCATTGACAGTGGCTTTGAAATTGCCACAGAGACGAATATCACCATTTGGCTTAGCAACGACAACGACAGCAGAGGACCACTCACTGGAAGTGACAGGAAGCAAGACCCCTGAAGCAGTGAGACGATCCAGCTCCCATTTGACCTGATCACGAAGAGCCACAGGAATGGGCCAAGCCCGAAAAAACTTAGGCCGAGCAATGAGTTTGAGCATGATATGAGCTTCAAAGTCATTTGCACGGCCCAGGAGAAAAAAGGGACGAAAATGTTGCCGACAAGGAATCCAATTGAGCATAAGGAATAGCATCAGAGACGATATTGACAGAGTCATCTATGGAGAACCCAAAAACGCGAAAGGCATCGAAGCCAAAAAGATTCTCCGAGTTACTATGGTCGACCACAAATATGGGAACAGTGCGAACAACAGATTTGTAAGATACCTCAGCATCAAATTGTCCCAAGAGAGAAATCTTCTGTTTTTGTAAGTCCGTAATTGGCTAGTGACAGGTGACAGGATTGGAGAACCCAACTGAAGATATGTCTGAGAATTGATGATAGTGACAGCAGAACCAGTATCCACCTGCATGCGAACATCTTGACCAAGTATTTGGACAATCAGAAACAACTTCCCTGAAAGGGAAGAAGTACAATTGACAGACAACACAGAATCAGAATCAGTGTCATGTTCATGAACATCATGTATGCGGTCAGATTTGCAAACGGATGACACATGACCCCTTTTTTTTTTTTTTTTGCATTTGTGACACATGGCCCAACGTTGTGGACACTCTTCTCGTGAATGTTTTGTAAAACACTGTGGACATGAAGGACATTGCCGTAGGTTTTGCTGCAGTTTCTTAGAGGGTTGTTTACGGTTAGGCAAGGCTGCGCTTGGGAGTGTACTGCAGCCACGTCGGCCGGCGGGGACACGCCACACGCTTCATCAACAGCGCACAGAAGTTGTATTTCCCCGACATCACCCCATGCCTCTATTTGCGCTCCAGCGGTGTGAGAAATTTCAAAAGACTGAGCAATGGATAGGACTTCATCTAGAGTCGGATTTGCCAACTGAAGGGCACGTTGCCTAACTTCTTTGTCAGGCATCGACCAGATAATAGCACCCCGTGCCATGGAATCGGCGTAGGATTCTTCGTGAACTTCAGTAACAAATTGACGCTTTCTACAGAGGCCATGAAGTTCAGCAGCCCAAGGGTGACAGGATTGATTCGATTGTTTTTGACAATGATAAAAGGCAACACGAGAGGCTACCACATGAGTATGCTTTTGAAAATAGATGGACAGAAGTGAGCACATTTCAGCAAAGGACAAAGACGCAGGATCTTTCAAAGGAGCCAATTGTGACAACAACCGATACATTTGAGGTGAAATCCATGAAAGGAACAGTTTGGTTGTTCGCGACATGAAATGCCAAGAAGTGCTGTCGAAGACGTTTTCCATAATCAGACCAGTCTTCCGCCGTCTCGTCGTAAGGAGGAAAAGGAGGTAGAGACAACGACAAAAGATGCCCCGCATTTGATGCCGCGCCGAAATCACGAATCGCATTTGTGAGAAGCATTTGCTGTTCTAAGAGACCTTGCAGAAGTTGCTCTAAAGTAGCCATGGAAACACGCGGGTCAACGATGAAAAAGAAAAATTCACTACCTCGTCGCCAACTGTTCAAACTTCAGGTTCAAAAAATATATTTCAAGAACGACGCAATACATGAAAGTCACAGATCAAGTAAACAGAGTAAGACATGTGTCACTTTAACAGTCAAATCATAACTGAGTCCGAGTCTAGCGGCCGCTGGCTGACTGGCCGGTTAGGTGGCGCTGCTGCTGCATGGATGGCAGACAGCGCCGCATGTAGAGGACGCGCGTAACTGCGCGGCGAAACTCTGAAAGGTCGGCAAGTCACAACACAAAGCTCATCGTTTCAGGTCCATGTCATGAATAGGTAGTGATTTATCGCATGCCTTCAGGAAATGTTCTGATACATATTTGGAAATAATAATCCGTCACTTCATGTCCCATCTTCAGTGATTTGTTTTTCCCATCTATGTTGTAATTTTGTATCCTTAACCTTTCTCAAATTATGTTGGACTGATTTTAAAACTTCTTCCTCTTCTTTACATCACAAAACGTGACTGCCTTTTTTTATATTCCAACTCTGCTTACTATCTTCTACAACATCCTCATAATCCTTTTCAAACACCTCTTCCACTGTGACAGCCTCAAGAAATACACTTTCAATGTCATAGGTGAATGTACTATAGCTATCTACAAATAAGTTGGTGTTGATGGACTCTTTACTCAAATTCGCTAAATGTAATGTAAACAACGTTTCTTCATTGATAATGATAAAGCCGATATCGTATTGCAGATCATCGAAGCTTTTGTGTAATATGTGTAACACTTTCTTTGGATTCATTGAGCTGTATTCGGAATAAACATGTGTACACTCCATCTGTTACACTCTGTATATGTCAATCGATTTCATTCTAACATTTGGTCTGCAGATTCCAGCTGCCTGTTTATGAGAGCAGCAATTACCAAATGACAGTGCATGCACCTGTACGTATGCAGTTGAAGTGCCTGCATACATAATGAATACCTACCCCATTGTCTGGCCGTCCTACACTTCCTCATCCTCGTGTGTCCACTTAGTGATTTAACGGCCATACCCAACCTGCTGCACGATGTTTACTAGTGTAAACACAAGGCGGCCCGTGTGTATGTGTGGAAGTCTTGGGTAGACCAAGGGTATCGTGCTCTCGTCACTGCCCTCCCCCTAGAGAACACAGTCGCAGTATAGGTCACAATATACATGTGGCCAGAATAAGTCCATATTAATGCATCCTACATGCTCATAAAGCCACACATTCAGACCATGGAAGAACTTTCTAAAACAGTTTTCTGATGTAATTGTACTATACAGCTATGATGTAAATTTGCACCTGAGGAATAATATCCTAAAAATATATATTTGGTTCATAATCAGTTTTCATCCCTTCAGTTTGTGAACATGTTCAGGTATGCATGGTTGAAGAGGAGATACATCACAGAAAACCTGATAAATATGAACCTACTGCTAATTATTGCTTTAAAAACTGTGATACATGCTGTAAATTCTGCAATAATATTGCAACAATCAATATATATATGGTGCATAATGTGTATGTGTAATCAGCACTTCTTTGCAATGAATACACCCCCCCAACATCCCCTTATTATTGCACTGACTATCAATGGTAATGCAACACAACCTAATTACTGTAAAATAAAAAAATACATGTCAAATGTAATATCCAACACCAAAGAAACAAAACAAAACCAACAACAAACAAATAAAACAAAGTTATTAGTTAGTGGTTAGTATTTAACGTCCCGTCGACAACGAGGTCATTAGAGACGGTGCGCAAACTCGGGTTAGGGAAGGATTGGGAAGGAAATTGGCCGTACCCTTTTAAAGGAACCATCCCGGCATTTGCCTGAAATGATTTAGGGAAATCACGGAAAACCTAAATCAGGATGGCCAGAGACGGGATTGAACCGTCGTCCTCCCGAATGCGAGTCCAGTGTGCTAACCACTGCGCCACCTCGCTCGGTATAAAACAAAGACCTTTAAAAAAGCAAAAGAGGAATAGCCTCTCACCACCTTCACATTGGTTATTCCCGGAGTTGATAGAGAGCGATTCCTTATCGTTTCAATTAAATCCTTCAGGAGCCCGTCTTTGATGGTTGCACTGCAAAATTGCAAACAACACTATCACTATGTATGACACGTGTCTTACGGCGGACAGAGCGCGCATATAGCGGTATATAGGGGAACTTCCAACTTATATCTGACTACTGCGACTTTGGGATGTAGCTTTATCATATATGATTGAATTTGTTGTTAAATACACTATTAGATTTACTACACATAAACTTTCTACTGATTCAAAAATTGTGATGGGAAGGGAGGATTTCAAAATATATCAAAATATTTAAAGATGTGATTGCACAATTGTGCAGTAGCAACCATGGAAATTGTGCTTCAACTTTTTTGTTGAATCTCCTACTGTTTTGACAAGATGTGCTCAGAAAGATAACAATCGTGTTTCCTTTGGGAGGGTTTTCACCACTTCAATGGCCGTTTGGAGATTTTTTAAAAATATACGTCTCATATTTTGACCTAGACTACAACATGTTCAAAGTGTATCAGAATCGGCAAGTGGCACTTATTAGCTGAAGCTGAAATCTTATTGTTTCATTATCCATTTCCTTCTCAGTTTCTGCAATGAAATTAATGCAACTGTTTATTGTAGGTATGGCGACAGGTTGCCTGCTCTCATGTTGCACAAATTTTCTGCGCAGTTACTTCCACTCCACTCATGTAATCATCCGAGGTCACTTTCAGTTTCATCCTGTATTGAGGCTCCTGGGTAGGTGGCAGCGGCGGCAGGGGTGGTGGTGGTGGTGGTGGTGCAGCTGTTGCTGTTGGTTTTGCAACTTATTCCACAGCCTGCTCCACAATGCACATTGGACTTAGAATATCCATTCCAGGCTATAAGACTTCTCCACAGAGTGCTGTGGAGAATGCTGTATTTGACTGGTTTTTGAGTAGAAAGACTCACTGCATGCCTGTATTTTGCAGAACATAATGAAATTAGTTGCAGTACTATACCTGAGTTTCATGTTTAACATAGTAATGAAGCAATGAAGTACACTCAAGTTTTGTAAGGAATGTCAACAGCAGTTTCTGCGTCAGGGTAACACCTAAGACAGTTTCTCAAATTTAAATCAAACTTTTTGTTACAGAATTTTTATTGAACATGAAATATGTATTAGACCTAAATATTTGCCTTAAGTAAATTCTTACATAACCTACCTCCTCAGTTTCAACACTGTTCACTGCTGCCAAGGGGTGTCGACTTAGAGCTTACTTACACTTTTCGTTGGTACACACTAGGCTGCCAGGAACCGTAACTTGTCAAAATACCAAAGACTTAATTTGTTTACCTGAAAAAACAACAAGTTCCTATTAACACAAAAAAATGTTGGAAAGAAAATGAGCCATTCAAGATTTGTACTTTTAAAAATCTTTAGAATTGAAAATGCACTGTGATTTTTGTTTTATTTTCGTGGTCATCAAGTACATCTTGCTGCATATGCATCACAGTACTATTAAATGCAAAATATATCTTCATGAATTGTGTCTATTCTTTCGTGGACATATCCGAAAGAACAACCACTCACACAGATACCTGTGCACCGTGAAGGCTAATATGATCATTCATTGCATGGTGCTAGAAGTAAACAGAGAAAAAAGGGCTAGGGGACACTTCTTTGGGAGTGTGCAAATGGAAATTTGGATTGAGGGTGGGAGGAGGGGGGGCATGCTTGGTTAGGCCATGCAGTTGTGTCTAAACCACTGTACCAAGGTGGCGTGGGTTTGGTACAAATTTCAATTTGTCACCAATGAATTCTTTTTGAACATAAATGCAAAGTAATTTCAAGGCTGTGTCAAAATTTTGAGATTTTTCTATTCTGATGCAGCTGAGAACCTGATGACCACATAGGAAATAAGCTAAAATGTCCAACTTTTGAAAAGTAAAACACACACACACACACACAAATAGAAAATATATGATTTTGTACTTACATCGTTCAGTCCTCTGCTATTGTCCGCTGACAGTTTCACTTTCACGTGTTTGACACTGAATTGGTGCTGCCTTTTTGTATAATACTACTTGCTAGTAATGTTCGGTTGAACAAGGGATATGGCATTTGCAGCCCTTGTGAATGTTTCTGCAAATTAGTAGTTCATGCTTATTACTACGTACAGACATGGTTCCTCCCTATATGCACATACCAAAGCATCAATTGCATCCCTCGTCCACTGTGCTGCCATTGTAATACATGCTTTTATACAAACAGTATGAAAGTGTGTAATGATAAAAGCATCCTGGCCACACTTTCAGGGTGTGGCGTCAGAAGCGGAAATGTCTCACGATTGGCCAATGCACATAGCATTCAGGAAACTACAAGAAAAACAGCAAAGGAGCCATCACGGAAATCATTTACAGCTCCTTGCAGGGCAGCCAGCTACCAGGCAATAGAGCCTGCAAAGGAGCCATCACACAAGCCAGCGAGTAAGCTTATGGTGAATCTAACTCTGTGTGAGACAGGCTTAAAGTTGTGCTAATCTGATTTGGAGAATATTCATTTTCTTTTCAACACAGAGTGTACATGTACCAGCTCCTTTACAAGGCTGTCTCCATCAGACTTATACCTGGTGCACCAACGTCTAAAGGATGCTTGTAGTTTGTGATGGGTGGTGGCAACTACATGTCTGCAAATACAGGTTTGTATACACGGGCTCATGGTAAATGGAATGCCCCTATGACTGATCCACTTTCTGACTGAAGGGCAGACGTCCGCCACTTCTGGACATCATGGTCAGTAAGAAAATGGATGCATCATTGAGGCATTCCATTTACCTTAAGCCCACACCTACAGGCCTGTACCTGAAGGCCGTATCTCGAATGTCGGTACACTGGGCACACATTGTGTCTGATGGAGACAGCCTTGCAAAGGAGGTGAAACACCTATAAATTGTTTTCAAAGATAACGGGCACTCTCCAAACACATCACCACAGATTTAAGGAAGAAGAAACATCACTACCCACAAGATCAAGAGGATAAGGAGCAATTCAAATCCTTTCATCCCAAGTCAGCAATATTTCATCAAAATTAGACAGAATCTTAAGGAAACATTCTCAAAGTAATTTTCTGCTTACTTACAAAGACTTATGTTGTTCTTGGTTCCACAAAGGATGATCTGGGGTTGCTGAGGGATGGAACCTATGAAATACCTTGTCAGTGTAGCAAACCCCACATTAGTCAGACAACATGCAGTGTATGAAAGGTGCACTGAACATTATCATCACATTCGCCTTTTGCAACCCAGTAATTCAGTCATAGCCGAGCACTGTATCTCCATAGGACATTCTGTGGATTAGTCTGTCATGGGAATCTTGCCCACAGCAAGATGCTTCTGGGACTCAATTATTAAGGAATCGTTTGAAAAACGTTTGGCAGAAGATCTCGTTAATTGTGATGGCTGCTTTCAACTGGATAAGGTGTGTGACACTGAATTCTTTAATATCTTCAGAAAGAAAACATTTAATGACTAATGATACATCTAGCAACAGTTAATTTTATTAATTTGATATCTGAATTTTCACTCATTACACACACACTTGCATGCCACAGTTGCAGCAGTATTCGAAGAGGGTGCAAAACCCGACAGAGTTAGCTCATGTAGTAGCTGCCTTTGTGCATGCATCTCCATGCTAATTTTTGGTATAAAGTTCACGATGTGGACTAGCAATCTTCAGTGCAAAACTCTGATCTGAAGATGGGTGAACGGTTGTTAGTTGAAATACCATGGCAAGAATTTGATATCATCTGGTTCCAGTCCCAAAACTTCATGGAACACATTCACTGTTTGCAGTGATGTCATGATAAATTCAGCAAGCCAAAAATCTACAAATAAACATAAATGGAAACGTGGTGACATGCATTAAAAAGGACACAACCACGGCTAGGCAAAGGAATGAAAATGAGTTTCTAATAATGTGCAACTTGCTGAAGGAAAGTATTTCTGTCCTGAACTGTAAAATTTATGTGCGAGTGGGAAAGAGAATGCAAGGACTCAAAAAACATTTTAAAAATATGGTAAATGCAAAATAAGCTACTACATAACCGTATTTCTGGAACCAAACAATTACAGAAGTATCTTTATAGGTGTTGGAACAAATTTGTTAAGAAGCAAGGAAAGAATTACTATTGAAACAAGACACATTATTCAAGCAGTGTCTGTGTGATACTTCAACAAGTGATAAACTTATCTTTAAAGTAAACTGATCCATCAAAGAACAATGTGATCATATTGGGATGGCTTTCATAGACACAAACAAATTTCTGTGAGAAAAATGCATGCATTTACATAGATTGGAGTCTGTAACACTCACCAGAATGTTTACAGATGTCTGCAAAATCATTGGAAGCAAGGGAAATTAATATGCTCTAACTGTGGTGTAAAAACAGATGCTCTAGCTGGAAAGCAAAATAGAAGCACCGCTCCTGAAAGTAGGCACTACAGAAAACACTCTCAGAATACAGCCCACAACATGAAAGCCAGCAAATGAAAAATTACATAGAAGTGCTACATCAAAACATTCAATAATTGGTAACAAGAAACTAGAATCAGAAGTACTTCTAAGTGAAATACAACCACATGTATTATGCATCAGTGAAAAGGGGCTATCTAAAAGTCATAACCTGACAATAAAGGACTGTATCTTATCCAGTTATTTCCGTAGATCTAAATATAAAGGTGGTGAAGTTTTTGTATACGAGGGTTGGAACTTAAATAACGGCAACTATTTATTCACAACCGATACAGAAGAGTTACACGTTTGCACCTGTTACTGTCCTTCAAATTAGTCACCAGCATTGTGTAGAACCCGTTGCCAGTGATGTTGAAGGCGTAATGTACCATTAGCAAAGCCTGTTCTGTTGATGGTACGAATGGAGCAGTCTACTGCCTGTTGAATCTCTGGAACAGTACTGAAGCGACTGCCACAAAGTGGTTCCTTGATCTTCGGAATCAAATCAAAGTCACATGGACTTAAGTCCGGGGAGTATGATGGATGGTACAGTACTTCGCAGTCCCGTCGAGCAAACAGAACAGCCACGGCTTCCGCTGTAGGCGCCTGCGCATTGTCGTGAAAAATGATGGGTGGGTTGCGCAGAAAGTGTCGCCGCTTCTTTTGCAAAACTGGTCGCAGGTGATGCTCCAGAAATGATCAGTACAACTGTGCGTTGACGGTCTGCCGTGGAGAAACGTAAGGCGTTAGGATAACACAATCATAGTCGTACACGAGAATCACCATAAGTTTCACCATACTGGGGCTCTGACGCACTTTCGCGGCGATCCATAATGACGCCATTCGTTGGACCGGCGTTTCAGTTTTGGCTCATACGATGCAGCCCATGTGATAAATCACTACCTATTCATGACATGGACCTGAAATGATGAGCTTTGAGAGCGAGAGATGCAAGTGGCGCCTCCTATTTCGTGTCAAGCACGAAATGCAGGAAGTGGTGTTGGCACTGCTGCAAGCAATCGACACTGCCTTCCCCTCACCACTCCTCACCCCTCGGTGGCCATGATGCGAGGGCACGGCTGTTACCGACAGTCACTGCACTGATGGTCAAATTATCATGGACAAATAATAAGTCAGTTTTCGAACATTGTCACTGCTTTAATTTGCATGTAAACTATCTGATCTAAAGTACTGGCACACCTGTTGGTATACATTAATGTGGGGTGTGCCTACATTTCACCTTTATAGCAGCTTGAACTCTGCTGGTGACACTTTCACTGAGTTGTCAATCTCTGTGGACAGATGGCAGCCCATTCTTTCTCAAGAGCCAAAACCAGGGAAGGTAATGATGATGGATGCAGGGCAGGCCACTGCTTTACAGGAGTGCTGTTGCCTCAGACAAGTTGCATATGGCATGGTGCACTGTCATGCTGATACAAACAATTATTATCTCTGAACTGTACCTCTACTGTACACAATGCACAATGCTGCAAATTGTGTTTATATCCACCTGCAATCAGTATTTTCTTAAGCACAATAATGGGAATAAGCCCTAACTTTGAAAAAACCCCATATCATAACACCAACTTCTCTGTACTTCACTACACAAGACGACAGCTAATGTTGTCCAGGCATCCACTAAACACACACCCTTCCACTGAATTGCCCCAGGGTATGGTGTGATTCACCACACCAACTCCATCACTTATCACTGAGTACAGAAATGTGTGTCTTATGATGAGCTGCTCCACCACTGCAACCCATTAACTCCCTATGCACAGTCACTGTGCTACCTAGACTGCTGGTACACTTTGCTACTCACATGTGATGCCTTCCATTGATTTTTTATAGTGATCCCCAGCAATGACTGACGAGTCCTGACTGTCAGTAAATGAGATCTGTCCTGTCTCAGTCTAGCTGCTGTTGTTGCATACTAACATTTCCATTTCACAATTGCACCGTGAACTGTCAACTTGGGCAGCTTTAGAATGACTGAAATGTTCCTACTGGATTTGTTACTCAGGTGACGTCCAATGATTAGCAGAAGTTCGAAGTCATTGAGGTCTCCTAACTAAACCAGTCTGCTGTTACTGCTTACCTATTGATAGCAAAATATTCCCTGACACAATTTATACTGGTGGGTCTACCTCTTGTGACATCTACTGGCTGGTTTCATGTAACATTGGAATGTCCACATACTTTTGATCACATAGTGTATTCAGAGATAGTTATGGTTTACATATATTTGGAAATGGAGTGATCCATCGAACTACAGACCTATATCATTGACGTCGGTTTGCAGTAGGGTTTTGGAGCATATACTGTATTCAAACATTATGAATCACCCCGAAGGGAACGATCTATTGATACGTAATCAGCATGGTTTCAGAAAACATTGTTCTTGTGCAATGCAGCTAGCTCTTTATTCGCATGAAGTAATGGTAGCTATCTACAGGGGATCTCAAGTTGATTCCATATTTCTAGATTGCAGGAAAGCTTTTGACACCGTTCCTCACAAGCGACTTCTAATCAAGCTGCAGGCCTATGGGGTATCGTCTCAGTTGTGCGACTGGATTCATGATTTCCTGTCAGGAAGGTCGCAGTTCATTATAATAGACGGCAAATCATCGAGTAAAACTGAAGTGATATCAGGTGTTCCCCAGGGAAGCGTCCTGGGACCTCTGCTGTTCCTGATCTACATAAATGACCTGGGTGACAATCTGAGCAGTTCTCTTAGGTTGTTCGCAGATGATGCTGTAATTTACCGTCTAGTAAGTTGCAAAGCGGTTTAGAAAAGATTGCTGTATGGTGTGGCAGGTCGCAGTTGGCGCTAAATAACGAGAAGTGTGAGGTGATCCACATGAGTTCCAAAAGAAATCCGTTGGAATTAGATTACTCGCTAAATAGTACAATTCTCAAGGCTGTCAATTCAACTAATTACGAACAACTTCAGTTGGAAAGACCACATAGATAATATTGTGGGGAAGGCGAGCCAAAGGTTGCGTTTCATTGGCAGGACACTTAGAAGATGCAACAAGTCTACTAAAGAGACAGCTTACACTACACTCGTTCGTCCTCTGTTAGAATACTGCTGCGCGGTGTGGGATCCTTACCAGGTGGGATAGACGGAGGAAAAAAGGGCAGCTCGTTTTGTATTATCACGTAATAGGGGAGAGAGTGTGGCAGATATGATACGTGAGTTGGGATGGAAGTAATTAAAGCAAAGGCATTTTTCGTCGCGGCAAGATCTATTTATGAAGTTTAAGTCACCAACTTTCTCTTCCGAATGCGAAAATATTTTGTTGAGCCCAACCTACATAGGTAGGAATGATCATCAAAATAAAATAAGAGAAATCAGAGCTCAAACAGAAAGGTTTAGATGTTCATTTTTCCCGCGCGCTGTTTGGGAGTGGAATGGTAGAGAGATAGTATGATTGTAGTTCGATGAACCCTCTGCCAAGCACTTAAATGTGAATTGCTGAGTAGACGTGTAGATGTAGATGAAATAGGAGGTAGTACTAACTGTGCTTCTCTTACAAGTAAACTTAGATCAATACATTGATATAAAAACTGAAGATAATAAATTATCATTAGACTTTTGTACTTCATGGTCTATTACTTCATCGTCTACTGCCATGAGGAATTTTTGGAGGGATTTAATTTTCTTGCAGTCTGCTTTATTATGAAATAACTACGCAACTTGGACCATCAGCTGTTTTATCCTGACATGTTTTAATTACTTCATTAAAACTCCACATCTGCAGTTTGATGGCAAATAAGCAAAGAATGTACAATATAGCATTATACATTTTGTGAAATTCTAGCAAAGTGAGCAACGAATTGTCTGTAGTCCTAGTCTTCTGCTCCCTCTCTCTGTCCATCTCTCCCCCCACCCACCCACCTCTCCATCTTCTCCCTCCCCCCGATCTCTCTCCATCTCCTCCCTCCACCCCCTCTGCCCATCTCCTCTTACCCCTCTTCTGGCCTTGTACCTTGTTTATTGTTAGTGCCAACAAAATCTTTATGGGAATTGGAGTCGCCTAAAATAAATGGGTAAATCAGCTGAGATCATTGGTCTATGGGGTCTGAGAGATCTCAACTGCTGCTGTTGGATCTGTGAGGATAATAGCATCAATGATATTATTTTGCACAATTTTAATCTGCAAATGGGTAGGATTGCAAAGTTTCAGATGATTCAGAATCCGTAGTAGTAATCTAATCATAAGCCGAAAAGCCATAACACAACTTTCCTTTTTTCTGTCGAAACCGATTGTGAGGAAGAAAACAAAACCATACACAGTTATGTGCACAAGCTTTGTTCAAAATTATGTGTAATAAGAAAGAATACAGCTATGTCAGAAACAATGTGTCTAATAGATTAAATGGCCTGCTATCTTAGTAAAAACTGATTGTAACAAAGAAAACAAGAACACATAGCACAGCAGAACGTTACCTTCTTTCCAGTTCATTTTAACAAAAAACCTGTACATTATTGTTTAAAAAATATACAGCCTTTGTCCATGCAAATGTTTATTAATCATTTAAATATTCAAAGTAAACTGGTCAAGAACTCAGACAGCTGGTAAAAACATTAAACAATAACCTGCCTTTATACAGTAGTGTAGATGACTCAAAAGTGCTGCTTGTGTTAATAGGTATTATTCCAAACAAATGTTTAGTTCTTGCTAAATAATAGCACTTATGAATTGTGAACCTGCTAGTCATAACTGTCTGTTACATTGCACAATTTCTTTAGTGCCTTGTGCTACTGTTATCTTTACATTCATTAACCTCGAAACAATTATAGTGCACAAAAGCAGAGTTTTACAAATACATGACCTCAACAGCACACACATTTCTGTATTTTAAAAAATATTTTTATTCAGTTCTAGCTTGTCACATTGGGGTACTTCCCTTATTAGAACTATGGGTGCAGTAGATGACATGGATTTGGTATTTTGATACTTTTAAAAATTTCCTGATTAATTTACTTTGAAAGAGTAACATAGAAGTAAATATCCTCAGAGTAGTGAAGCAACTTAAATCACTTAATAAAAGCAAGTCTTTTGGTCCAGACTGCATACCAGTCAGGTTCCTTTCGGAGTATGCTGATGCATTAGATCCACACTTAACAATCACATACAACCGTTCGCTCGACGAAAGATCGGTACCAAAAGACTGGAAAGTCGCACAGGTCACACCAATATTCAAGAAAGGTAGTAGGAATAATCCACTAAATTACAGGCCCATATCATTGACATCAATATGCAGCAGGATTTTACAACATATATTGTGTTTGAACATTATGAATTACCTCGAAGAAAACGGTCTATTGACACACAGTCAACATGGGTTTAGAAAACATCATTCCTGTGAAACACAACTATCTCTTTATTCACATGAAGTGTTGAGTGCTATTGGCAAGGGATTTCAGATCAATTCCTTATTTCTGGATTTCTGGAAAGCTTTTGACACTGTACCACACAAACAGCTCGCAGTGAAATTGCGTGCTTATGGAATATCATCTCAGTTAAGTGACTGGATTTGTGATTTCTTGTCAGAGAGTGTGATTTCTTGTCAGAGAGGTTACAGTTTGTAGTAACTGACAGAAAGTCATCGAGTAAAACAGAAGTGATTTCTGGCGTTCCCAAAGGTAGTGTTATAGGCCCTTTGCTGTTCCTTCTCTATTTAAACAGTTTTGGAGACAATCTGAGCAGCCGTCTTCAGGTGTTTGCAGATGACGCTGTCGTTTATCGCCTAATAATGTCATCAGAAGACCGAAACAAACTGCAAAACGATTTAGAAAAGATATCTGAATGGTGCGAAACGTGGCAGTTGACCCTAAATAACGAAAAGTGTGAGGTCATCCACATGAGCGCTAAAAGGAACTCATTAAACTTCGGTTACACAATAAATCAGTCTAATCTAAAAACCGTAAATTCAACTTAATACCTAGGTATTACAATAACGAACAACTTAAATTGGAAGGAACACACAGAAAATGGAAGGCTAACCAAAGACTGTGTTTTATTGGCAGGACACTTAGAAAATGTAACAGACCTACTAAGGAGACTGCCTACACTACACTTGTCCGTCCTCTTTTAGAATACTACTGCGCGGTGTAGGGTCCCTACCAGATAGGACTGACGGAGTACATCAAAAAAGTTCAAATAAAGTCAGCACGCTTTGTATTATCATGAAATATGGGAGAGAGTGTCACAGAAATGATACAGGATTTGGGCTGGACATCATTAAAAAGAAGGCGTGTTTTGTTACGATGGAATCTTCTCACGAAATTCCAATCACCAACTTTCTCCTACGAATGCGAAAATAATTTGTTGACACCAACCTACATAGGGAGAAACGGTCACTAAGATAAGGGAAATCAGAGCTCATATGGAAAGATACAGGTGTTCATTCTTTCCACTCACTATATGAGATTGAAATAACAGAGAATTGTGAAGGTGGTCCTATGAACCCTCTGCCAGGCACTTAAATGTGATTTGCAGAGTACCCATGTAGATGTAAAAAAGTTAACATTTTATTGGATACCTAGCCATGCATGTGACACTCAAGACTTAGAAACTGCACTAAATGAAATATCATTTACAGGCACTGAATTTTACACTGAGGTGACAAATGCATTGGATAGTGATATACAGGCAGTGGTAGTATTGCATACACAAGATATAAAAGGACAGTGCAATGGCAGAGCTGTCATTTGTCCTCAGGCGATTCACATGAAAAGGTTTCCAATCTTATGATGGCTGCATGATGGGAATTAACAGACTCTGAATGTGGTATGATAGTTGCGGTTAGATGCATTGCGGCGGTGCGGTTCCTTTCGTCCTGCACCTACCTGTGAACTTGTTGCAGCAGATCGCCAGTAGAAAAGCAGAGCAGAAGCCTACCATACTGCAACTCACACCTAACTATTCTAAGATTCAGGAAAAGTTCTTAATTTTGAATGAACTGTGGTAATACTGGCAAAACTTTGGTATATTCTAAAGGCGAGAATCACACGTTCACTGCCAAGCCCATGCTAATCATCACTGCCAAGCCCATGCTAATCATAACACAGTCATTCACAAACCCTTTCATTCACGTTAGAAGTTTATGGTAACATACTTCCCAAAATCTGAACAGCTACTACGCATGAATTGTTCTTGAGTGAAAATGCTCGCCATTTATCAGTGTCTAATGCACTCGCCATTTATCGGTGCCTAATGCACTCACCATTTGTCAGTGTCTAATGCACTCAAGTTTTTATTCACCAATCTGCTCAATATACCATAAGGAATTACTGTCTTTTCTCATACACAAAATACAAAATCCATACTTTCTTCTTCTTCTGGGATTGGAATGACTCCTTACCCTCTCCCTTAAAACCCACATCCTTTCGTCTTTCCCTCTCCTTCCCTCTTTCCTGATGAAGCAACCGTGGGTTGCGAAAGCTTGAATTTTGTCTGTGTGTTTGTTTGTTAGTGTCTCTATCAACATACCAACACTTTTGTTTAGTAATAAATATGCCTTCACTTTAAAGCACTTTTGAGGCATAAAACTGGCAAACTATAACTTCCTTCGGAGCTCATACTACACACAACCATATAATAGAAAGGCTGGGCTCCGACTCCTTTTACTGCTGTAAGCATTCTCTATCTCCAAGAGAAATGACGTGCGAAGAATACTCCGTTCAGATTGCTCAGTTTTCTTTAAGGCCAATAAAAAAACATTATTCTACTGCATTAGTCCATGCCTTTCATGACTAACCAATCAACAAAAAACACACTTTTTCTCGAAATAAACCTTTAACATTCTGATATTTTGCCTATACTTTCCATTATTAGCTATTTTCCTTTGCACTCGAATTAGCTTTCCTTCTATCATTAACTTACTTACCATATTATGATACAAAATTCACACTGCCTTAAAAATTTCTCACCCTAGTTTGTACAGCGTTAACCAGTAGAACAATGATCTACATATTTACTTAAGACCACATTCACGCATCATTCACACTATTAAAAGCATATACAATACAGTACAAAGATAAATAAACAAAACAGCCTTCAAGAAATAAACAATTCACAAAAACATTCCCTTCGTCTGTTTCTTGAATGTCTCTGTGCATTACTATCTTGTAGCAGATGAAAATTAGAACTACCTACTTGACTGAACCCGCTTCAGACTATCTGTCACTTTGCATGCACGAGTCATTCACCCGATGTAAGGTGCCACACCTCAGCATGGGACATTCCATTTTGGAAATCATTAGGGAATTCAGTATTTCAAGATCCACAGTGTCCAGAGTGTGCCGATAATACGTAATTTCGGGCATTACATTTCGCCATGAAGAATGCATTGGCTGACAACCTTTACTTAACAACAAGCAGAGCAGCATTGTGTAGAAATGTCAGTGCTAACAGACAAGCAACACTGTATGAAATAATTGCAGACATCAAAGTGGGATGTGTGATGATTGTCTGTTAGGACAATGTAGCGAAATTTGCATTAATGAGGTATAACAGCTTATGACTGAGGCGAGCGCCTTTGCTAATGTTGTAACATTAGCCTGCAGTGTCTCTCCTGGGTTCGTGGCCATATCAGCTGGACCCTAGATGACTGGAAAACCATGATGTGGTCAGATGAGTCCTGATTTCAGATGACAAAAGCTGATGGTAGCAATCCAATATGACACAGACCTCACAAAGTCATGAACCCAAAATGTCGACAAGGTATTGGGTAAGCTCTTGCTGACTCCATAATGGTTTGCACTGTGTTTACATGGAATACACTGGGTCCTCCAGTTATGTTCAGCTACTTTGAGACAATCTGCAGCCATTCATGGACTTCATGCTCTAAACAAAGATGGAATTTTTATGGATGACAATGCCCCAAATCATTTGGCCACAATCTACATCTACATCTACAAGAATACTCTGCAAATGAGACTTCAGTGCTTGAGATATGGTTAATTGAACCACCTTCACGATAATTCTCTATTATTCCATTCTCCAACAGTGAGCAGAGAAAATGAAACCTGTATCTTTCCGTGTGAGAATCGATTCCTCTTATAAATGATAATCATTCCTCCCTATGTAAGTTATCGTCAACAACATATTTTAATATTTGGAGAAGAAAGTTGGTGATTGAAAATTCATGAGAAGATTCCACAGCAATGAGAAATGCCTTTATTTTAATTATGTCCACCCCAAATCCTATTTTATGTCTGTGACACTCTCCCCTATTTCTCAATAATAAAACATGCTGTTCTTCTTTGAGTTTTTTTAACATACACCATTAATCCTAACTGATACAGATTCCACATCTTGCAGAAGTACACCAAAAGAAGACGGAAAAGCGTAACGTAGTCAGTCTCTTCAGTAGGTTTGTTGCATCTTACAAATGTTCTGCAAATAGAACACAGTCTTTGGTTCGCCCTCCCCACAACATTTCTATATGTTTTTTCCAGTTATGGGGTCCATGATGGGATTGAAGAACATTCTGTACAATTTGAGCGAATAATTTTGGCCTCCTAGATCGCCCAACATGATGCCATCGAATGTTTATCCCACATAATCGAAAGGTCAGTTCATGTACAAAATTGTGTACCGGCAACAATTTCGCAATTATGGACAGCTACAAAGGAAGCACAGCTCAATTTTCTGCGGGGGATTTCCAACAACTTGTTGAGTCCACACCATGTTGAGTTGGTGCACTACACTGGTCAAAAGGATGTCCGACATAATATTATAAGACATCCCTTTTGTCACCTCATTGTATATCTGCTATACTCTGGGATGTGTAACAGAATCATCATTGTTCACATTATATATGAGCAGCTTAGAGAACAGTATTGGTTACTGTCTGAACATGATGCTCAGGACATGCAAATCTACGAAAAAGAGCCATTCGATAAAACTGTAGCAATATCCACTCATGCAATTCTTTAAAAGAAATCATTCCATAAAAACTGCAGCAATAACCAGTTGCATCCCCACAAATTCTCAGTTTCACACAAAACCAACTGAGGTTGTGCACTTCATGAAACAAAATAATGCAGTAACCGTTTGCTACAGGCTTAAAGTCACAATCAAGGTCAGAAGTGTCCTCCCAGGAGTAACAAAATGTAAAGGCATGAAGTGGAACAAATGCACAGGCTCAGTTTCAAATAAAGATATGGTAAGAATTGAATAATTGGTTGGCCACTCAGAATCTGCATACAAAATTAATTTTTATTGTCATGCAATAGAATAGTTTGTACAATCCATAACAGTTTAGTACAATCCACAAGAGTTTAGAATATTGGGAAACGTTAAACACATGCAAAAAGAGAGATTGCTGTCAGTCACAGGCCTGTGCTTTGTGAAATTGCAAGGAAAGTCAACTGACAAGATATCAAATATCCAATTAAACAATGTATAACAATCAGGAATTAGTTGACAAATGATCAAATACTTTTCACCATTCGTGAATCTCTGCTGAAGGAACTGTGAAAATAAAACTTATAACAGCACGTAGCGAAACAAATACAAGCAATAATTCTTCCGTAGGCCTGTTGGCCAACTGGAAGTAAATACCAATACATACCAATAAAATCACGTTTAACAAGACTACGTAAATGCATTGGTATAGTTTAGCTTAGTGTTCTGTGAATCATATTTGTGACAACTCACTAGGATTACTGTTGCACCCTCTGGTGCCTCCTGCACATCATTTTTTTTTTCTTTTTTTTTCCACCAGTTGCATAAACAATAGGCATGGCTGACAGTGACAGCCACCTTGAGTGGACATCGCAGCCAATGTTAGTCAGTTCACAGCGAGTTCACGGCACAATCAGTGATGTTTGGAATCCACGATAAGAAGCTAATGAGCTACCATCTGCGGCAGTCATCAGTGAGCAGTATTGCTGTCAGTACAGCGGATCTACAGGACATCTTCTCAGAAGGTAACCTAGCAAATACAGACTTCTAAGAGGATCTGTTAGATTTATATTGCATGTCAGGTTGCAGACTTAGTCATTAGAGGTTACCTGTTCCTGACACTGTTATTTGTATTCATTTATACCGAAGTTTTATGTTCCATTTGAGTGTTCTAATAAATGCAATTATTATACTTGGATTGCTTATTTGTGTAGTTGTCTCCAACACTACATTGACACAGTCATTATAGTAGGTCATTTTGACAGCTACAAGGTGACAACATAGCAGTGGCACAGTTGACATACATACGACAGTGGCGTAGTCGGTACCGATTCAAAGCCTAAGCATGTTTTCCACCTACAAGGTATTGTGGTGTGAAGCATCACCTTCTTCTGTACCTACTCAGATACCAAACACGTTCTTGACTGTTTTCAAGTATTTGCATTGGCACTGCACCTGTCTCTGTCACAGTACCTTCTGTTTCTTTCCATGGCTCAAATGCAGTGTAGTGTGCTTGCTCTGGTCCCTAGATATTTTGTAGGTGGTTTCACCACCTCCATCTTAGCACCATGCTGGAACTCTGGTCAGTGTTTTGCATTCCATTGAGCACTGGTTACATATTTTGTGCCGAATTCTTATTGTACAAGTAATATTCCAAATGGCAAAACCTGTGGATTTTTATGTTCCCGTGTTTACTCACCTGTCAGATTATGTTGGCTGTACTGGTAGCTGTGCAGGGCAAGTCGCTACACCACTTGAAGTATGAATCACACCACAACCTAGATGTTCAGTGTCTATCTAATGTCTCCTGCCACCAACTCCCACCCCCCCCCCCCCAACTCCATCCACCGTCCCTGTTCAACTGCCACTGTACCAGTCGAGCTACTATGTGGACCACTTGGATCAATACTTTGCTGCTCAGGGATTAGTGATGTAATGAAGAGTATATTTTTTGTGTCCACTGCTGGTGCTCCTGTGCTGCAGCTTGTAAAGCAGTTTTTTCTGGATAAGCAACCAAATGATTTGTGTTATAAAGACAAAGCATAAACTAGGGCCATATTTTCAAGATAACCTACCTGTGACAGTAGCACACCACACATTTTTTCGTACTTAGAAAGAATCTGGGCAAGCACATACTGAATGGATTGCCTCCTTGCAATGCCTAACCCATGACTCTCAGTTTATATGGGAAAATTTGAACTGTGCCATGACTTACACAGATGCCACAGTCACAGACATGTGCCTTGTTCATGCTCTCATCATGGAGGTCCGGAATGACCTCCTTCACCTGAGAAATTGTCATTAAATGAATATTTATCAGTGGTGTGTGCTCTCAAACAAGATCAAAGCTCTGTGTGGGTATTTCACCATGATGATTCTGAATGTTTTAGATGACATCCAGCATCTTGCCATTACAGGTGGTCATCAGTTGGGTGTTCAGAGCCAGACACCTCCACCTCTGGCCTCCACACGTCAGGAGCTCCCCCCCCCCCCCCCCCCCTTTGTTTTCCTGCTGGTTGTCTGCCACCCAGGCATCAGGCTACACTTATACTCAGGCTCTGATTCATCTGCTAGTAGCTCACCACCACAACATCGGGCTAAGGCATGGGATAATGATTCTCCAGCTCCCAGTAATCCATCGTCGCCCATCAAATCTTGCACCCAGAGCTTCATCCACCACAAGAGGTCATCTTGCTCTTTTTGACAATTGCAATGCCTATTCTGCCACAAAATGGACAGCAAATCAATTGTATGTTTACAAAACCTGCAGTGCGCCAATCCTTCCGGTGTTACAGGCAATACTGTGTTTCTATCAGACTCATCCCCTCAGGATTGGGGAAGTAATTCTTACACTAATGACTTTGAAAATAAGGTGTAAGTTACATATTGCTCACAATGTTTGGTCTATACATCATGTGGGTATGACAAAGAATGTGTGTTCTCCTGTCCATTCTATTCATAATGACATGGTCTCAGTTCTTGCAATTTTTGTGGACTTGAACACTGATGGACACACTGTTAAATTTCAAACAGGTACTGGATCTTCCAAGTCTGCTGTCCATGGAGATACTTATGTTTTTGTCAGTTGTCCACATTTTTTTTCTCTTCTGGTACACTCAAAAACTATAACAACAATGAAGTGACACTTTGTGGTAGTTGTTACATGTGTGTATAGTAAAATTGTCAGTGTGCCAGCACAGCTTTCAGTCATGCACTTGCACACATCATCTAGCATTTTGGATCCTGATTTTCCCCAGCATCTGTATTTCTGTGCCCATGATTCAAGCAACCACATCCAGGTCTGAGAGGTGGCTGACAATGTTCCCTCTCTACATCCCTCCCACGTTGACTGGATTCACTGCCCCCCCCCCCCCTCCCCCCACTCCTTGGGATACAAATTGGCTTGTCATTCTAGATTTTTCCACTGGGTACCTGTATGCCACATGGCAGGACAACAGATGCTGCCTTCTCCTCCCCCCCCCCCCCCCCCAAATCACCCATGCGCTTTGGCAAATCTACACAGTGGATGACTATCCTCGCCTTGTTGTGTCAGGTTTAGTCGCCTACTTTATGCTGTTTGATGCTTTGTCATCCAACATATCCAATTGCATGTGCCTTCACCACAGCACCTTGGATGGTCCCATTGGCACCTCCCTATATCTGCCTCCTCCCCCACAATGTGACATTATTTTGTTGTTCTCCTAGCACATGCCTCTCTTCAATTCTACTCTCTTTCCAGGCTCTCTTCTCTTGGGAACTTGTCGCTGCCTGGAGGGTCTCACGAGCTCATGGGGTGCAACTGCCACACGAATCTGTGTTTTTGTCACAATGCTCATTGTGTTCCCAGATCCCCTCCAGTGCTACAGCATGCACTGGTTAGGCCTTTCTTCCCGTTCGGTGCCGCGGTTGGGGTGGCACGGGTTCATCTGCTGCTGATGTATGGCAGTGCATCAGTTTCTTGGTCCATCACTGTCTCAGGACCCTTCTCAATTCCAGGTGCTGTTAACTGGCCTTCCAGCAGGGAGTATGAGGATGTTTCACTGGTTCACTGCCCAGAAGCAGCGACCTACTGCATCAATTGATTACCGGGCTCCAGGCAGACATAGCCACTGTTGTGGTTCAAGACGACACTGAAGGTCTTCATTTTCCTAGCTGTGAGGGGGAAGGATGTTACATCCTCTGGCACCTGTTGGATGACACACCTTTTTATGATGCCCAGTCAACAGTTGCACTGCCAACAGATGATACTATTTAGCAAGACTGACATCAACGACCGCCGGCCGCGGTGGCCGTGCAGTTCTGGCGCTGCAGTCCAGAACTGCGGGACTGCTACGGTCGCAGGTTCGAATCCTGCCTCGGGCATGGGTGTGTGTGATGTCCTTAGGTTGGTTAGGTTTAAGTAGTTCTAAGTTCTAGGGGACTTATGACCTAAGATGTTGAGTCCCATAGTGCTCAGAGCCATTTGAACCATTTTGAACATCAACGACCGCCTCAAGAGTGCACTGCAGCTGACAGAACTACTTTGTCACATGTTCCACACACACCAGTCACCCACTGGATGACATCACGCTATATGAAGAGCCAATAACCAATCAGCTTGTCATCCCAGCTGATGGCAACCATTCGCTCAGACTGACTGTACCCATGCGCGTGATAATATAACCACCACAGTCAGTTCATGGCACGATCAGTCCACGGTTAGGCTCCACACTTAGAGGTCAGCAAGCTACTGTCTATGACAGTCATCAGTGAGTGATATTACCACCAGTACAGAGGATCTATGGAATCTCATCTCGGAAGATAACTTGGTAGATAGGGACTCGTAAGAGGAAATGTCAGACTTGTACTCTATATCAGGTTGCAGACTTACTGGAAGTTACCCGTTCCAGAAAGTGCTATTTGCTGTTAGTTACACCAGAGTTCTACAGTCCATCTAGGTGTTCTAATAAATTTATCTGTGTAACTGTCTCTGACAACAGTTGTGGAATCAGCCAACAGGTTTACAAGTAACATACAATTTCCCTGTCAAAACATGGCTACATGTTGGCCATTTACTTAACTATTCTTTTTATTCTTAATCTACTTAAAAATCTGACAGATGTAATCCAAATATACACAGTAAATATCGATTCGGAAAGTAATCTGTGGAGAAGAAGGAATTGTCAGGCAAAAAGGAATTTATTTTGTTTTTAAAACTTTCATTATCTGTCAGCACCTTTATTCATAACATATGTGGTCAGGTATTCTTACGGCTGCATACATTGCTATTTTCTGCACAACAGTAAGGTTAAGTTGTGAATAGTGAATGTTATTGTTCCTTCCACTGTTGTATTTATGGACGCTAGTATTATTTGTAAGCGTAGGCTTCTGCGGCCGTTGTCTTCTTCAATAAAATTCTTCAGGGTATCAGACCGCATCGTCATAATTTAAAATGCACCAACGTTTCGGCCAGCTATCTGCAACGCTGGCCGAAACGTTGGCGCATTTTAAATTATGACGATGCGGTCTGATACCCTGAAGAATTTTATTGAAGCTAGTATTATTTTTTAATTGTGCCTATTTCTTTGCAATTAGCTGCACACAAGAATAAACATATTGCAAGACTGACACTAGGAGGCTTAATCTTTTAAATGGTTGCCTACATGAAATTTGTAGATAGACACCAGATTTTATTCTCACGGCATGTTTCTGAGCAACAAACACTGTGTATACGTGTGGAACTACCGCAAAAAATTATTCCATTTGACATCAACAAATGGAAGTATTCAAAGCAGGCTAATTATCTAATGCTTACATCAGCAAAGTCAGTAAATATGCACTGAACAAATGTGGTTGAACTCAAGCATTTGAAATCTATAATACATCATTTACTCAGAAGTATTCAAAGCAGGCTAATTTTCTAATGCTTACATCAGCAAAGTCAGTGAATACGCACTGAACAAATGTGGCTGAACTCAAGCATTTGGTATCTATAATACATGGTTTACTATTCAAGTTCTCATTAATATGCATGCACAGGAGTTTTAATGATTCAGTTCTACACATTTCACTTACTATATACCGTATTGTTATCGTCAGCAATATATGTTGCCTCGTACAGAATTGACTTAGCTGTGTTTTTTCCAAGTAAAGTAACTTACAGAGAAAGGATGTCACAGTTTTGAATATTTTATTTATTCTTTTTTCTGCCACTTCCTTCCAGAGAACAAGTGTTGAAGAGAATAAAGGAAGGCAGATTAGTGTTTACCAACTAGTCAGTGATGAGATCATTATAGACAGAGAACAGGATGAGAATGTGGTAGGAAATCAAATACATCCTTTTGAAATGAACTATCCCAACATTCTGTCTAATCAATCATGCTGTGCACAATGGCTTGCAGAGAATATATTTGGATGAAATGACAGGTAAATTTTAGTACTTACCCGAGATCCTTCTTTAATACTTATGAACTCAATCTCACGGTAAGGTACTGTATTTGGGTCATCCTCCGCCTGTATCAAAGGAAATAAGTTAAGTACAGGTGAAATGCAGAATACAAAAAGCACAGATGAAACCAGACTACATATCACAAATGTGTACATTGAGACAATTGGCAGTCTATGCCAGACCTTGATTTGAACCTGGAATACCTATATTTCATGAGCGGGTATTGAAACCATAATACTGTCTGGAGGTGGACTCTGTTTGGATCATATAAAGACTTTTTTCAAAATTCAGTCTGGTATGTGGAAGGTGAAAATAAATTTTGTTAGTTGGAAATTTTTAAGGAACTGATACTGTGCATAACTTACTCTAATTATCAGAGGCACTGCCGATTTTGTCTTGAGATTCGATGGTATTGTGTTAGCTAAGTCTTAAATCTAGAAACTGATGTTGCTTTTACGATACCAGCTTCAATTCTCTCTGTGTAGAACGTGTCATGACAATCAAATATTTGTGGGCCCATCATGTCAGGTTTAGGCTACCTGAACAACCTCCAAAGCAAACTCAAACTTCCAATGCCAATTATGCCTCCATGTATGTTTTATGAACACCATGATACAAGTTTGTCCCATGGGCTGCGTGATGTACCATGTGGCAGAGTATGTAACTGTCGTCAAGAGACACTATTCCCTCCAGTGATACTGTTCACACATACCCTAAGGGAGAACATCACATAGTGGCATTTAGAAATCATATGAGTGACAATGGAAGTTTGAGCCTGGCTTCAGTTTTTACTGATAGCAAATGATATTGTTAGATCTTCACTGTTTTCTTCACTGTTGGTGCATTATTTTAATTTCACTGCATTTAATTCAGTTCACTTAAGAAATATACATACGTTTCCTGCAATATGAGAAGTGTTCAATACCTGTTGTAGAACTTGTACGCTTAAACACATTCAGCCCTTTGTCAATTGCCGACTGACATATGATATTACATGTAAGTGCCATTAAGCTATGGGCACTGTCAGCTAGCATGATGAAGGCTAAGGGAATTTGTGAAAAGGAGCCAAGCAACTAATGGTATACTCTCACAGAGTTTTGATAGTTCAGCCAGATGGAGTGGGGGATGGAGGAATTAGCACTTGACCACTCGCTAGGACCTCACGCTAACTGCCGTACACTAACACCATAATGTTGGCTATAAAATTCATCTGGATATTTCTAATTACCTACTGTTGTGGCGTAACAAGACAGCCATGCCACTCGGAAGTAGCCGAAAGGCACGCGTTAACTCACGCAGGCTAGTAGATAGGTCTGAAACAGGATACGTAATGAATGCTATAAAGAAAAGTACGTAGCTCCTGGAATACTTAACTTTAATCCATCCTTGTGGTACATCGCTCTTGACGATACAAGTGAGACTCTTTAGATACAAGCTATGTAATGCTAATGGCGCCTTGCTAGGTCGTAGCCATTGACTTAGCTGAAGGCTATTCTAACTATCGGCTCTGCAAATGAGCGAGGCTTCGTCAGTGTGCATCGCTAGCTACGTCGTCCGTACAACTGGGGCGAGTGCTAGTAAGTCTCTCGAGACCTGCCGTGTGGTGGCGCTCGGTCTGCGATCACTGACAGTGGCGACACGCGGGTCCGACATGTACTAATGGACCACGGCCGATTTAAAGCTACCACCTAGCAAGTGTGGTGTCTGGCGGTGACACCACACCTACATCACAACTTTGAACGACAGACTCTTTGTATCGATGAGATGAATTCGTTGCACCTTCTGATTTGCCCATATGAAAAAGAAAAAGAAAAAAAAAATGGAAACTGGACTATCTTTATGGTTCCTGAAACTTTGCAGTGACACTTAAAGCAATGCTGTGTGCACAAACCACATGTAAATAGCAATTGGTGGCATACAGCTGCAGCAATGACTCATAGTAGCAATGTATTTGTTTGATGTACAGTTTTGGCGTAAAAGTTATTTAGTTAGTACAGAATCAATTAATAAAGCAGAGGACACACATCCAGTGATCAACAAGTGCTACAAAAGCAAGTCTATAATGAACTATGCCTAACTCCATCCTCAAGTATTCAAATAGCAGTTCTAAGTTAATGTATTTATGACATTAATGATTCATTAAATTGTGCAATAACAGAACTGCTTATTATTCAAACCTGGTGACACTTAGAACAATGTTATAGTATGAGTTGGTCATGTATGTCTTCATAATTTTGTCCAGTTTGTTATGTGTATTTTTGTGTATTTCATAATGTCTTAAGTTTTAGACTTTTTATACTTATTTAAATATTACATATGCTTTGTAAATATCAATGGTTGGAGAGAGACAACCAACATAAGACACACATCTGAAGTGTATTTGTGTGCTAAATGGCTACACAGACCGTGAGATACTGAGTGCAAGGCCAGTTTCAGTCAGTAATTATCGGGAATCAGGGCTATGCACTACATGACTGCACAGCTTCAACTGAGAGACATGTTTTCCAGTGCTTCTGACTTTGTCGAACTTACTGCTGGTTTCTGTGATAGAAAATCTCACTCAAGGTTTGAACTCATCTTTCAAAAGCCATTGGGCAAGTATAATCATTGAGACATGTAGTATTCTCAGCTGCTTGGAATTTGAACTTTTATTTCATTTGATTATGTGGCTGCATGACCATTTCAGTACACTTATTTATTCTAAATTACATTGCTTGGGGACATATTTACACACCTATCATGTGAATTAAGGATAGATATTCAGCATGTGTCCCGCAATGGTATATTTCCCTCCCAGTTCTGGGAATTCCTAGTGTGATTCTCTTCCATACACATAATTCCATTAATTCCATTTATTTTGGTTGCTGATTAAACAGCACATTTTAGTGCTACATTTTAAACTAAGAGTATGTGTTAAATATTGTAAAATGTAAGCTACAGTAGGGCATGGTATAAGGTTGTGCAATCTGTCCCTCAGATACTGAATACGACAGAGGCTTATGTAAATGGGGCCATACAGTTGTCCATTTCTTATGGAGAATGATAGGGGAGATTTTTCTCAATGATTTGCTTTTAGTTTAATCAATCCAATGGAGGAAAATCACAAGATGTCAGCTGAATGTCTGGATTTTGATCATATACTCACTGCAGTGAGAGTCAGAATAAAGAGATGCCATAGCCTCTACAAAAACAGAGGAGTGGGGTGTTCACACAGACACATCGCTTAACTGCCTGTTTCCCGTTCCGTCACATCTTTGTCTATAGTAGAATACTTCTGCTTGACCTCAGATTCTTACAGCCATCCAAACACATCTACCAGCATCAACTTGGCAGTTGCTTCTGGTTTCTGTAACTGCAAACAATTATCCTACACACGTTACCAAGCTAGTGTACCTAGATGAGATGACATGGTTTTGGATGACTCATCCACAATCATGCAGTAGATTTCTGAAAGAATCTTTCACTTTGGTGAAGTATTTGTGCTGAAATGGGTTCCCTCACAGCACTTTCATGTACACCTAAAATTTTGCTGCAAAGGATCAATGGATGTAACTTTTCACACTTGTTTCGTAAGATTTTCACAAAAACAACATGCAACAGTATTCTACTGCAAAATTATACTACTTTTTGAAGCTCACTAACAGATACATTACGTATCAACTGTTGCCTGAAAAACTGAAAATATTTAAACGAGCAATCCCATTCTGTTATTGTTATAACCATGGCCAAATACATGTTATCCACGTGTCTTCTGATACATTACATATCAACTGTTGCCTGAAAAACTGAAAATATTTAAACGAGCAATCCCATTCTGTTATTGTTATAACCATGGCCAAATACATGTTATCCACATGTTTTCTGGGGACTGTACACACAATAAATGGAACAGAGATGGCTTTCTTGGAACCAAAGTCAGTGGTGATAATTATATATTATTACTGAATAAAAATAGTTCTGTGCAAAACTGTCAGTTTATTCATTTATTTAATGGAAGTCATATTCCTATTACTACCCTAACTTATTTTTGTAACTAATAATTACAAAATATATTGTAAACATGAGTGTTGAAAACAAGATCAAATGGTGCCCATTTAACTGATGGTAACTTAACAGACTGCATTAACTGTTAAATCATATGCTTAAATGGGAAGCCCCTAATATCTGTCATTACACAGAGCAACCTGTTTCTCTTTCCCCAAGATATGGTTCAAAGAGTCACACATCTTGTTCTCATCAAAGCTTTCTTTTAAAGTTATGTCATTCTTAGATTCTCGTAGGACCTGAAGGTGCAGTCTTCATATTCAGCAGTATGTTATTTTTAAAGTGTTTTAATAGATATAGTTGCACTATCTGTTTTTGAATAAAGTTTCCCACATATTTTACACTTTGCAGTATTTTTTCACTGAAGTAATCCCATATCACACCTCTCTTAGGTCCCACGATGACCATTTTTCATGCTCAGGAGTAGTTGATAAATGGAGACTGTCTCATATACTGATTAACAGAGTAGAACATTAGAGACTGCACTTAATACTGATTTCAAAGACTGCTATGAACTCTCACTGTCATCTGAAAGCCACTTGTTGTATGTTCCCACTTACCAAATCTCTAATACTCTTCTCCGTTACAGGAAATTCCACCAACTCTCTTCCCCACTTTCACAGCAGACACACCAGAGATCTGTGGACAGCAACTGTCATTCCTCTGCATTGGGCCTAAAGACATCTGTTGTCACAATGGCCCTCAATCGCCCAGGACATAACAACGGAAAGAGATTCATCTACATCCATACTCTGCTAACCACAGTGAAGAGGATCCATCCCACTGTACCAGTCTATGTGATCGCCGTAAGCTTATTGACACCAGTGCTTACTAATTTAAGTTATATATTACAGCACTGAAGATGGTCACTAAGTGACCGAAAATCGATTTTGCGATAATAAACAAAACTATACGACCAATGCTGTCTCTCCTTTCAAGTATACCCATTATCTGGTCGTAGTGCACAGGACACTATGGAGTTGCCAATCAATAGACTTTCTTGGGATAGTGTGCATCCATTTCCAAGGGTTTGCCACTTCATTTCTTTCAGCGTCTCTGTGACGCTCACATGTCGGGTCAAGTATGTGACCATTTGTGCTGCCCTTCATTTTATATATCCAATATCCCTTGTTGGGCCTACTTGGTATGAGTCCCATACAGTCTAATAATATTCTAAGGTAAGTCGGGTGTCTCATATGCAAACTCCATCGTGGACTGACTGCATTGCCTAGCTGTCTACTAATGAACAGAAGTCTGACACATGCTTCATCTGAGCCTCTGCTTGTGATCATTCATATATCCACACACTGTTACATCTGGATATTTGTATGAGCTATCCAGCTCCAACTGTGACTCATTCAAATTCTAGCCATAGGACACTAGCTTTTTTCCCCTTATTGTGGGTTATACACTTTTGCCTTTCTGAGCACTATTGTCATTACCTGATCTGATTTTGGAAGTTTCAAGTTCACATTTTTAAAATTGACTTTTGGTACAACATCTGTTTCAGGACAATTGGAACCAGAGGTGAATCTAAACAGAAGCTATGTTGCATCCCAAATATGAAGTTTGAAGCTGGTAACTGATTTGCACATATTAGATCATGAGGTACAAGATAACACTTTTTGTTGTCGATAGCTGACAGGGTCAGGAAATGAGGAACAAATATTGGAAAGGCTTCACATGTGGGTCTTACATACCCTATGTCAATATTATTAATGATTCATTAATTGTCCAATAATATAACAGCCCATTATTCAAACCTAGTGACAATTAGAATAATGTGGTAATTTGAGCTGGCCAGCTATGTCTTCAAAATTTTGTCTAATTTGTTATTTGTGTTTCTGTGTGTTTCATTTAGACTTTTCTCCTTTATTCTTCAATCCAAGTTTTTATTGGCAGCTGATCTTCAGTCCTCACATCTTTCTGCCCCCTCCTACACTTCTGTGTGGAGCTACAGCCAATTTCTTTTATAATTTGATCTTTTTTTTTTTAAAAAAAAAAAGGAAAAAAAAGGCTCTTTGCGAGTCAACACATGACCAAAAATATGTTTTGTTCTTTCTACCATAGCATTCCATAAACTCCTTTTTCCTCTCACTCTTTTAACAGCTTCATCATTTGTGAGCTCAGCATACCAGAATGCACCTGTAACACCCTGTCTCAAAAGAATCCAGTCTTTTCCTGTCCTCATTCCACATAGTCCAGGACTCATGGTCATACAATCACACATTCTACATGTATGTTTCTAGAAACCTTTTCCTGATTTGTAGGTCTTTACTTTTAGATGTTAATATCTTTATCTTTCAACACATACCTGTATTGACTATTCTTTCAGTTCATTGCTGTGGTGACAGATTTGTTTTAATAGTGTATTCGGTTCCCTGTATCATCTCTAGACAGGCTTGCTGCGTGCCTGTTGAGCTGCCTAACATCCGTTCCCTACTACCCGGTATCTAATACAACGTTACTGTTATGTGTTTCCTTATTTTATTTAATCTTTAAGTTGGTTCATTACTACTACACTAAATAACCAGAACATTATGCGCAACTGTACTGTTACCAATGACAACATATGTTGCCTTGCACAGAACCAAATGAAGTGTGTTTTTTACAAGTTAATTGACTTAACGAGAAAATATAAATCATATTTCTGAATATTTCATTTATTTTCCTCCTGCCTCATCATTCCAGATAAAAAGCATGACAAGATCATCAGGAGGGGAATGAGAGAGGAAATCAAATATAACCTTTCGAAAGGAACTATCCTGTCATTCTGTCTAATCATGTTAGGCACAGTGGCTGGTAGAGAATATATTTGTGTGTAAGCATAGGTAAATTTTAGTACTTACCGGATATTCCTTAAGATACATGATCTGAATTTCACGGTTAGGCGTTGCATGTGGTTTACCGTGCACCTAAATCAAAGGAAATTAGTTAAGTACAGGTGAAATGCAAAGTACAAGAAGCACAAATGAAACCGGTCTACACACCACAATGAATACATTAAAGACAACTGACAGTATGCAGAACTTGATCTGAACCCAGGTAATCTGCATGTAACGACAGAGTGTTGAAACCATAATACTGTCTGGAGGTGACTCTGTTTGGATCTTATACGGACTTGAAACCATAATACTGTCTGGAGGTGGACTGTGTTTGGATCTTATACAGACTTGTTTTGATTTCAGCCTGGTATATGGAAGGTGAAAATAACTTTTTGTTGGTTGGAGATTTTCTAGGAACTGATACGGTACACAACTTGCTCTGTTCCCAGATGTGCTGCTTGTTTTTGTCTTTAGATCTAGTGGTGTTATATTGGCTAAGTCTTAAACCTGGAAACAGGTATTGATTTTAATGTGCCAATGTCAGTTGTCTTTGTGAAGAATATGTCATGAAAATCAAAAGATTTATATACTAGTCACTTCAAACCTAGGCAATCTGAACTTACCTCCAAAGCAACCTCAACTCCCACTGCCAGTGACATTTCTTTGTATGATTTACGAGGGCAGTTCAATAAGTAATGCAACACATTTTTTTTCTCGGCCAATTTTGGTTGAAAAAACCGGAAATTTCTTGTGGAATATTTTCAAACATTCCCACTTCGTCTCGTATAGTTTCATTGACTTCCGACAGGTGGCAGCGCTGTACGGAGCTGTTAAAATGGCGTCTGTAACGGATGTGCGTTGCAAACAACGGGCAGTGATCGAGTTTCTTTTGGCGGAAAACCAGGGCATCTCAGATATTCATAGGCGCTTGCAGAATGTCTACGGTGATCTGGCAGTGGACAAAAGCACGGTGAGTCGTTGGGCAAAGCGTGTGTCATCATCACCGCAAGGTCAAGCAAGACTGTTTGATCTCCCGCGTGCGGGCCGGCCGTGCACAGCTGTGACTCCTGCAATGGCGGAGCGTGCGAACACACTCGTTCGAGATGATCGACGGATCACCATCAAACAACTCAGTGCTCAACTTGACATCTCTGTTGGTAGTGCTGTCACAATTGTTCACCAGTTGGGATATTCAAAGGTTTGTTCCCGCTGGGTCCCTTGTTGTCTAACCGAACACCATAAAGAGCAAAGGAGAACCATCTGTGCGGAATTGCTTGCTCGTCATGTGGCTGAGGGTGACGATTTCATGTCAAAGATTGTTACAGGCGATGAAACATGGGTTCATCACTTCGAACCTGAAACAAAACGGCAATCAATGGAGTGGCGCCACACCCACTCCCCTACCAAGAAAAAGTTTAAAGCCATACCCTCAGCCGGTAAAGTCATGGTTACAGTCTTCTGGGACGCTGAAGGGGTTATTCTGTTCGATGTCCTTCCCCATGGTCAAACGATCAACTCTGAAGTGTATTGTGCTACTCTTCAGAAATTGAAGAAACGACTTCAGCGTGTTCGTAGGCACAAAAATCTGAATGAACTTCTCCTTCTTCATGACAACGCAAGACCTCACACAAGTCTTCGCACCCGAGAGGAGCTCACAAAACTTCAGTGGACTGTTCTTCCTCATGCACCCTCCAGCCCCGATCTCGCACCGTCGGATTTCCATATGTTTGGCCCAATGAAGGAAGCAATCCGTGGGAGGCACTACGCGGATGATGAAGAAGTTATTGATGCAGTACGATGTTGGCTCCGACATTTTTGGGGAATAACCTGGTGTATTTCAATGCTGAATAAAACAACCCCTGTTTCAGAAAAAAAATGTGTTGCATTACTTATTGAACTGCCCTCGTACATTTGTATGATTTACAAACACCACGTAACGAGGTTTTCCCAGGGGGTAAATGGTATACCACGTGACAGAATAGACAGAATACACGGCTGTCACTGGCACTATTCCCCCCCCCCCCCCCCCCCCATTGTACTGTTCACAAGTACCCTAAGGAGAACCTCATGTAGTGGTGTTTAGAAATTGTGTGAGTGACAATGAAAATTTGAGACTGGTTGGTTGGTGTTTTTGGTGTTAGTGTAACCAATCCACAAGGTTATCAGACCCTCTATTCTGTAAGTATCAAACCAGGAATAATCCTCAGAGGAAGGATACAAAAGGCAAATCCTGGGAAGCTGAGTTGTAATGAAGATACAATGAGAGAGAGATAAAAGCAAATTAAGCAGCTCAAACAAGATGATAAAAGTTTAGGAAAAACAAAACATTAAGAATGGCAAATATAAAAGAATAAAGAGAATTAAAAGGTGGAAAGGGTAGAAGCCATGCCAGACCACCAGGCAAGGGCCGACATGGGTCCCCTGGGCTAGAGCAGGAGAAGGCAAAGTGTCTCACCTCAAAGAGACAAGCAGAAACCAACTTCACAGGTGAAATGCAAAACCAGGTTGCCGCTAGCACCCGAGGTAGCATGTCACGAAGTTTAAGGTGTTGTTGCAAAACAGCTAAATTTTGCAGTCTAGTAGGATGTGGACCACAGTCAGTAGGTCCTCACCTAGAAGAATGAGGTCATGCGTCAGTGAAATGTGGTCAATGTGTAGCCAATAAAGGACGGTGGATTCCCTGGGCGGAGGAAAGACTACACATTGCTTTGATCTCCTTTATTGCCCTCAGTTTGTTTCAGGAGTCCAGGGCGAACCATTCTGATCTCCAGGCCTCCAACAATTGTTGGTGTAGAGTCAACCGAAGGTCCACTTCTGGGACCACCATTTCCAAAATCGGCACCCTGTTAACCAACTTTTACAACAGGTCAGTACGTTCATTCCCTGAGAGCCCAACATGTCCAGGGGTTCAAACAAAAATGACCAGCCATTCAGCTTTATGGAGGTTAGAAAGAAAATCCTGCATAGTCATGGATAATAGGTGATGAGGGTAGCACTGGTCTATAGCCTGAAGGCTGCTCAGGCAGTCACTGCAGATTAGAAGCATCTTACTGGTTCAAGAATGATTATAGCTAAGGGTTTGTCTGATGGCCACCTATTCAGCAGTGAAGACATTTCATCCATATGGTAAGGCGCATAGTTCACTGCACCTTGCATGTTTGTATGAAACACCGGTCTGTCCACTGACCGTTGAGCCATCAGTGTACACCACTTCACAACCTGGAAATGCATCGAGGACAGCCAGTACCAGGCAGTGAAAAATCATGGGGTAAAGTGATTCTTTTGGACGAAAAGGATCAATCGAGAAAGATCTAAGCTTGGAAAACATGCCATGGTGGCATGTGCAGTTGTTCCCTGACAGTGGTGAAGTTGGAGTTCAGAGCAGAGACACTGTAGTCTAACTGTAATAGTGAGACCACTTCTTGGTGTCTGCTGTGGGAGGTGGATCGCACTACTAGGAAAAAGGACCTGGTAGTTCAGATGATTAGGGGAGCTGCAAATGTGCATAGCATAGCTGAGTAGCTGTTGTTGGCACCTGATTTGTAATGGAGGGACCCCAGCCTTCATGAATAAGCTGTTTACAGGGCTAGTTTGAAAGACTCCTGTGGAAATTCGGACCCCACAGTGGTGTGTCTGGTCCAGTGACCACAATGCTGAGGGCGATACCAAACCATATGCCAGACTCCCACGGTCAAGAAGGGACAGGATCAGGGCTTTCTAAAGCTGTAGAAGAGTTGAGCAGTCTGCACCCCAGCTGGTGTTACTGAGGCAGCTGATTGCATTCAGGTTTAGTCAGCACCTTTGCTTAAGTTGGTGAAGATGGGGATCCCATGTCAACAAGACACTGAAGGCCAGTTTCAAAAAACGGTAAATCTCCATTACACTGAATAACTGAACACAGAGACAGACTTCCTGCAGGTAGAGTTCTGATTGAGGATGGACAGTGCAATATCAACAGCAGTGCATGGTGCGAGTCTCGGCAGCTGAAAACTGAAAGCCGTGGGTGATGGCCGATGACTGCATGATTGTATGGCACCCTGCAGTCAGTGTTTATCAACAACCACACTATAATGAGCAGCAGTAAAAGCAAAAATCATCAACATGCAAGAAGGTTTATACTGGAGGCCCTATAGCTGCTGCAAGTTCATTGATGGCCACCTGAAACACAGGCACATTCAATACAGAGCCCTGCAGGACCAATTCTCTTGGATTTGGGAAGCACCAATTTGAACCCATCAAGTATGGCATGACAAAAAGTTCTGGACAAAAATCTGGAGTGGGTCAAGGGAGATTCCACTCAGTAAAGTATTGAGGATGTGGTGTCACCATGTGGTGTCATAAGCCTTTAGTAGGTCAAAGAAGACAGCAATAAGGTGCTGACACTGGTCAAAATCTACCTGGATGGCATACTCCAGGCAGACCAAATTATCAGCAGTTGAATGGCATTCATGAAAATCATTCTGGTAAAGAGCCAGGAGGCCCTGAGACTCAAAGAGCTAACAGAGCCACTGGCTCACCATGCACTTGAGCAACTTACGGAGAACATTGGCGAGACTAACTAGTTGATAGCCACCCACCTCTAGGGGATGCTTACTTGGTTCTCACCACTGAGATCGGATCTCACCCCCTCTCTGGACACAGTTGAAACTGGTAATGAGACAACACTCACATCTATCAATAGATGTTTGAGCATTTGGTTGTGGATGCACTCTGGCCCTGGAGCTGTATCAGGGCAAAGAGCTAAGTAACTAGTCACTGAATGCAGCACTACAGGGCTCCAGTGGCATGTAGTGAAGGACCAGTGCACTCGCTCAACCTGCAGTTCGAGGACTCAGGCAGACAGACTTGAGCATAATGCAGAGAAAAATTTTTGGTAACAACATCTGGGGCAGCGAAGACAGTACCGTACAAGTAAATACTAATTACACCTGCAGGACACTAGTGTGTGTGTATTGTGTGTATTAAACCGGGGACCTAGAAACGACAGAGGCTTCGTCCCGCCGTAGCCCTCAGTGGTTCACAACCCACAACAGGCCATAGCACTCCACCTACCCCACCACCGCCCCACCCAGAACCTATGGTTATTGAGCAGTTCAGCCCCTAGTGGACCCCCCGGGAACGCCTAATACCAGATGAGTGTAACCCTCCAAATGTTTGCGTGGTAGAGTAATCATGGTGTACGCGTACGTGGACAATGTTTGTGCAGCAATCGCCAACATAGTGTAACTGAGGCGGAAGAAGGGCAACCAGCCTGCATTCGCTGAGGTAGATGGAAAACCTCCTTAAAAACCATCCACAGACTGGCCGGCACGCCAGACCTCGACACTAATCTGCCGGGCAGATTCGAACCGGGGACTGGCATGCCTTCCCGCTCAGGAAGCAGCGCGTTAGACCGCGCGGTTAGCCGGGCAGGCAGGAGACTGGTACCCGCAGACACATCTGATCACCCAAACCAGTGAAAGAGGGGTATTGGTCCAATGGTTGAAACATATCATTCAAGTGGTTCAAATGTCTCTGAGCAGTATGGGACTTAACATCTGAGGTCATCAGTCCCCTAGAACTTAGAACTACTTAAACGTAACTAACCTAAGGACATCACACACATCCATGCCCGAGGCAGGATTCGAACCTGCGACAGTAGCAGTCGCGCAGTTCCGGACTGAAGCGCCTAGAACCGCTCGGCCACAACAGCCGGCAAGACATATCATTCCCAGAATCATTCCTTCCATCATTTTATTAGGTGGAGGACACAGGCACAGAGCCATTTAACGGCAAAGAGGTGCTCCATCGATGGATAGCACTTATGGTGCTGGAGAGCCCACCTGCAATCTCTAATGGCAATTTCTGAGGTGTACCACAATACTGCCTTCCAATGGGTGGATGGGGATCCCAAAGAAACAGGGATCTAAGTCAGCTGTCAACAGAACGGCGATGACAGAAAGATCAGGAAGTGGTCACTACCACACAGATCATCATGGACTTTCCACTGGATGGATGGGAAAAAACCACAGTTGCAAACGAAAAGATCAATGGCTGAGTAAGTTCCATGTGCCAGACTGAAGTGTGTGGGGGCACCAGCATTCAGGTGACAAAGGCCTGCCATTAAATTTTTGATGTCTTAATCCTGGCCAGTAATCAAGGTTCCACCCCACAAAGGGTTATGTGTACTGAAGTAATCCTAGATTAGGAATGGTGGGGGGAGCTGAGAAACCGTACAGACAGTGTATTCTGAGCCACTCCATCATGGGAGGGAGATACACATTACAGATGGTAAAATCCTTTGATGCCGTTACTTGAACAGTCACGGCCTCTAATGTTGTATCAAGAGGCACAAGTTTGCTATACACAGAGTCCACAACATATGTGCAAACTCCACCTGACACCCTATCATAGTCAGTGGAATCCTGAAAATATCCCCAGAAGCCATGGAGAGCAGGGGTCGGCACTGCTGGAAACAAGAGTTTCCTGGAAGGCAATGCAGAAAGCACGGGAGAAGCTTAAGATATGTCACAGCTCAGCCAGGTGGAGGAAAAAACCTGCTAAAATTCCACTGGAGAATCATGCTTTCAGTATAATGAGAGGGCATGAAGGAACCAGGGAGGCAGCTTATGCCCCAGAGTCACTAGGCTGATTGCTGGGACCTTCTGTTTACTGTCATGTGTCAACTGCAGAATATTTCGATCACATACATTAAAACCAAGTACCACATACTCTTTGTATCAACAAGATAAATTCATTGCACCTTCTAATTTGCCCATATGACGAAAACTACGGACACTGGGTTATCTTTACGATTCCTGAAACTTCGCAGTGATACTTAGAGCAATGCTGTTTGCACAAATAACATGTGAGTAGCAATTGGCAGCATACAGCACAGCAGTGACTGGTAGAACCAATGTATTTGTATGATGTACAGTTTTGGCATAAAAGTTATTTAATTAGTAGAGAATCAATTAATAAAGCAAGTCTATAATGAACCATGCTGAATCTTCATCCTCATGCATTCAAATAGCAACCATATGTAAATATTATTAATGATTCATTAATTGTCCAATAATAAAACAGCCCATTATTCAAACCTAGTGACTATTAGAACAATGTGGTAGTGTGAGCTGGCCAGCTATGTCTTCAAAATTTTGTCTAATTTGTTATTTGTATTTCTGTGTGTTTCATAACATTGTAAGATTTAGACTTTTTATGCTTATTTCAGTACTGTGTAAGGTTTGTAGTTTAAATAGCTGGAGAGAGGCTAGCATCGAAAGATATATCATTTGAGGTACATTAAATGGTATCCCAAAATTAAATATTTCTCAGAAGTTGGAGAGAATTTGTGGGCTACATGGCTACACATGCATTGAGACATTGAATGCAAGTGCAGCTCTGGTCAGTCAGTACCAGGAAGTGTCACACGTCATTCTGTCCAGGAGCCACTCAGCGGTAGTCAATCTGTAAGAGAGGCCAGGTGTTATGAACTACACAGCTTCAACTGATAGACTGCTGGTTTCGGTTATAGAAAATCTTAATCTTTCAAACACCATTAGCTGTGTTCATATTAATTCGGACACAGAATATTCTCAGATATTCGAAATAAGAAATTTGTATTTTATTTGATTACATAGCTGCAAGACTTATTTAGTAGCATTTCATTATGCTTATTTATGTCAACTTCAGGTGCATTGGGAAGTATTTATAGGCCTCTCATATGAATTAAAGATAGATATTCTGCACTTGTCCTGGAATGGTAGACTTGATTATATACAGGGTGTTTCAAAAATGACCAGTATATTTGAAACGGCAATAAAAACTAAACGAGCAGCGATAGAAATACACCGTTTGTTGCAATATGCTTGGGACAACAGTACATTTTCAGGCAGACAAACTTTCGAAATTACAGTAGTTACAATTTTCAGCAACAGATGGCGCTGCGGTCTGGGAAACTCTATAGTACGATATTTTCCACATATCCACCATGCGTAGCAATAATATGGCGTAGTCTCTGAATGAAATTACCCGAAACCTTTGACAACGTGTCTGGCGGAATGGCTTCACATGCAGATGAGATGTACTGCTTCAGCTGTTCAATCGTTTCTGGAGTCTGGCGGTACACCTGGTCTTTCAAGTGTCCCCACAGAAAGAAGTCACAGGGGTTCATGTCTGGCGAATAGGGAGGCCAATCCACGCCGCTTCCTGTATGTTTCAGATAGCCCAAAGCAATCACACGATCATCGAAATATTCATTCAGGAAATTAAAGACGTCGGCCGTGCGATGTGGCCGGGCACCATCTTGCATAAACCACGAGGTGTTCGCAGTGTCGTCTAAGGCAGTTTGTACCGCCACAAATTCACGAAGAATGTCCAGATAGCGTGATGCACTAATCGTTTCGGATCTGAAAAATGGGTCAATGATTCCTTTGGAAGAAATGGCGGCCCAGGCCAGTACTTTTTGAGGATGCAGGGACGATGGGACTGCAACATGGGGCTTTTCGGTTCCCCATATGGGCCAGTTCTGTTTATTGACGAAGCCGTCCAGGTAAAAATAAGCTTCGTCAGTAAACCAAATGCTGCCCACATGCATATCGCCGTCATCAATCCTGTGCACTATATCGTTAGCGAATGTCTCTCGTGCAGCAATGGTAGCGGCGCTGAGGGGTTGCCACGTTTTAATTTTGTATGGATAGAGGTGTAAACTCTGGCGCATGAGACGATACGTGGACGTTGGCGTCATTTGGACCGCAGCTGCAACATGGCGAACGGAAACCCGAGGCTGCTGCACTAGCTGCGCGTTGCCCTCTGTGGTTGCCGTACGCGGTCGCCCTACCTCTCCAGCACGTTCATCCGTCACGTTCCCAGTCCGTTGAAATTTTTCAAACAGATCCTTTATTGTATCGCTTTTCGGTCCTTTGGTTACATTAAACCTCCGTTGAAAACTTCGTCTTGTTGCAACAACACTGTGTTCTAGGCGGTGGAATTCCAACACCAGAAAAATCCTCTGTTCTAAGGAATAAACCATGTTGTCTACAGCACACTTGCACGTTGTGAACAGCACACGCTTACAGCAGAAAGACGACGTACAGAATGGCGCACCCACAGACTGCGTTGTCTTCTATATCTTTCACATCACTTGCAGCGCCATCTGTTGTTGAAAATTGTAACTACTGTAATTTCGAAAGTTTGTCCGCCTGAAAATGTACTGTTGTCCCAAGCATATTGCAACAAACGGTGTATTTCTATCGCTGCTCATTTAGTTTTTATTGCCGTTTCAAATATACCGGTCATTTTTGAAACTGTATAAACTCAATTTTGGGAATTCCATACATGTAAATTTATAACAGGGACTATTTCATTTAGTTTGGTTGCTGATTAGGCAGCACACGTTAATTATATTTTTAATTACTTTTCCTTAAATGAAACTTTTCACACTTTTTAATTAAGAGTAACTGTTAAATTCTGTAAAATGCCACCTACAGTAGAGATCAGAGTAAGGTTTTGTGACCCGCTCCTTAGACACAGAATACAAGTGGGGCTTTTTCAAATGGGATCACATATTTGCCGACATGCTTATGGAGAATGGTAGAGGAGATCTTCCGTGATTTGCTTTTAGTTTAATCAACCCAACAGGGAACTTTAGAAGATTCCACTTGAATGTCTGGATTTTGATCATATCAGTCTGCAGCGAGTGTCAGAATACAGATATGCCGTAGCCTCTGCAAAAACTGGGGAGTGGAGCATTCACATAGGGACATCATTACCTGTTTCCCACTCAGTCACATCTTTGTCTATAGTGGATTACTTCTGCCTGACTTGCAGCCATCTGAACACATCTACCAGCAAAAAACTGGCAGCTGCTCTCAGTTTCCCTAAGAGCAGAGAAATTCTCCTACACCCTCTACACCAAGGTAGAGCACCTAGAAGAAATGCAATGGTTCGAGGTGGCTCACCCACAGTCAAGCAGTTGATTTCTGACAGAATATTTCACTGTGGTGAAGCGTATGTATTGAAATGGATTTCCTCCAAGCACTTTATAGATATACCTAAAATTTTACTGTAAAGAACTAAAAATTTTACTGCTTCAGTGGAGGTAACTATTTAGACCTGTTTTGTGCAAGTTTCACAAAACAACATGCAACAGTTTGCATAGCAAAATAACAATATCATATGAAGCCCATTAACACCTACAAACAATGAAAAACCAGGATGGAATCTAATAATATTAGAGAGAAAATTTGCCACTCACCATATAGCGGAGATGCTGAGTCGCGATAGGCACAACAGAAAGATTCACACAATTATAGCTTTCGGCCATTAAGGCCTTTGTCAGCAATAGACACATGTACACACACGCACTCAACCACTCACAGCTGAGTGTGGTTTCCGTTGTCTGAGACTGTAGACCTGTGTACAAGTTGTGTTTGCACGAGTGTGTTTGTGTGCATGTGTGTGTACGTGTGTCTATTGCTGATGAAGGCCTTAATGGCCGAAAGCTATAATTGTGTAAATCTTTTTGTTGTGCCTATCATGACTCAGTATATCCGCTGTATGGTGAGTGGCAACCATTAACACCTATGTTAGATATCAACTTTTGTCTGGAAAATGGAAGATATTTAAATCCATTCCACTGACTATACACACAATATATGTAATGGAGCTGGCTTTCTTGTAACCAGTGAGAGGTGATAGTTCATAATTATCATTTCTGAATAAAAATAGACTTGAGGAAAAATGTCAGATTCGTTTATATAAAGAAAGTCATATTCCTATTACTAACCTACATTATATTTGTAATTAATAATTAAAGCTCTAATATAAGAATGAGTGTAGAAAATAAAATAAAATGGTGTCCACTTAACAGGCAGTTTGATGTAAGACTGCATTAAACATTAAAGCAAATGATAAATGGGAAGGTCAGTCATTTCACAGAGCAACTTGTTTCTCTTTCAACTTATTGTTCACAGAGTCATAGTTTTTTATTTCTCATCAAAGCTTTCTTTGAAGGTTATATGGTCCTCAGATTCTTGTAGCACCTGGAGGATGGTGAAGTAAACTTCTTTTATAACCCAATTCCTGCATTCTACATATTCAGCAGTATATTGTTATTCTAACACTCTTTTGAAGATATAATTGTACACACTGTTTTTAAATAGTATTCCTCAGATATTTATACTTTGCAATATTTTTTCACTAAGTAAATCCTCATCACACCTCTTTTGTGTTTCATTATAAAATGTAGATTGGCAATGGCAAGAACAACGTTTCTCAAGAAGAGAAATTTGGTAACATTGAGTATAGAGTCAAGTGACAGGAAGTCTTTTCTAAAAGTATTTGTATGGATTGTAGCCATGTATGGGTGTGAAACGGACAATTAATAGTTTAGACAAGAAGAGAATAGAAGCTTTTGAAATGTGGTGCTACGGAAAAATGCTGAATATTAGATGGGTAGATCATGAAACTAATGAGGAGGTACTGAAGAGAATTGGGGAGAAGAGGAATTTGTGGCACAACTTGACCAGAAGAAGGCATCGGTTGGTAGGACATGTTCTGAGGCATCAAGGGATCACCAAGTTAGTATTGGAAGGCAGCTTGACAGGTAAAAATCGTAGAGGCATACCAAGAGATGAAAACACTAAGTAGATTCAGGTGCAGTAGGTACTTGGAGATGAAGAAGCTTGCACAGGATAGAGTAGCATGGAGAGCTGCATCAGACCAGTCTCCAAACTGAGGACCACAACAACAACAACAACAACAACAACAACAACAACACTAATGGAGGGATTGCAAAGACAAGCTTAGTCTAATTACAGTTCATGCAGAGGCATTCAAGTAATTATTCTTGATTGACATGCACTACTGTCATTATCTGATTCAATTTTTGAAGTGTTTTATGTTCAAGTTCTGATATTTATTAAACAGACTTTCTTGGGATAGTGTGCATATATTCCCAAGTATTTGCCACTTCAGTTGTTTCAGCATCTCTATGATGCTCACCCATGGGTCAAACAAATGTGTGACCATTTGTACAGCCCTACTTTGTATACATCCCACTTGATATGGTCCCACAAGCTTGAACAATATTTGAAAATGTGATGTATGAGTAATTTTGCCAGCAACCTCCTTTCTGGACTGACAGCATTGCACTAGTACACCATTAATGAACAGAAGTCTTTATCTGAGCCTGCGTTCATTCATATTCCAACTAATTGTTACACTCAGATATCTGTGCACATTGATCAATTCTAATTGTGACTCTCATATATTGTAATCATAGGACCCTGACTTTTTTTTCTTTTTGTGAATTGCTAGTTGTTACATTTCTGGACATTACTGTCATTAAAGGATTAGATTTCGGAAGTTTCATATCCAAGTTTTGAAAATTTGCCTTTGGTACAACTTCTGTTTCAAAACTACAGGAATCAGAGGTGAAACAGAATGGAAGCTCTGTCATACCCTACATATGAAGTTTGAAGCTGCTAACTAATTTGCCCATATTAATACTTTTTGCTGCCTATAGCTGCCAGAGTCAGGAAAGACAGCATGGGTATCAGGAAGGCTTTACATATGGGTATTACATACCATTCCCACCTTCAGTCTTCAGTCCAAGGATATGTTGGCAGCAGATCTCCAGTCCTCCCATCTTTCTGCCTCTTCTTTATTTCTGTGTGGGACTTCTAGCAAATATCTTTTATATGAGGAGCCTTCAAGAAGTAATCATACCACTTTTTTCTTGTCAATTTCAGACGAAAAAATGCAGAATTTGTTGTGAAACACAGTGAAATATTCCTGCTTCAGCCCCCATAGTTCCAATAGGCAGCTTTTAAAATTATATCTGTAAAGGAGGTTATTTGAAGCACAGAGCTATCATAGAATTTCTTTTGGCAGAAAACTAGAGCAGCACAGATATTTATGGGCACTTGCAGAATGTCTATGGAGACCTGGCAGTGAACAAAAGCACAGTGAGTCATCGGGCAAGGCGTCTGTCACCATCACACCAACGTCACGTAAACCTGTCCAATCTGTCACGTGATGGATGGCAGGACAGCAGTGACTCCTGCAATGTTGGAACATGTGGACACTCATTTGAGTGATTGACAGATCATAATCAAACACATCGCTGCTCAACTGGATATTTACATTGGCAGTACTGACACTCGTCCAGCAGTTGGGGTACTCAGACCCATGTGCGCCCTCAGTTCCTGGCTACCTAACAGAGACCACACCACCTGTGCGAAATTGCTAGTGTGTTCCGAGGTTGATGGGTTTCTCACTTTGAACCAGAAGAAAACAAAAATCCTCAGTGTGGCGGCACACCACCTCTCCTCCAAAGAAACAGATCAAAGCTGTATCTTAGCCTGTAAGTCGCTGTGACGGTCTTCCGGGATCCTGAAGGGGTTATTCTGTTCTATGTCATCCCTCACATTCCAACAATCAACTTTGGAGTCCACTGTGCTACCCTCAAGAAATTTAAGGAACGACTTAAGCATGTTCATCAACATGAAAGTGCAAACAAACTTCTCCTTCTCCATGAGAAAGCAAGGCCTGATGAGTTTCCACACCACAGCGGAGATCACAAAACTTTCATGGACTGCTCTTCCTCGTCCACTATACACCTTCAAACTTCCAAATCAAAGGTTCACTCCACGGGAAGCAGTACATGGATGATGGAGAAGTGTCACAGTGCAACGTCAGCTCCAGTGTCGACCAGTAGAGTGGTATCGTGCGGGCACCCGGGTCCTCCCAGTAAGGTGTCATAGGACTGTCAGACTCCAGTCAAAGTACTGAGGAATTACATAGTGTATCTGAATCTTGAATAAAGCCAACCTGCTCTCAGAAATAAAAAAAAGTGTTGTACTCCTAATTTGTTCTGTGCACTTCAGTTATGGGCTTTCTCTAGATGTTTTTCCATTAACAGATTGCTGACTTATGTTTTAGGAGTTCTTCATATGTCAACACATGACCAATTATTTGAGTTCCTCTCTCAACAACAGCATTCCACAAACTCATTTTCCCTCCCCCTCTTTTAACAACTTTTTCATTTCTGAGCTCATCAGACGAAAATGCACTTCTTAAAACCACATCTCAAAAGAATTCAGTCTTTTTCTTTCCACAGTCCACATAGTCCAAGTCTCTCAGCCATACAATATTCAAAAATACATTTCATGAAATCTTTTCTTGTTTCTTGTTAGTTTTGGAGGTTAATAACTTGTCTTAGTATATACATGTACTGACTATTCCTTCATCTCATCATATGGTGACTGAGATCTTTGTTTTAATGGCGCACTCGCTTTCCTGTATCCTCTGCAGCCAACCTTTGGTACCTGTCTGAATGATGCAGAGACTGAGTAATGGAATGTGTGAAGTCATCTACATGAGTAATAAAAGAAATCCACTAAAATTCAGTTACATGATAAATCACACAAATCCAAAGGATTTAAATTTAACTAAATATTCAGGAAGAAGCCTGGAGATACTGACAGGTTTCAGATAGATTATATAATGGAAAGACAGAGATTTAGCAACCAGGTTTTAAATTGTGAGACATTTCCAGGGGCAGATGTGGACTCTGACCACAATCTATTGGTTATGAACTGTAGATTAAAACTGAAGAAACTGCAAAAAGGTGGGAATTTAAGGAGATGGGACCTGGATAAACTAGGAGAACCAGAGGTTGTACAGAGTTTCAGGGAGAGCATAAGGGAACAATTGACAGGAATGGGGGAAAGAAATACAGTAGAAGAAGAATGGGTAGCTTTGAGGGATGAAGTAGTGAAGACAGCAGAGGATCAAGTAGGTAAAAAGATGAGGGCTAGTAGAAATCCTTGGGTAACAGAAGATATATTGAATTTAATTGATGAAAGGAGAAAATATAAAAATGCAGTAAATGAAGCAGGCAAAAAGGAATACAAACGTCTCAAAAATGAGATTGACAGGAAGTGCAAAATGGCTAAGCAGGGATGGCTAGAGGAAAAACGTAAGGATGTAGAGGCTTATCTCACTAGGGGTAAGATAGATACTGCCTACATGAAGATTAAAGAGACCTTTGGAGATAAGAGAACCACTTGCATGAACATCAAGAGCTCAAATGGAAACCCAGTTCTAAGCAAAGAAGGGAAAGCAGTAAGGTGGAAGAAGTATATAGAGGGTCTATACAGGGGCGATGTTCTTGAGGATAGCCGGCTGGTGTGGTCGAGCGGTTCTAGGAGCTTCAGTCTGGAACCTCGCGACCGCTCCGGTCGCAGGTTCGAATCCTGCCTCGGGCATGGATGTGTGTGATGTCCTTAGGTTAGTTAGGTTTAAGTAGTTCTACGTTCTAGGGGACTGATGACCTCAGATGTTAAGTCCTATAGTACTCAGAGCCATTTGAACCATTTTTTCTTGAGGATAATATAATGGAAATGCAAGAGGATGTAGATGAAGATGAAATGGGAGATACGATACTGCATGAAGAGTTTGACAGAGCACTGAAAGACCTGAGTCGAAACAAGGCCCCGGGAGTAGCCAACATTCCATTAGAACTAATGACAGCCTTGGGAGAGCCAGTCCTGACAAAACTCTACCATCTGGTGAGCAAGATGTATGAGACAGGCGAAATACCCTCAGACTTCAAGAAGAATATAATAATTCCAATCCCAAAGAAAGCAGGTGTTGACAAATGTGAAAATTACCAAACTATCAATTTAATAAGTCACAGCTGCTAAATACTAACATGAATTCTTTACAGATGAATGGAAAAACTGGTAGAAGCCGACCTTGGGGAAGATCAGTTTGGATTCCGTAGAAATATTGGAACACGTGAGGCAATACCGACCTTACGATTTATTTTAGAAGAAAGATTAAGGAAAGACAAACCTACGTTTGTAGCATTTGTAGACTTAGAGAAAGCTTTTGACTGGAATACTCTCTTTAAAATTCTAAAGGTGGCAGAGGTAAAATACAGGTAGCGAAAGGCTATTTACAATTTGTACAGAAACCAGATGGCAGTTATAAGAGTCGAGGGGCATGAAAGGGAAGCAGTGGTTGGGAAGGGAGTGAGACAGGGTTGTAGCCTATCCCCGATGTTATTCAATCTGTATATTGGACAAGCAGTAAAGGAAACAAAAGAAAAATTCAGAGTAGGTATTAAAATCCATGGAGAAGAAATAAAAACTTTGAAGTTCGCCGATGACATCGTAATTCTATCAGAGACAGAAAAGGACTTGGAAGGACAGTTGAACGAAATGGACAGTGTCTTGAAAGGAGGATATAAGATGAACATCAACAAAAGCAAAACGAGGATAATGAAGTGTAGTTGAATTTAGTCGGGTGATGCTGAGGGAATTAGATCAGGAAATGAGACACTTAAAGTAGTAAAGGAGTTTTGCTATTTCGAGAGCAAAATAACTGATGATGGTCGAAGCAGTGAGGATATAAAATGTAGACCGGCAATGGCAAGGAAAGCGTTGCTGAAGAAAAGAAATTTGTTAACAACGAGTATAAATTTAAGTGTCAGGAGGTCATTTCTGAAAGTATTTGTATAGAGTATAGCCATGTATGGAAGTGAAACATGGATGATAAATAGTATGGACAAGAAGAGAATAGAAGCTTTCGAAATGTGGTGCTACAGAAGAATGCTGAAGATTAGATGGGTAGATCACATAACTAATGATGAAGTATTGAATAGAATTGGGGAGAAGAGGAGTTTGTGGCACAACTTGACAAAAAGAAGGGATCGGTTAGTAGGACAGAGGCATCAAGGGATCACAAATTTAGCATTGGAGGGCAGCGTGGAGGGTAAAGATCATAGTGGGAGACCAAGAGATGAATACACTAAACAGATTCAGAAGGATGTAGGTTGCAGTAAGTACTGGGAGATGAAGAAACTTGCACAGGATAGGGTAGCATGGAGAGCTGCATCAAACCAGTCTCAGATCACAACACCAACAACACCCACAATGCCTCCACACAGCATTCTATCTCACAATGGGCAGTGGTCACGACATATCGGTTTATCAGTGTGTTTTACTATTATCACTGTTGTATCCATTACTAAATGTAGTGGTATTTCAGACCATTAAAGAAAAGTGCCAAATGTATTGAGAAGTGTTATACTCATCAAAACAAGAGCAGTAAGCCCAATAAACATGGGCCCAGAAAAACACAGTCCCTGAAATATGTGTCAACAATGTGATTTGATATCATTCAGTATCGCAATACTTAAAGCACACCAACTCTGAATCTTAGGCAGCCTGTATCTAGCTGTGTGGTTCCAGTTGTGTTTAAATCTCAGTCATATTACTGTGTGTTACAGTACAATAAATTACCTGCAGTTCTGGGTACATATTCTTACTTACACCGATGACATATTTTTGTGTATATTGTTATTGTGGTGTTTGTACATACAAAAGGCTCAGTTCATAATTTTTTTTCTTCTCCACCACAGGAATGTAGGGCTGCTATGTGACAAGTGATATGGCAGATCAATTTCTACACCAACGCTACTGGGTGGACACTGCAGGACTCCCTTTGATAGGTCAGGGGTGCACTACACAAAGGAAGCAACTACTCAGACAGGCCTGTACTTAGGGACGGGTTAGCCAGTAGTTTGATGTACCCTTATGAAAATTCGCCAACTGACACACAGACAGTGAAATCAGATGGCATAAAGAGTAAAGACACTTTGACTGTTAAAATTTTATCAGTAAATAGTCTAAGTATTCACACCAAAGTTTTCAAATTCACAGCTCTCAAGGAAATTTGTTGAATCAAATTATTCTCAGGATCAAGAGGTGGCTTAAACTCAAATTAGAAAGCTCTGACATATTTAGCAAGTAATGAAACGTATATTGGAAAGGGAGACTAGATGCCAAAGGAGAGGGGTGGTCATTGCCAGCAACAAAAATATTGTCTCTACTGAGCTCAAATTTGCACAACAGTGAAGTTATCTGGTCACATATAACAGGTGTAGGTGAAACCAAGTGAACTGTTAGACGTTTTTACAGGCAATCAGATTACACCATGACAGTTTTAGAGTCATTCACAGCAAGTCTATGCTCAGTAGCACAGAATTCCCACATCATGCAATTTTAGTTGGAGGCGACTTTAATCTATTGAGTATAGACTGGGACGTCTATGAATTCATTGCAGGGTTACGGACAAGCAGTCCTGTGAAGTAGTTGTGAACATGTTTTCCAAAACCTGCCTTGAGACGCTAATTCGATAGCCCACAGGCAATGGAAATATTTTAGACATTGTAGCTAGAAAGAGGCCTGACCTCATTGACAGTGTCAGTACAGAGACTGATTAGTGATCATGTTGTTATCACAGTAGTGATGACCACTACAATAAATATATCCATGAATGCAGCTGAGAGAGTATTTTTGCTAGAAAGAGCAGGTAAGCAATTTTTAGCATTCCACGTATACAATGAATGGAAGGTCATTTAGCTCCAGTATGATGGGCGAGAGAAATTACTGGTAAAATTTATATGGGATGTGAATCAAACTCTGGTGACGTATGTGCCATTTAAGTGGATTAAGGATGCAAGACACCCATCACAGTTTAATAAAAAATTTCGGAAATGCTGAGGAAGCAAAGGCTTTTGAGTAATCGGTTCAAAGGAGAATGAGCAAATGATGATAGAAAAAAGTCAGTAGAGAATTGTGCTTCCCAAAAAAATTGAGGCATGAAGGATATGGCAACTACCATCATCATAACTTAATAAAAGATCTTGCCAAGAACCCAAGAAAATTCTGACCCTACATAAAATTGCTAAGTGGATCAGAGGCTCGCATCCAGTCACTCTTTGACCAGTTTGGTATGTCAGTAGAAGACGGAAAAAGGAAAGCTGAAATTTTAAATTTCATGTTTAAGACATCATTCACACAGGAGGATCATACAAACATACCACTGTTTGACCATCACACAGATCCCCATATGAAGGACACACTAAAAGGCATCCCTGGCATAGAGAAGCCAGAGCAAGAATTGATAACTAATAAGCAGAAATGTCTGGGTGGAATCTCAAATCACTTTTATGTAGGCTACTCTACAGCACTGGCCTGTTACTTAGTTTGCATTTGTCACGAATCTCTCACCAATCGCAATACCCCAAGCAGCTAGAAAAAGTGTAGGTGACTCCCATATATAACAGGATACAAGGAAGGACCCAGAAGATCATAGACCAATATCCTTAACATTGGTTTGCAGCAGAATTCTTTAGCATATTCTAAGACGTAGACAGAAAAGCAATAAGAATGGAATGAGCATATAAGGATTCTAGAAGAGGAGACAAATTGTCAAATATGGGTCATTTGTAAAGAAGACCAAATATACACTACTAGTGCAATCCAGTCTTGAGTACTGATAAAGTATTTGGAATCCTCACCAGGTCAGATTAAAGGAAGACATCAAAGGAACTCAGAGGCAGGTTGCTGTTACCAGTAGATTCGATCGACACACAAGTAACCTATTACGAAGATGTCATGAAATTCATATTCAGTAAATATTCCGGAATAATAACATTCTACAATAATATTACAAAAAATGGCTCTGGAACTCAAATGAGAAAACCAGGAAGAAAGGCTACAATCTTTTCGAGGAATGCTACTGAGAAAGTTTAGAGAATAGGTATTTGAAGATTAGTGCAGAATGATTCTGCTGCTGCCAACATACACTACTGGCCACTAAAATTGGTACACCACGAAGATGACATGCTACTGACACAAAATTTAACCGACGGGAAAAAGATGCTGTGATATGCAAATGATTAGTTTTTCAGAGCATTCACACAAGGTTGGCGCTGGTGGCGACATATACAATGTGCTGACATGAGGAATGTTTCCAACCGATTTCTCATACACAAACAGCAGTTGACCGGCATTGCCTGGTGAAACATTGTTGTGATTCCTTGTGTATGGAAGGAGAAATGCGTACCATCACGTTTCTGACATTGAAGAAGGTCGGATTGTAGCCTATCGCGATTGCGGTTTATCGTATCGCAACATTGCTGCTCACGTTGGTCGAGATCCAATGACTGTTAGCAGAATATGGAATCGGTGGGTTCAGGAGGGTATACGGAATACTGTGCTGGATCCCAACGACATCCTATCACTGGCAGTTGACATGACAGGCATCTTATCCACATGGCTGTAACGGATCGTGCAGCCACGTCTCGATCCCTGAGTCAACAGATGGGGACGTTTGCAAGGCAACAACCATCTGCACGAACAGTTTGATGACGTTTGCAGCAGCATGGACTATCAGCTCAGAGACCATGGCTGCGGTAAGCCTTGACGCTGCATCACAGACAGGAATGGCTGCGATGGTGTACTCAACAACAAACCTGGCGTATCACCCAGTGTGATGGTGTGGGGTACCATTGGTTACACGTCTCTGTTGCATTTCAGATGTGTTACGACCCGTGGCTCTAACCTTCATTCGATCCCTGCAAAACCCTACATTTCAGCAGGATAATGCACGACCGCATGTTGCAGGTCCTGTACTGGCCTTTCTGGATACAGAAAATGTTCGACTGCTGCCCTGGCCAGCACATTCTCCATATCTCTCACTAACTGAAAACGTCTGGTCAATGGTGGCCGAGCAACTGGCTCATCACAATACGCCAGTCACTACTCCTGATGAACTGTGGTATTGTGTTGAAGCTGCATGGGCAGCTGTACCTGTACAAGCCATCCAAGCTCTGTTTGACTCAATGCCCAGGCATATCAAGGCTGTTATTACGGCTAGAGGTAGTTGTTCTGGGTACTGATTACTCAGGATCTATGCACCTAAATTGCATGAAAATGTAATCACATGTCTGTTCTAGTATAATATATTTGTCCAATGAATACGCATTTATCATCTGCATTTCTTCTTGGTGTAGCAATTTTAATGGCCAGTAGTGTACATTTAACACATAAGAGAAATTAGGGCTCATACAGAGGTATACAGTAAGGTTGTTTCTTCCTCACTCTATTTGCAAGTGGAACAGGAAAGGAAATGGCTATCTGCAGTACAAGGTACCCCAGCCACACACTTAAGGTTGGTTGCAGAATATGTACATACAGGGTGGGCAAGACGTCTCCATATGCCCTAGTATCAAGTGCTAATCAAGTTGATTTGTTTTAACACAGATACATACCGGGTGATCAAAAAGTCAGTATAAATTTGAAAACTGAATAAATCATGGAATAATGTAGATACAGAGGTACAAATTGACACACATGCTTGGAATTACATAGGGTTTTATTAGAACCAAAAAAATACAAACGTTCAAAAAATGTCCGACAGATGACACTTCATCTGATCAGAATAGGAATAATTAGCATAACAAAGAAAGACAAAGCAAAGATGATGTCCTTTACAGGAAATGCTCAATATGTCCACCATCATTCCTCAACAATAGCTGTAGTCAAGGAATAATGTTGTGAATAGCACTGTAAAGCATGTCCGGAGTTATGGTGAGGCATTGGCGTCGGATGTTGTCTTTCAGCATCCCTAGAGATATCGGTCGATCACGATACACTCGCGACTTCAGGTAACCCCAAAGCCAATAGTCGCACGGACTGAGGTCTGGGGACCTGGGAGGCCAAGCACGATGAAAGTGGCAGCTGAGCACACGATCATCACCAAACGACGCACGCAAGACATCTTTCACACGTCTAGCAATACTTCCCCATGTCATTCCAAGCATGTGTGTCAATTTTTACCTCTCTATCTACATTATTCTGTGGTTTATTAAGTTCTCAAATTTATACTGACTTTTTGATCACCCGGTACTTATGTAATAAGTGTCCAACATATCGATACATTCCCCATCATGCGGTACACTCATTTCCATATGCATCTGTTTTTTCTGACGTATTTTTGAACTTGTACAGTGTTATAGTGCGAAAACAAATCCTCAATAGCCATGCACAGTTCATTTGTAGCATAATCATGTGCTGATACATGTGCCTTAACAACTTTCCATAATGTGTTCTTAGGAGTGATGAGTTCAGGACTTCTTTGTGGCCATTTCAAGGGAGCTGGTGTTGCTGATGAACCACAACCTACGCACCATCCTGGAAAGTGTTCATTTAGGAAGTAACACATTTCAAGTGTGTAGTGAGGAGGCACTCCATCTTGATGCAACCACATGCATTCTGTGAGGTCCCTTTACTGAAGCTGAGCCCGCCCGGTTGGCCATGCGGTCTAACGCAAGGAGCTCCTGGTCCCCGGCACGAATCCGCCTGGTGGATTTGGGTCAAGGTCCGGTGAACCGGCCAGTCTGTGGATGGTTTTTAGGCGGTTTTCCATATGCCTCAGCAAATGCAGGCTGGTTCCCCTTATTCCACCTCAGTTACACTATGTCGGTGATTGCTGTGCAAACTAGTTCTCCATGTACACATACACCAACATTACTCTACCATGTAAACATTGGGGTTACACTCGTCTGGTGTGAGACGTTCCCTGGGTGCGCGTTTAGTTCATAGTGCTGTGTAATGTGGGAAAAAAACCGCAAATTGGCATTCATAAGAAGAAGAACAACACCAAAAATGCAACACGAGCATAATATGTAAGAAATTGTCCATGCAACCTGCCACTGATGATGCCTTGCAGAAAATAAAGGCGAAAGCGTATTGCACTAAAACTGTGTTTTATTCAGTTGCTGTCAGACGGTCCATAAGTAAAAATTATCAATATACCATAAAAGTAACAATACTAATCTGTCCCACCCAGTAGATGTAGATGATGTTTTTCTAAAATTCAGCAAGAATGAGCAGCCTTCAAGCCTATGGCAATATCAGTGTGTCAGAATACCAACTAATACGAAACTACAGTTTCTTATCACAAGCTTGACACCCAAATAGTAAACAGTGGACAGCCTCTCTCATTTTGCACACTTGAAATGGGGGGATGGGCTCCACATTTAGGGGATGAAAATCCAGGACAAGTATGTGATGATTAGCAGCAACAGAACACATCATTCATTTTATCGTGTGACTGGTACATACATACACTACTGGCCATTAAAATTGCTATACCACAAGGATGACTTGCTACAGACACGAAATTTAACCAACAGGAAGAAGATGATGTGATATGCAAGTGATTAGCTTTTCAGAGCATTCACAAAAGGTTGGCACCGGTGGCGACACCTACAACGTGCTGACATGAGGAAAGTTTCCAACCGATATCTCATACACAAACAGCAGTAGACCAGCGTTGCCTGGTGAAATGTTGTTGTCATGCCTCGTGTAAAGAGGAGAAATGAGTACCATCACGTTTCTGACTTCGATAAAGGTCTGATTGTAGCCTATTGTGATTGCGGTTTACCGTATTGCGACATTTCTGCTCGCGTTGGTCGAGATCCAATGGCTGTTAACAGAATATGGAATTGGTGGGTTCAGGAGGGTAATACCGAACACTGTGCTGGATCCAAACGTCCTCCTATCACTAGCAGTCGAGATGACAGGCATCTTATCCGCATGGATGTAACAGATCGTGCAGCCACGTCTCGATCCCTGAGTCAACAGATGGGGACATTTGCAAGACAACAACCATCTGCATCAACAGTTCGACGATGTTTGCAGCAACATGGACTATGAGTTCGGAGACTGTGGTTGCGGTTACCCTTGACGCTGCATCACAGACAGGAGCGGCTGCGATGGTGTACTCAACAACGAAACTGGGTGCACGAATGGCAAAACGTCAATTTTTCAGATGAATCCAGGTTCTGTTTACAGCATCGTGATGGTCACATCCACGTTTGGCGACATCACGGTGAACACACATTGGAAGCGTGTATTCGTCATCACCATATTGTCGTATCACCCAGCGTGATGGTATGGGGTGCCATTGGTTTCATGTCCCGGTCACCTCTTGTTCGCTTTGACGGTACTTTGAAGAGTGGATGTTACATTTCAGATGTGTTACGATCCATGGGTCTACCCTTCATTCGATCCCTGCAAAACCCTACATTTCAGCAGGATAATGCACGACCGCATGTTGCAGGTCCTGTACTGGCCTTTCTGGACACACAAAATGTCCGACTGCTGCCCTGGCCAGTACATTCTCCAGATCTCTCACCAATTGAAAACGTCTGGTCAATGGTGACCGAGCAACTGGCTCGTCACAATACGCCAGTCACTACTCCTGATAAACTGTGGTATCGTGTTGAAGCTGCATGGGGAGCGGTACCTGTACACGCCATCCAAGCTCTGTTTGACTCAATGCCCAGGCGTATCAAGGCCGTTATTATGGCTAGAGGTGGTTGTTCTGGGTACTGATTTCTCAGGATCTATGCACCCAAATTGATTGAAAATGTAATCACATGTCAGTTCTAGTATAATATATGTGTCTAATGAATACCCATTTATCATCTGTATTTCTTCTTGGTGTAGCAATTTTAATGGCCAGTAGTGTAATAAACAAATCTATAAAAGACTCTTGCAAATGTGTGGTACAGATTCATTGCTTCCATCCAAACTTTTATTAACTGACAATTTGGGTTTCACTTCTTGCCCTGACCTGTGTCGGAAGTTCCATGCGGCTTTTCGCGGATGATGCTGTAGTATACAGAGAAGTTGCAGCGTTAGAAAATTTTAGCGAAATGCAGGAAGATCTGCAGCGGATAGGCACTTGGTGCAGGGAGTGGCAACTGTCCCTTAACATAGACAAATGTAATGTATTGCGAATACATAGAAAGAAGGATCCTTTATTGTATGATTATATGATAGCGGAACAAATGCTGGTAGCAGTTACTTCTGTAAAATATCTGGGAGTATGCGTGCGGAACGATTTGAAGTGGAATGATCATATAAAATTAATTGTTGGTAAGACGGGTACCAGGTTGAGATTCATTGGGAGAGTCCTTAGAAAATGTAGTCCATCAACAAAGGAGGTGGCTTACAAAACACTCGTTCGACCTATACTTGAGTATTGCTCATCAGTGTGGGATCCGTACCAGATCGGGTTGACGGAGGAGATAGAGAAGATCCAAAGAAGAGCGGCGCGTTTCGTCACAGGGTTATTTGGTAACCGTGATAGCATTACGGAGATATTTAATAAACTCAAGTGGCAGACTCTGCAAGAGAGGCGCTCTGCATCGCGGTGTAACTTGTTGTCCAGGTTTCGAGAGGGTGCGTTTCTGGATGAGGTATCGAATATATTGCTTCCTCCTACTTATACCTCCCGAGGAGATCACGAATGTAAAATTAGAGAGATTCGAGTGCGCACGGAGGCTTTCCGGCAGTCGTTCTTTCCGTGAACCGTACGCGACTGGAACAGAAAAGGGAGGTAATGACAGTGGCACGTAAAGTGCCCTCCGCCACACACCGTTGGGTGGCTTGCGGAGTATAAATGTAGATGTAGATGTAGATGTAGACCTGTTGCTCGCCAGGTGTGTGCCTAAGCCACTATCCAGGCCGAGGTTTCCTTCAGCCTGCAGGTGGTGGGCCAGTCATTCCCTAATCTTCCTAAATTGTTTGTGGTTGGAGTCTGCATGGCTGGTTTATGGCTTTGCTTTTCCTCATGGCAGTGTTAAAGACAGGCTGTTGAGACAGAGGAAGAAGACATCAGAAGCAACACAAGCCCAGAGTCTCTGGCATTTTCCAAAACCCATTGGATAGGGACTTCTGAAGGCCCTGGCAGAAAGTTCTAGTAGTGCCAGCTGGAAAAACCCAATGGAAATGCCTATATTACAGCTCCTGGTTCTGATAAGCTGAAAGGCCTTAACGCTGCAATAGTTTTCTGCGTGATTGGGAGCTCACTAAACTGAAGAAGTCCAACAGCAGCTCTTGCACAACTGAGATGGCAAGTTGTGGGCCCTGGAGTTGGTAATTTAAAAGAGTCAAAAGTAATTAATCCTCTGTGCTTAGTGAAGTTATTTTGCATAGATGGAAAGACTACAAGAATCTGACGTTCTAGAACATGTGCACGAGTGTAGTTTTGTGTACTTTTTTCCTGTTATTCTAGGTAAGTTTTGCCTCTTGGTCAGCATGCAAGTACTCGACAAGATGAGGCACCTTAAGAGTGTGGAGCCATTAGCTGGCTGGAGGCAGGGTCCACTGAGCTAAGTGGACTTGTCAAGATTTCATTGAAGGTAATAAATTTCATTTGCTTACATGGACATTTTGGAGTGTGTCTTTGAACCCCATGATGTTTAAATGTATTCTAGTGTTATATTTATGGATGCTATTATTATTTTTAAATTGTGCCTATTTCTTAATATCTAACTGCGTAAGAGAGTAAACATATTCCAAGACTGATAATAACACGCATATTCTTTTGAACTGTTGCCTACGTGAAATTTGTGGATGGACACCAATTTTGTGGAATTGTCCCAAAAGATTAGTCCATTTGATTTCAACAAACAGAAGTATTCAAAGCAGGCTAATTTTCTAAAGCTCATCTCAGCAAAATCAGCAAATATGCATTGAGCAAATGTGGCTGAACTCAAGCATTTGAGAAGGTCTATAATACCTGATTTACAATAACTTCTCACTAACATGCACACACTGGAATTTATAAAATTAGTTATACATATTTTCTTTCCCATGTACTGTATTTTTATTGATGACAAAACATGTTTCCTTGCACAGAACTGAACCAACTGTATTTTTTCCAAGCAACTTACTGAGAAAGTCTAAATCATACTTTTGAATTTTTCATTTATTGTTCCTCCTGCCTTATCATTCCAGACAAAAAGTGTTCAAAGGAACAGAGGAAGACAGATTAGGAATTAATATTTTACCAATAACAAGATTATTACAGATGAAGAACAGGATGAGAATGAGGTAGGAAATCAAACACATCCTTTTGAAAGGAACCGTCAGGGCATTCTGCCTAGTAAATCATGTTCTGCACAGTGGCTTTCAGAGAATATATACGCACATAATGAAAGATATATTTTAGTACTTACCGGAGGTCCTTCTTTAACAGTCATGAACTCGATCTCACGAAAAGGTGGTTCATCCTCCTCCTAAATCAAAGGAAATTAGTTAAGTACAGGTGAAACACAGAATACAAGAAGCACAGATGAAACTAGTCTACACATCACAACTTAATACATCAAGACAATTGACTGTGCCAGACCTTGATTTGAACCTGGGTTACCTACAGTTCATGACCTGGTGTCGAAACCATAAGACTGTCTGGAGGTGGATTCTGTTTGGATCATATAAAGACATTTTTTCAGATTTCAGTCCGGGATGTGGACAGCGAAAATAAATTTTGTTCATTGGGGATTTCCTAGGAACTGATAGTGCCTACCTTACTCTATTCTCAGAGGCACTGTGTTTTGTCTTGAGATCTGGTGGTGTTATATTAGCTAAGTATTAAACCTAGAAACTGATCATGATTTCAGCATTTCAGTGTCAGTTCACTTGGTGGTGAATGTGTCCTGAAAATCAAATATTTGTGGATCCATCACTTTATACTTTGGCTATCTGAACATACCACCAAAGCAAACTCATACTCCCATTGCCAATGATGTTTCCTTGTATGACTTGAGAACACTATGACACGAGACTGTCCATGTGATAAACAATGTGGAAGATTACACAATTGTCCTCCTCCAACACCATTCCCCTGCAGTACTATTCCCACTTATACTAGCAAAAATCCTCATGTAGTGGTGTTTAGAAATCATATGAGTGACAATGAAAGTTGGAATTTGGCTTCAGTTTTCATTGACCATAGCTCACATTCATTCACCTTCACTGTTCTCTTCCCTACTGCTGCATTATTTTCATTTCAGTGTATTTTATTCATTTAACTTACAGAAACATATGTACTGTTCTTGCAATATGAGAAGTGTACAGTATCTGTTGTAGACGTAAGTTTAAACGCATTCAGCCGTTAATCAGTTTCTGACTGACATGTGCTTTTACACGTAAGTGCCATTATGCTGTAGGCAGAGTCAGTGAGAGAGTTGAAGTTTTGGAAATATGTGAAAAGGTGGCAAGCCACTAAAGGTGTACTCACACAGGGCTTGGATAGTCCAGCCGATTAGAGTTGGAGGGGAGGGGGAGGTGGTGTGGACAAGAGCATTTGGCCACTTTCTGGGACCTCTTGCTAACTGATGCATGACAACTGCAGAATATTGGCTACGAAATTGATCTGTATGTTTCCAGTTAAGTACATTAAAACCTAAGAACCACAGACTGTTTTGACAAGATGAATTCGTTGCACCTTCTAATTTGCCCATTTGGCCTAAACTGTGAAAATTGGGGTATCTTTATGATTCATGAAACTTCACAATCACATGGAAAGCAATGCTGTGGGCAACTGAATACTACAAACAAGATACAAGTGGTGACCAGTACTATAGTGTTGCAGCAGTGAATGGTAGAAGCAATGTATTTGTATCACTGACAGTTTTGGCTTGAAAGTCACTGAATTAATGGAGAATCAATTAATAAACCTAGAAAAATATGTACAGCGATCGACATGGGTTACAAAAGCAAAACTATAATGAACTATGCTGAATCTTCATTCTCATTTATTCTACTAGCAATTCTATGTTAATTTTATAAATTATTTAATTATTCATTAATTATCCAACAATAAAGCTGCCTGTTATTCAAACCTGGTAACACCCAGAATAATGTGATAATATAAGATGGCCAGGTATGTCTTCATTATTTTGTCATTTGTATTTTTGTGTATTTTGCAATGTTGTAAGAGTTAGACTTTTTATTTATTTATGTACACGTCAAGTTCTGCAGGACCAAATTGAGAAGCAAATCATCAAGGTAATGGAATGTGCACTACGTGAAATTACAACATAAAGGTAATAACAGACAAAAATAAAATGTTTATGAACCAGAAAAAAGTCAAACCATAAGTTGAAGTAAACACAGCAATCAACAATACAACAAGAATCAGCTTAATTTTTCAACTAGTTTGACAGAATAGAAGGAGTGACCTATGAGGAAACTCTTCTGTTTCGATTTGAAAACATGGATTACTGTTTAGATTTTTGAATTCAAGTGGTAGCTTACTGAAAACGGATGCAGCATTAAACTGCACACCTTTCTGCACAAGAGTTAAGGAAGTCCAGTCCAAACGCATGTTTGGCTTCTGCCGAGTATTAACTGAGTGAAAGCTGCTTATTCTTGGGAATAAGCTAATATTGTTAACAAGAAATGACAGTAAGGAATATATACACTACTGGCCATTAAAATTGCTACACCACGACGATGATGTGCTACAGACACGAAATTTAACCGACAGGATGAAGATGCTGTGATATGCAAATGATTAGCTTTTCAGAGCATTCACGCAAGGCTGGCACCAGTGGCGACACCTACAACGTGCTGACATGAGGAAAGTTTCCAACTGATTTCTCATACACAAACAGCAGTTGACCGGCCTTGCCTGGTGAAACGTTGTTGTGATGCCTCGTGTGAGGAGGAGATATGCGTACCATCACGTTTCCGACTTTGAAAAAGGTCAGATTGTAGCCTGTCACGATTGCAGTTTACCATATCGTGACATTTCTGCTCACGTTGGTCGAGATCCAATGACTGTTAGCAGAGAATGGAATCGATGGGTTCTGGAGGGTAATATGGAATGCTGTGCTGGATCCAAATGGCCACCTATCACTAGCAGTCGAGATGACAGGCATCTTAACCGCATGGCTGTAACGGATCGTGCAGCCACGTCTCGATCTCTGAGTCAACAGATGGGGACGTTTGCAAGACAACAACCATCTGCATCAACAGTTCTACGACGTTTGCAGCAACATGGACTATCAGCTCGGAGACCATGGCTGCAGTTACCCTTGACGCTGCATCACAGACAGGAGCACTGACGATGGTGTACTCAACGACGAAGCTGGGTGCACGAATGGCAAAACGTCATTTCTTCAGATGAATCCTGGTTCTGTTTACAGCATCATGATGGTCGCATACGTGTTTGGCGACATCGCGGTGAACACACATTGGAAGTGTGTATTCGTCATTGCCATACTGGCGTATCACCCGGTGTGATGGTATGGGGTGCCATTGGTTACACGTCTCAGTCATCTCTTGTTCCCATTGACGGCACTTTGAACAGTGGATGTTACATTTCAGATGTGTTACGACCCGTGGCTCTACCCTTCATTCGATACCTGTGAAACCCTACATTTCAGCAGGATAATGCACGACCGCATGTTGCAGGTATTGTAGGGGCCTTTCTGGATACAGGAAATGTTCGACTGCTGCCCTGGATAGTACATTCTCCAGAGCTCTCACCAATTGAAAACGTCTGGTCAATGGTGGTCAAGCAACTGGCTCGTCACAATATGCCAGTCACTACTCTTGATGAACTGTGGTATCATGTTGAAGCTGCATGGGCAGCTGTACCTGTACACGCCATCCAAGACCTGTTTGACTCAGTGCCCAGGTGTATCAAGGCCGTTATTATGGCCAGAGGTGGTTGTTCTGGGTACTGATTTCTCAGGATCTACGCACCCAAATTGCGTGAAAATGTAATCACATGTCAGTTCTAGTTGGCTGGCTCTGAGCACTATGTGACTCAACTTCTGAGGTCATCAGTCGCCTAGAACTTAGAACTAATTAAACCTAACTAACCTAAGGACATCACACACATCCATGCCCGAGGCAGGATTCGAACCTGCGACCATAGCGGTCACGCGGTTCCAGACTGAAGCGCCTTTAACCGCACGGCCACACCGGCCGGCTGTCAGTTCTAGTATAATATATTTGTCCAATGAATAACCATTTATCATCTGCATTTCTTCTTGGTGTAGCAATTTTAAGGGGCAGTAGTGTATATTAAGAGGCCAATGTCAAAATACCCAGACTTGTGAACAGGGGTCGACAAGAGGTTCGTGAACTTACACCACTTATTGCTCAAACCGCCCATTTATGAACCAAAAATATCCTTTTAGAATGGGAAGAATAACTCCAAAATATAATAGCACACATCAGCACGGTCAGTCATTTCAGGGAATAACCTGTGTTTCTTTTGGTCACGGTTAGTACTTCTCGTCAAATCTTTCCCAGATTCTTGTGGCACCTGGAGGATGAGTGAAATAACACAACTTTCATATCCGAATTCCTGCACTGTTATATATTCAGTAATATGTAATCACTTTAACTGGCCTTTTGAATATACAGTTCCACTGCCTGTTTTTGAATATCATTTCTCACATATTTTGTACACTGAGAATTTTTTGACATCACACTTCTCTTATGTCTCATTATGACTATGTTTCATGCACAGGAGTGGTTGATATATGCTGACCATCTCCGACACTGATTAAGTGTGTAGGACTTAAAGGTTGCACTTAAAGACAGGTTTTAGAGACTGTTTTGGCTTCTAACTGACACCTGAAAGTCACTTGTTGGATATTTCCAGTTTCCACATCTCTAATACTCTTCTTCGTTACAGGAAAGTGTACTAACCCCCTGCCTCCCACACCTCACAGCGCACACACATCTGTATCTACATCTACATTTATACTCCGAAAGCCACCCAATGGTGTGTGGTGGAGGGCACTTTACGTGCCACTGTCTTTACCTCCCTTTCCTGTTCCAGTCGCTTATGGTTCGCGGGAAGAACGACTGCCAGAAAGACTCCATGCGCGCTCGAATCTCCTTAATTTTACATTCTTGATTTCCTCAGGAGGCATAAGTATGGGGAAGCAATATATTCGATACCTCATCCAGAAACGCAGCGTCTCATAACCTGGACAGCAAGCTACACCGCGATGCAGAACACCTCTCTTGCAGAGTCTGCCACTTGAGTTTGATAAGCATCTCCGTAACGCTATCATGCTTACCAAATAGCCCTGTGATGAAACGCACCGCTCTTCTTTGGATCTTCTCTATCCCCTCTGTCAACCCGATCTGGTATGGATCCCACACTGATGAGCAGTACTCAAGTACAGGTCGAACGAGTGTTTTGTAAGAAACCTCCTTTGTTGATGGACTACATTTTCTAAGGACTCTCCCAGTGAATCTCAACCTGGCATCTGCCTTACCAACAATTAATTTTATATGATCATTCCACTTCAAATCATTCCGTACGCATACTCCCAGATATTTTACAGAAGTATCAGCTACCAGTGTTTGCTCCGCTATCATATAATCATACAATAAAGGATCCTTCTTTCTATGTATTCGCAATACATTACATTTGTCTATGTTAAGGGTCAGTTGCCACTCCCTGCACCAAGTGCCTATCTGCTGCAGATCTTCCTGCATTTCGCTGCAATTTTCTAATGCTGCAACTTCTCTGCATACTGCAGCATCATCCGCGAAAAGCCACATGGAACTTCTGACACTATCTACTAGGTCATTTATATATATATTGTGAATGATGATTTGTCAACAACAACTGTCATTCATCTGTGGTTAAAACAAAAAATCTGCTAGCCACAACCTCCCTTGACTGTCCATAATACAACACTGGCAAAAGATGTGTCTACAGCCATACTCTGTAAACTAGTGAGGATACATTCTACTGTACTTGTTATTAACACATTTTCTCATTCCATTCAAGTATGGATGATGGGACAAATAATTACTTGAATGCCTCTGTGCACACTGTAATTAGTCTAAGCTTGTCTTTGCAATCCCTCCATCTGAGATATGAGCAGAGTTGAAGTACACTACTCTCATTACCTGATTCCATTTTTTAAGGTTTTTTTTACATTCAAGTTCTGAAATTTACTAAACAGACTTTCTTGGGATAGTGTGCATATATTTCCAAGCATTTGGCATTTCAGTTGTTTCAGCATCTCTGTGATGCTCACCCATGGTTCAAAAAATATGTGACCATTTGTGCTGCCCAACTCCGTATACATCCAATAACCCCTGTAGGTCCTACCTTCATGTGTGTCTCACACACTGTAACAACATTGGAAGATGGAGTATATGACTGTTTTGTAAGCAACTTCCCTTGTTGCCTGCATTGCCACAGCATACTACTAATGAACAGAAGTCTGACATCTGCTTCATCTGAGCCAGTGTGTTTTTTCATATGTTCCTAGAAATTGTTACATCCAGATATTTGTACAGGTTCACAAATCCCATCTGGGACTCACATAATCATGGGACCCTGTCTTTTTTTTGTGAATTGCAAAATTTTACATTTCTTAACACTACTGCCATTACCAGATTCGATTTTTGAAGTTTTTAATGTTCAAGTACTAAAAATTTACATTTGGCACAAAATGTGTCTCAACACTACTAGAACGAGAGGTGAAACCAAATTGAACGTCCCTTACAGCCCTAATATGAACTACAGAGCTGGTAACTAATTTTCCCATGCTGTACAAGTTAATACCTTTTACTGCCAATAGTTGATAGGCTCAGGAAATAAAGAACGAATATCACAAATGCCTATGGGCATTACACAGCATTTCGTCCTTTATTCATCAAACCCAGGATTTGTTGACAGCAGATCTCCAGTCCTAATATGTTACTGCCTTCTTTTAAATTTCTGTGTAAAAGTTACAGCCAACATCTTTTGTAATTTGATCTGTACTTCAGTGATGGCCTTCCTGGAGTTGTTCCACCTTTGACAGATGCCCGATTTATTGTCTTTAGGAGTTCTTCATATGTCAACACATGGCCACTAATCAGAACTCTTCTTTCAACAATAGCCTTCCATATACTCCTATCCCCTCCCACTCTTAACCATTTAGCAGACCACCACATTTCCAAGATGTGCCTTTAATATCATATCTCAAAAGAATCCAGTCTTTTCCTTTCCTCATTCCCCATAGTCCACAGCTCACAGTCATACAATGCCACCACATTCAATGTGTATGCTTCCAGAAACCTTTTCCTGATTTGTAGGTTGTTACTTTCAGAGGCTATTATCCTTGTATTTTAATGCATACAGGTAGTGACTGTTCTTTCAGCTCATACCATAGTGACTGAGATAATTGTTTCTAATAGTGCAGTCACTTCCCCATACCCTCTGAAGACAGAATTTCTGTCTGTCTACTGAGCTACCTAGTACCAGTTCGCTACGGGCCATTATCTACAATGATGTTACTGTTAAATATTTCCTCATTTTATTTAATATTTATGCTAAAACTGCATCACATGCACAGGTCAGCTCTTGGGACAATGTGTATTTTAATTTACGTCAGTGAAAAAAAAAAAAAAAAAAAGTCCACTGCTCTCCTTGTAAGGTTCATTACTACTACTCTAATGAGCCAAAACAAGTGATTAACAGTATTCTGGTCTGGGTTTGGAAAGCAATATAGTAATAATTCTCCATAGCAGGCATTGCTAAGTTCCTCCAGATATATGGCACCTGATGTCCATGCACAAATAATCCAATTCCCATCAATTACTGGCCGGTGGTTTGTGATCATGGAGGTTGCGCGTGATAGTGTTATTCATCTGACCAGCTGACACATTTACACTGATCCACAGTATAATCTCAAAGATCCTTGATACGTAGCAATCATAATCGATGATGTCTTGGGTCAAAATGGGAACACATAGGGATCGTTCACCGCACAGCCCCACTTTTGACAGTGTGCGCTAAGAGGTAAGCTCCAAAACGCTTGTGCCTGCTCCAGTACCATACTCCATTTTCAGATCTTCGCAGCTCACCTCCTATCCAGTCTTATGAAGTGGACAAACCTCTGTACATTTACTGTAATCAGTCATAGACATCTTACATGTTCTTGCCTACTCGTGGGTTCACCTTAATTCATTTACTCTCGAGTGATGCTCACAACAGCAGCACATGAACAGCTAACTAGCTTCACAATTTCCAATATGTTCATTTCAGGGTGCTCGGCCATAAATATGTGCTCTTTGTTGAAGACACTGATGTCAGTAGATTTCCTGATTTTGGCCATGGCTGTCACTAGAATAATGTCTCATTTGTCTCTCCTATGCTTATATAATTTCCTTACCATGTCACTTGCCCACAGAACCTCCAGTCACCACTATCTCATGGTGGACAGCAGTCACAATGTCTTGGCTCATCTGTGTCCCCACTGTTTTCACTATTGTACCCATTACTATTTATAATCTGAAATAACGGACACCATTTTGATCCTGCATCCAGTCATATAAACATGGGCCTGAATAGGCACACTCTCCGAGATATAAGATGTGAACACTTGTTCACCAGAGAGTCTGAAAGGTGTTTGGTTGTGAATATAAGCACATTCATTGTTTGGAGCTCTGTCCACAGTACGATTTGGCAACTGAATAAAACATCACAAGCCAAGATCTCTAAAAAGTATTTTATTGAATATCGAGTTTCAACATAGCTATGTCATAATTATCAGATTTGCAAGAGGATGAGCAGAAACTGACAGGAAAATATTTTACAATCATGATACCATAACTCGTTAAATTGTCTTTTAACATAACCTATGGAATTATAACATACATAACTTAATGCTTTAAAATATTACAACATATTATTCCTCAGAGTTCCAAGTTGCTTCACACTGTGTATACACTTTTCAGTATCATAAAGATCACTACAAATTGCCCTTCAAAAGTAAAATTACTATACACATATGTTTGCATAAGACTTGCCATGGCATTTGGGGTCACACTGGATCTGTCTGGACGGTATGTCTTATGGTACACACCTAATGCCTAAATAATGTGCCAGGAAGTCATTAATATGTTCTCTTGATCTTGCACACATGATACATGTGTATTAGAGAGGAAAGTTGCCACTCACCATATAGCGAAGATATTTTTAGATTACAGTAGATTAATTATTCATTCCATAGACCCATAAAAGAGGGAATCCTCCTGGGTGTGGAACATGTCAGATGAACACATTACAAAAACGTAATTAGAAAAACTTGAGTTTCATTAATTTTAATGATCCTCAGTCAATAAACAGTAAAATTATGTACATGAATTAAATTTAAACTTCTATTATTTACAGGTTTAATACTTAAATCTGCTTTCATTAAATCCCTCATTCAGACATTTGCTAGTTTCTTGGCTATTACAACCAAGTATTGTCAAAAATTACAATAAATTATTCATTTCCGTGATCCTCCGTTATGAACAGTCGGATTATTTACAACATTTAAAATTAAACTTCCACAGTTTACAGACTTAAGACTTACATCTGCTTTCCATACATTCATCATTCACACAGTAGGTAGTTACTTGGCTATTACAACCAAGTACTGTCAAAAATTAAAGTATCATAAAATTTCATTAAAATGGCCTACTGCACTTGTTGAGAAACCCATGGATGGAATAGAAGGACTTAGCCACCAAAAATTCTTTTAAATTATGTTTAAATTGAGTTGACACGCGATAGGCACAATTATAGCTTTCAGCACTGCAGTGTGGTTTCAGTTGTCTGACACTGCAGATGTGTGCGCTAGTTGCGTTTGCGTGAGTGTGTGTTCGCGTGTGTGTATGTGTGTCTATTTCTGACAAAGGCCTTAATAGCTGAAAGATATAATTGTGTGAATCTTTTTGTTGTGCTTATCGTGAATCAGCATCTCCACTATATGGTAGGTGGCAACTTTCCTCTCTAATATTGTTACATTTCATCCTTGATTTTCCATTGTTTGATACGTGTGTATACATTTCAATAGTTGTAATCTGTCAAGCCAACCTAGAAAGTCCAACAAAATATTCATATACAACAAGAAATTTATTTCCTACATACATCATTAATGCCATATTTGTACATGGTTTATCTTGTATTTAAGATGTTAATGAAAATTGCAGTTTTATGTTTCTCAATTTAAATTGCTGTCGAATGACTTGTAACACTCGTACTGGCCCTATCATTTTTTGAAAAAATATATTGTAGTAGTTTTGAATTATTGATTTGGACATATCTGTTGTACTAAACAGTTTCTGAAATTCTCCAATGAAGGACAGTGTATTATGTTTTAAGCATGACTTTGTTCTTATAATTTGTATTGTAAGGTATTTCCATGAACTAGCGTACTTAGATTTATGTTATAAATTCTAAGTACAAGTAGACACCATTTTAACTTTTATCAGATAGATCATGGTAATTTTTGTTCAACTCACATCCGCACTGAGCAACCTAGACGTCGGGTGACGTATGCAGCAGGGGATTTAAAAAAAAAAAAAAAAAAAAAAAAAAAAAAAAAAAAAAAAAAAAAAAAAAGTCTTCTTGTGTCTGTGTATGTGCGGATGGATATGTGTGTGTGTGTGCGCGAGTGTATACCTGTCCTTTTTTCCCCCTAAGGTAAGTCTTTCTGCTCCCGGGATTGGAATGACTCCTTACCCTCTCCCTTAAAACCCAGATCCTTTCATCTTTCCCTCTCCTTCCCTCTTTCCTGACGAAGCAACCGTTGGTTGCGAAAGCTAGAATTTTGTGTGTATGTTTGTGTTTGTTTGTGTGTCTGTCGACCTGCCAGCACTTTCATTTGGTAAGTCACATCATCTTTGTTTTTAGATATATTTTTCCTACGTGGAATGTTTCGCACTTCACAATTGCTGTTTTGGGTGGGAGCGCTTTGAGCCGTTTCTGTACTCTGCTATTCGTTGTTCTGAAGGACTCGTCAGTGGTCTAGTTGCGCTCAATCAAAATATAATATGATTCCTGAACTGTACTTGGTGTACAGTAGCGGATAAAAACTAAAATCTGCATTGTGTTAACACATTATTCTGTTGAACGACAACAAAAATGAACACAAGGAAATTCAGCAGAGAGTGTTTGAGACAACGGATTTTTGCTGTACATTCACTTTTAACATGTTCTTTTACATGAAACCATAGAAAATTAAAATAAAAAAGTTGTGTTACAATCTAAAAATTGAAGGAAACATGCCCTACATTAGAAATTAATACGTACACTTAAAGAGATGCATTCAAAATTAAAATTAAGCTGTAGTTTTACGATTTAATAACTTGAATGTGTAGCAGATAAAAAAAACACGTTTGATATTAATACATGAATCTATAGGAAAGTGTAAGAAATGAAAATGAAACAGTTTTCAGTGCACAAACTAATAACTAAATACAAATGAACAAACACAGAACTGGACTTGCTATAACATAATTTCACAGACTAGCGTGGAAAAATCAAATTTGTTTTATAATCTAATAGTTTTCCAGAGCTTGTGGTCTCGCGGTAGCATTCTTCTTCCTGAGTACGGGTTCCCAGGTTCGACTGCCATCGAAGTCAGGGATTTTCACCTGCCCCGAGGTGACTGGGTCTTGTTGTGTTGCCTTCATCATCATCATTCATCCACACTACTGTCAGAGGAAGGCAACGGAAAACCACCTACAGTAGGACCTTACCCAGTATGGCGGTGTGGGTCTCCCGCATCTCCCCTATGCTCTGTCAAGAAGCATGGAATTCCATTTGCAATCTAATAGTTAACACGCACTAGGGTATGTGCAGCTAGATGCTCTCCGATAACGTATATATCCGCCATAACTATAGATTTCAGTGGACGCCAAGAATACGCATCAGTTGTAATATACTACAGTATCAGTATGACTTGACTCTACAGTGCTGAGCGGCCTGGGTCATTCGGGTATTGTTTAGTTTTGTCGGGTGCCTTCTGTCACGTCTGCATGTAAACGATGTTCAGTTTCATGTTTTGCCATCGGCAATTGTAAAATAAGCAGGTAATGCGTAGTTTGTAAATCCAATGAACTTGCTCTAAGTTACAATAAAAATCACATCATAATCTAAAATTTTTAAAACTAATATGAATAAATAGACAAACTCATCAGTCAGCAAAGTTTGCATCTGGCTTTGATGGTAGAAAAGTTGATCATACCTTTGTAATTCAGACGGTTATCAGTTAAGAGGTCAGCTTCAGTGTGAAGAATGGACAAGGCATTAAGTTTCTCCTCAAACAATGCAGAATGTAGCTACAATTTCAGTCTTTTAAGAGCCAAAAACGAGTGTTCTGCTGAACAATTTGTAAGTGTCATAATACATAGAAATATTCTAAGAGCAATGTCAACATTCTGAAATACGGACTGTAACCTCTCTTTTGGTAAAAATTTACTCATTTCGACTGGTATATCACTACCCTAATTGTAGAAGATTTCAAAAGTTCCGCGAAATGTACACATTCACTAGGGAAGGAAGTCTCTAATTCTGTGTCATATAATGCTTGGAGTTACTCTGAGTAAACATCACCCTGAATCTTAAGCAGGCAGTAGCCAGTTGTGGGTTCAAGTTGTATTGTAATCTCAGTTATATTACTGTGTGTTATTGTACAGTAAATTACTCACAATTCTGGATATCTATTGTGTTCTCCTCCCACTTATTCAGCTGAGTTACTTTTTATGTTTATTCTTACGAGTGGAAATGTTTGTAATGGGCACACGACAGCAAGGTCTTCAGCGCCCCCACAAAAACACACTGAAATGAGTGTCGGTAACATACACAAAACAGGAACATAAAACAGCACAGACAACAAAGGTAACAAAAACTGGCTAAACTATGTGTGTAACCATACAGAAACATGGAACGAAGTATTGTGTCAATATTAAAAGAATAACTAAACAGGATGAAAGTGGTATAAGAAGGTAAAAACAATAGAGCAGATGGATGTGGTTGGCTGACCGCAAGAAGAAAGAAAGAGGAGCCAGCCACTGTGCAACATACTAAACCCTCCACCCTACAATGTTAGGCCAGAGTCCACACACGTCACAAAACTTTAAAACCTTAATCACACTTGTCTCATCATCAGCTAAAATAGAGGGCAGATCCTCACCAATATTTCCTTCTGCTCTTGCATCATGGTATAAAATGTTCTCTGTTAAAATATGGTGAATAGAGTGAATAGATATGTGCATGCCAAAAGCATCACAAGATGGGGGATCCTCTCGTCGGAGTAAAAAGCTATGTGTGAGAGGGCAGTGCCCGATTCTAAGTCGTTTGAGAGTCACTTCATACTGCCTGAGCAACTGCCAGGAGGAACACCATGGCCATGTTGTTGACTTCCTCAACAAAAGCTTATTGGCCGGCACCACCAGCCATTCCTCATCCCACAACTTCCTGTGTAGTGCAGAAATGACATCCTGCAAGGGAATAGGACACTGTGGCACACCCTGTCCTCGGTAGGCCGCCTCGGCAGCTCGATCAGCCTGCTCATTTCCCCATATCCCTATATGACCTAGCACCCAGCAGAATGGCATCTGCTTACCCTGCTGTTGGAGCAAGTACAGTTGGTCATTATCAGCCATATGAACTCTTCAGCTGGGTACAGGTTCTGTAACGATTATAAGACACTATGGAAATCAGAGCAGTTGAGAAACCATTTGCCCCGGATACAACGCATATACTCCAGTGCCTTCAGGATCACATGGAGCTCTGCTGAGAACACAGTATACTTGCCCGGAAGGCGACAGAGCAACCAAGGGAAGTCCCTTGTTTGGAGCCATCAGCGTACACTATGGTGAAACTGTGATGCATATCTAAAACATTAAAAAACAGAGATTGAAGTGTAAAATCTGATGTACAGTCTTTTTTTAAAATTGGTCAAGTCTAAAATAAGTCTGGGCCTCCGGAGAAGCCAAGGTGGATATCTGCTCCAACCGCAAAGTAGAACGTGAAGACCAGCCACACCAATCTCTAGAAGGCCAACTTGTGCACGAATCCCACAGGGCCTCGTTGCCTGTTGCCGGTTACGAAAAAGCCTTTCCAGTGGGGGCTGAGTAACGGTATGGTAGGTGGGTGTGTATGGTGTGGATGGCCTTTTATATGCTTGGCACACCCCTAAGTAGCCATCGTCTGATGTGAAGCGGCGGTACTCCAGCCTCAGCAGAGACCCATGGTATGGGGGCTTGTTCTATTCAGAACAGTGGCCAACCGAATCCCTTCATGGTGCACCACGTCCAGCATCTTTAAATAAGAAGGTCTTGCAGACCCATACACCGTGTACCCATAATCCAGCTGAGATCATACAAATGCCCTGTAAAACGTCCCTCATCCGCAACTCAGGAGGGTTTAAAATGGAATGAGAACAGTTAAAAAGTTGGCGAAAAACTTGAAACCACTCTTCTGCACCCATTCATCCAAACATTAAAGAGATAGTAGCAACTGACGTTTTTGCAAGGCTTGAAGAAGAGCAAAAACAGAAAAGTCCTCCACAAACAAAGAACAGCTGACAGGGCTTTTCACTATGGACATAATGCTATTAACAGCTATGGCCAAGACAGTCACACTTAAAACACTATCTTGATGGACACCGTTCTTTTGCTCAAAGCAATCAGACAGGAAGTCACCAACTCTGTACTTAAAATATTGTGGCGTGAGGAAGGACTGAATAAAAATGGGGAGGCAACAATGAAAACACCATTTGTGAAGCTGCTCGAGGATAAGATGCCTCCAAGTAGTGTCGTAGACCTTCTCAATGTCAAAAAATATGCCTAGAAGGCGATGTCAGCACTTGGAAAGCCTGCTGTATAACCACCTCCAGTAGGACCTGGTTATCAAAGGTGGAGAGGTACTTGGTGAGTATTTTTGCAAGAAAGAGCATGAAAGCAGTTGTTAGTATCCCACTAACACAATGAATGGATATCATTTAGCTCCAGTACGATTAGGGTAAAGCAATTATGGGCAGAGGTAAAATGGATTGCAAATCCCACTCTGGAGAAGTATGTGCTGGATAAGTTGATTACGGATAGAAAACATCCACTGTAGCTTAATAATAATATTCAGAATAAGCTAAGAAAACAAAGACTATTGCATTCTTGGTTCAAAAGAGAGTGTGCAAATAATGACAGAGATGAGTCAGTAGAGATTGTGTGTCTGTGAAAGGATCAATGCATGAAGGATATAACTACTACCATTGTTAAGAGATTTTGCTGAGAACCCAAGAAAATTCTGATCCTACATAAAACTGTCAACTGGCTGAAAGGCTCTATCTAGTCATTATTTGACCAGTTTCGTGTGACAATAGAAGATAGTAAATGGGAAACTGAAATTTTAAATTTTGTGTAAGAAATTTTTCGTACAGTATCATACAAATATACCATTGTTTGACCATCTTACAGAACCCTGTATAGACGACATAGTAATAGGCATTGAGAAACAAGTGCCAGAATTGACAAGCAAGAATTGATAACCAGTAAGCTGCCAGGTCCAGGTGGAATCCCAAAGAGTACTCTAGGTCACTGGTATCTTGCCTAGCTTGCATTTATCGTGCATCTCTTGTTCATTGCAATATCCCTAGTGACTGGGAAAAAGTGCGGGTGACTCTCATATACACTCCTGGAAATGGAAAAAAGAACACATTGACACCGGTGTGTCAGACCCACCATACTTGCTCCGGACACTGCGAGAGGGCTGTACAAGCAATGATCACACGCACGGCACAGCGGACACACCAGGAACCGCGGTGTTGGCCGTCGAATGGCGCTAGCTGCGCAGCATTTGTGCACCGCCGCCGTCAGTGTCAGCCAGTTTGCCGTGGCATACGGAGCTCCATCGCAGTCTTTAATACTGGTAGCATGCCGCGACAGCGTGGACGTGAACCGTATGTGCAGTTGACGGACTTTGAGCGAGGGCGTATAGTGGGCATGCGGGAGGCCGGGTGGACGTACTGCCGAATTGCTCAACACGTGGGGCGTGACGTCTCCACAGTACATCGATGTTGTCGCCAGTGGTCGGCGGAAGGTGCACGTGCCCGTCGACCTGGGACCGGGACCGCAGCGACGCACGGATGCACGCCAAGACCGTAGGATCCTACGCAGTGCCGTAGGGGACCGCACCGCCACTTCCCAGCAAATTAGGGGGCACTGGTGCTCCTGGGGTATCGGTGAGGACCATTCGCAACCGTCTCCATGAAGCTGGGCTACAGTCCCCGCACACCGTTAGGCCGTCTTCCGCTCACGCCCCAACATCGTGCAGCCCGCCTCCAGTGGTGTCGCGACAGGCGTGAATGGAGGGACGAATGGAGACATGTCATCTTCAGCGATGAGAGTCGCTTCTGCCTTGGTGTCAATGATGGTCGTATGCGTGTTTGGCGCCGTGCAGGTGAGCGCCACAATCAGGACTGCACACGACCGAGGCACACAGGGCCAACACCTGGCATCATGGTGTGGGGAGCGGTCTCCTACACTGGCCGTACACCACTGGTGATCGTCGAGGGGACACTGAATAGTGCACGGTACATCCAAACTGTCATCGAACCCATCGTTCTACCATTCCTAGACCGGCAAGGGAACTTGCTGTTCCAACAGGACAATGCACGTCCGCATGTATCCCGTGCCACCCAACGTGCTCTAGAAGGTGTAAGTCAACTACCCTGGCCAGCAAGATCTCCGGATCTGTCCCCCATTGAGCATGTTTGGGACTGGATGAAGCGTCGTCTCACGCGGTCTGCACGTCCAACACGAACGCTAGTCCAACTGAGGCGCCAGGTGGAAATGGCATGGCAAGCCATTCCACAGGACTACATCCAGCATCTCTACGATCGTCTCCATGGGAGAATAGCAGCCTGCATTGCTGTGAAAGGTGGATATACACTGTACTAGTGCCGACATTGTGCATGCTCTGTTGCCTGTGTCTATGTGCCTGTGGTTCTGTCAGTGTGATCATGTGATGTATCTGACCCCAGGAATGTGTCAATAAAGTTTCCCCTTCCAGGGACAATGAATTCACGGTGTTCTTATTTCAATTTCCAGGAGTGTATAAGTAGGATACAAGAAAGGACCCACAAAATTACAGACCAATATTCTTAACATTGGTTTGCTGTTGAATTCTTTTAGTATATTATATTCTGGAATATACACAATTTCTTTGAGGCAGATAATCTTATGTCCACAAATCAGCATGGATTTAAAAAGCATTGCTTCTGCTTAGCTGAGTTTGCCCTTTTCCTCACATGCAGGGTGTATATGTGGACAAGGAAAAAAAATTCCTGGATTTCTTGGTTAAAAATACACTTTCTCCCAGGTGAAAACATACTTTTTCCCTGTTAACTAACAGTATATTTTCTCTCAGAATTATATAAGTCCTTGATGATTATGGTTTTAGTACACGGGAGTAGAATTTCCCAGAACTTTATAAAACTAAACACAGTGAAAAAAACACGTTTTGGAAAGATCTTTGATGTGCAGCAACGTGTACGCTGCATATTTTCGTATTACGAAAGTATAAATTCGAATACCACCAAACACCGCATGTTACTTTCCGAAGCATTGAAATCGAGATTGCAATGCGCTTTTGAAAGCCATTCATAGCTCATGTCATGTGATCTCGCCAGCCGATGACAGCGGGTATTCAGTGCTTAGGGCACATGATGTCAGCCAATAGCAACATCACTGTTAAGTAGCGCGAACGCACAAACAGAAAAAAGTTAATGATTTAAATTAATATATATAGTGTTTATACACGAATTGCAAGGCTTTCACATATAATATTGGTCTGTAAGATTAATACGCTGCAAGAGAAGCTAAGCTTTCACATATAATGTTGGTCTTTTATGTGTGTATTACAATTTAAGATATATCACACAAGTGTGATCGTAAAATTTTTAATAACGATTTAAATGTCTGATCTTCTGGGCTCAAAATTAATCTAAATGGCTCGTCATCAAAGAGTTGATTTTTAAATGAGAGTCAAATGCTCTGTGATTTAAGAAATTCATTGTACATTATTGCACATAGCTCCGTTGTAACTGCCAGAATGGTACTTTGATGGTAACACTTTTCAAACCACCATTCAGAATATTTTCCGGTGACCTGTTAGAAATAGGTTAGTTTCCGTTGCCAGAGAGCGCCAGATGACAGGCGTCACTGTGCTTGCGCAGCTATGATGTCGTAGGGAGCCCGTATGTTCATACGTGTAAAACATTAAAAGATCGTACATTATGTCATAGAAGAAACAAGACATCAGAGGATACTCCAAGAGCATCAGAATTTCGAGACCCATACTAAAATGTGCACATTTAAAGTGCACATATGTATGTCCATATTTCCAGTTAAGTAGGCCATGACCTGATGTTAAGCTTTTCAATGTGGTTTTCGGGATGTAAATTTTCTTGGAGTACCAGTACTGTGTAATCTCATGTTTGGTTCTCTATTATGGCAAAATGCCGTACGTGCTAGAAGTTGAAAACGTGCACTTGAAATGCAGCGAACAGCGTGTGGAATTAGAAAGAAAATTTCTTTAGCAAACTGACAAAAATAACTTCATTGTTCTGCAATGCAATTAATGCTTGACTGTCAGAAAGGTGGAAATCAGAAATCTGTTTTGTTTTCATTTGACGTAAGAGCAGTAAACAAAGAGGAAACAGCAAAATTACTAAATGTAAACATGGGTCACGTGGAGACTACCCACTACCCCACTGTAACTCAGGCTGCTCTGTTCATCAGCCCCAGATCTACGATATTTCCAAACCGGTGCAATACCCCACCACTCCGTCAAGTGTTTGATTTAAAAAAAATCCAATTTTCATAAATATGTTCATTTTGTAGTGCACATCTTTCTGAAAAGTCTGATGCATAAAACACGTGTGTTCGAGGAAATGTAAGACATGTTATTTGGTTGTAAGTGTGCCAAAGGGCAGTGCCTCGCCTCCTCACACAGCATTCTTCTATTGCATGTCACTGTACTTCGCTCTGTGGAATTGAAGCGTGTATATTTTGTAATGGATGTCATCAAACCATATTCAGGACAGTGAAACTTAAAATGTCCTGTGGTGCCTCTCCTGCTTACAATTGGCCGGTTTAATATCCTGTCGTGCTTTACAAATAAATAAATAAATAAATAAAATAAAAATAAAAAAGAACTCTTCAGAAAATTTGCACTCTTTATTCCCTATCAGCTAACAACTTGCTGCTTTGTGTGACATAAAATTAAATATAGGATACATAAACCCAGTAAAGACATGAGACAAGAAAGACAATACACATTTCTTCAATCCTTAGCTCCTAGAAGTTTTGTCTCTCTAATCTTGATACAGCTTTACATGGCATGCTTTCCTTTCTGCGAAAGAATCTATTACCTCATCAAAGTTCGTAAAATGTTTTGCTACATGAAAAGTCAAAATGTCGTTGTCTAATACTGAAAAAGCTGTTAATGCAAATAGGACCCACGGCTGGTGTGGTTTCCCGATCTGATTACGTCTATTTTGTCACTCTCTGCTACATAAAACAAAATAGGCCTTTCTAATACTGCAACAATTGTAATACACACCAAATAAACGAGACTGTTTTGGCACAAACGGTCTTTTTTGTAACGACAGAATATAATTCACAAAGTACCAATAGCAAATGCCTATTAGGCCTACTACAAGCAAAAAGCCTTACGTTAGGAAATAGTTTCACACTTCATTCATACACTCCAGTTTCTCAAGTATGAGATCGAACAGTAGTAGTACGAAATTTTTATACAAACTTGGAATCGTCATATTGTTCCATAATTTATGTGATGTCCCCGTTTCTTCTTCTTCCTCGTTCTAACAAACAGTCTCGTTATCATTAATTCTGTAACTGTTCCTGTCAATGACAAAGCTTATTCGCAGGTCAACACCATTAACTCTGCCAGAATCACCGGTTTAGTTATCCCACGATTATTCTCCGGTTAGGCCTTGCTACATGTTCGTACAATGCATTTTCCGTGCTTCTTCCAGAACAGAATTTAAACCGGCTGCTGGTCGAGGACTGTACAACTGGCCCTTACTAGTACAGCGATCTGGCCAAAAATTTTCTGGCAAAATTTCATTTTCTTAGATACTCCGAGAAGGTAGTACGTAATCTTTCTTACCTGTTATTCGTTTATTTCCACTCCTGTAGTCTGAATCTATGGATTTAGCGTAATTATAACAATGCTCATCATCCGCAAACCCAATCAGCCACACAATCAGATAGCGGTTGGCATTCATCCGTTCGGCCTTACTCCGCTCAGCTCGTATAGCCCCTTTTGTCTGTAGGAAAGTTTGTTTCTACATGCAATGAGGATTCCCCTGACAGAGACATCATGTACACTATGCACGCATTCACAAATCAACTTACGATTCATTCAGAAATCAACTTAGAATGTGTTTAAAAATGTTCAAAAACCGACAGGGATGCGTTGCAAAGTCATATGAAGAATCGATAGACTAACGTGCACTGGACGCTAGTCGCTTCGTGAAACAAGGTTTTTTCCCTCAATAGCATGAATTTGCCCCCCCCCCCACTCCCCTCCTACAACTGGGCCTGCTGCGCATGCAAGAATCTGTCAGCTTGAGCGCTCCAGTAAAATTTTTCCCGGTAGCATCTAGCTGCTTGCTGCGACTGCTTACAAAGCCAACAGCCACATTTCTGTAGCCAGAAGCGGGAGAAGGTACTACTCAACTGCGCATGCGCATGATCCCGCTCGTAACTGCTAAAACGAATCTAATGTAAACAGTTGTGAGGTCACGCTCATCGGAGGCAATTTGTTGTTACGGAACATTGCATAGTCTTCCTAAAAACTTTGACACATTTTGCTGTTGGCAAACACTTGTTTGAGCACTGTGTTTTGTTGCTGTATATGGCGCATTTCCTTTGCAATTTAAGTTTTATTTTCGTTTTTTTTTGTTGTTCATGTTTTATTGTGGCAGTATTATTCTGACATAGCGGTATACAGTAATATCCTTTGTTAGAGTATCGGTTCTTGCCAGTCAAAATAACAAGAATTTAACTGAAAACAAAAACAATGAAAACTTCCCGGAATTCTAAAAAATTCCCGGGTTTTTCCCAGTTTTCTCCCAGATGAAAACATTCCCGGGTTTTTCCCGGATCTCCCAGTTGTCCCGGGTCGTATACACCCTACACATATCATCTTGCAACCACAAATGAAAGGTAACAGGCAGATTCCATATTACTTGATTTCCAAAACGCATTTCACATGGTACCCCGCTGCAGACTGGTAACAAAGGTACACAGACAGGTTCCCAGATAAGTGAGTAGCTTGAAGATTTCTTAAATAATAGAACCCAGTATGTTGTCCTCAACATCAAGTGTTCATCAGAATGAAGAATATCATCACTGATGGACGGGATGAGAAGCAATCTGCGGCTTTTAGCTCATGATGCTGTGGAGTATGGAATGGTGTTTTTGTTGAGTGACTGTTATGTGATACAAGATAACTAAGACAAAATGTCTAGTTGATTTGATGAATGGCAGCTACCTCTACATGTAGAAAAATGTAAGTTAATACAGTGAGTAGGGAAAACAACACTGAAATGTTCAAATACAGCAATTGTAGTGTGATGCTTGATGCAGCCACTTCAATTAAATATCTAGGCATAACGTTGCAGAGCGATAAGAAATGGAATGAGCATGTCATGAGTGTAGCAGCGAAGGGGAATTGTCGACTTCAGTTTATTGGGAGAATTTTTGGGAAGTGTGGTTCGTCTGTAAAGGAAACAACATATACAACACTATTGTGACCGATTCTTGAGTACTGATCAAGAGTTTGGAATCTCCACCAGGTTAGATTAAATAAAGACATCGGAGTATTTCAAAGGCCGGCTGTTAGATTTGTTACCAGTAGGTTCAATCCATGCACAAGTAGGGTGATACGAAGAGATCGTCGAATTCAAGTTCTGTGAATGATTTGGAATTATAATAGGAAGTTACTTTGGGAACTTAAAGGAGAATCCCAAGAGGGAAGGCAAAATTCTTTTCAAGGAACACTGCCGAGAAAAAGTAGAGGAATGGTATTTGAAGATGATTGGAGAACAATTATACTGCCACCACCTTTCATTTTACAGAAGGACCATGAAGATAAGAGAAATTAGGGCTCACATGGAGATATACAGTCATGTCTTTTCTTCCTCTATCTATTTGCGAGTGGCTCAGGAAAGAAAATGTCAAGAAGTGGTGAAAGGTACCCTCAACCAACATACGATAGCTTTCAGGCTATGTACATAAAAGGAGACGATTTTTTTCTATGGCTCAGCAAAAGAAATCAGCCTGCGGGCCCTGACCCTTTACACGGAAAAATATCAGTGTGTTGGAAAACAAACCAACATGCTATTACAGCAAATCCTCAATTTTCTTCTGGTCAGAAGCTCACTGGCACACCAAATAGTAAATAGTGGACGGCCTCACTCTTTTTGCACACCTGAGATGGAGGAGTGTGCGCCACATTTAGTGGACAAAAATCCTGGATCACTGTGTGATGATTACCAGCAACAGAACACACAACACATCAGTCATTCCCTTCTCTGAGTGGTACATACTAAACAATTTCTGTGTCTGTATCATCTTTAGTACTTCCAGGTTGTAAAGCCAGAAGATTGCCATGGCAGATTACAGTCCCATAAATGACTTGCAAATGTGTGGCGCCGATCCGTTTCATCCATCCTGGATTTTATTAACTGACAATGTCGGGTTTACAAGAGGTGTGTAACACAGAACTTCTTGCCGCCATTTTTGTGCTTTCAGATGGCTACTGTGTGTGTGCACGACAGAGTCACTATATGGGGGAAGGTTTCCTCCAGCCTGCAGATGACACACTGATCATTCCCTAATTCTCATAAATGGTTTGTGCTGGGGCCTGCACGGCTAGTTTGTGATTTCCCATAATGGCTGGCAGTTACCAACCCCCATTTGATAGGAATATATGAAGACACTGGCAGAAAGTTCTTTTAGTGCTTGCAGGGGGAAAAAAAAAAAAAAAAAAAAAAAAAAAAAAAAAAAAAAAAAAAAAAAAAAACGAAATGTCTATATTACAGCTCCTGATTCTGATTAGCTGAAAGACCTCAATGCTGCAATAGTTTTGTCGAGTGATTGAGAGCTCACTAAATTGAAGTAGTCCACTGGCAGCTCTCACACAGCTGAGTGGCAAGTTGTGGACTCTACAGTGGAGTTGGTATTTTTAAAAAATCCAGAGTTGCTAATTCTTTGTGCTTAACACAGTTATTTTGCATACATGGGAAGACTACAAGACTCTGAATTGCTTGAACATGTGCACGAGTGCAATTTTGTGTACTTTTTTCCAGTTATTCTAGGTATGTTTTCCCTTTTGGTGAGAATGCAGGTACTCAAGAAGAATAGGCACCTTAGAGTGTGGAGTCAATAGCCGGCTGGAGGCAGAATCTGCAGAGCAAAGCAGACTCTGCAAGACTTAACTCAAGAAAATAAATTTCATTTGTTTACACGGAAATCTTGGAGTGTGTCTTCTGACCTAGTGTTTTGAACCGTTTTCCTATTTTGTTGTTGAGGAGATTTTTTCAGATGTTTTGAGGAGCCAGCTGGAGCTAGTGTATTGAACTGTTGGCAGTATGCATATTCCAGTCCAGTGGTCAGATCTCGGAATCTTAGAGTGGTTACATAGCTAATGGGATTTTAATTATTGCTTTGTAGTAACGACAAGTTAAATCATGCCTTGCAAGAAATACAGGCAAATTATTTAGACAGATTTCAGTGCAAAGATTTAATCTGGATCCAACACCAAATGTTTCCAATTCCATCTACAGAGCAGTAGGTCATGTGATTTGTCTCACGTGCCACATACACTTACAAGTGCAACGGTTATGGCAACAGTTGCTAATGTGACTTCACCCTCTGCCACGAAAGCTCTGAGAGTGGACTAAAGTAAAAGGCTAGAAGGATGCATTGTCATTGCAGACTGATGAAATCAAACAGTGGTCACATCACAAAAAAAGGTTAAACCATTCTCTAAACAACACAAAAAAGGAACCATTGGCCATAAAATGTACAAAATGCAACCCTGTTGACTTAAGACTTAAGTAAGGTACTTAAAAGTGACAACCACTTAAAAGGTATTATGGTTTTTTGTCTTAAAATAGTCACACAGGAAACTAGAGAAAATTGTGCCACATTTTAAAAAATAAAGCTTCAAACACACTGAAGTTGGCTGAAAGTTACTGATGAAACATGTTTGGATAACTAAAGAGCTGCAGATACCAGGTAATCTAGTCTTTTGCCTTTCTTGACAAAATTACTCATTGTTTCTGAAATATTCTCTAAAAGTTAACAAACATAATTGCTCATATTAATGTTACTTACTGGCTCTTGACTGATTTCAGCTTCATCATTGACAGAACTTCCCTGTTTTTCTGGAACCTTCTCCTGTAAGAAAAATATAATTGAAGACAAATTACAAAGAACAAACAGCAAATGAAGTATACATTACAAGAAAGTAGGCAAAAAGTTCTAGGTCTCTGGATGGGGAATTCTAGCCTGTATTCGAAGCAGAATTTCGTTTTTTGTTTTATTTGACTGAAGCTTCTACAAATTTATAATTCTTGGATGGAAATTGACAATTAAGCCAGTCTTCATTGTTCTACACATGCGTGATTTGGTTGGTGGGGGACTTAAGTTTTCTCTCTTTTTTTCCTCTACAAACTTGATGCTTTTTTTTAAGCTGCCTTTAGATACAGGACACAAAAATGGCATCTTATCAGAAATTCCAATCAAAATGAAAAGACACGCTTGTTCACCACTCATTCTATAAATGTATTTCATCCAGTAAACTATTTGTAGAGTATTGTTTGTACTTGCAATATAATTAATGTAGTTATTAAATGAGAATACATGACCACCACAATGAAAGTAAATAACAAAATAAATACTTTCCGAGCACAGGAGATTACTCGCTGAAAAGCAGCTTTGAATTGACGAACTGACAACAGGCAACACCAAACAAAAAGAGAGAGAAAACTAGCTAGCTTTCAGAAGAAATCCTGCCCATATCTATGCCTGCTAACCGCCCCCCCTCCCCCCCCCCCTTACACACGATTCTGTGCTTGAAACATACAATGCCAGGATTGCAGTTCAGCAGGTGGACTGGGGTAGGGTTGGTTGTGTGGTGGGGGAGGCAGGGGGGGGGGGGAAAGGTAGGGCATACATATAGAGAGGCAGCCAGTTTTCTGGTTAGGAATGTGGGGTGGGGGTGGGGAAAGTGAACAGGCTATGTATTTGCACGCTACCTCAACGTTCCTACTATAAATGAGAATATCAAGTGAAATAGATGATAGAAAAGATATGATTAACAATATTTGCTAAATCAGGTTTACTTATTATGATGTTTCAGAAATTCAGAGACAGAATAGAAGCAGTGATCAAGCAAGAATTGTTTCACCTTACTTTAAATGTATTCAATGACAGTATGCATTTTCAGTAAGAATACATATTGTTATGTAACGTAACTCTAATAAGATACACCACTCTTATGCATTAATTTGTACTTGGACCTGCAAAATGTTGTTATCATTATGGAACAGTCATTAGTACATTTGTAAAATGGTAATGGATTTAGAAGTTGACCAGCAAATGAATTAGCTATTTGAAAAGGTGCAGCTCGTTAAAAATAGGAAATTTTTGGTTTGCAATGCAACATAGTAGATAGCATATTTTTTTAAATACACACACCAGAAAAAGTTTTGCATCGCCCCCGTTCCTGCAACTCCTGAAGGTAGACGTTGACTGTGGATACTGTATCACAGACACCACCTGATCCTCCTTCATAAAATGCCTACATAATTCCCCTATACTGTTGGACACATGAGCCAACCCTACACTAGGCTTCACAATGCTGGTAACCTGGTACTCACTCTCCAACACTTCCTGCAACTGCTAGCCCGCACCTCTACCGTGCGATCTACCTAGCAGCACAACCTTCTTCTTTCTGTCAGACTTTGCAACTGACCTAGGCCTCCTGACTGCTGAGGACCTGTTGTTTCAACACTGCATGTGACTTGTAGATCTAAGTGGCTGGAGAGAGACTAGCATCAAAGAACACATCATTTGAGTTATATTTGTGAAAAGTTGGAGAGAAATTGTGGGCTACATGCCTACACAGGCCATGAGACACTGAGTGCAAGTCAACTTCCGGTCAGTCATCATCGGGAATCATTCTTACCAGGAGCCCTCAGTGCTAGTCCACCTGCGAGAGGGGTGAAATGTTATACAATACAAGGCTGCACAGCTTCAACTGACAGACATGTTTCCTGTGTTTTGGGCTATGTCAAATTTACTGCTGGCTTCAGTGATAGAAACACTCACTCAAGTTTTGGACTCATCTTTTGAAGGCCATTAGGCAGGTTTATAGTCATTCAGACATGGAAAATTCTCGATATGTGAAATTTGAATTTGTATTTAGTTTGATTATATGGCGGCAGGATTTATTTATTAGCATTTCATTATGTTTATGTAAGTCAACTTAAGGTGGATCAGGAAGCATTTACATGCCTACCATGTGAATTAAGGATAGAAATGTTTAAACTGGTACACTTTATTACCTATCAATTCAATTCTGGGAATTTCTATTGCAGTTCTCTTCAATACATGTAAATTTAAAAGATACCAGTTGAATGTCTGGATTTAGATCATATGCTGTCTGCAACTAGAGTCAGAATACAGAGAAGCCATAGCCTCTACAATAACAGAGGAGTGGGGTATTCACAAAGGGTCATCACTTAACTGCCTTCTTTCCATTCAGTCATATCTTTGTCTACAGTGGAATACTTCTGCATGACTTATAGCAAAATTATACTATTTTTTGGAAGCTCACTTATGGTAGATATAAACTGTTGTCCGGAAAAATTGAAAATATTTAAATTAGTGATGCCATTCATTTATTATTACCATGACTATGTTCATATTATCCAATTGTATTATTCTTGAAATATCAAGTTAGCTAAGATCTCTAGCAATTAATTTTATTACTATGACCAGTTTCGACAGATCTACACTGTCGAAGTCTGATCTTTAAATATTAGTTGCACAAGCTTGTTACAATACTGAAAGGCACATATTGATGTTGGATCAAATAAAACATGGCAGGGTACATGAGCTTATCACAAATAAAGTAATGTACAATTAAAACATACAACAAGTTACTGATGTCACATCATACACCAATTGCTTGACACCATGACACGCTGGTGTTCCTTTCATATTTTATTTGAGGCAACATCACTATGTGACTTTCAGTATTGTAACAAACATTTACAACTATTAGTGTTACAAGATTTGATGATGGGAGTGTAGATCTGTCGAAACCGGTTATAGTAATAAAAAGAATTGCTTGCCATCTTTGCTAACTTGATTCTTGAATAATACAACTTTCAGGTGTCGTCCCCCCCCCCCCCCCCCCGCCCCCCTCCACAGCTGACACAATATCAAAATTATATTATCCAACTGTCCTCTGGGAACTACACACACAATAGATGTAATGGAGATGGCTTTATTGGAACCAAAGTGAGAGGTGATACTCATAATTATCATTTCTGAATAAAAATACAGTGAGGCAGATTCGTTTATATAAAGGAAGTCATATTCTTATTAATACTCAACATTATAATTGGAATTAATCATTGAATGCTCTAACATAAAATGAGTGTAGAAAATAAATTGAAATGGTGCCCACATAACAGACAGTCTGATGTAGCAGGCTGCTGTAAATGTTAAAGCATATGATTGAATGGGATGTCTGAAAAGTCACTCATTTATGTAACAGACTGCAATAAATGTTAAAGAATATGATTGAATGGGATTCCCAGATTCTTGTGGCACCTGGAGGATGGGTGAAATAACACATCTTTCATATATGTATTCCTGCACTGTTCATATTCAGAAGTATGTAATCACTTTAAATGGCCTTTTCAACATACAGTTCCACTGCCTGTTTTTGAATAGCATTTCTCACATATTTTGTACACTGAGTATATTTTCACTGAAGTAATTTCACATCACACTTCTCTTAGGTTTCATTATGACTATTTCATGCAAAGGAGTGGTTGATATATGCGGACCATCTCCGACACCAAATAAGTGTGTAGGACTTTAAAGACTGCACTTAAGGACAGGTTTTAAAGACTGTTTGGCTTCTAACTGTCACCTGAAAGTCACTTTTTGGATATTTCCAGTTTCCACATCTCTAATACTCTTCTCCGTTACAGGAAAGTGTACTAACCCCCCCGCCATCCATCCCTCACAACGCACACACCTGAGATGATTTGTCAACAACAGCTGCCATTCCTCTGTGGTTCAAAAAAAAATCTGTTAGCCACAACCTCCTTTGACTGCCCAGGATACAACACTGGCAAAAGACGTATCTACAGACATACTCTGTAAACCACCGAGGAGGATACTCCCTACTGTACTCGTTATTAGGGCATTTTCACATTCCATTCAAGTATGGATGATGGGACAAATAATTACTTGAATGCCTCTGCGCACACTGTAATTAGTCTAAGCTTGTCTTTGCAGTCCCTCCATCAGAGATACGTGCAGGATTGAAGTACGCTACTGTCATTACCTGTTTCCAATTTTGAACTTTTTTTATATTCAAGTTCTGAAATTTACTAAACAGACTTTCTTGGGATAGTGTGCATATATTTCCAAGCATTTGGCATTTTAGTTGGTTCAGCATCTCTGTGATGCTCACCCATGGTTTAGAAATATGTGACCATTTGTTCTGCCCAACCCTGTGTACATCCAATAACCCCTGTAGGTCCTACTTCATGTGTGTCTCACACACTTTAACAACACTGGAAGATGGATTATATGACTGTTTTGTAAGCAACTTCCCTTGTTGCCTGCATTGCCCCAGCATGCTACTAATGAACAGAAGTCTGACATCTGCTTCAACTGAGCCTGTGTGTTCTTTCATATTCCCACAAAGTGTTACATCCAGATATTTGTACAGGTTCACCAATTCCATCTGTGACTCACAGATATTCTAATCATGGGACCCTGTCTTGTTTTGTGAATTGCAAAATTTTACATTTCTTAACACTACTGCCATTATCTGATTCGATTTTTGAAGTATTTAATGTTCAAGTACCAAAAATTTACATTTGGTACAAAATGTCTCAACACTACTGCAACCATGGTGAAATCAAATGGAAGGTCCCTTACAGCCCTAATATGAACTTCGAAGCTGGTTACTAATTTTCCCATGCTCTACAAGATAATATCTTTTACTGCCAACAGCTGATAGGCTCAGGAAATAAAGAATGAATATCAGAACGGCTTTACATGCGGGTATTACATGCAAATTCCTCCTTCATTCATCAAACCAAGGATCTAGTAACAGCAAATCTCCAGTACTAATATATTTCTACTTTCTTTTTTATTTCTGTGTAAACGTTACAGCCAATATCTTTTGTAATCTGATCTGTACTTCAGTGATGGCCTTCCTGGAGTTGTTCCACCTTTGACAGAAGCCCGATATATTGTCTTTAGGAGTTCTTCATATGTCAACACTTGGCCACTAATCTGAACTCTTCTTTCTACAATAGCCTTCCATAAACTCCTTTTCCCTCCAACTCTTAACCATTCAGCAGACCATCACATTTCCAAGAAGTGCCTTTAATATCATATCTCAAAAGAATTCAGTCTTTTCCTGTCCCCAGTCATCAAGTCCAGGTCTCACAGTCATACAATGCCACCACATTCAACATGTATGCTTCCAGAAACCTTTTCCTGATTTTTAGGTTGTTACTTTCAGAGATTATTAACCTTGTCTTTAATACATACAGGTACTGATTGTTCTTTCTGCTCGCACCACACTGACTGAGATAATTGTTTCTAATAGTGTAGTCCGCTCCCCATACCCTCTGCAGACAGACTTTCTGCCTGTCTACTGAGCTCCCTAGTACCCGTTCACTACGGTCCATTATCTACAATGATGTTACTGAATATTTCCTCATTTTATTTAATATTTAAGCTAAAACTGCATCACCCGCACAGGTCAGCTCTTGTGACAATGTGTATTTTAATCTAAGTCAGTGAACAAAAAAAAATTATGTCCACTGTTCTCCTTGTAAGGTTCATTACTACTACTCTAATGAGCCAAAACAAGTGATTAACAGTATTCTGGTCTGAGTTTGGAAAGCAATATAGTAATAATTCTCCGTAGCAGGCATTGATAAGTTCCTACAGGTATATGGCACCTAATGTCCACGCACAGGTTATCCCGTTCCCATCGATTACAGACTGGTGGTTTGTGATCATGGACCTTGCACGTGACAGCGTGATTCATCTGACCAGGCGACACTTACACTGATCCACAGTAAAATCTCAAAGATCCTTGATACGCAGCAATCATAATCGATGATGTCTTGTGTCAAAATGGGAACACATAGTGGTCGTTCGCCGTACAGCCCCACTTTTGACAGTGTGCGCTAAGCGGTGAGCTCCAAAACACTTGTGCCTGTTCCAGTGCCATACTCCGTTTTCAGATCTGCCGCAGCTCGCCTCCTATCCAACCTTATGAAGTGGACAAACCTCTGTACATTTACTGTAATCAGGCAGAGACATCTTAGTGTTCTTGCCTACTCATGGCTTAACCTTCATTCATTTACTTTCCAGTGATGCTCACAACAGCAGCACATGAACAGCTAACTAGCTTCACCATTTCCAAGATGCAGATTTCAAGGTGCTCGGCCATAACTATGTGCTCTTTGTTGAAGACACTGATGTCAGTAGATTTCCTGATTTTGGCCATGACTGTCACTAGAATAATTTCTCATTTGTCTCTCCTATGCTTATATACTTTCCTTACCATGTCACTTGCCCACAGCACCTACAGTCACCACTATCTCATGGTGGACAGCAGTCACAATGTCTAGGCTCACCTGAAGAGGCACACTCTCTGAGATATAAGATATGAACACTTGTTCACCAGAGGGACTGAAAGATGTTTGGTTGTGAATATGAGCACATTCATTGTTTGGAGCTCTGTCCACAGTACGATTTGGCAACTGAAGTAAACATCACAAGCCAAGATCTCTAAAAAGCATTTAATTGAATACCGAGTTTCAACATAGCTATGCCGTAATTAACAGATTTGCAAGAGTATGAGCAGAAACTGACAGGAAATATATTTTACAATCATGATACCATAACTCGTTAAATTGTCTTTTAACATAATCTATGGAATTCTAACATACCTTAACTTAATGCTTTAAAAGATTACAACATATTGTCCCTCAGAGTTCCAAGTTGCTTCACACTGTGTATACACTTTCCAGTATCATAAAGATCACTACAAATTGCCCTTCAAAAGTAAAATTGCTATACACATATGTTTGCATAAGCCTTGCCCTGGCACTTGAAGTCAGACTTGGATCTGTTTGGATGGTATGTCTTATGGTATGCACCTAATGCCTATATAATGTGCCACGAAGTCATTAATACATTCTCTTGATCTTGTACACATGATACATGTGTATCAGAAAGGAAAGTTGCCACTCACCAATAGCGGAGATGTTGAGTCGCAATAGGCACAACAAAAATATTCACATAATTATAGCTTTCAGCACTACAGTGTGGTTTCAGTTGTCCGAGACTGCAGATGTGTGTGCAAGTTGCGTTTGCACACGTGTGTGTGTGTGTGTGTGTGTGTGTGTGTGTGTGTGTGTGTGTGTGTGTGTGTGTACTGCTGACAAAGGCCTTAATGGTTGAAAGCTATAATTGTGTGAATCTTTTTGTTGTGCCTATAGCGACTCAGCATCTCCACTATATGGTAGGTGGCAAATTTCCTCTCTAATATTGTTACATTCCATTCTGGATTTTCCATTGTTTGATACATGTGTATGCATTTCAACAGTTGTAATCTGTCAAGCCAAGCTAGACGTCCAACAAAATATTCATAAACAACAAGAAATTTATTTCCTACATACATCATTAATGCCATTATTTGTACATAGTTTATCGTGTATGTAAGATATCAATGGAAATTGCAGTTGTATGTGTCTCAATTTAAATTGCTGTTGAATGACATGTAACACTTGTATTGGGCCTGACATTTATTGAAAAAATATATTGTAGTAGTTTTGAGTTGTTGATTTGGACATATTTAATGTATAAAACAGTCTCTGAAATTCTGCAATGAAGGACAGTGTATTATGTTTTAAGCATGACTTTGTTCTTGTAATTTGTATTGTAAGGTATTTCCATGAACTAGCCTGCTTAGTTCTATGTTATAAATTCTAAGTACAAGTAGACACCATTTGAACTTTTATGAGATAGATCATGGTAATTATTGTTCAACTCACATCCGCACTGAGCAACCTAGACATCGGGTGACGTATGCAGTGGGGGATTTAAAAATTTTGTGCCCCTAGGCACACCATATTATATGTGCACCCCCCTCCCCCCCAGTGAGGGGGGAGATCAAATAATAACTATTAGCCGATCACTTCACAATTGCCATTTTGGGTGGCAGCGCTGTGAGCTGTTTCTTTACTCTGCTATTTGTTGTTCTGAAGGATGCATCAGCAGTCTAGTCACTACAAACTAAAAACTGCATTGTGGTAACACATTCTTCTGTTGAAAGACAACAGAAACGAAAACACGGATATTCTTTAGAGTGTGTAGAAGACAACGTATTTTTGTTATACATTCGCTTTTAATATGTTCTTTTACATGAAACCGTAGAAAATGAAAATAAAAAAGTTGTGTTGCGATCTAAAAATTGTAGCAAACATGTCATACATTATAAATAAATATGTACTTTTACAAGGATGCATTCAAAATTAAAATTAAGCTGTAGTTTTATGATCTAATAACTTGAATGTGTAGCAGAAAAAAAAGACATGTTTGGTATTAATACATGAATCTATAGGAAAGTGTAAGAAATGAAAATGAAATAGAGATTTCGATGCACAAACTAATAACTAAATACAGGTGAACAAACACAGAGCTGGATTTGCTATTACGAGGGTAATCCCAAAAGTAAGGTCTCCTATTTTTTTATAAATACATAGACCTGTTTTTTCCACAATGGTTTACATCAGTTCACAGATTGAACATTTAGTTATTTTTTGATATAATCACCATTTCTGTCAATGTCTTTTTGTAGATGCTGTGGAGAGTTTTTACATGCCCATATCATACCAGCTCCCCGCCATGCTGTTCAGAAAATTATGAACCTCTTCTTTCACTTCTTCGTCGGAGCTGAATCGTTGGGACCACATTTAATGCTGACAGGTACTGTGAGACTCTGAAAAAACTCAAATGGGCAATTCAGAACCGGAGAAGAGGGATGTTGAGCAAGGGTGTACACATTTTCCATGATAACGCTCGCCCACGCATCGCTCGGCAAACCATTGCTCTCCTGCAACAGTTTCAGTGGAACATAAAGACCCACCCACCGTTATAGTTCTGACTTGGCACCCAGTGACTATCACCTGTTCCCTAGGTTAAAAGAACATTTGGCCGGAAAGTGATTCAGCTCCGACGACGGGGTGAAAGAAGAGGTACATAACTTTCTGAACAGCACGGCGGCAAGCTGGTATGACATGGGCATACAAAAACTGCCGCAGCATCTACAAAAATGCATTGGCAGAAATGGTGATTATGTCGAAAAACAGCTAAATGTTAAAGCTGTAAACTAATGTGAACCATTGTAGAAATAAACATGTCTATGTACTTATAAAAAGATAGGAGACCTTACTTTTGGGATTACCCTCGTACATAATTTTACAGACTAGTGTGGAAAAACCAAATTTGTTTTATAATCTAACAGTTGTCAGCAGCTCATGGTCTCACGGTAGCATTCTTTCTTCCCAAGCACGGGTTCCCAGGTTCGAAGGTCAGGGATTTTCACCTGCCCCGAGGTGACTGGCTGTCATCGTGTCGTCTTCATCATCATCATTCATCCCCCACTACGGTCAGAGGAAGGCAATGGCAAACCACCTTCATTAGGACCTTACCCAGTACAGCAGTGCAGGTCTCCCGCATATCCCCTATGCTCTGTCAAGAAGCATGGAATTCCATTTCCAATCTAATAGTTAACATGCACTAGAGTATGTGCAGCTAGATGCTCTCCGATAACGTATATATCCGCCATAACTATAGATTTCAGTGGACGCCAAGGAACACGCATCAGTTGTAATATACTACAGTATCAGTATGACTTGACTCTACAGTGCTGAGCAGCCTGGGTCATTCGGGTATTGTTTAGTATTCCATCGGCATTTATAAAATAAGCAGGTAATGCGAAGTTTGTAAATCCAATGAATGTGCTCTAAGTTACAATAAAAATCACATCATAATCTAAAATTTTTAAAACTAATATGAATAAATAGACAAACTCATCGGTCTGCAAAGTTTGCGTCTGACTTTGATGGCAGAAAAGTCATTGATCATATCTTTATAATTCACATGGTTATCAGTTACGAGGTCAGCTTCAATGTGAAGAATGGGCAAGGCATTCAATTACTCCTCAGACAATGTAGAACATAGCTACGATTCCAGCCTTTTAAGAGCCGAAAACGAGTGTTCTGCTGAACAGTTTGTAAGTGCCATAATACATAGAAATATTCTAAGATCAATGTCAACATTCTGAATACAGACTGTAACCTCTCTTTTCGTAAAAAATTACTCATTTCGACTGGTATATCACTAATTGCAGAAGATTTCAAAAGTTCTGCGAAATGTACACATTCACTAGGGAAGGAAGGCTCTGAATCTATGTCATATAATGCTTGGAGTTTTTTGCACGTTCAGCAATATTATCAGATTAACTATTCTTAAGGTTACTGAAAACTGTGAAAGAGTCTAACAGTTTTCTATAGCTTTCCTTCCTTCTCACTAATTTGGCATACAAACTGTCGAGTACTGGGAGAAATGTTTCGACTCTAAATTTTTTCCTTCCAGTCAGAAAAACTTCTTCAGAGTCCACTTCTTCATCATAATAAAGTTTGCATTTTCGTGATCTGTTATAGGTGCATTCATGGCCTATTTCAGTCAAAATGTCCATGGATTTATTTTCATACCAGTCCAACATGCCATGAATAGATGCAACAAATCCTACATGTGATTCATATAATTCATGCACTATTTTAGTAGGTATCAATATTTACACAATTTCAGATTTACACTATTAAATCTCTAGAGTATCTCCTTCCAAACTATCATCATGAATACTGTTTCTAGTCTGCTGAGCTGATTCAATAAAGCTGAAGCCTCATTTCACACAAGTGGTTTTTCAAACACATTATTGCCAATATGTATGAGGGCATTGATAACGCCCTCCCAATTTTCATATAGACACACACGCTCCCACTGTCGCTGACCAATGTGTTTTTGATAACTTTTTACCGTTTTGCTTCCTGGCTTCATGAAAGAAAGAAGTTTATCCCAACTATCTGTGGAAGCAGAGAAAAAAATTATAAAGGTTTTGCACTACACTGAAAAATGAACATGCTTCAGCCGGCCGAAGTGGCCGTGCGGTTAAAGGCGCTGCAGTCTGGAACCGCAAGACCGCTACGGTCACAGGTTCGAATCCTGCCTAGGGCATGGATGTTTGTGATGTCCTTAGGTTAGTTAGGTTTAACTAGTTCTAAGTTCTAGGGGACTAATGACCTCAGCAGTTGAGTCCCATAGTGCTCAGAGCCATTTGAACCATTTTGAACATGCTTCCTGACAACAGCTTGCAGTACTGGTGCTGAATAAATTCAAAGAATGTGCTGCAAAAGGCACATCATGCGCTTTCAGATTTCGTTGTTTAATGCGTGCGTGCAAATCAGTGTAGGTTCCTGACATCTAGCTTGCGTTGTCATTTGACTGGCCTCTACAGTCAGTAATATCAATGGAATTTGTAGACAGGACTTTTAGTAAGGCCTCAGCTAAGTTTTCGTACTTGTGTCCCGGGTTTGGTAAAAATGGAAGGAAACGTTCAAGAGGTTCACCACTCTCATTCGCATATCTTAATATGAAAGATAATTGATCAATATGTGAAATGTCCACAGTAGAATCTATTATTATAGAGAAATATTTGGCCCATTTTATTTCACTTATGATAATTCTGTTTATTTGTTCAGAAAAAAGCTCTATTATTTCATCACAGATAGTTGAGGAAAGATAACTTTTATGTCCCTTCCCTGGAATTTCATATCATTCAATGTACTCTGTGAAAAAAGGATCAAACTCGGCTATAAGTTCAAGAGACATTATAAATTGATCATTATGTAATGAATGGAATCTTTCAACGTGTCCAGTAGGGGAAGTCCACAACTTGTTAGCTTCTTCACTACTGCAAACACCCTTTTCAACACACTGCGCCAGTACGTTTTTTTTCTGTTTCAGCATATGACTCAAAATGGTTATCTATTGTTCCAAGTGACTTTTTTATTGTTAAGAGTGATAACACAGAATTTTTGAGTTCATGTGACTTCTCATGATGAGATGAAATATTAGAAATATTTTTCCAATCTGCAATAGCATTAGTAGCAGTCGCGGCCTTACCTCTGAACAGTTTAGGTGCAGAAAAAATAGCATACTAAAAGATCAAGCGAAGGTGATTCACCATTTAAAAGTTTACGATAAAATATATTTTTGTTCGAATAAGTGGCCTTATTGCCTATTGATTTTCTTGAATTAGAAAAATCACCATTACAATTTTGATTAGTGCCATGTTGCAAGAGAGTGTTGACTGTTGATTCATTGACACACCAGTCTGCAGGATGAACACTAACGAGATTATTTCCTTTTGTAATGTCTGACTCGACACTTAGCTTTTCGTGAAACTCGAAATCAGAAAGAATTTGTTTTTCTTCATTTTTAACTTTTGTTTTGTTTGTATTTCCTTCTTTTATAGCAGTTGCAGAGCCAGACATATCATCCATACTACTTGAGTTTGAAGTCGTACCAGCAACAATCTTTTGCGAAAAATTTATCTAGTCCGCCAAGCATTTTTAGAACATTGGCTTCTCGTTCTCACCTTTCCTTCGATAATTTCCGAAATGCCACCCCATTTAATTTTGCACGTTTGCTTTTTTCATTGTTATTCATGTTAAGGCACTTACAAAATAGTCAACCAACAGTCAAAACAAAAGAAAAAAAAATAGTAAGAGGAAAGAAAGAAAAACTGTATCCAGTTCCAATCATACAGTACTACACTGCACATGAGTACATAGCTTTTTACTTTAAACACGGTTCACAAGCACAAAGAGTTTTTATTTAAACATGAAGTGATGAACCTACCAACTCAGGATTACTCAACGTAGCTGTGCTATGAAAGAACAACAATGCAGAATAATTTAATTTCATTGTAGAAGCACACCTGCCGGCTGGAATTCGTCTCTAATTTAAAAAGCAAATAATTTTTGCAATTTCTTGCACTGAGGTGTGCTGGATAGACTCTTATCCCACTTATTCTTATAAAATTTTAGCGGTTTCTGTGGGCAGAGAAGACAGACTACAAAGTTTAAGTAATGTTGGTAGTTGATGTTGTGTGTTGTCATTTGTGTGAACACTGCTGTTATGTGTACACGCAAATGCCCCTTTTTTCAACATAAAATAAAAATAAACTTTCCTCAATGAAAAAAAGCTTAGTTAACAAGTATAATATAAAATTTGCAATGCCATGTACTATTCGACTGCACAGAGTGAGAACTTTGATATCATGCAGGCTACAGCACAATAAATGAGACAAATGAAAGTTGGTTTCTTCTTTCTTCGCCAAAAGAAGTAACTAAGTAAATAAACAAATAAAATTTTTAAACTGTTGTGAAGTGTATTTCACATATTATTAGATATTCTGTTTATGTTCTTTTCATATGAACGTCTGTTTAAAAATGTAAAACTTTTCCAGTATCAACATGTTCTGTTAAAGGGTGTCACTAAATCAAACCTCAGATATTGACGAACACAGACCTTCCACATTAATTACAGTAGTGGAGGGCTGACTTGATACTTCCTGGTACTTTCTACAAGAAATTTAAGTAGAGTCGAGTTTTACATACAAAGGCCCATACATGTTACAGTATTTAAGAAACTGCTTATTAGTTTATCACAGCTTTTCAGGGATCTCGGTATTTTCACAGGGAGTGCCACCCCTAGGCCCTTGCCTAGTAGGCCTATACGTAAATCCGGCATTGGACGTACCTATGCAATCCAGATGAAAAACCTATTACTATGGTTAAAATTGCATTAAATAAGTTATATTACTGTTTTATAATGTCAATCTGTATATAATGTTGTGTGTATAGCACTATTTCTTAACAGATAAAAATTAAAAAGATCAAATATATTGTCTAGCCATTATGATGAGAAAATCGAAACAATTGCGGGCATCGAGATATAAATGACAAAGATGACACAGATTAATCATATTACTAATATCCTCCCTTGGAGATAACTTTCTTTTTAAGTTCTTGTCTCTGTTTAACATACTACGAGCCTAATAGTTTCTTCATTACGTAATACATGTCAAATGTTTTTATCCTATAAAAATTTATCGGTTACGTACTTTACTTGTACATAAAATTTCTAGAGTTCTCTAATCTGAATTATATATAAATGTAACTAAAAACGGTCCTTAATAATGTATTAACAATTATGTGCAATTATGCCTATATATTTGTGCTGTATACAAGATGATAATCCAGTCAACCACCACAGTGTCAGCTGGTGGATGTTAAGTGGCTGTTGTTATGTTTGTACCACTTCTGTGTAGTCCAGCTCGTGGTAAACGTGGACTCTTGAAATCAGCATCGTACAGTAATATTTTTTCTGTATATAGTCATTTTATATTTCTCATGACAATTTGTGGTGATCTTAATGAAAGTGGAAAGTATATATTCAAAGTGAAATGAGTTACAGCTCTTGATGGACCTTATGTTGTAATATTTTAAAGCATAAGGTACATTATAATTCTGTAGGTTGTGTTACAAGACAATTTATCAAGTTATGATTGTAAATCACGTTCCCAATCAACTACTGCTCATCATTTAGAAGATCCAATGATAACACCACAGCTCTGTCAAAACTGCTTTTTTAGCGGTTTCAGCTTCCGAAGTTTCCTTCAGTTCCCATACATTGCAGATCAACACCTACTGCCACTGTCAAGAATATATAGGGTGGTCTGATATACTTATGTACCACAATACTCTGAGTACACATGAACCTGAATCTTAAGCAGGCGGTATCCAGTTGTGGGTTCAAGTTGTACTGTAATCTCAGTTATATTACTGTGTGTTATTGTACAGTCACAACTCTGGGTATGTATTGTGCTCTCCTCCCACGCATACAGCTGACTTACTTTTTATGTTTATTGTTATGAGTGGAGATGTTTGTAGTGGGCACACGACAACAAGGTCTTCAGCGCCCGCATAAAAACACATTGAGATGAAGTGTCGGTAAAATACACAAAACAGGAAGATAAAACAGCACAGAAAACAAAGATAAAAAAAATTGGCAAACTATGTGTGTAACCGCACAGAAGCATGGAACGAAGTATTGTGTCAATATTAAAAGATTAACTAAACAGGATGAAAGTGGTATAAGGAGTTAAAACAACAGAGCAAATGTATGTGGCTGGCTGACCGCAAGAAGAAAAAAGGAGGAGCCAGCTACTGTGCAACACACTAAAACCTCGACCCTACAATGTTAGGCCAGAGTCCACACACATCACAAAACTTCATACTGCCTGAGCAACTGCCAGGAGGAACACCATGGCCAGGATGTTGACTTCCTCAACAAAAGCTTGTTGGCCAGCACCACCAGCCATTCCTCATCCCACAACTTCCCGTGTAGTGCAGAAATGACATCCTGCACGGGAATAGGACACTGTGGCACATCCTGTCCTCAGCAGGCCACCTCGGCAGCTCGATCAGCCTGCTCATTTCCCCATATCCCTATATGACCTGGCACCCAGCAGAGTGACATCTGCTTACCCTGCTGTTGGAGCAAATACAGTTGCTCACTATCAGCCATATGAACTCCTAAGCTGGGTACAGGTTCTGTAACGATTGTAAGACACTAAGGGCAGAGCAGATGAGAAACCATTTGCCCTGAATACAACGCATCTGCTCCAGTGCCTTCAGGATGACACAGAGTGTCGCTGAGAACACGGAATACTTGCCAGGAAGGTGACAGAGCAGCCAAGGAAATTCCCTTGTTTGGAGCCATCAGCGTACACTACAGTGAAACTGTGATGCATATCTAAAACATTAAAAAACAGAGATTGAAGTGTAAAATCTGACGTACAGTCTTTTTTTAAAATTGGTCAAGTCTAAAATAAGTCTGGACCTCCGGAGAAGCCAAGGTGGATATCTGCTCCAACCGCAATGTAGAACGTGAAGACCAGCCACACCAATCTCTAGAAGGCAAACTTGTGCACGAATCCCACAGGGCCTCGTTGCCTGTTGCCGGTTACAAAAAAGCCTTTCCAGTGGGGGCTGAGTAATGGTACGGTAGATGGGTGTGTATGGTGTGGATGGTCTTTTATATGCTTGGCACACCCCTAAGTAGCCATCACCTGATATGAAGCAGCGGTACACGAGCCTCAGCACAGACGCATGGTATGGGCGCTTGTTCTATTCAGAACAGTGGCCAACCGAATCCCTTCATGGTGCACCAAGTCTAGCATTTTTAAATAAGAGGGTCTTGCAGACACCGTGCACCCATAATCGAGCCGAGATCATACAAATGCCCTGTAAAACCAGAGCAGACAAGTCCTGTATGCTCCCCATGTACTGTGGCTAAGACATTTTAAAATACTTAAGTAAACATTTTTTCTGGTCCTGAAGATGTGGTAACCACAAAAGCTTAAAGTCAAATATGAGGCCCAGAAAACTCACTATGTCTTTGAAAGTAAGGAAAGTGTCCCTCATTCTCAACTCGTGTTTTTGTTGTGGTCTTCAGTCCTGAGACAGGTTTGATGCAGCTCTCCATGCTACTCTATCCTGTGCAAGCTTCTTCATCTCCCATCTTCATCTACTGCAACCTACATCCTTCTGAATCTGCTTAGTGAATTCATCTCTTGGTCTCCCTCTACGATTTTTACCCTTCTCGCTGCCCTCCAATACTAAACTGGTGACCCATTGACACTACAGAACATTTCCTACCAACCAATCCCTTCTTCTAGTCAAGTTGTGCCACAAACTCCTCTTCTCCCCAACTCTATTCAATACCTATCCTCAACTCAGGAAAGTTTAAAATGGAATGAGAACAGTTAAAAAGAACACACACGACTTCTTGGTGAAAAACTTAAAACCACTCTCCTGACCCATTCATCCAAATGTCGAAGAGTTGGTAGCACCTGACATGTTGTTGTTGCAAGGCTTGAGGAAGGGCAAAAACAGAGAAGTCATTCACAAACAAACAACACTATGGACGTAATGCAATTAATAGCTATTGCAAAGACAGTCACACTATCACTATCTTGAGGGACACCGTTCTCCTGCTCAAAGCAATCAGACAGGACATCACCAAATCAGTATCTAAAATATCACGGCGAGAGGAAGGACTGAATAAAAATAGGAAGGCAACAATGAAAACCATAATTGTGAAGCTGCTCGAGGATAAGATGCCTCCAAGTAGCATCGTAGACCTTCTCAATGTCAAAAAATATACCTAGAAGGTGATGTCGGCATAGGAAAGCCTGTTGTATAGCCACCTCCAGAAGGACCAGGTTATCAAAGGTGGAGCAGTACTTCCTGAACCCACACTGAAAGCGACTAAGGGGGCACCTGGATTCTAAGACTGAGACAAGGCGGCAGCTGACCATCCACTCCAAGGTCTTTCCCACACAGCTAGTGAGGACAACACTACAGTAAATACTCGGGGATGCGCGGTCTTTCCCGGGTTTTAAGAGAGGAATTAAAATTGCCTCATGCCATTAGTTTGGAAAGTGACATGACGTCAAAACGGTATTAAAAATTGCGAGGTGATGCAGCATACTGTAATGGGTTCTTTTGAGACCAATGGACGTAGGCTGCAGACAATGCAGAATCCAGCTCCAACATGCAAAACGGCAGTTGTAATCTTAATCAGTGGTGTACCAGAAGTCCGTACTATGCCCCTCAGCAACCACTCTATTGCACTGGAAGCCTGAATCCTGACTGGCAGTTGCAGTAACTATGGCAAAACAGGTTCCCATGGTCTGGGCAATGTCCCGTGGAATGGTTTGGAGAGTGCCGTTCCCCATTACAGCAGTCATGGAGCACCTCCCTCCACTCCCAAAAATTCTCTTGTTGGTCTCCCACACAACACAACTCTTTCTGGAACAATTAATGGTGTACAGGAACTGTTGGCACAACCTCTTCTTGCTCTCTCGAATAATTCCGTGACACCTTGCCCTCGCCAAAAGGCTACCAAACCTTGAACCTATGCGAAGCTACACACGTAATTCTGATTGCAGAGTGACATTCGTCACTCCACAAAGGGATAGGTTGTCTCTTCTCTTGTCCCAGGGTCTGTGGAACGGATGCTGCAGTGGCGTGGTGGATCATTTTCTTATTATGATCCACCCATGTCTCGACATTGGCACAATGTTTAAACTGGGCCAACTAGCCACAAAGTCTCCAGTCTGCTCTACCAAGCATGCATCACGGCAGTTTCCTTTCGGGTTCCACTCCATCTGACAGATGAATCCAGATCAGAAAGTGATCACTTCCATGCAAGTCGTCCACCACTTCCCACTAAGAAGTGTGAGCAAGAACTGGAGTACTAAGTGAGAGATCAATGGCAGTGAACGACCCAGTTGCTATGCATAAATGTGTGTTCTGTCCCGTATTTAGCAAGTAATTGCATGAGAAAACGAGAAGCCTCTGAATTGCTCTACAACTGGGGCAGGTAGTTGCAGAGCCTCAAAGCACGCTGTGTGCATTAAAATCACCACAGTGGTGGGGGAGCTGTATGATAAGTTTGGTTGGGGCCTCATCATTGAGCACATCACATGGGGCAAGTAAAGGGAACAAATCATCAATGGATGACACACCTGCACTGGTATGGCAACGGCTTGTAACGTCGCTGTAAGGGAGAGTGGTGAGGAGTGGTAGTCAGTACTGACGAAAATACCTATGCCTTCTCTAGCTCACTCTCCACTCACTTCGTCCTTTTTGGGCAGGATATAGCCTCATAGTTCAGGGGTATACGATTGATGGAAATTAGTAGGGGTATACAACTGATGGAAATTAATCTCCTGGAGAGACGGACAGAGTGGGCTACCCTGAGATAAGAGACAGAGTTCCTCCACATGCCTTGTGAATTGTTTATTGTTATTGCAGTGTTCCTACATACAAATGGTTCAGTTCATTTTCCTTCTTTTTTTCTATCATTGGAACGGAAACCCACTATGCGAGAACTGATTTGATAGACTGATTTCTAGACCTTCATTACCAGGTGAATAACTGATAGAAAAAGGGAGCACTACACAAAGGAGCCAGCTACTGGGGTAGCAGAGTACATAGCGGGTGGCTAGGCAGTAGTTTGAAGCACTCTTATGAGCACTTGCCAATCCACATGCAGATAGTGAAGTCAAATCGCATGCAGAGTAAAAACACTATGACTGTTAAAATATAATCACTAAATTGTCAAAGTATTTGTAACAAAGTTATCGAATTTATTGCCCTCCAGGAAATTTGTCACACTCAATTTTTTCTCAGGACCAAGACCTGGCTGAAACTGAAGTAGAAAGCTTGGGAATATTTAGGAAGTCATCGAATGTATGCCTGAAAGACAGATTAGATGCCAAAGGAGGAGCAGGAGGAGAGTTTATTACAGTCAAAAAAATGTTGTCTCTACTGAGGTCATATTTGCATGAGACAGTGAAGTTATATGTATGCATATTACAGTTCTAGGTAAAATCAAGTTAATTGTTGAACATTTTTACCTGCCATTCAATTACGCCCTGACATTTTTAGAGTCATTCGAAGAAAGTCTACTGTCACAAAGAGAGGTCCTGACATTGGGATCATGGGTAACTTTGTACACCTTTAGCAGACCATAACACAACATAATGAGCAATTAGTAATACTGTCGCAATTCTGAGAAAATCGCAAGAGCTGTTTTATGCACCTATTGTGTGGCTTACGTACCTGTGTGTAGGTGCCAGGCATTTAAGTTCATGGTGGTTATATTGTTTGCATTCGAGCATTGTAAGATGAGCATGTGTGAGGTGACAGTTCACTCCTGCTGAAACTTAATTTTCATAGTAGGAGTGTAAATTATGTGATATTAACAAAAATTGCATCTACACTATTTGTTCTTGCTACATTAGCAACGTCTCACCACTACACAGGTTAACTGCCAGATGGGGCCAGAGTCTGTGTTTGCAGCTTGAAGTATTGATGTGCAAAGTAGTTCCGGGTACCTTACCAGATTGGAAGTATAAGGGATTTTGTAAATCATGACAGAAAAGCTCTATGCATTTCATTGTTTACTTTTCGACAGTTTTTTTTTTTTTTTTAATTGTATTACCTCTCAAAGGTCATAAATTAAATTAAATGACCAGTGATGAAAAAAATAAAGGTTAAAAATTAAGTCTGAGTGGGAATCGAACCATTGCCTCGAACATGTTTGTCAGAAGAAGCTCGAACGCTAAACACTTAACCACCATGAACTCCAAAGTCCAGCATCTACACACAGATACATACGCCACGTAACAGACGCGTAAAACTTCTCTTGTGATTTTCTTGGAAATGCCACTTCTTACCTCCACATTATACTGTTTTAATGGTCTACTACAGGTGTACAGAGTTTCAAGCAAATCTGTGATCCTAAAGTCGTGGCGTCCCCTTGTCAGTAGCAAGTAAACACCCATATCATGAAACGATAGTTGGAGGGGACTACTCTTCTGAGTAGAGACTGGGACATCCATGGATTTGCTGCAGAGGGTATAGACAGGCAGTCTTGTAATGTACTTATGAACCCATTTTCAAAAAATTATCTTCAGCAACTAATTTGACAGCTCACAAGCATTCGAAATATTTTAGACATTGTAGGTACAAACAGGCCTAACCATATCAATAGTGTCAGTATAGAGGTAGGGATCAGTGACCATGATATTATCACAGCGGTGATGATTACCACAATTAATAAATCCATCAAACAACACCGGGCGAGGATTTTTGTAAGAAAGAGCATGAAAGCAGTTGTTAGTATCCCACTTATACAATGAATGGACACCATTTAGTTCCAGTCTGATTAGTTTAGAGCAATTATGGGCAGAAGTAAAACAGGCTGTAAATAACACTCTGGAGAAGTCTGTGCCGGATAAGTGGATTACGGATAGAAAACATCCACTGTAGCTTAGTAATAATATTCAGGATATGGTAAGAAAGAAAAGACTGTTGCATTCTTGGTTCAAAAGAGAATGTGTAATGACGACAGGGATGAGTCAGTAGAGATTTGTGTGCCTGTAAAATGAACAATGCATGAAAGATATATCAGCTACCATTGTTAAAAGACTTTGCCGAGAACCCAAGGAAATTCTGGTCCTACATAAAATTGTCAATTGGCTGAAAGGCTCTATCTAGTCATTATTTGACCAGTTTGGTGTGACAGTAGAAGATAGTAAATGGAAAGCTGAAATTTTAAATTTTGTGTAAGAAATCTTTCATACATGATCATACAAACATACCATTGTTTGACCATCTTACAGAACCCCATATGGAAGACATAGAAACAGGCCTCGAGAAACCGGTGCCAGAATTGACAAGCAAGAATTGACAACCAATATGCTGCCAGGTCTAGGTGGAATCCCAAAGAGTACTCTAGGGCACTGGTATCTTGCTTAGCTTGCATTTATCGCGAATCTCTTGTCCATGGCAATATCAGTAGCGACTGGGAAAAAGTGTGGGTGACTCTAATATATAAGTAGGATACAAGAAAGGACCCACAAAATTACAGACCAATATTCTTAACATTGATTTGCTGTTGAATTCTGAAGTATATTATATGCTGAAATATACTCGATTACTTTGATGGAGACAATCTTATGCCCACAAATCAGTATGGATTAAGAAAGCATTGCTTCTGCTTAGCTGAGCTTGCCCTTTTCTCACATATCATCTTGCTAACCACAAATGAAAGGTAACAGGCAGATTCCATATTACTTGATCTTCAAAACACATTTCACATGGTACCCCACTGCAGACTGGTAACAAAGGTACATGAACAGGTTCCCAGATAAGCGAGTAGCTTGAAGATAGAACCCAGTGTGTTGTCCTCACCTGCAAGTGTTCATCAGAATGAAGAGTATCATCACTGATGGACAGGATGAGAAGCAATCTGCGGCTTTTAGCTGATGATGCTGTGGTGTATGGAATGGTGTTTTTGTTGAGTGACTGTTAGGTGATACAAGATAACTAAGACAAAATGTCTAGTTGATCTGATGAATGGCAGCTAGCTTTAAATGTAGAAAAATGTAAGTTAATACAATGAGTAGGAAAAACAACACTATAATGTTCAAATATAGCAATTGTAGTGTGGTGCTTGATGCAGCCACTTCAATTACGTATCTAGGCCTAACATTGCAAAGCGATAAGAAATGGAACAAGCATATAATGAGTGTAGCAGCGGAGGGGATCTGTAGACTTCAGTTTATTGGGAGACTTTTTGGGAAGTGTGGTTCATCTGTAAAGGAAACAACATATACAACACTATTGTGACCGATTCTTGAGTACCGATCAAGAGTTTGGAATCTCCACCAGGATAGATTAAACAAAGACAACGGAGCATTTCAGAGGCAAGCTGTTACATTTGTTACCAGTAGGATTGAACCATGCACAAGTAGGATGATACAAAGAGGTCATCAAATTCTAGTTTGGTGAATAATTTGGAATTATAACAGGAAGGTACTTTGGGAACTTAAAGGAGAATCCCAAGAGGGAAGGGAAAATTCTTTTCAAGGAACACTACTGAGAAAAAGTGGAGGAATGGTTTTTGAAGATGATTGGTGAACAATTATACTGCCACCACCTTACATTTCACAGAAGCACCATGAAGATAAGAGAAATTAGGGCTCACATGGAGGCATACAGTCAGTCATTTCTACCTCGGACTATTGTCTACAAGTGGTGCAAGGTATCTTCAGCCAACATATGATGGCTTTCAGACTATGTACATAGACGGAGATGATTTTTTTCTATGGCTCAGCAAAAGAAAGCAGCCTGCAGGCCTACACCCTTTACACTGAAAAATATCAGTTTGTTGAAAAACAAATCATTATGCTATTACAGCAAATCTTCAATTTTGTTATGGTCAGAAGCTCACTGGCACCCAAAATAGTAAATAGTGGACAGCCTCAGTCATTTTGCACACCTGAGGTGATGGAGTGGGCATCACATTTAGTGGACAAAAATCTTGGTTCACTGTGTGGTGATCAGCAGCAACAAAACACAGAATACATCAATCATTCCCTTCTCTGAGTGGTACATACTAAACAAATTCTATGTCTAGACAGATTTCAGAGCAAAGATTTAATCTGAATCCAACACGAAATGTTTCCAATTCCATCTACAGAGCAGTAAGTCGTATGATTTGTCTCAAGAGGCCACACATAGCTACAAGTGCAAGGATTATGGCAGCAGATGCTAATGTGATTTCACTCTATGCCACAAAAGCCCCGAGAGTGGACTAACGTAACAGGCTAGAAGGATGCAATGTCATTGCAGACTGATGAAATCAAATAGTGGTCACATCACAAAAAAGGTTAACCCATTCTCTAAACAACACAAAAAAAGGAACCACACAAGATGACTGGCCATAAAATGTACCAAATGCAACCCTGTTGACTTCAAGACTTAAGTAAGGTACTTAAAAGTGACAACCACTTAAAAGGCATTACATCTTTTAGTCTTAAAATAATATCACAGGAACTAGAGAAAATCATCCCACATTTAAAGAAAATAAAGCTTCACACACACTGAAACTGTGTGAAAGTTGCTGAAAAATGTTTGGCTAACTAAAGAGCTGAAGATATCTGGTAATTTATTCTTCCTCCTTTCTTGATAAAATTACTTATTGTTTCTGAAATATCCTCCAAAAGTTAACAAACATAATTGCTCATATTAATGTTACTCACTGGCTCTTCACTGATTTCAGTTTCATCATGACTGATTTCAGTTTCTTCATAGGCAGGACTTTCATGTTCTTCTGGAACATTCTCCTGTAAGAAAAATATAATTGAACACAAATTACAAAGAACAAACTGTAAACAAAGCATACACTACAAGAAAGTAGGCAAAAAAGTTCTAGATCTATGGATGGGGAATTCTAGCCTGTATTCGAAGGAGAATTTCATTTGTTGTTCTATATGGCTGAAGCTTCAACAAATTTAACATTCTTGGATGGAAACTGACAATTAAGCCAGTCTTAATTGCTCTATACAAGCATGATTTGGTTGGTAGGGGACTTAAGTTTTCTCTCTTTTTTTCCTCTACAAACTTGATGCTTTTTTATAAGCTGCCTTTAGATACACGACAGAAAAATGGCATTTTATCGGAAATTCTGATCAAAATGGAAAGACACTCTTGTTCACCACTCATTCCATAAATTTATTTCACCCAGTAAACTATTTTTAGAGCATTGTTTGTACATGTGACATAATTACAGTAGTTATCAAATGCGAATATGGGATCAATACAATCGAAGCAAATAATAACATAAATACTTTAGTAGCAAAGGAGATTACTCATAGAAAAGCAGAAACTTTGAATTGACAAAACACACACACACACACACACACACACACACACACACACAGAGAGAGAGAGAGAGAGAGAGAGAGAGAGAGAACTAGCCAGCTTTCAGAATAAATCCTTTCTTGGGCAAGAGAACATGCCCACACCCACACCTGCAACCCCCCCCCCCCTCTCCATACACACAAACACTTCTGTGCTCCAGAAGTACAATGCCAGGATTGCAGTTCGGCAGGTGGACTGGGGTGAGGTTGGTTGCGGTTGATGGGGGAGGGGGGGGGGGGGGGGTGAGAGGCAGCAGGCAGCAGAGGATTTGGAGAGAGTAACGAGCAGCATGGAGGGAGACAGCCAGTTTGCTGGTTAGGAATGTGGGAGGGAGGTGTGGGAAGTGCACAAGCTATGTATGTGATGCATGGGTTTCCCAACAGTGGAGAGCAGTGCAGGATGAGGGTGCTGTGATAACGTGAATTTATGTGTGTGTGTGTGTGGGGAGGGGGGTTATGTCCACTCCTGCTCACAACTCAATTCTTCCCATTTTCTGTGAGTGGTCTGCTTTACTCCAAAATTATTTGTACTCTACCACAACCTTTCTACTATAGATGATAACATAAAGTTATATAGATAATACAAAAAATATGATTAACGATATTTGTTAAATCAGTTTCACTTATTATGGTGTTTCAGAAATTCAGAGACAGAATAGAAGCAGTGATTAAGCAAGAATTGTTTCACCTTACTTTAAATGTATTCCATGAGAGTACGCATTTTCAGTATGAATACATATTGTTATGTAACGTAACTCTAATAAGATATACTAGTCTTATCCATTAATTTGTACTTCGACCTGCAAAATGTTGTTAGCATCATGGAAAACCAAGTTCAATGCATACAAATTATCACAATACAGCATTAAATGTCTCTTTTCTTGAACAGTCATTAGTACATTTGTAAAATGGCAAAGGATATAAAAGTTGATCAGCAAATGAATTAGCTATTTGGAAAAGCTGCAGCTTGTTGAAAATAGAAAATTTTCGGTTTGTAATGCAACATACTAGATAACAGATTTTTTAAAATACACACACCAGTAAAAGTTTTGCATCACCCCGGTTCCTGCAACTCTTGAAGATAGACATTGACTGTTGATACTGTATCACAGACACTACCTGATCCTCCTTCATAAAATTCCTACATAATTCCCCAATGCTGTCAGTCACCTGAGCCAAACCTGCACTAGGCTTCACAATGCTGGTGACTTGGTACTCACTCCCCAACACTTCCTGCAACTGCTGGCCCACACATGTACCGTGCGAACTACCTAGCAGCAGAACCTTCTTCTTTCTGTTAGACTTTGCAACTGACTTAGGCTTCCTGACTGCTGATAACCTGTTGCTTCAATATTGCATGTGACCTGTAGATCTAAATGGCTGGAGAGAGACTAGCATCAAAGAATACATCTTTTGAGTTATATTTGTGAAATGTTGGAGAGAATTTGTGGGCTACATAGCTACACAGGCCATGAGACACTGAGTGCAATTCCACTTCTAGTCAGTCATCATTGGGAATCATTCTTACCAGGAGCCCTCAGTGCTAGTCCACCTATGAGAGGCGTGAAATGTTATAAAATACGAGGCTGCACAGCTTCAACTAACAGACATGTTTCCTGTGTTTTGGGCTATGTCAAATTTACTACTGCTTTCAGTGATAGAAACACTCACTCAAGTTTTGGACTCATCTTTTGAAGGTCATTAGGCAGTCTTATAGTCATTCAGACATGGTATATTCTTGATATGTGAAATTTGAATTTCTATTTAGTTTGATTATATAGCAGCAGGATTTATTTATTAGCATTTCATTATGTTTATGTACGTAAACTTAAGGTGAATCGGGAAGCATTTACATGCCTACTATGTGAATTAAGGATAGATATTCTGCAAATGTTCTAAACTGGTACACTTAATTACCTATCAATTCAATTCTGGGAATTCCTCATGCAGTTCTCGTCAGTACACGTAAATTTACACCAGGGTCTATTAGTTTCACTTATTTAGCTTGCTGATTAAATAGCATATGTTAATGCTTACTCCCAGATTTTCCACATTTTCTTCAAATGAAACTTCATACTCTTTAATTAAGTAACCATTAAATAACCATTAATTAAGTAACCATTAAATTTTGCAAATGTCAACTACAGTAGAGCTCTGTCGTAAGGCTGTGTGACCTGCCCCTCAAGAAACCAAACATAAGTGAGGCTTATTCAAATGGGGTTGCATATTTGCCCAACTCCCTGTGGAGAATGGCAGAAGAGAATTTCCTTAATGATTTGCTTTCAGTTTAAACAAAGAAAATTTAAAAGATTCCACTTGAATGTCTGGATTTAGATCATATGCTGTCTGCAACTAGTCAGAATACAGAGAAGCCATAGCCTCTACAATAACAGAGGAGTGGGGTATTCACACTGGGTCATCACTTGAATGCCTCCTTTCCGTTCAGTCATATCTTTGTTTACAGTGGAATACTTACAGCAAAATTATACTATTTTTTTGAAGCTCACTTATGGTAGATATAAACTGTTGTCCAGAAAAATTGAAAATATTGAAATAGGTAATACCATTCTTTTAATATTACCATGACTAAAGTCATATTATCCAATTGTATTATTCTTGAAATATCAAGTTACCTAAGATCACTAGCTATTAATTTTGCTACTATGACCGGTTTTAACAGATCTACTCTGTCAAAATCTGATCTTTTAACATTAGTTGGTTGCAAATTCATCGACCTCCGTTATTGGGTGGAGAACTGTAGGGCCCCCCTAGACAGGTCAGGCGTGCACTACACACCGGAAGCAGCTACTAGGGTAGCAGAGTACGTGTGGCGTGCACACGGGGGTTTTTTAGGTTAGAGGGACCCCCCCTTGGGCGAAACGATAAAATACCTGACGGCTTACCAGAGAGAACATTATCATCGTTGATAAAGAACGTCCGTCCTCAGAGACCAAAAACAGGAAAAGTTAACGTAATATTGGTAAACTGCAGGAGTATCCAGGGCAAGGTTCCTGAATTAGTATCTCTTATTGAAGGAAATAGTGCGCATATAGTATTAGGAACGGAAAGTTGGTTAAAACCGGAAGTGAACAGTAACGAAATCCTAGACACAGAATGGAATATATACCGCAAGGATAGGATAAACGCCAATGGTGGAGGAGTATTTATAGCAGTAAAGAATTCAATAATATCCAGTGAAGTTATTAGCGAATGCGAATGTGAAATAATCTGGGTTAAGTTAAGTATCAAAGGTGGGTCAGATATGATAGTCGGATGCTTCTATAGGCCACCTGCATCAGCAACCGTAGTAGTTGAGCGCCTCAGAGAGAACCTGCAGAACGTCGTGAAGAAGTTTCGTGATCATACTATTGTAATAGGGGGAGACTTCAATCTACCAGGTATAGAATGGGATAGTCACACAATCAGAACTGGAGCCAGGGACAGAGACTCTTGTGACATTATCCTGACTGCCTTGTCCGAGAATTACTTCGAGCAGATAGTTAGAGAACCAACTCGTGAAGCTAACGTTTTAGACCTCATAGCAACAAATAGACCGGAACTTTTCGACTCCGTGAATGTAGAAGAGGGTATCAGTGATCATAAGTCAGTGGTTGCATCAATGACTACAAGTGTAATAAGAAATGCCAAGAAAGGAAGGAAAATCTATTTGCTTAACAAGAGTGATAGGGCACAAATCGCAGAATATCTGAGTGACCACCATCAAACGTTCATTTCTGAGGAAGAGGATGTGGAACAAAAATGGAAAAAATTCAGAAACATCGTCCAGTACGCCTTAGATAAGTTCGTACCGACTAAGGTCCAAAGCGAGGGGAAAGATCCACCGTGGTATAACAATCATGTACGAAAGGTACTACGGAAACAAAGAAAGCTTCACCATAGGTTTAAGAGTAGTCGAATCATAGCTGATAAGGAAAAGCTGAACGAAGCGAAAAAGAGCGTAAAGAGAGCAATGAGAGAAGCATTCAACGAATTCGAACATAAAACATTGGCAAACAATCTAAACAAGAACCCTAAAAAGTTTTGGTCATATGTAAAATCGGTAAGCGGATCTAAATCCCCTATTCAGTCACTCGTTGACCACGATGGCACCGAAACAGAGGACGACCGAAGAAAGGCAGAAATACTGAATTCAGTGTTCCGAAACTGTTTCACTGCGGAAAATCGTAACACGGTCCCTGACTTCAGCCGTCGCACGGACGCCAAAATGGAAAATATTGAAATAAACGATATCGGAATTGAAAAACAACTGCTATCACTTAGTAGCGGAAAAGCATCCGGACCAGACGAGATACCCTTAAGATTCTACAGTGATTATGCTAAAGAACTTGCCCCCTTTCTATCAGCAATTTATCGTAGATCTCTGGAAGAACGTAAAGTACCTAGCGACTGGAAGAGAGCACAGGTCGTTCCCATTTTCAAGAAGGGTCATAAATCAGATGCGAATAATTATAGGCCTATTTCACTTACGTCAATCTGTTGTAGAATAATGGAACATGTTTTGTGTTCTCGTATTATGACGTTCTTAGATAATACAAATCTCCTTCATCATAACCAACATGGATTCCGCAAACAGAGATCATGTGAAACCCAGCTCGCCCTATTTGTCCAAGAAATTCACAGTGCCGTAGACACTGGAGAGCAGATTGATGCCGTATTCCTGGACTTCAGGAAGGCATTTGATACAGTTCCGCACTTACGTTTAGTGAAAAAAATACGAGCTTACGGAATATCGGACCAGGTTTGTGATTGGATTCAGGATTTCCTAGAAGAAAGAACACAACATGTCATTCTTAACGGTTCAAAATCTGCAGATGTAGAGGTAATTTCGGGAGTACCGCAAGGAAGCGTGATAGGACCTTTATTGTTTACAATATACATAAATGACTTAGTTGACAACATCGGTAGCTCCGTGAGGCTATTTGCAGATGACACGGTTGTCTACAAGAAAGTAGCAACATCAGAAGACTCGTACGTACTCCAGGAAGACCTGCAGAGGATTAATGAATGGTGCGACAGCTGGCAGCTTTCCCTAAACGTAGATAAATGTAATATAATGCGCATACATAGGGGCAGAAATCCATTCCAGTACGATTATGCCATAGGTGGTAAATCATTGGAAGCGGTAACGACCGTAAAATACTTAGGAGTTACTATCCGGAGCGATCTGAAGTGGAATGATCACATAAAACAAATAGTGGGAAAAGCAGGCGCCAGGTTGAGATTCATAGGAAGAATTCTAAGAAAATGTGACTCATCGACGAAAGAAGTAGCTTACAAAACGCTTGTTCGTCCGATTCTTGAGTATTGCTCATCAGTATGGGACCCTTACCAGGTTGGATTAATAGAAGAGATAGACATGATCCAGCGAAAAGCAGCGCGATTCGTCATGGGGACATTTAGTCAGCGCGAGAGCGTTACGGAGATGCTGAACAAGCTCCAGTGGCGGACACTTCAAGAAAGGCGTTACGCAATACGGAGAGGTTTATTATCGAAATTACGAGAGAGCACATTCCGGGAAGAGATGGGCAACATATTACTACCGCCCACATATATCTCGCGTAATGATCACAACGAAAAGATCCGAGAAATTAGAGCAAATACGGAGACTTACAAGCAGTCGTTCTTCCCACGCACAATTCGTGAATGGAACAGGGAAGGGGGGATCAGATAGTGGTACAATAAGTACCCTCCGCCACACACCGTAAGGTGGCTCGCGGAGTATAGATGTAGATGTAGATGTAGTTGCACATACTTGTTACAATACTGAAAGGCACATATTAATGTTGCATCAAACAAAACATGGTAGGAAACATCAGCTTATCACACATAAAGTAATGTACAATTAAAACATACAACAGGTTACTGATGTCACAGCATACACTAATTGCTTGACACCATGACAAGCTGATGTTTCCTGTCACATTTTATTTGAGGCAATATCACTATGAGTCTTTCAGTATTGTAACAAACATTTACAACTATTAGTGTTACAAGATTTGATGATGGGAGTGTAGATCTGTCGAAACCGGTTATAGTAATAAAAAGAATTGCTTGCCATCTTTGCTAACTTGATTCTTGAATAATACAACTTTCAGGTGTCGTCGTCCCCCCCCCCCCCCCCCGCCCCCCTCCACAGCTGACACAATATCAAAATTATATTATCCAACTGTCCTCTGGGAACTACACACACAATAGATGTAATGGAGATGGCTTTATTGGAACCAAAGTGAGAGGTGATACTCATGTAATTATCATTTCTGAATAAAAATACACTGACGCAGATTCGTTTATATAAAGGAAGTCATATTCTTATTGCTACTCAACATTACATTTGGAATTAATAATTGCAAGCCCTAATATAAACATGAGTGTAGAAAATAAATTATAAATGGTGCCTACGTAACAGATAGTTTGATGTAACAGACTGCAGTAAATGTTAAGCATATGATTGAATGGGATGTCTCAAAGGTCAGTCATTTATGTAACAGACTGCAGTAAATGTTAAAGCATGAGATTGAATGGGATGTCACAAAGGTCAGTGATTTCACAAAATAACCTGTGTTTCTTTCGGTCTATGGTTCACAGAGTCACACTTTGTATTTCTCATGAAAACTTCCATTGAAAGTTACATCTTTCCCAGATTCTTGTGGCACCTGGAGGATGGGTGAATAACACTTCTTTCATATCCGAATTCCTGCACTGTTCATATTCAGTAGTATGTAGTCACTTTAAATGGCCTTTTCAATATACAGTTCCACTGCCTGTTTTTGAATAGCATTTCTCACATATTTTATACACTGAGAATTCTTTCACTGAAGTAATTTCACATCACACTTCTCTTAGGTTTCATTATGACTGTGTTTCATGCACATGAGTGGTTGATGTGTGCGGACCACCTCCGACACCGATTAAGTGTGTAGGACTTTAAAGATTGCACTTAAAGACAGGTTTTAAAAACTGTTTTGGGTTCTAACTGTCACCTGAAAGTCACTTGTTGGATATTTACAGTTTCCACATCTCTAAACTCTTCTTTGTTACAGGGAAGTGTACTAACCCCGCCTCCCAAACCTCACAGCGCACACACCTGAGACGATTTGTCAACAACAGCTGTCATTCCTCTGCGGTTCAAAACAAACCTGTTAGCTACAACTTCCCTTGACTGCCCAAACCTGCCTCCCAAACCTCACAGCGCACACACCTGAGACGATTTGTCAACAACAGCTGTCATTCCTCTGCGGTTCAAAACAAACCTGTTAGCTACAACTTCCCTTGACTGCCCAAGATTGTCTATAGCCATACTCTGTAAACCACTGAGGAGGATACTCCCTACTGTACTTGTTATTAGGGCATTTTCTCATTCCATTCAAGTATGGACCATGGGACAAATAATTACTTGAATGCCTCTGTGCACACTGTAATTTGTCTAAGCTTGTCCTTGCAGTCCCTCCATCAGAGATATGTACAGGACGGAAGTACGCTACTATCATTACCTGTTTCCATTTTTGAAGTATTTTTATATTCAAGTTCTGAAATTTACTAAACAGACTTCCTTGGGATAGTGTACATATATTTCCAAGCATTTGGCATATCAGGTGGTTCAGCATCTCTGTGATGCTCACCAATGGTTAAAAAAATATGTGACCATTTGTTCTGCCCAACCCTGTGTACATCCAACAACCCCTGTAAGTCCTACTTCATGCGGGTCTCACACACTTTAACAACATTTGAAGATGGATTATATGACAGTTTTGTAAGCAACCTCCCTTGTTGACTGCATTGCCCCAGCATACTACTAATGAACAGAAGTCTGACATCTGCTTCATCTGAGCCTGTGTGTTCTTTCATATTCCCACAAATTGTTACATCCAATTCCATATGTGACTCACGGATATTTTAATTATGGGAACCCCATATTTTTTTGTGAATACAAAAATTTTACATTTCTTAACACTGCAGCCATTACCTGATTCAATTTGTGAAGTTTCTAATGTTCAAGTACTAAAAATTTACATTTGGTACAAAATGTGTCTCAACACTACTGGAACCAGAAGTGAAACCAAATGGAAGGTCCCTTACAGCCCTAATATGTACTTTGAAGCTGGTAACTAATTTTCCCATGCTTTACAAGATAATACCTTTTACTGCCAATAGCTGATAGGGTCAGGAGATAAAGAATGAATATCAGAACGGCTTTATATACAGGTATTACATGCAATTTCCTCCTTCATTCGTCAAACCAAGGATTTGTTAACAGCCGATCTCCAGTCCTAACATATTTCTGCCTTCTTTTTTATTTCTGTGTAAAAGTTACAATCAATATCTTTTGTTATTTGATCTGTACTTCAGTCATTGCCTTCCTGTAGTTGTTCTACCTTTGACAGAAGCCTGATATATTGTTTTTAGGAGTTCTTCATATGTCAACACATGGCCACTAATCTGAACTCTTCTTTCTACAATAGCCTTCCATAAACTCCTTTTCCCTCCCACTCTTAACCATTTAGCAGATCACCACATTACCAAGAAGTGCCTTTAATATTGTATCTCAAAAGAATTCAGTCTTTTTCTTTCCCCAGTCATCATAGCCCAGGTCTCACAGTCATACAATGCCACCACATTCAACGTGTATGGTTCCATAAACCTTTTCCTGATTTGTAGGTTGTTACTTTCAGAGGTTATTAACCCTGTGTTTTAATACATGCAGGTACTGACTGTCCTTTCAGCTCATACCATAATGACTGAGATAATTAATCTGCCAGGAAGTTTCATATCAGCGCACACTCCGCTGCAGAGAGAAAATCTCATTCTGGACTGAGATAATTGTTTCTAATAGTGTAGTCACCTCCCCATACCCTCTGCAGACAGACTTCCTGCCTGTCTACTGAGCTCGCTAGTACCCGTTCACTATGGTCCATTATCTACAATGATGTCATTGTTGGATATTTCGTCATTTTATTTAATATTTAAGATAAAACTGCATCACCTGCACAGGTAAACTCGTGTGACAATGGGTATTTTAATCCAAGTCAGTGAACACAAAAAATTATGTCCACTGTACTCCTTGTAAGGTTCATTACTACTACTCTAATGAGCCAAAACAAGTGATTAACAGTATTCTGGTCTGGGTTTGGAAAGCAATACAGTAGTAATTCTCTGTAGCAGGCATTGCTAAGTTCCTCCAGGTACATGGCACAAGATGTCCATGCACAAGTTATCCAATTCCCATCAATTACAGGCCGGTGGTTTGTGATCATGGAGCTTGCGGGTGATAGTGTGATTCATTCTGATCATGTGACACATTTACACTGATACACAGTATAATCTCAAAGATCCTTGATCCGTAGTGATAATAATCGATGATGTCTTGGGTCAAAATGGGAACACAGAGGGTTCGTTCGGCACACAGCCCCACCTTTGACAGTGTACAGTAAACAGTAAGCTCCAAACCACATGTGCCTACACCAGCACCATTCTCTGTTGTCAGATCTTCCACAGCTCGCCTCCTTATGAAGTGGACAAACCTCTGTACATTTACTGTAATCAGTCATAGACATCTTAGATGTTCTTGCCTACTCGTGGCTTCACCTTCATTCATTTACTGTCCAGTGATGCTCACAACAGCAGCACATGAACAGCTAACTAGCTTCACCATTTCCAAGATGTTCTTTTCAGGGTGCTCGGCCATCAATATGTGCTCTTTGTTGAAGACACTGATGTCAGAATAGTTTCTCATTTGCCTCTCCTATGCTTATATACTTTCCTTACCATGTCACTTACTCACAGCACCTCCATTCACCACTATTTCATGGTGGACAGCAGTCACAATGTCTTGGCTCATCTGTGTGTCCACTGTTTTCTATTGTAACCACTACTATTTGTAATCCGAAATAACGGACCCATTTTGATCCTGTTTCCAGTCCAATAAAAATTGGCCTGAAGAAGCACACTCTCTGTGATATAAGATATGATCACTTGTTCACCAGAGAGTCTGCAAGGTGTTTGGTTGTGAATATGAGCACATTCATTGTTTGGAGCTCTGTCAACAGTATGATTTGGCAACTGTAGAAAACATCACAAGCCAAGATCTCTAAAAAGCATTTTATTAAATAACAAGTTTCAACATAGCTATTTTGTAACTATCAGATTTGCAAGAGGATGAGCAGAAACTGACAGAAAAATATTTTACAATCATGATATCATAACTCAATAAATTGTCTTTTAACATAATCTATGGAATTCTAACATACCTTAACTTAATGCTTTAAAATATTACAACATATTGCCCCTCAGAGTTGCAAGTTGCTTCACACTGTGTATACACTTTCCAGTATCATAAAGATCACTACAAATTGCTCTTCAAAAGTAAAATTACTATAAACATATGTTTGCATAAGACTTGCTCTGGCATTTGGGGTCAGACTGGATCTGTCTGGATGGTATGTCTTATGGTACGCACCCAATGCCTATATAATGTGCCAGGAAGTCATTAATAACTCACCATATTGCGGAGATGCTGAGTCGCGATAGACACAACTAAAAGATTCACACAATTATAGCTTTTGGGCTAGGACAACTGAAACCACACTGCAACGTGGTTACAGTTGTTTGAGACTGCAGACGTGTGTGCAAGTTGCATTAGTGTGAGTGTGTGTGTGCATGTGTGTCTACTGCTGACAAAGTCCTTAATGGTCGAAAGCTATAATTGTGTATCTTTTTGTTGTGCCTATCGCAACTCAACATCTCCACTATATGGTGAGTGGCAACTTTCCTTTCTAATATTTTTACATTCCATCCTGGATTTTCCATTGCTTGATACATGTGTATGTTGTTGTTGTTGTGGTCTTCAGTCCTGAGACTGGTTTGATGCAGCTCTCCATGCTACTCTATCCTGTGCAAGCTTCTTCATCTCCCAGTACCTACTGCAACCTACATCCTTCTGCTTAGTGTATTCATCTCTTGGTCTCCCCCTACGATTTTTACCCTCCACGCTGCCTTCCAATACTAAATTGGTGATCCCTTGATGCCTCAGAACATGTCCTACCAACCGTTACCTTCTTCTGGTCAAGTTGTGCCACAAACTCCTCTTCTCCCCAATCCTATTCAGTACCTCCTCATTAGTTATGTGATCTACCAATCTAATCTTCAGCATTCTTCTGTAGCACCATATTTCGAAAGCTTCTATTCTCTTCTTGTCCAAACTATTTACCGTGTATGCAGATTTACATGTGTATGCAGATTAAAAAAAAAAAAAACATTTGTTATTAATACATGGGTCATTCCATGTCAATTCAACCAATTTGAGAAAATGTTCCAGCTGACAGTCTCAGATTTGGCTGCAATTTAGCACACCAATGCTGCCAAGTGTGGAACACTCATGTACAAAATTTTAAGTTCCCCTGCCAATTAGTTCCATTATTGTTGTTGTTATTGTGGTCTTCACTCCAGAGACTGATTTGATGCAACTCTCCATGCTACTCTATCCTGTGCAAGCATCTTCATCTCCCAGTACCTACTGCAACCTACATCCTTCTGAATCTGTTCAGCGTATTCATCTCTTGGTCTCCCTCTACGATTTTTACCCTCCGCACTGCCCTCCAATACTAAATTGGTGATCCCTTGATGCCTCAGAATATGTACTACCAACCAGTCCCTTCTTCTAGTCAAGTTGTGCCACAAGCTCCTCTTCTCCCCAATCCTATTCAATGCCTCCTCATTAGTTACGTAATCTACCCATCTAACCTTCAGCATTCTTCTGTAGCACCACATTTCGAAAGCTTCTATTCTCTTCTTGTCCAAACTGGTTATCGTCCATGTTTCACTTCCATACATGGCTACACTCCATACAAATACTTTCAGAAACGACTTCCTGACACTTAAATCTATACTCGATGTTAACAAATTTCTCTTCTTCAGAAACGATTTCCTTGCCATTGCCAGTCTACATTTTATATCCTCTCTACTTCGACCATCATCAGTTATTTTACTCCCTAAATAGCAAAACTCCTTTACTACTTTAAGTGTCTCATTTTCTAATCTATCAGTTTTTCCATTCGTCTGTACAGAATTCACGTTAGTATTTTGCATCCGTGAGTTATTAAACTGATAGTTCGGTAATTTTCACATCTGTCAACACCTGCTTTCTTTGGGATTGGAATTATTATATTCTTCTTGAAGTCTGTGGGTATTTCGCCTGTCTCATACATCTTGCTCACCAGATGGTAGAGTTTTGTCATGACTGGCTCTCCCAAGGCCATCAGTAGTTCTAATGGAATGTTGTCTACTCCCGTGGCCTAGTTTCGACTCAGGTCTTTCAGTGCTCTGTCAAACTCTTCACGCAGTATCTTATCTCCCATTTCATCTTCATCTACATCCTCTTCCATTTCCATAATATTGTCCTCAAGTACATCGCCCTTGTATAAACCCTCTACATACTCCTTCCACCTTTCTGCCTTCCCTTCTTTGCTTAGAACTGGGTTGCCATCTGAGCTCTTTATATTCATACAAGTGGTTCTCTTCTCTCCAAAGGTCTCTTTAATTTTCCTGTAGGCAGTATCTATCTTACCCCTAGTGAGACAAGCCTCTACATCCTTACATTTGTCCTCTAGCCATCCCTGCTTAGCCATTTTGCCCTTCCTGTCGATCTCGTTTTTGAGTCGTTTGTATTCCTTTTTGCCTGCTTCATTTACTGCATTTTTATATTTTCTCCTTTCATCAATTAAATTCAATATTTCTTCTGTTACCCAAGGACTTCTATTAGACCTCATCTTCTTACCTACTTGATCCTCTGCTGCCTTCACTTCTTCATCCCTCAGAGCTACCCATTCTTCTTCTACTGTATTTCTTTCCCCCATTCCTATCAATTGTTCCCTTATGCTCTCCCTGAAACTCTCTACAACCTCTGGTTCTTTCAGTTTATCCAGGTCCCATCTCCTTAAATTCCCAACTTTTTGCAGTTTCTTCAGTTTCAATCTGCAGTTCATAACCAATAGATTGTGGTCAGAATCCACATCTGCCCCTGGAAATGTCTTACAACTTAAAACCTGGTTCCTAAATCTCTGTCTTACCATTATATAATCTATCTGATACCTCTTAGTATCTCCAGGATTCTTCCAGGTATACAACCTTCTTTTATGATTCTTGAACCAAGTGTTAGCTATGATTAAGTTACGCTCTGTGCAAAATTCTACAAGGTGGCTTCCTCTTTCATTTCTTCCCCCCAATACATATTCATCTACTATGTTTCCTTCTCTCCCTTTTCCTACTGACGAATTCCAGTCACCCATGACTATTAAATTTTCGTCTCCCTTCACTACCTGAATAATTTCTTTTATCTCGTCATACATTTCATCAATTTCTTCATCATCTGCAGAGCTAGTTGGCATATAAACTTGTACTACTGTAGTAGGCATGGGCTTTGTGTCTGTCTTGGCCACAATAATGCGTTCACTATGCTGTTTGTAGTAGCTAACCCGCACTCCTACTTTTTTTATTCATTATTAAACCTACTCCTGCATTACCCCTATTTGATTTTGTATTTATAACCCTGTAATCACCTGACCAAAAGTCTTGTTCCTCCTGCCACCGAACTTCACTAATTCCCACTATATCTAACTTTAACCTATCCATTTCCCTTTTTAAATTTTCTAACCTACCTGCCCGATTAAGGGATCTGACATTCCACGCTCCGATCCGTAGAATGGCAGTTTTCTTTCTCCTGATAGCCATTATTATGGCTACTGAAAGAAGGTGGCGTGACCAGGAAATTGCAACCCGCATCTGGCAATCTCTCTTCAGACCCAACTTCAGGTCTTAGTTAACTTTGGAACTATTCTGCAAAGTCCAGTGAAATTTTTACAACCCAGTAACATCCACTTAGAGAACACACTCTATGAATCAAAACATCAACAATATATTTCTGAGGGAAAATAAATATGTTAAAAGGTAATTGTAGGTGCCCTCTATGCCAAATATAATTCACTCAAAAAGGGTATAATTTTTTTTGGTGGTGGTGGTAAGCTTAATGTGGCCTAAACACACACAGAACTCATGTTGCCCATATAAGTCACACAGAGTTACATGCACACGAAAATACAAAAAATTTGATAAATTACCGGAAAAACATGGATTTTCTAAGTGTGGTAGCACAAAAGGGACAAGTGATATCCAAGCCAAATTTCAAACACTAAATAAGTAGACCATAATATAATATGTGGCAAAATTTCAACTTGTTATTGCAAGGCATTTGTGTACAAAAAAAGTTGACAGAGATGTATTTGGTTACGTTTCTTTTAAAATGATTTAGAAAGTGATAGTGATGATGCAGACAGCTTGTTTCAGATAAAGCTGCAGCAATTGTTGGGACCCATTAGGCAACAGAAATGAGTCATTGTTAGGCAGGAACAACAAAGGAAACAAGCAACAATTACAGGTTACTCATGTTTTTAAGATTCTAGTTCAGACTGGTCAGTACTGTTGTGGAAAGTCAGTATGGAGGCAGAAGAGTGTACTAGTACTGCTTTTGTTCATCCAAGTTGCAGTATTGGTAGACCACAAGCATCTGAATGTCATAAAACAACATATGGAACAAAATGTGGCATTCACTTTGTACTGTATGATCTGGATGAATCGGACCAAGATTTGTTGCTATGGAGTTCCGGGATACACCCTGTGGGCACAAGAAGTACAGTTCCAGGAAACTTTAGTGTTTTTTATCATCATATGAAAGTGTTTCTGGATAAGTATTCTTTCCTACAAAGAAATTGTTTTGAGCCATTTAGGATTCATGAGAAGACAGTGAAGTGTAGCCTCAGAGAAATTTGATATAAAATCAGTATTGAAAGTGAATCAGTGCATGGGACTTAACATGAAACCAGGTCAAAAGTTATGTTCCAGGTGTGTTACACTGCTAAAAAATGAAGAATATTCTGGTAATTTACATGACAGTGATGAAGAGTATCAGCCACCTACAACCACAGCGGATGAACAATTATATACTTCAGTGACTGCTCTTGGTTTGTCCCCCATGAAGACACACAAATTTGGGAAAAAGAGACAGGCACAGCTGTGGTAGAAGAAAACTACAAGAAGCTCAAATGGAATTAAAACACAAAATAGCTGACACACTAATGGTGGAAGAGGAAGAACTATCTGCTCCAAAGGAACAGAAATCATGCCAGAAATGCTCTGATTTGGACAAAATTGTGCATGATTTGAAAGAAAAATGTGCCATATCCACATGTCAGAAAAAAGTAGCTTGCACCTTCCAGCTGGTCTATTGACTACACTGCAAAGGAATTCAATGTTTCTACGTATATGGTAAAGCAAGCTAGGAAAATAAAAGCAACCCAAGGAGTGCTTCCACAACTTCAGCTGGCTCAGGGTAAGCAATTGAGTTCAGAAATAAAAGTGCTAGTGTCGGAGTTTTATGAAAATAATGTACAAATGCAAAAAAGACTGTTGCTATGCAACATATCAGAACTATATGTAGAATTCAAGGAAAAGTATTCCAATACCAAAGTAGGTTTCTCATCTTTTTTCAATCTTCGGCCAAAATGGGTTGTGCCTGTAAGTGCAAGGGGCACACACAATGTTTGTGTATGTGAGACCCATCAAAATGCTACGCTGATGTTTACTGCTATAAAGGATTCTGGTCTGGATTACAAAGGTGCAATGAAGCTGCAAGTGTGTGACATCAGTTCCTACCAGTGCATGATACCCAGGTGTGAAAAGTGTCCTGGTAAGGCAAATTCTGCAGAACACCTGAATAACAAACTGTATGGTGAACTCCTTATGGATGACGATGAACTAGTTTCTTATAAACTATGGACACACATGGATCGCACAAGTCTTGAAACAAAGCAAAGTACAGTGGAAGATTTTGTTGAAATGTATTGTCAAAAAATGGACAAACTGGCCACACATAGCTTCACAGCAACAGTACAATTGGCTTATCTCCAGTTTTGTAAAGATAATTTGAAACAAAATGAAATTGTAGTAATACTAGACTTTTCTGAAAATTATGCATTTATAGTTCAAGATGCCATCCAAGGATATAATTGGGACAACAGTCAAGCAACTCTCCAGCCATTTGTGATTTACTATGTCTGTGTCTGTCATGAACCTGTGCATTTTTAGTGACTGTTTAATTCATGATGCCATTGCAGTTCATGCCCACATTTGCACTGTCATGGCATATGTGAAAAACAAGCTGCCTCACATACATTTTGTGAAATACTTCAGTGATGGGGCAGCTAGTCAGTGCAAAAACTGTAAAAATCTCAAAAATTTATGCATGCATTACCATGATTTCAGATTCACGCAGAATGGAATTTTTTCGCAACAAGTCATGGTAAAAATGTATGTGATGGCACTGGTGCTACCATTAAGTGCATGGCATCACAAGCTAGTCTGCAGCACCCTACAGAAGGTCACATTCTAACACATCTTCAATTATTTACCTGGGTGCAGAAAAAATATCTCTGGCATACAATCATTCTATGTTTCGAAAGATGAGGTGAAATCAGTCAAAGAGTTGCTAAAAAGCAGACTAGAACACGTTAAAACTGTTGCAGGCACAAGGAGCCATCATCACTTCTCTCCAGCGGACTCTGACAATGTGCAGATGAGCAGACTGTCCGGTTATAACTATAGGTTCATGCACAACATGTGTCTTCACATGTGTGTCTGACTCAGGATTCAGAAGCAAAAGCAGCAACATACAACCAGGTTGCTATGTTACTGCTGTTTATGATGACAAATGGTACTTAGGATGTGTTTCAGAGTGCTGTGAGGCAGAAGGTGATGTATTTGTGAACTTCATGGCACCAGCAAGATCATTTCATTGGCCACGTTTGGCAGACAGGTGTTGGATTCCTTTTGAACATATTCTTATGGCATTTCCAGTTCCAACCACAGTGTCAGGAAGACAGTCCAATTTGTCACTCAATGTACAGAGTACAGTAGCTGAAGTGTGGGAGAACTTCTGTTCGAAGCACAATCAACTGGTTTTTAGTAGTTAAGGTGCAGTAAACATTAATGATAGGTTGTGTTAATCTGTCTGTATGTTGTTGCCTAGTAATTAAACAGTTGTGGGAGAGGATAAGAATAGGCAGAACAGTTTACGATGTGTTTTTACAAAATTGTGTTGTGGAACAATGGTCACATCACCAAATACATCTGTCAACTTCCATTGTACACAAATGTCTTGCAATAACATGCTGAAATTTTGAGATATATATCATTAAGGTCTACTTATGCAGTGTGTGAAATTTGGCTTGGATACCACTTGTCCCTTTTGTAACACCACACTTAGAAAATCCATGTTTTTCCAGTAATTTTGCAAATTTTTGTATTTTCGTGTGCATGTAACTCTGTGTGACTGATATGGGCAACATGAGTTCTGTGTGTGTTTAGGCCACATTAAGCTTACCACAAAAAAATTTATACCCTTTTTGAGTGAATTATATTTGGCATAGAGGGCACCTAAAATATGTACCTTTTAATGTATTACATTTTTTTAATCACATTTTGGAATTTTTTATTTTCCCTCAGAAATATGTTGGTGTTTTGATTCATGGAGTGTGTTCTCAAAACGGATGTTACTCGGTTATAAAAATTTCACTGGACTGTGTGAAATAGTTCCAAAGTTATTAAGATCTGAAGTTCGGTCTGAAGATAGACTGCCAGATGCGGCCTGCAATTTCAGGGTCACACCACCTTCTTTCACAAGTCATAAATCTGGAACTAATTGGCAGGGAAAACTAATACTTTGTACACGAGTGTTCCACATTTGGTAGAATTAGTGTACTGAATTTCAGTCAAATCTGAGACTATGAGCTGGAGCCCCTGGTTGAACTGACATGGAATGACCCACATGAATCTACAGGAGAGAGAGTAAGAAATGAAAATGAAATAAAGATTTTGGTGCACAAACTAATAACTAAATACAGACGAACAAACACAGAACTGGATTTGCTATTACATGATTTTATGGACTACTGTGGAAAAATGAAATTTGTTTTATAATCTAATAATTGTTCGCAGCTTGTGGTCTCGCGATAGCATTCTCCCTTCCTGAGCACAGGTTTCCTGGTTCGATTGCCGGCGGGGTCAGGGATTTTCAACTGCCCCAAGATGACTGTCTTCATCATCATCATCATTCATCCCCATTATGGTCGGAGGAAAGCAACGGCTTCATTAGGAACTTGCCTAGTACGGCGCAGTGTGGGTCTCCCACATCATTCCCCTACTCTCTGTCAAGAAGCATGGGACTTCATTTCCAATCTAATAGTTAACACGCATTACGGTCTGTGTAGCTAGATGCTGCATAACAAGTGTACACACTACCTTTAATCCATGTAAGGGCTGAACAGTTTTGTACTGCAGCTACTTCTCTCACCATAGCTCTTTTAGCAATATTAGCAAAGCTTTTACGTATTTATCGACATAAGTGAACTACGTTATTTATTAACACTTTTTCATCTGGGCGTACTCTCTGATAACGTATATTTCCGCAATAATTATACATTTCAGCAGGTGCCAAGAATACACATCAGTTGTAATATACTACAGTATCAGTATGACTTGACTGTACAGTGCCAAGCAGCCTGGGTGATTCAGCTATTGATTAGTATTGTCAGGCACCTTCCATCACGTCTGCTCATAAACGAGGTTTAGTTTCGCGTTCTGCCATCAGCAATTGTAAAACAAGCAGGTAATACTCAGTTTGTAAATCCAATGAATGTACTCTAAGTTATAATAAAAATCACATTATAATCTTAGATTGAATATAATAGAGGGAAACATTCCACGTGGGAAAAATATATCTAAAAACACAGATGATGTGACTTACCGAACGAAAGTGCTGGCAGGTCGATAGACACACAAACACAAACATACACACAAAATTCAAGCTTTCGCAACAAACTGTTGCCTCATCAGGAAAGAGGGAAGGAGAGGGAAAGACGAAAGGATGTGGGTTTTAAGGGAGAGGGTAAGGAGTCATTCCAATCCCAGGAGCGGAAAGACTTACCTTAGGGGGAAAAAAGGACAGGTATACACTCGCACACACTCACATATCCATCCGCACATACACAGACACAAGCAGACATTTGTCTGCTTGTGTCTGTGTATGTGCGGATGGATATGTGAGTGTGTGCGAGTGTATACCTGTCCTTTTTTCCCCCTAAGGTAAGTCTTTCCTCTCCTGGGATTGGAATGACTCCTTACCCTCTCCCTTAAAACCCACATCCTTTCGTCTTTCCCTCTCCTTCCCTCTTTCATGATGAGGCAACAGTTTGTTGCGAAAGCTTGAATTTTGTGTGTATGTTTGTTTGTGTGTCTATCGTCCTGCCAGCACTTTCGTTTGGTAAGTCACATCATCTGTGTTTTTAGATACATTGTAATCTTAAATTTTTAAAACTAATATGAGTAAATAGACAAACTCACCGTCAAGCAAAGTTTACGTCTGGCTTTGACGGCAGAAAACTCGTTGATCATATCTTCATAATTCAGACAGTTATTAGTTAGATCAGCTTCGGTGTGTAGAATGGATAAGGCGTTCAGTTTCTCCTCAGACAATGTAGAACATAGCTACGATTTCAGTCTTTTAAGAACCGAAAAGAAGTGTTCTGCTGAACATTTTGTAAGTGCCATACATAGAAATATTCTAAGAGCACTGTCAACATTCGGAAACACGGACTGTAACCTCTCTTTTCGTAAAAATTTACTCATTTCGACTGTTATATCACTAATCGCAGAAGATTTCAAAAGTTCCGCAAAATGTACACATTCACTAGGGAAGGAAGTCTCTGAATCTGTTTCATATGATGCTTGGAATTTTGCTGCACGTTCAGCAATATTGTTAGATGAACTATTCTTAAGGTTACTGAAAACTGTGAAGCAGTCCAACAGTGCCCTATAACTTTCCTTCCTCATCACTAATTCGGAGTACAAACTGTCGAGTACTGAGAGAAATGTTTCGACTCTAAATTTTTCCCTTCCAGTCAGAAAAACTTCTTCAGAGTCTGCTTCTTCATCACCATGAAGCTTGCGTTTTCATGATTTTTTATAGGTGCATTCATGGTCTGTATCAATTACAATTTATATGGATTTATTTTCATAATAGTCCAACATGCCATGAATTGATGCAAAAAATCCTACTTGTGATTCATATAATTCATGCACTATTTTAGTAGGTATCAATATTTACACAATTTCAGATTTACACCATTAAATCTCTGGAGTATGTCCTTCCAAACTGTCATCATGAATACTGTTTCTAGTCTGCTGAGCTGATTCAATAAAGCTGAAGCCTCATTTCACACAAGTGGTTTTTCAAACATATTATTGCCAATATGTATGAGGGCACTGATAATGCCCTCCCAATTTTCATATAGACACACATGCTCCCACTCTCGCTGACAGATGTGTTTTTGATAACTTTTTACTGTTTTGCTTCATGGTTTCATGAAAGAAACATGTTTATCACAACAAGTTTATCCCAACTATCTGTGGAAGCAGAGAAAAAATTAAAAAGGTTTTGCACTACACTGAAAAATGAACATGCTTCCTGACAACAGCTTGCAGTACTGGTGCTGAATGAATTCAAAGAATGTGCTGCGGAAGGCACATAATGCGCTTTCAGATTTCGTTGTTTAATGCGTGCCTGCAAACCATTGTAGGTTCCTGACATCTAGCTTGCGTTGTCATTTGACTGGCCTCTACAGTCAGTAATATCAATGAAATTTGTAGACAGGACTTTCAGTACGGCCTCAGCTAAGTTTTCGTACTTGTGTCCCAGGTTTGGTAAAAATGGAAGGAAATGTTCAAGAGGTTCACCATTCTCATTTACATATCTTAATATGAAAGATAATTGATCAATATGTGAAATACCCACAGTAGAATTTACTATTATAGAGAAATATTTCGCCTGTTTTGTATCACTTATGATAATTCTTTTTATTCGTTCAGAAAAAAGCTCTATTATTTCATCACAGATTGTTGAAGAAAGATAACTTGTATGTCCCTGCCCTGGAATTTCATATCATTCAATGTGCTCTGTGAGGAAAAGGTCAAACTCGGCTGTAAGTTCAAGAGACATTATAAATTGACCATTATCTATTGAACGGAATGTTTCAGCATGTCCAGTAGGGGAAATCCACAACTTGTTAGCTTCTTCACTACTGCAAACACCCTTTTCAACACACTGTACATTTTTTCTTCTGTTTCAGCTTATGACTCGAAATGGTTATCTACTGTTCCAAGTCACCAACTCAGTATCTAAAATATCGTAGTGAGAGGAAGGACTGAATAAAAATGGGAAGGCAACAACTAAAACTCCATTTGTGAAGCTGCTAGAGGATAAGGTGCCTCCAAGTAGTATTGTAGACCTTCTCAATGTCAAAAAATATACCTAGAAGGTGATGTCGGCATAGGAAAGCCTGTTGTATAGCCACCTCCAGTAGGACCATGATATCAAATGTGGGGTGGTACTTCCTGAACGCACACTGAAAGCGACTAAGAGGGTACCTGAATTCTAAGACTGTGACAAGGTGGCAGTTGACCATCCACTCCAAGATCTTTCCCACACAGCTAGTGAGGGCAAAACTACAGTAACTACTCGGGGCTGTGCGGTTTTTCGTGTTTTAAGAAAAGAATTAAAATTGCCTCATGCCACGTGTCAGGAAACTGACCCGACGCCCAAACAATATTAAAAAGTGCACCTTCTGAGGTGCTGCAGTGTACTACAATGGATTCTGTTATGGCCAGGGGACGTGTCACAAGCTGCAGACAATGCAAAATCCAGCTCCCCCATCGAAAATGGGCAGTTGTAATCTTCATCAATGGTGGACCAGAAGTCCATTCTATGCCCCTCAGCAACCACTCTATGGCACTGGAAACCTGAATCCTGACTGGCAATTACAGTAACTACGGCAAAACAGGTTGCCACGGTCTGGGCAATGTTCCGTGGAATGGTTTGGAGCGTGCCGTTCCCCATTACAGCAGTCGTGGGGCACCTCCCTCCACCCACACAAATTCTCCTGATGGTCTACCAAACAACACAACTCTTTGTGGAATGATTAATGGTGTTCAGGAACTGTTGGCACAACCTCTTCTTGCTCTCTCTTCAGCGACACATTGCCCTAGCCACCCAAAAGGCTACCAAACCTTCAACCCACGTACAGCTGCACACCTAATCCTGATTGCAGAGCAGCATTTTGTCACTCCACAAAAAGACAAGTTGCCTCTTCTTTTGTCCCACGGTCTATGGAATGGATGATGCAGTGGCGTGGTGGATCATTTTGATATTATGATCCACCCATGCCTTGACATTGGCATAATGTTCAAACCGGGCCAACCAGCTATAAAGTGTCCAGTCTGCTGTACCAAGCACGAATCACGGCAGTTTCCTTTCGGGTTCCACTCCATCTGACAGACGAATCCAGATCAGAAACTGATAACTTCCATGCAAGTCATCCACCACTTCCCATTGAGCAGTGTGAGCAAGAGCTGGAGTACTGAGTGAGAGATCAATGGAAGTGAACGACTGGGTTGCTATGCAGAAATGTGTGTTCTGTCCTGTAATTTAGCAAGTACATGCATGAAACATGAGAAGCCTCTGAATTGCTCTACCTCTGGGACAGGTAGTTGCAGAGCCCTAAAGCACATTGCGTGCATTCAGATCACCACAGACGATGAAGTGGTGGGGGAGCTGTATGATAAGGTTGGTTGGGGCCTCTTCATTGAGCACATCATGTCGGGGCAAGTAAAGGGAACAAATCATCAATGGATGACACACATGTACTGATATGGCAACGGCTTGTAAACTCGCTGTAAGAGAGAGTGGTGATGAGTGGTAGTCAGTACTGACAAAAATACCTATGCCTTCTCTAGCTCTCTCTCCACTCAGGTTGTCCTTTTTGGGTAGGATATAGCCTCGTAGCTCAGGGGCATATGACTGATGGAAATCAGTCTCCTGGAGAAACAGACAAAGTGGTCTAACCTGATATAAGAGACAGAGTTCCTCCACATGCGTCCTGAATTGTTAATTGTTATTGCAGTGTTCCTACATACAAATGCAGAGTAAAAACACTATGACTGTTAAAATATTATCGCTAAATTGTCAAAGTATTTGTAACAAAGTTATCGAATTTATTGCCCTCCAGGAAATTTGTCACACTCAATTTTTTCGCAGGACCAAGACCTGGCTGAAACTGAAGTAGAAAGCTTGGGAATATTTAGGAAATCATCGAATGTATGCCTGAAAGACAGATTAGATGCCAAAGGAGGAGCAGGAGGAGAGTTTATTACAGTCGGCAAAACTGTTGTCTCTACTGAGGTGATATTTGCATGAGACAGTGAAGTTATATGTATGCATATTACAGTTCTAGGTAAAATCAAGTTAATTGTTGAACATTTTTACCTGACATTCAATTACACCCTGTCACTTTCAGAGTCATTCGAAGAAAGTCTACTCTTACAAAGAGAGGCCCTGACATTGGGATCATGGGTAACTTTGTACACCTTTAGTAGGCCATAATGCAACATAATGAGCAATTAGTAATGCAATTCTGAGAAAATCGCAAGAGCTGTTTTATGCACCTATTGTGTGGATTACGTACCTGTGTGTAGGTGCCGGGCGTTTAAGTTCGTGGTGGTTAACTGGTTTGTATTCGAGCATTCTAAGATAAGCGTGTGGGAGGTGACAGTTCACTCCTGCTCAAACTTAATTTTCGTAGTAGGAGTGTAAATTCTGTGATATTAAAAAAAATTGCATCTACACTATTTGTTATTGCTACATTAGCAACGTCTCACCACTACATAGGTTAACTGCCAAATGGGGCCAGAGTCTGTGTTTGCAGCTCGAAGTATTGATGTGCAAAGTAGTTCCGGGTACCTTACCAGATTGGAAGTATAAGGGATTTCGCAAATCATGACAGAAAAGCTCTATGCGTTTCATTGTTTACTTATCGACAGTTTTTTAAAAATTGTATTACCTCTCAAATGTCTTAAATTAAATAAAATGGCCAGTGATGAAAAAAATATAGATTGAAAATTAATTCTGAGTGGGAATCGAACCATTGCCTCACACATGTTTGTCAGAAGAAGCTTGAAGGCTAACCACTTGACCACCATGAACTCCAAAGCCCAGCACCTACACACAGATACATAAGCCACATAACAGACGTGTAAAACTTCTCTTGTGATTTTCTTGGAATTGCCACCTTCTTACCTACACATTATATTGTTTCAATGGTCTACTAAAGGTGTACAACGCTTCACGCAAATCTGTGATCGTAAAATTGTGGCCTCTCCTTGTCAGTAGCATGCAAATACCCATATCATGCAACATTAGTTAGAGGGGTCTAGTCTTCTGAGTAGAGACTGAGACATCTATGGATTTGCTGCAGAGGGTATAGACAGGCAGTCTTGTAACATACTTATGAACACATTTTCAAAAAATTATCTTCAGCAGCTAGTTTGACGGCTCACAAGCATTGGAAATATTTTACACATTGTAGACGCAAACCGGCCTAACCATATCAATAGTGCCAGTATAGAGGTAGGGATCAGTGACCATTATATTATCACAGTGATGATGATTACCACAATTAATAAATCCATCAAACAACACTTGGTGAGTATTTTTGCAGGAAAGAGCAAGAAAGCAGTTGTTAGTATCCTACTTACACAACGAATGTACATCATTTAGTTCCAGTCTGATTAGTGTTGAGCAATTATAAGTATAGGTAAAATGGATTGTAAATCGCACTCTTGAGAAGTATGTGCCGGATAAGTTGATTATGGATCGAAAACATCCACTGCAGCTTAATAATAATATTCAGGATATGCTGAGAAAGGAAGGACTGTAGCATTCTTAGTTCAAAAAAGAATGTGCAAATGATGACAGGGATGAGTCAGTAGAGATTTGTGTGTCTGCGAAATGATCAATGCATGAAGGATATAACAACTACCATTGTTAAAAGATTTTGCTGAGAACGCAAGAAAATTCTGGTCCTACATAAAATTGTCAATTGGTGGAAAGGTTCTATCTAGTCATTATGTGACCAGTTTGGTGTGACAATAGAAGATAGTAAATGAAAATCTGAAATTTTAAATTTTGTATAAGAAATGTTTCATACAGAATCATACAATCATACCATTGTTTGACCATTTTACAGACCCCCGTATGGAGGACATAGTAATAGGCACTGAGAAATCAGTGCCAGAATTGACAAGCAAGAACTGACAACCAATAAGCTGCCAGGTCAAGGTGGAATCCCACGGAGTACTCTAGGGCACTGGTATCTTGCTTAGCTTCCATTTATCGCGAATCTCTTGTCCATCGCAATATCCCTAGTGACTGGGAAAAGTGTGGGTGACTCTCATATGTAAGTAGGATACAAGAAAGGACCCACAAAATTACAGACCAATATTCTTAACATTGGTTTGCTGTTGAATTCTTTAGTATATTATATGCTGGAATATACTCAGTTTCTTTGAGACAGATTATCTTATGTCCACAAATCAGCATGGATTTAGAAAGCATTGCTTCTGCTTGGCTGAGCTTGCCTTTCTCTCACATATCACCCTGCAAACCACAAATGAAGGGCAACAGGCAGAGTCCATATTACTTGATTTCCAAAAAGCATTTCACATGGTACCCCACTGCAGACTGGTAATAAAGGTACATGAACGAGTAGCTTGAAGATTTCTTAAATAATAGAACCCAGTGTGTTGTCCTCAACTGCAAGTGTTCATCAGTATGAAGACTATCATCACTGATGGACGGGATGAGAAGTAATCTGCTGCTGTTTGTTGATGATTCTGTTGTGTATGGAAAAGTGTTTTTGTTGAGTGACAGGTGATACAAGATAACTAAGACAAAATGTCTAGTTGATTTGATGAATGGCAGCTAGCTCTAAATGTAAAAAAAAAAAAAAAAAAAGTAAGTTAATACAATGAGTAGGAAAAACAAAACTGTAATGTTCGAATATAGCAATAGAAGTGTCCTGCTTGATGCAGCCACTTCAATTAAATATCTAGGCATAACATTGCAGAGTGATAAGAAATGGAATGAGCATGTAATGAGTGTAGTAGTGAAGGGGAATTGTCGACTTCAGTTTATTGGGAGAATTTTTGAGAAGTTGTTTCATCTGTAAAGGAAACAACATATACAACACTAATGTGACCGATTCTTGAGTAGTGATCAATAGTTTGGAATCTCCACTGGCTCACATTAAACAAAGGCATTGGAGCATTTCAGAGGCAGGCTGTTACATTTGTTACTAGTAGGTTTGATCCATGCACAAGTAGGGTGTTACGAAGAGGTCATCAAATTCAAGTTGTGTGAATAATTTGGAATTCTAATAGGAAGGTACTTTGGGAGCTAAATGGAGAATTCCAAGAGGTAAGGCAAAATTCTTTTCATAGAACACTACTGAGAAAATATAGAGGATCAGTATTTGAAGATGGTTGGAGAATAATTATACTGCCACCAGTTTACATTTCACAGAAGGACCATGAAGATAAGAGAAATTAGGGCTCACATGGAGGCATACAGTCAATCATATCTTCCTTGGTATATATGCAAGTGGCTCAGGCAGGAAAATGACTAGAAGTGGTGCAAGGTATCTTCAGCCAACATAGGATGGCTTTCAGACTATGTACATAGCTGGAGGTGATATTTTTCTATGGCTCAGCAAAAGAAAGCACCCTGCAGGCCCCCACCCTTTACACTGAAAAATATCAATGTGTTGGGAAACAAACCAACATGCTATTACAGCAAATCTTCAATTTTCTTATGGTCACAAGCTCACTGGCACCCCAAGTAGTAAATAGTGGACTGCCTCACTCAGTTTGCACACCTGAGATGGAGGAATGGGGGTCACATTTAGTGGACAAAAATCTTGGATCACTATGTGATGATTAGCAGCAACAGAACACTCAATCATTCCCATCTCTGAGTGGTTCATACTAAACAACTGCTGTGTCTATATCATCTTCAGTACTTCCAGCTTGTACGGCCATAAGATTACCATGCCACATTACAGTCCCATAAATGACTTACAAATGTGTGGTGCAGATCCATTTCTTCCATCCAGGATTTTATTAACTGACAATGTGGAGTTCACAAGAAAAGGTGCGTAACACAGTACTTGCCCTCACTATTGTGCTTTCAGATGGCTACTGTGTGTGCGCACACCAGAGCCACTATCTGGGTGAAGGTTTCCTCCAGCCTGCAGATGACACACTGATCATTCCCTAATTCTCATAAATGGTTTGTGCTGGGGCCTGCACGGCTAGTTTGTGATTTCCCATAATGGCTGGCAGTTACCAACCCCCATTTGATAGGAATATCTGAAGACACTGGCAGAAAGTTCTTTTAGTGCTTGCAAAAAAAAAAAAAAAAAAAAAAAAAAAAAAAAAAAAAAAAAAAAAATTGAAATGTCTATATTACAGCTCCTGATTCTGATTAGCTGAAAGACCTCAATGCTGCAATAGTTTTGTCGAGTGATTGAGAGCTCACTAAATTGAAGTAGTCCACTGGCAGCTCTCACACAGCTGAGTGGCAAGTTGTGGACTCCGTACAGTGGAGTTGGTATTTTTAAAAAATCCAGAGTTGCTAATTCTTTGTGCTTAACACAGTTATTTTGCATATATGGGAAAACTACAAGACTCTGAATTGCTTGAACATGTGCACGAGTGCAATTTTGTGTACTTTTTTCCAGTTATTCTAGGTATGTTTTCCCTTTTGGTGAGAATGCAGGTACTCAAGAAGAAGAGGCACCTTAGAGCGTGGAGTCAATATCCGGCTGGAGGCAGAATCTGCAGAGCAAAGCAGACTCTGCAAGACTTAACTCAAGAAAATAAATTTCATTTGTTTACACGGAAATCTTTGAGTGTGTCTTCTGACCTAGTGTTTTGAACCGTTTTCCTATTTTGTTGTTGAGGAGATTTTTCAGATGTTTTGAGGAGCCAGCTGGAGCTAGTATATTGAACTGTTAGCAGTATGCATATTCCAGTCCAGTGGTCAGATCTCGGAATCTTAGAGTGGTTACATAGCTAATAGGATTTTAATTATTGCTTTGTAGTAATGACAAGTTAAATCATGCCTTGCAAGAAATACAGGCAAATTATTTAGACAGATTTCAGTGCAAAGATTTAATCTGGATCCAACACCAAATATTTCCAATTCCATCTACAGAGCAGTAGGTCATGTGATTTGTCTCACGTGCCACACATATTTACAAGTGCAATGATTTTGGCAGAAGTAGCTAATGTGACTTCACTCTATACCATGAAAGCCCTGAGAGTGGACTAAAGTAAAAGGCTAGAAGGATGCATTGTCATTGCAGACTGATGAAATCAAATAGTGGTCACATCACAAAAAAAAGGTTAAACCATTCTCTAAACAACACAAAAAAAGGAACCACACAAGATGACTGACCATAAAATGTACGAAATGCAACCCTGTTGACTTCAAGACTTAAGTAAGGTACTTAAAAGTGACAACCACTTAAAAGGTATTATAGCTTTTAGTCTTAAAATAATATCATAGGAACTAGAGAAAATTGTGCCACATTTAAAGCCTATAAAGCTTCACACACACTGATATTGGATAAAGTTACTGAAAAATGTTTGGATAACTAAAGAGCTGAAGATATCAGGTAATTTATTCTTTCTCCTTTCTTGATAAAATTACTTATTGTTTCTGATATAGTCTCCAGAAGTTAACAAACATAATTGTTGATATTAGCGTTACTTACTGGCTCTTCACTGATATCAGTTTCATACTGACTGATTTCAGTTTCATCATTACTGTAGTCAGTTTCATAAAGACGGATTTCAGTTTCATTATATGCAGGACTTTCATGTTTTTCTTGAACATTCTCCTGTAAGAAAAATATAACTGAAGACAAATTACAAAGAACAAACTGCAAACAAAGCATACACAACAAGAAAGTAGGCAAAACGTTGTAGATCTGTAGATGGGGAATTCTAGCCTGCATTCAAAGGAGAATTTTGTTTTTTTGTTTTATTTGACTAAAGCAAAAAAGTCAGAAAAATCATTCAAGAAATATTGGCTGAAGAACCCAAGGTATAATCCAACATGCCATTTGTTAACAGATCTCCCTTTCTCAAACACTTCATAACTGATTATATTGAACAGTGAGTTCAGTGTTATTGTACAGCATATACAATTTTTAAAGTGTAGAACTTGACAGAACAGCTTAGTATTAAGAAAGGGATATATTTAAGAGCAAATTCGGCAAACGGCTACTCTTCTGACTGGTACAAGTTTCAGTTGTCAATAGTAACTGCCTTTACTTCTTAAAAACAAACCTGGGTGGAGCAATAGGGTACACACATTATGTGCCTTTGTTTGTATTTTGTATGGAGGAAAAGAAGGAGAATGAGAAGGGAACATGAAACCTAGAAAATGATCCATATTGAGACAAAATTTAAAAAAATATTAGGCTGGTGTGAGTAGGACTCTCACACTCACAAACTTAATTATGTACAGAGACAGTTCATCCATTCCAGGAATTGAGAACCTTGATGATTTTTGCCTGTTATCAACATTCATACTGGCAAGATATCGGTCCCCAGCCCCCAAGACTTTTCAAAATGTTTTAATTTCAAGTTTAAAGTCAGATAAGAAATGATAAAAGAAATATTTTTTCATATAATATAATTATAAATTAACAGATTTCTGATTTTTTTCCCTTTAGTTGTACTTTGAAACCTTTCTTCTTGCCGAATTACGTGATTCTATATCAAGGGGAAGACCCCTATTGGGTTCTGATGAGTCAGTTTGGAAGTATCAAAATACGTGACAAATGACGGTATCCTTTCGTTTCATTGATTTAGCAGTGAAGGACCATTCAACTGCCAAAGGACACCAGACCTTAGTATGTGACGTAAATTTCAAGTTGACACATCTATTTATTCCTGGAAAAAACGGTTCTGAACAGTCAGACAGACAGACAGACACAACAAAGTGATCCTATAAGGGTTCTGTTTGTATCAACTGAGGTACAGAATCTTAAAAATGAAAGCCATTTTACACAAAATTTGAGAGTCTGCTCTAGAAGAAATGGGATATACGGATGCAGGTTTCTGAAGAAGCATAAACAGAGTTATCACTGCTGCATAGAGCCAATAAGCAGAACTGAAACCTTTAAACATAATTCCAGTTTACCTGATATAGATGTATAGCTAAACATATTAACTATTTACATTGCCAACCTAACAAAAAATTGGCAAAGTGAGTGTAAAGAGAAAAATTATTTGGGGTTCAGCAGGAGTAAGTTTAATAATGAATAAGAAAACATAAATTTGAACTACCATGAACAGCATATTGTATCAATACCAGAGGCAATATATACACAAAGCCACAATCCACCACAGTATACAGGACTTCTACCTGTGCTGATTATGAAGAGACTGAATAGAAAAGGAAAGATGAAATGAAACAAAGTATTCAGTACATCAAAGGAGTTGAAAATTTAACTGTGATTATGGAAATGGAAGATGATGTAGATGAAGATGAAATGGAGATATGATACTGTGTGAAGAGTTTGACAGAGCACTGAAAGACCTAAGTTGAAACAAGGCCCCGGGAGTAGACAGCGTTCCATTAGAACTACTGATAGCCTTGGGAGAGCCAGTCCAGACAAAACTCTACCATCTGGTGAGCAAGATGTATGAGACAGGCGAAATGCCCTCAGACTTCAAGAAGAATATAATAATTCCAATCTCAAAGAAAGCAGGGGTTGACAGATGGGAAAATTACCGAACTATCAGTTTAATAAAATACTAACACGAATTCTTTACAGATGAATGGAAAAACTGGTAGATGTCGACCTCGGGGAAGATCAGTTTGGATTCCGTAGAAATGTTGGAACATGTGAGGCAATACTGACCCTACGACTTATCTCAGAAAATAGATTAAGGAAAGGGCAACCTATGTTTCTAGCTTTTGACAATGTTGACTGGAATGCTCTTTTTCAAATTCTGAAGGTGGCAGAGTCAAAGGGCATGAATGGGAAGCAGTGGTTGGGAAGGGAGTGAGACAGGGAGGAGGAGGAGGAGATTAGTGTTTAACGTCCCGTCGACAACGAGGTCATTAGAGACGGAGCGCAAGCTCGGGTCAGGGAAGGATGGGGAAGGAAATCGGCCGTGCCCTTTCAAAGGAACCATCCCGGCATTTGTCTGAAGCAATTTAGGGAAATCACGGAAAACCTAAATCAGGATGGCCGGAGACGGGATTGAACCGTCGTCCTCCTGAATGCGAGAACAGTGTGCTAACCACTGTACCACCTCGCTCGGTGTGAGACAGGGTTGTAGCCTCTCCCCGATGTTATTCAATCTGTATAATGAGCAAGCAATGAAGGAAACAAAAGAAACATTCATAGGAATTAAAATCCATGGAGAAGAAATTAAAACTTTGAGGTTCGCTGATGACATTGTAATTCTGTCAGAGACAGCAAAGGACCTGGAAGTGCAGCTGAATGGAATGGACAGTGTCTTGAAAGGAGGAAATAAGATGAACACCAACAAAAGCAAAACAAGGATAATAGAATGTAGTCGAATTAATTCGGGTGATGCTGAGAGGGAATTAGATTAGGAAATGAGACACTTAAAGTAGTTAAGGAGTTTTGCTATTTGGGGAGCAAAATAACTGATGATGGTCAATGGCAATGGCAATGGCAATGGCAAGGAAAGCGTTTCTGAAGAAGAGAAATTTGTTAACATCGAGTATAGATTTAAGTGTCAGGAAATCGTTTCTGAAAGTATTTGTATGGAGTGTAGCCATGTATGGAAGTGAAACGTGGACGATAAATAGTTTAGACAAAAAGAGAATAGAAGCTTGCGAAATGTGGTGCTACAGAAGAATGCTGAAGGTTAGTTGGGTAGATTGCATAACTAATGAGGAGGTACTGAATAGAATTGGGGAGAAGAGGAGCTTGTGGCACAACTTGACTAGAAGAAGGGACCGGTTGGTAGTACATATTCTGAGGCATCAAGGGATCACCAATTTAGTATTGGAGGGCAATGCGGAGGGTAAAAATCGTAGAGGGAGACCAAGAGATGAATACACTGAACAGATTCAGAAGGATGTAGGTTGCAGTAAGTACTGGGAGATGAAGAAACTTGCACAGGATAGAGTAGCATGGAGAGTTGCATCAAACCAGTCTCTGGACTGAAGACCACAACAACAATGGCCTGTAACATAATGGTGGAAGAAGGAAAAATTTTAGGACATGAATCAGGAGTAAGGAACAAACAAGGAAAGTAACTGCTAGAATTTTGTACAGAGCTCAATTTAACCACTGTAAACAATGCATTCAAAAATAATGGAAGAAAGCAGTATATATGGAAAAGGCCAAAAGACATTTGTAGGTTTCAGACTATCATGCCATAATGTATTGTGAGACTTAAAACCCCAGTTTCAAACTGCATAACATCTGCAGGAGCAGATGTGAACTGCAACTTCAGCATTTTGATTGCAAAACATAAACTAAATCTCGACAAATTGAAGAAAGCTAGGAAATTAAGAAGATAGGACATGGATAAGTTGAAACAATCTGATCTTGACTGACTGTAAAACAGAGAATTAGATTACGTCTATTTGAAATGAGAGGAAGGAAAACGACATAAAAGGTATGAGTAGCTTTGCTAGATGAAATAGTGGCGGTAGGAGAGGATCAAACAGTTACAAAGAAAGGGCCAGCACAAATTCTACAGTCACACAGGATATATTATATTTGACTGGTCAAAGGAGAAAATTTAAAGATGCAACAAATGAAACATGCAAAATGAAGTACACACTCCTAAAAAAGAATTTGACAGGAATTTCAAAACAAAAAACCGCAAAGTGCTAACAGAGAGATACAGAGCTGTAAAAGCATAAGAAAGATGGATACCATGTACAGGAACATTAAATAAACCTTTGAAATAGGAAAAGTACCCACATTAACATCAAGATAGCTAATGAGAAGCCAGTACAAACAAAGGAAGGGTAAGCTGAAACAGGAAGGAATACATCCAAAAGTGATGATACTGTGAGTATTATTTGACAGATGAATGAAAGACCTAAATTGAAACAAGGCACCTGGAGTAGACAACACTCCGTCAGAATTTAAAAGCCTATGGAGAACCAATCACGACAACGCTATTCCAGCCAGTATAAAGGATGTAGGAGACAAGTGAAATATCCCCAGACTGTAAGAAGAATGTAACAGTCCCAGTTATGAAGAACGCAGGTACCAATAGGTGTATTACTGGACCATCAGTTTAGTAAGCTGTGGTTACAAATTACTGACACAAAATATGTACAGAAAATAGCTGGTCTGGAAGAAATAAGGAAATCACAGAAGCAAAACTGATCCAAAGCATTACTGCTGAAGACAGGTTGCAGAAAAGCAAATGTATAACTATAGTATTTGAAGATTTAAAAGCGTTTGACAATGATGAAATGCTACATATAAAATTCTGAAGTTTCAGAGATAAATAAAGAGAGATAAAAGGTTAACTACAATTTCTACACAAAGCGGTCCTGAGGGTCGAAAAATTGTAACGGGAGGCAGTAAATGAGCAGGGAGTGACACAGGGTAGAAGCATATAACCCTTATTATTCAGTCCGTACATTGAAGTGTTCAGGGAAGAAAAATGAAAAGCTTTAATGATTACTGCTGCAGCTGTAATTCTGACAGAAACAGCAAAGAACTAGGAGTATCAGTTGAATTGAATGAATAGTGCCTTGAAAATATGTTATAAGATAAACATCAATAATAGTAAAACTTGGATGAAGGAATGTAGTCAAATAAAACCATGAAACCTCATGGCAGATTAAAAATGTATACTGGACTGAAACTTGAACTCGAGACCTGTGTATTTTGTGGGCAAGTTCTCTACTGACAGCTAACCAAGCACGACTCAGGCCATGTCCTCACAGCTTCAATTCTCAAGTATCTTGTCACCTACCTTTCAAACTTCACTCCATAAATTAAAACATGTTGTACTGAGGGAATCAGATTTGAAAATGTGACAAGAAGAGTAGAAGATAAGATGTGCTATTTGGACAGCAAATGGGAAGAAAGCAACCTGTGGTGTAACCCAGCTAAAAAAAGCTTCAGTAGATACAACACAGTGTAAGGCATCAAGCAATGGATGAAGATGAAATGGGAGATACGATACTGCGTGAAGAGTTCGACAGAGCACTGAAAGACCTGAGTTGAAACAAGGCCCCAGGAGTAGACAACATTCCATTAGAACTACTGACGCCCTTGGGAGAGCCAGTCCTGACAAAACTCTACCATCTGGTGAGCAAGATGTATGAGACAGGCAAAATACCCTCAGACTTCAAGAAGAATATAATAATTCCAATCCCAAAGAAAGCTAGATGTTAAGTCCCATAGTGCTCAGAGCCAGCCCCCAAAGAAAGCAGGTGTTGACAGATGTGTAAATTACCGAACTATCAGTTTAATAAGTCACAGCTGCAAATTACTAACACGAATTCTTTACAGATGAATGGAAAAATTGGTAGAAGCCGACCTCGGGGAAGATCAGTTTCGATTCCGTAGAAACATTGGAACACGTGAGGCAATACTGACCTTATGACTTATCTTAGAAGAAAGATTAAGGAAAGGCAAACCTACATTTCTAGCATTTGTAGACTTAGAGCTTTTGACAATGTTGACTGGAGTACTCTCTTTCAAATTCTAAAGGTGGCAGGGGTAAAATACAGTGAGCGAAAGTGAATTTAGAATTTGTACAGAAACCAGATGGCAGTTATAAGAGTTGAGGGGCATGAAAGGGAATCAGTGGTGGGAAGGGAGTGAGACAGGGTTGTAGTCTCTCCCCGATGTTATTCAATCTGTATATTGAGCAAGCAGTAAAGGAAACAAAAGAAAAATTCCATGGAGAAGAAATAAAAATTTTGAGGTTCGCCGATGACATTGTAATTCTATCAGAGACAGCAAAGGACTTGGAAGAGCAGTTGAACGGAATGGATAGTGTCTTAAAAGGAGGATATACGATGAACATCAACAAAAGGAAAACGAGGATAATGGAATGTAGTCGAATTAAGTCGGGTGATGCTGTGGGAATTAGATTAGGAAATGAGACACTTAAAGTAGTAAAGGAGTTTTGCTATTAGGGGAGCAAAATAACTGACAATGGTCAAAGTAGAGAAGATATAAAATGTAGACTGGCAATGGCAAGGAGAGCGTTTCTGAAGAAGAGAAATTTGTTAACATCGAGTATAGATTTAAGTGTCAGGAAGTCGTTTCTGAAAGTATTTGTATGGAGTGTAGCCATGTATGGAAGTGAAACGTGGACAATAAATTGTTTGGACAAGAAGAGAATAGAAGCTTTCAAAATGTGGTGCTACAGAAGAATGCTGAAGATTAGATGGATAGATCTCATAACTAATGATGAAGTATTGAATAGAATTGCAGTGAAGGAGTTTCTGGCGCAACTAGACAAAAAGAAGGGACCGGTTAGTAGGACATGTTCTGAGGTATCAAGGGATCACAAATTTAGCATTGGAGGGCAGTGTGGAGGGTAAAAATCATAGAGGGAGACCAAGAGATGAATACACTAAGCAGATTCAGAAGGATGTAGGCTGCAGTATGTACTGGGAGATGAATAAGCTTGCATAGGATAGGGTAGCATGGAGAGCTGCATCAAACCAGTCCCAGGACTGAAGACCACAACAACAACAACAACAACAAGAACAACAGGGCACAATTGTTTTGTAAGCTATCCTCTTTGTAGACTGACAGCGTTTTCCATGCATCCCACACTTGAACCAAAATCTGCCACTCGCTTGACCTCTGACTGAACCTGTACAATCATTCCTTTTCATATCCTGAGAAATTTTTACACCCAGATAGGCCTACTAGTACTAGTAGGATAATTCCTATTGTAGCCCACTGATAATGCACACACTGGACACTACTTTTCTCTGCTTTGTGAAATGCACAATTCCACTTTTCTGAACATTTAGAGCACGTTGCCACTCTTCATAACACTTTGAAAACATTACCAACGTCTGACTGGGTATTCTGTAGTCTCTTCTGATAGTATTCCTGACAGATAACTGCATTTTCTGCAAAACGTTAATATCATCTATCAGGTCATTAATATGTGACATGAGCTGGAAGGAGTGAAACACACTTCACTAGGACATGCCTGATGTTACTTCTACTTCTGTCAGTGATAATATTATCCAACTTAATTATGATGCATTCTTCCTATCAACAAATCCTCAATCCAGTCACAAATTTTGTTTGATATCTCAAATTAATGTATTTCCTTAACTAGTGCTGGTGTGGTAGTGAGTCAAATGCTGTCTGAAAATCAAGAAATACTGTAACCACGTGACTGCGTATTAGAACCCATAATGATTAGTACGAAGGTGATCATTCAGTTTGAAATTTTTCATTTTGTTTGCATTCAGAATGTTGATGTTATGGTCTTCTGTCCACACTTTGGTTTTTTTATACAGCTCCTCATGTGTCCTGTACAAGCCTCTTCACCTGTGCATAACTGGTGCACCCCATATCCCCTTGAATGTGTTTACCGGCTCAAACTTTCTTCTCCTGTTTCATTTTTCACACTCCAGTCCACTAGTAAATTGGTTAGTACATGGTGCCACAAAATGAGTTATAGCAAACAATCCCTGGTACTTGTCAAGTACTGCCATAATGCTCTTTTCCCCTCAATTCTCTGTAGCTCATCAATAGTTATTGGCTCTACCCACCAAATTATCAACATTTTTCTAAAACACCAATTTTCAAAAGCTTCTGCTTATTGTATTACTTTTGAATACATTATGGGCACAGCAGTGATCAATGTCTTATAAATAATTACTATTAAAAACAGTCTTGATCACGATTTATTTAACAAGGTGACCAGTTTCAACCACTACTGTGGTCATCTTCAGACCTATAAGTTGTATACAAAGCTCTAGTTAGAGGGCTACATACATTAAACAAAATACATAAAGTTATAAAGCTATAAAACGTTGAATTACCATTGAGTAGGAACCTCTTTCTGTTGAAGAATCACTACTGGAGAAACCAGTGCACGTCTTACTATATATAATGGAGGCTCCACCCACTTCTGACTGCATGATGTCATTATTAACCAATGAGTTATAAGTCGAATTACAATTTAAAATTTCTTAGTTAAAAGAAAGAACATTGTCAAGAATTAGAAATAAATACACACTAAACTTTGCTTATTAAACAGCTATTGTCAATTAAGAAGCGTTAAAAATATTTAAATATGTAGGAAAATGAACTTCGGTTTGGCAGTACATGGGTTGCCCTCTCAAGGCCTGTCGGTGAACCATTTGGAACCACTGGTTGCTATGGTGAAGTTAGACGCCGTTGCAAAGATGAAGCAGCATGCTTTTTTCACTGAAGTTATTGTAAGGTCGATAGTCGAACTAGTGGTTGCCATTGTGAGGACAAACGCCAGTGCAAAGATGTGGCAGCAGGCTTCTTTCCAACTTCACAAAAGTAATCCATTATCTGTTTTAAACAAACAACTTCAGTTCAAAGACAAACATTTCTTTGAGCTTTTCGATGATCTGATTTAGAATGTTTACTCTTCTGTCCTTTGTCTTGAAAGGTTAAAGAAAATTATATATATTCTTTTAATTATAAAGACTTTTAGCAAATATTTTATCTTTACATTGTAATTGTCTTTTACCAAACATTACTTTATGATTGACTATCTGTTTTAGAATTTTGCTTTTATGCTTTTAGACTGCATATTGCTAATTTACATCGTTTTATTTTTGACACTGGCTCATAATTTTATTATTTTAAATTCTTTAATTTTTATTTGCTTATATTACTGGCATATAACTTGAGGAATAGCAATGCCTTAAAACAGCACATGTAATCTACATATCAACTTCATAGATAATATTTCATACATACGGACAACTACTTCGTATCGTATTTGGACAGCATGTAGTATACATGTCAGCTACAGATTATTGTAGCTTACTCTTTTCGTTTCAATAAAGACAAGTTGCTGCTCAATAATACATCGTCTGACGCCACAGTCTTTGCCATTTTACTTCGCAACAACTTCGTTGGAAAGAAGCCTGCTGCCACATCTTTGCACTGGCGTTTGTCCTCACAATGGCAACCACTAGTTCGACTATTGACCTTACAATAACTTCAGTGAAAAAAGCATGCTGCTTCATCTTTGCAACGGCGTCTAACTTCACCATAGCAACCAGTGGTTCCAAATGGTTCACCGACAGGCCTTGAGAGGGCAACCCATGTACTGCCAAACCGAAGTTCATTTTCCTACATATTTAAATATTTTTAACGCTTCTTAATTGACAATAGCTGTTTAATAAGCAAAGTTTAGTGTGTATTTATTTCTAATTCTTGACAATGTTCTTTCTTTTAACTAAGAAATTTTAAATTGTAATTCGACTTATAACTCATTGGTTAATAATGACATCATGCAGTCAGAAGTGGGTGGAGCCTCCATTATATATAGTAAGACCTGCACTGGTTTCTCCAGTAGTGATTCTTCAACAGAAAGAGGTTCCTACTCAATGGTAATTCAACGTTTTATAGCTTTATGTATTTTGTTTAATGTATGTAGCCCTCTAATTAGAGCTTTGTATACAACTTATAGGTCTGAAGATGACCACAGTAGTGGTTGAAACCGGTCACCTTGTTAAATAAATCATGATCAAGACTGTTTTTAATAGTAATTATTCTGCTTATTGTGCATGTTTCACTTCCGTACAGAGCTACCCTTCAAACAAAAGCTTTCAGAAAAGACTTGTTAACACTTAAATTTATATCAGATATTAAAATATTTCTTTTTTAGAAATGTCTTTCTAGCTGCTGCAAGTCTGTGTTTTACATTCTCTACTTTATCCCTCATCAGTTAAGTAGTAAAACTGATTTACAAAATTGAGTGTATTATTTCTAATCTAATCCCCTCAGATCACATGATTCAGTTTGTCCACATTCCACTGACCTTGTCTTGAATGTGTTCAAGAGTATGTTGTAAGATTTTGCAACAGATGGATGTGATAGTGAACAGTTGTTTTGTGGCTCATTTCTGCTATCCTTCTAACAGATGGGTGTTACTTGAACTTTCTTCCAACCACTTAGGGTACATTGTTGTTTGAGGGATCTACAATATGTCAAAGTTAAGAGGGGGTGGGAGGGCAAGGGGCATTCACTCAGCTACAAATTCTGTACAGAATCTGACTGATGACCATAGCTGTTAAGTCCCATAGTGCTCAGAGCCATTTTGTACAGAATCTGACAGGAATTCATTTGGGCCTTGAGACTTTGCTCAATTTCAGCTGTTTCTAAATGTGCTACCAATACTATTACAAAGCTTTGCACTGTCATGAGAAGTAGCCACATCTTTACTCCTGAGTTTTTAATTCTAAAATAACATTGAAAACTGAACTTGGCATTTGTTTTTTGCTTTGTTACCCTCAGTTCCTGTGTCATCCACTACTGTTTGTATACTAACTTGGGTGCCAGTGACAGACTGCACACATGTCTGGAATTTCTTTTGGTACTATGAGAGATAATTTGTTAAATCTCAACCACAGCAGTCATTAAATGCTTCATGTATCACTCTTTCAACGGCCACACATGTTTCATTGAGACTGCCTGTTTATAGCCCTATGCCTTATTTTACACCTGTTGCAAAATAGTAGTGATTTCTTTACAGTGAATGTTTAGCATGTAGGGCCCTTCCTATCAGGAATTGTTCTATCACGTACATATGTATCCAGTGTTTGGTCAACTATTCTTTCAAACCAGTCACAGTTCTCTAAAAATTCCTGTCCTAAGTTAAATGTTTCAAGTTCCTCTTTGAGATAAGATACTCCTGATACCTACAGATGGCGATACTATGTTCAGTGTGGACATCCTCGAAGCAGTCAGGTCTATTTATTACCATTTGTTCTGTCAAAACACCTTGTGATCATTAATGTGTTTCTGAACAATACTTTTCAGAGAGAGCATATGGTATTATTTAGTAGTAATCTCCTCAACCCACCATATACGTAACTGTAACTATCCCAACCCACTGTTGGGCGATTAATGTCTCTTCCAATGACAACAGACTGCGTTGGGAATATTATGCACTAGCTAGTAGAAGTTCCCCAAAAATCTTCATTTACATCTAGCATAGTCTAGCATTCAATAGAAGCCCCAATTTTATGTCTATGCCCACCACTGATACTGTATCGCCTTGCCTAAATGATCTCACTCGCATCTTCAACTGTTTCGGTGGACTTCAGTTTCTTGTCTACTGTCACAGATACAATATCTTGGATTCTCACTAGCCTATCATTTCGATATACACATTGATTGGCCCAAAAACTTCACTACTTCCGTTTTGGGTTTTGGTCAGATTTCTGTTCTCAGTGCTACAAAAGTTTCACTCCTTTTTATGGCTGCTTCAAACTGTGGGACTTGGTTGCAATGCTTCAGCAGATGATCGCTATGATTTGAATTGTTTCATCTGTGAGGCCATATCTTTAAATCTTACACTTGACACTTAGGGGTCTCCTAAAGCTATCGTTAATTGGACTGGATCAAGAATCGGCTAACCAGAAAAACCAGTTGCTGAGATGATCCAACCTTGACCTTGGAACCCATATAACAAGCATAATTTATTCCAACATGTGCCACAATCTGCAGTTGGTCACACCCAGTTCCCTCAAAGAAGTACTTCTCTCAACCATTAATTTATTGAATGGGGCCCCAAAGGCATACACAATGACCGCACACGATCATTCTTCACATCCCATAACGCATGAGGAGTAGCATCATTCACAGTACATTCAAACTGCCAACAATCAACAGACTTTTGCCCCAGAATGAGATTTTCACTCTGCAGTGGAGTGTGTGCTGATATGAAACTTTCTGGCAGATTAAAACTGTGTGCTGGACCGAGACTCGAACTCTGGGCCTTTGCCTTTCGCGGGCAACTGAGCTATCCAAGCACGACTCATGCCCCATCCTCACAGCTTTACTTCTGCCAGTACCTCGTCTCCTACCTTCCAAACTTTACAGAAACTCTCCTGTGAACCCTGCAGAATTAGCACTCCTGAAAGAAAGGATATTGTGGAAACATGGCTTAGCCACAGCCTGGTGGATGTTTCCAGAATGAGATTTTCACTCTGCAGTGGAGTGTGCGCTGATATGAAACTTTCTGGCAGATTAAAACTGTGTGCCGGACCGAGACTCAAACTCGGGACCTTTGCCTTTCGCGGGCAAGTGCTCTACCAACTGGTAGGAGACGAGGTACTGGCAGAAGTAAAGCTGTGAGGACGGGGCATGAGTTGTGCTTGGGTAGCTCAGTTGGTAGAGCACTTGCCCACAAAAGGTAAAGGTCCCGAGTTCGAGTCTCGGTCCGACACACAGTTTTAATCTGCCAGAAAGTTGCAGACTTTTCCTCTTTCGCATACGCATATCCATGACTCAGCAACCTCCTCAACTGGTAAAGTTCCACACATTGCTTTAAGTTTCGGTGGGAAATAACACCTCAAACTCACTGGTATGGGATATGGGTGTAGTACCTTGAATTCTGCCAGCCCCTCTCTCATGTACTGGTCGCCAATTCTATCATTGACTCGTCACTTGGTCATGTTAACAAGTACCAAAGTGCATTGTATTTTCGGGATAAGAGATGGTACCTATCTCGTTTTTCTCTTCTGTCACATCAGTGAAAATGTGTGTGTTGCAAATATGGTTCAAAGTTTCGATAATACGGAAAACCCAACCAACAAGCAAATAAAAAAATTCGGATAACAAGCTGTCTTGAAACATCAGCTGCAGCATAAGACAGTAACATTAATACCAGAACGTGCAGTTAAGTAAAATAAATGGAAACCCGTTCATGATGGTGCAACATCACTCATCTACAATGATGAGAAAATAAACAAGGAACTGAGTTTTAGTCACGGCAAAGTTTTCCTAAGATGTTAGAACTTCACAGTGGGTCCACTCCTATGCCTTATATATGTGAGTGACCTTCCGCTTAACATTCAACAAGCAAAATTTGTACCCCTCGCAGACGATATTGGTGCAGTTAAGTAAAATAAATGGAAACCCGTTCATGATGGTGGTACATCACTCATCTACAATGATGAGAAAATAAACAAGGAACTGAGTTTTAGTCACCGCAAAGTTTTCCTAAGATGTTTGAACTTCACAGTGGGTCCACTCCTATGCCTTACCTATATATATGTGTGTGACCTTCCGCTTAACATTCAACAAGCACAATTTGTACCCCTCGCAGACGATATTGGTGTTAAAATAAATCCAGTTAAAGAGAAAGTAACAATAGAGCTGACAATGATTTTTCACGGAATTCTTAAGTGTTTTACTGAAAATAGACTCGCTCTGAATTTCGCCCAGTCATACCAACAATTGTTGTAGCACATGAGCAGGGGTCAGTAAATGCGTCAGAAATCTCCAAATTCTTGGGTTAACATACTGATGAAAATTTGAACTGGATGAAGCATATTACTGAACTTCTCAAACAACTGAGTTCGACTGCTTTTGCTGTTCATGTAACTGGTAATCTTTGAAACAAACGTATCAATCTCCTGACATATTTTCCGAATTTCCACTCAATAATGCCATAAGGAACAATCTGGGGTACCTCATCACTTAGAAACAAAGTATTGATTGCACAGCAGAGAGCTATAAGAATAATGTATGGTGTTCACCCATTGACATAATGCAGGCACCTCTTCATGGAACTAGACATTTTTTAACTGCCCCGTCACAGTTATATATATTCGCTAATTAAATTCGTCATAAATAATCGGTCACAATTTTAGAATATTGATGGGAATATCTACAACACTCATTGTTAAAGTTGTCAATGATTCAGAAAGGAGTTCAATATGCAGAAACAATTTTTTTTTATCATTTGCTCAATAATGGAAAAGCCTGACAGGTAGTGAAGCAAGTTTTAAATCTGATGAAGTTCTACTTTAAACTGGTAGTCAGTACAAACAAAATTAAAACGAAAAATTAAATTAAAAAAATAGTATAGTCGAATGAGTAGGACTAAAAATAATGTGTTCACTAACGTTAACATCAATGAAGTATACATATCCTGCAAACTGATTTCGATAAAAGAATCGTTCAAATGATCTATGGAACTTGAAACTAACAGAACATGGCTTACACAAGAGCCCTTATTGTCGTTAGCTCCTAAGATTCCACTTTTGCGGGACACTTAGGCAAACTTCCAAAACTACGGTACAGATTACTGCAATATTCATGCATTGTTCAATTAAGTTTTGCGCATACCAAATTTTACATGCAACAGATTTTGCATACACAATAAGCTTGCATATACAGTACATTCTACGCAAACTGGGAGTTTGAGAAGTTATGCCTTGCTAGCGAAAAATATGCAACATTTGTCTTTACTGTAAAACTAACCATTTCCAAAGTGGATGTATCCGTTCAGGCGTCGCCTCAGAGGAAGAGAGACAAACGACTCCGTATCGAGCGGTTCTTGGAGCCGTAATCGGCACAGCGTCCGTAATTCCGACACGGCCGCTAGATGTCAGCTTATCTCCCCGTACTTTATTGAGCGGTTACATGGCAAAATATTGGAAATATCCATATTATTTCGATAAAAAGCATAAAGTTAAAGTGTGCTGAGTGCACGTCGAAACTGTCTCACTCAGATTAGTTTAATGTGAAATATAAACATAATAATTAAACTACAGGATAATATTGCACTAATATGGACCACTATGTTTATTGCTCCATATGAGTCCACCATTTTTTTTAAATTACAGAACTAATAAATCAAATTAATATAGTGCACATAATAAGAAAAACATAGTGAATCAAACAAAAACTTGTGCGTTTAGATCTTCAATAACTTGCTAGTTATCGGCTTGTAATTAAGCCATTTCGCACGAAAATGCTTCTATGTTACTTTTCTTCTCACATTATGCAGCAGTTTAGTTAACAAAAGAAGACAATTTCTCACTGTCACATTTAGAACACTTAAGCTCATTCGCGAACCTCGTCGTATGCCTTGTTGACACTAGTGTACAAAGTCTAGCGATTATTATTTCTAGACAGTCTATCGGCAACTGAGAGACGTTTCTCGTCCGAAAACACGTTTCTGCAACAAAATCGCAGGACTTTTGACTGACGTTTGAAAGGGGAGACATGAGACAATTCTTGTACAATGTTGTGCAACATTTCGTAAGATGGACTTGGCAAACGTGGTCCACAGTTGATTTTCTGTGCATCGTGCAAAACGCTTCATCTTTTTTATTATTTTTGTTTTTAGTATTCTTAAACAACACTTAATAAAAATGTGGCCGACGGAAGAAAATGGTGAAGATCTTCAGGCAGTATCATGTTTGTAGGATGTTAGTAACTGCCAATAGACATTACAAGAATCGCAGCTACACTCTGTTAATCGTAAGAATTAACCTGATGTGAGCAAATACAAACGCAATGATTGCTCAGATGCCGTAGCAGAGGTATGCTGGTGTTGCTCTGCTCTTGGAGGTAGGTTCACTCATGTATTAGTCATCTTATTATTAAGTTATGTTAATTAAAGCTTTAAGATATTTTAATGTATTAACAGTCATCAACGGTTTTCTTAATCAGGCTTTAGCTATGTAGTTTTACAGTCACAGTTTGTATACTGTTGTCCTGTGATTTTCGGCTGTTAATATGCAGTATGAAAATGGCGGAGGTTGTTTCCTGCTCAGTAGCAAAACACGCGAACCGAACGCAGTTAAAAAGTTCCGACGAAAACATTGTTCTTAAGGTTTTTCATACATTTACAGAAAAAATCGGTTTTGAAGTTTTCAGAGGCTGTGTTGGATACAGCAGAAGTGCGTAGGACGTGTAGCGTAATCGATAGCGTAATGTTTGATGAACTGGCACGTTTTATGAACCGCTGATTCGAACTTCGCCTTGAGCATATTTTTTTTTATTTTCGTTCAACTGAAAATACCTACATCTCATAATTGTAGAATTCAGTATCATTTTTTTATGAAAAATGCACGACTTCTTGTTTGTAATGACATACACGCAAAATTCCTGAATTCAGTTCAAATATAAATTCTTAATTATCGGAATTTTAGGAAAGATTGTTAACAAAGGTTGCTTAAATTAAGAAAACATAAGAATTTACTTTTTTAAGACAAAGATGAAAAATCAAATACTGTTTATTCGGACTATGTCCATTGTTTTACACCACAGATGTAGTTGCAGACGAACCAGATTGGTAAGTGTCGTAGAAACATGAAAAACAATTGTTTTCACAGCATCGAGTACACCATACAAATGCTGCATTTTTACATTTGCCGCTGTACCATCACAATATGAACCCAACAGAACTGATGAGGAGCTAAGTTGAGGGATTTGTCGCGCGAAATAACAAGACTTAAGCAGCCAGACGTACTGGAACTAAAGCATACAGCTTTTTCACATGTCACTACCGAACGCTGGGAGGGGGATATAGAACGGCTCATCATAAAAGAACAGGAGAAAATGCGGTGTCTGAGTGGCTTCGTGGATTCTGTTGCTCAAGGACTCGTTATCAACGAAGCAGATGACAATTCCAGAACTGAAATATATTTCTCGGATTCGGATAAGGAAGGAGCTAAGAGATTACCAGAGATGACTGACTGTAATTAATACCGTCAGTGGCTTCAGTATTTAACAATACGGTGAAATCTCTACACTATACTTTTCTATCACACTTAGCTCTCTCCGAAAAATTACTCAATTTTTAAGTTAAGAATTTTCATCACGCGTGTTTGTAATTAGAATACTATGTTCGGTGAGAACGAGAGGCATTTTTCGGTTTCCGTCTGGTCACCTAAGAAGCGTGCGGTAGTGTTGGAGTTTTTCCGAATATTATTTCATTCTCTTTAAAAATTAAGTGACATTCGAATCTATATTGCTTCTCTGCAACTGGTCACATCATTACATCATTGCCGGTTAGTTGGACCGGCTGGCTAGCCTGTGCTGTCCAAGTCAAATGCGCCGGTAAAGCTGTTGTCGTGCATTATCGCTCAGCCTATGTGCGTGTAACAGTGCATAAAACGTCTACTTATGATCGTACTTGACTGTACTGGACACTGGCGTCCGCTCCACGTGAAACGATATCCAATGAGATTCAAGCAAACGCGGAAGAATACATGTTGTAATTTTTACATCAGGTTTATTCTTATGATGAACGGAGTATAGAAGAAGTTGATTATCGCAGAGCTCTTTCGATTTCTTTCCCCATTCATTATTGTCACTGCACAAGGCACGATCTCAACAAGGTCAGCCATATTTAGCAAACATCGAGTAACAAGGCATTCAAGTGTGTACACGCGATAGTCTCTTGCCGATCTATATGCATTGTCTAGTTACACGTCTATTGGCAGTGTCTCTACAATGTCTATAGCCAATCGCTCGATTTTGTATATAAGTGTGTACTTAGCTGTACAGCAGTGCTGGAGCGATGCTCTTACATTTTTGATAGTTAGGAATGGTATAACGTTTGTACAGAAATCCACTACGAGTAGCACGAGTCAGACAAGCCAAGACTTTTGATATCGTAGCTCATCACGATCTTGTTTTTTTTTTTTTTTATTAACATTTTCAGTGGCGAACGATTATTAAATGTACACTGCTGGCCATTAAAATTGCTACACCAAGAAGAAATGCAGATGATAAACAGGTATTCATTGGACAAATATATTATACTAGAACTGGCAAGTGATTACATTTTCACGCAATTTGGGTGCATAGATCCTGAGAAAACAGTACCCAGAACAACCACCTCTGGCGGTAATAACGGCCTTGACATGCCTGGGCATTGAGTCAAACAAAGCTTGGATGGCGTGTACAGGTACAGCTGCCCATGCAGCTTCAACACGATACCACAGTTCATCAAGAGTAGTGACTGGCATATTGTGACGAGCCAGTTGCTTGGCCACCATTAACCAGACGTTTTCAATTGGTGAGAGATCTGGAGAATGTGCTGGTCAGGGCAGCGGTCGAACATTTTCTGTATACAGAAATGCCCGTCAGGACCTTTAACATGTGGTCGTGCATTATCCTGCTGAAATGTAGGGTTTCGCAGAGATCAAATGAAGGGTAGACCCACGGGTCGTAACATATCTGAAATGTAACGTCCATTGTTCGAAGTGCCGTCAATGCGAACAAGAGGTGACCGAGACGTGTAACCAATGGCACCCCATACCATGACGCCGGGTGATACGCCAGTATGGCGATGACGAATACACGATTCCAATGTGCGTTCACTGCGATGTCGCCAAACACGGATGTGACCATCATGATGCTGTAAATAGAACCTGGAGTCATCTGAAAAAATTACGTTTTGCCATTCGTGCACCCAGGTTCGTCGTTGAGTACACCATCGCAGGCGCTCCTGTCTGTGATGCAGCGTCAAGGGTAACCGCAGCCATGGTCTCCGAGCTGATAGTCCATGCTGCTGCAAACGTCGTCCAACTGTTCGTGCAGATGGTTGTTGTCTTGAAAACGTCCCCATCTGTTGACTCAGGGATCGAGACGTGGCTGCACGATCCGTTACAGCCATGCGGATAAGATGGCTGTCATCTCGACTGCTAGTGATACGAGGCCGTTGGGATCCAGCACGGCGTTCCGAATTACCCTCCTGAACCCACCGATTCCATATTCTGCTAAGTCATTGGATCTCGACCAACGCGAGCAGCAATGTCGCGATACGATAAACCGCAATCGCGATAGGCTACAATCCGACCTTTATCAAAGGCGGAAACGTGATGATACGCATTTCTCCTCTTTACTCGAGGCATCACAACAACGTTTCACCTGGCAACGCCGGTCAACTGCTGTTTGTGTATGAGCAATCGGTTGGAAACTTTCGTCATGTCAGCACGTTGTAGGTGTCGCCACCGGCGCCTACCTCGTGTCAATGCTCTGAAAAGATTATCATTTGTATATCACAGCATCTTCTTCCTATCGGTTAAATTTCAAGACTGTAGTGCGTCATCTTCGTGGTGTGGCAATTTTAATGGCCAGTAGTGTACTTAAAGACGGCTGCACACGCCTGCATGCGTGAGATTTTGTGGGAATTTGCTCAAGCATCAGGATTGTACAAAAAGCTTGATGCTTGATCGAATTTCGAATATGCATGCTTGTGCAATCGTGCACCAACTATAAGGAGGCTTTTGCAAGCATTAATCAGATTTAAGTCAGTCTGCACAGTTTGAGTGTCTTGTGCTTTCTTTAATACAAGCAAAAGGGCCGCCACAGCCAACGCATCGTCGTCTGAGATCGACGTTTTCCAGCCAAAATGCACTGCTGCTTGTACAAGCATTCTTGAGCCGTATTGTGGCGAGCGGATTTGTGCATGCTTGCGCAAGCGTCCTTGTCAAGCATGCAGTTCCGTGTGTAGCCGCCTTAACATGTGTAAACATTTATCACAAGTCGTTTTTTCGTCTGAAAGATATATGCAGATACGAAGGTGATGAGACTGTTTACGTTGTCACGTGGCAAGCTAAAACAAAGAAATGAATAAATAAATTGTTCCAAAAAAATGGAAGAAATAATTAAGCACTATACTGGCGACAAATTTAGTAGCAGAAACGAAATACGACAGTTATGGTAATTAACCTGAAAATAATTTCCTCCGGTATCGGGATTAAACAGTGTTTTTTCTCTTCACAATTCTAAAATTTTGGGAACAATATTTAAAAAGTATGGAAAATTGAAGGTTCTTACTTATTACTCATTGATCGGTTAAGTATTTCCAGCACAGGACAGTGTCGAAGAGGACATTGTATGAAGTATTTTTTTCAGAAGAATGGTTTTGGTTTCCACATTCACAAGCCTAGATGCTCATAAGAGTCCAGTTTTAACTGTAGTGTTTAATACATGCGAACAGGAGCGCACATTCATCATATCGCTGAAGCCTCCAAGCTGCCTGGGGTGGCTAAAAAACAACTGTGTCATCACTCGACAACTTCTTCGCCACCACACAATGGAACCCAATTGCCAATAGACGCATGCTTTTGTGGATTCCGTTGCGATGAAAATGACAGACTAAGTGTCTCTTGTCTACTTCGTCCAGATGTATGTTTTCTTCGTGAAAGGAAGAAGCGTTTTGGTGAGCCACGTAAGTCGGTCATCACTTACTGCAAAGAAGTTTAGTCTGAATCAGACGGATACACTATTTTTAAGGTTAAGTTACGTACCGGCCTGAACACCAGGTTACGTTGTAGTCAGCAGAGAGTTCTGACACGTTTGCCGCTTATATTTCTACCATCTATTTTCAGTATTCTGCGTAGAAATTGAGAACAAACATGTTTGATTATATGGCTTTGATTGTAAATTAAAAGGAGAGGTCACGACTTTCGGATCATGGATTTACTTCATACTTGCTACACGTTCAATAGTCCAATAAGACAACATGACGTGTAAGTAGTAAGGCGTACCACTGAAGGGATTACAAGAAAGTCAGGAGACCTAAGGACATCACACAACACCGAGTCATCACGAGGCAGAGAGGGATTGTCATGTGCTTACTGTTCTCGTACCTTACCTTACTTGAATGGAGAGAGTAACGTTGATGTGTTTTACACAAATTTGTATTTTTTCATCTCTAGTCATATTATTTCGTACTTATTACATTTGAAAGATAATACAATGACAAGATACATGTATTTGCATGAACTTTTATTGAATTTCCAATTTTATTTCGCTGTTTACTACTTTCCATAATTACGACAAATATGATAAGATACACGGAATTCAATTTCAGAAACAGGAATACAATGGACAGAACTTTAAAGCAGTCCCTAGATGGTCAATGCTACTGCACAATAATATTGTGCAATATTGTTGACTTTCGCCATACACTGCTCGATAACATTGTGCAATAATACTGTGATTCGGACTGCTGACGATAAAGACGCTGCTCCTGCGAGAATTGCTCTACTTTGTTGCAAGTAGGAAAAAAAGGTGATGAAAAATTGAGACAAAGAGCGTCAAAGGTCAGGCACGAAAACTGGTTAACGGAACTGAGGTTGGAAAAAGGGTTATCGTAACTGGAGACCAGATTTTATGCATTTGCATATTCCACATGCATTTGCATATTTGGCTCCTTTTCACAAGTTATTGCATATTCTAACTAAAAACTAGTGACAATGCTTATTTTCACTCTACGTTTACAATATTTTAAAAATTTAGATGGGCGATCTTGGTTCAAATGGCTCTGAGCACTATGGGACTTAACTTCTGAGGTCATCAGCCCCCTAGAACTACTTAAACCTAACCAACCTAAGGACATCACACACATACATGCCCGAGGCAGGATTCGAACCTGCGACCGTAGCAGTCGCCCGGTTCCAGACTGTAGCGCCTAGAACCGCTCGGTCACTCCGGCCGGCGATCTCTATCTCGCTCTAGTTTTGATGTCTCACAGATTGACCGCGACCTAGAACTGCGTGAAATCGCTAGCCGAGAGGCCACTGCCTAGCAAAATCGTTATACAGGGTGTTACAAAAAGGTACGGCCAAACTTTCAGGAAACATTCCTCACACACAAAGAAAGAAAATATGTTATGTGGACATGCGTCCAGAAACGCTTACTTTCCATCTTAGAGCTCATTTTATTACTTCTCTTCAAATCACATTAATCACGGAATGGAAACGCACAGCAACAAAACGTACCAGCGTGACTTCAAACACTTTGTTACAGGAAATGTTCAAAATGTCCTCCGTTAGCGAGGATACATGCATCCACCCTCCGTCGCATGGGATCCCTGATGCGCTGATGCAGCCCGGGAGAATGGCGTATTGTATCACAGCCGTCCACAACGAGCACGAAGAGTCTCTATATTTGGTACCGCGGTTGCGTAGACAAGAGCTTTCAAATGCCCCCATAAATGAAAGTCAAGAGGGTTGAGGTCAGGAGAGCGTGGAGGCCATGGAATTGGTCCGCCTCTACCAATCCATCGGTCACCGAATCTGTTGTTGAGAAGCGTACGAACACTTAGACTGAAATGTGCACGAGCTCCATCGTGCATGAACCACATGTTGTGTCGTACTTGTAAAGGCACATGTTCTAGCAGCACAGGTAGAGTATCCCGTATGAAATGATGTGCTCCATTGAGCGTAGGTGGAAGAACATGGGGTCCAATCAAGACATCACCAAAAATGCCTGCCCAAACGTTCACAGAAGATCTGTGTTGATGACGTGATTGCACAATTGCGTGCGGATTCTCGTCAACCCACACATGTTGATTGTGAAAATTTACAATTTGAATCGAGGAAGTACAGTACATACTGACGAAACTAAAATGAGCTCTAACATGGAAATTTAACGTTTCCGGGCACATGTCCACGTAACGTCTTTACTTTATTTGTGTGTGAGGAATGTTTCCTGAAAGTTTGCCCGTACCTTTTTGTAACACCCTGTAGAAGAGGAACAGGAACAGACTCACGCAGACAAGAGTCAATGCTCCAGCACCCGCACCCCCGGTTAATCCCTTCCGCTGTCACACCGTAGGCGTCGGCAACAATTAAACTACGCAAGGCTTTAGTTCAAAATGGTTCAAATGGCTCTGAGCACTATGCGACTTAACTTCTGAGGTCTTCAGTCACCTAGAACTTAGAACTAATTAAACCTAACTAACCTAAGGACATCACACACATCCATGCCCGAGGCAGGATTCGAACCTGCGACCGTAGCGGTCACGCTGTTCCAGACTGAAGCGCTTTTAACCGCACGGCCACACCGGCCGGCAAGGCTTTAGTGGTAAGTCCATAGTTTCAGTTTAACTTACTATTTACTTGCACACAGTTGAACGTGTTTACGACGTGTAGTGTGTAAAGTGTTGTGCGTCATGTCGCCCGAAAAAAGGAATGTCGTTTCGTGAATAGCTGACCATCCTGGAACATTTATATACGACGGAATTGTTTTATACTGTCGAGTTTGCGAAAAAAAAACGTTTCGTGCAAAAAAAAAGTTTCAAATAGACCAGTACGTCAAGGAATGCAGAAGAGAGGACCACGACTACAAGTTCTGGCAACTGCAAGTTGCGGTAGCAAGGATTTGTCCAAAGATAACCAAAAAATGAAACAACAAGTTTACTGTCACCAGTCACCGTTCTATTTATTTCCACGACGCGTTTCAAAGTTTTAAACCTCCGTCATCAGGTGGATTTACATTAGTTAGTATGACATTTGTGTCTGTGGTGTTACGATTTTTTGGAGGAACTTGTGGCACTGCCTCCAGTGGTCACATGTTCCTTTCGCTGTCGTAAACCAGCAGATGTATACTGTCACATTTGTAAAATGTTCGCATTTAAAGCAACCAAAAAAGTTGGTTTAACATGGACCTACATGAAGCATTCATTGCAAGCAATATACCTCTTCACAAACTTACAAACCCTGTCCTCAAAGGCTTCATACGCAAATATTTCTTAAATCAAAATATACTAGACGAATCAGCATTGCGTGAAAATTACATACCGACAATTTACGTAAATGTTCTGGAAGAAATACGCAATCAACTCAAGAACAGAATTATCTGGATTTCAGTTGACGAAACTATAGACGCTTGTGGCCTTGCATTGAAAATTTAATTTTTGGTGCTTTAAAAGAAGAGCCTCCTTCTTCCTATTTAGCGGCCTGCAAAGAACTTGAAAAAGTAAATCATTCTACGATTTCCAGATTTGTGAATGAGAGTATTAGAAAAATATTTTCAGAATCTTCTGCAGATAAAAAGGTGTCTGTGTTTATTTCAGATGTTGCTCCATAAATGATCAAAGCAGGCAAAGCCCTCCGAGTATTTTATCCCAATTTGATTCATGTGACGTGATTTGCTCATGGAGTACATCGCCTTGCTGAAGAAGTACGTTCCACGTTTGCGAATGTAAATTAAACGATTTCTTCGAAGAAAGTGTTTCTAGAGGCTCCTTTCGCATCAAGAGCTACAAAGAAAAACTACCACATGTGCCTTTACCTCGCAAACTTGTGGCAACTCGGGGTAGGTGGGTCGGAGTTGTGTTGTTTTACAATGAACATTTCGAGGCTAATAGAGGGGTAGCAAACGACTTCAATAGTGCAGAGGCTTTGGCAGTTTGCCAGTGCAAGGACACTTTTAATGATTCTGGTATTAAAAAAGACATTGCTGTGATAAACACTCATTTTTCCCATATACCTGCAAGTATTAAGAAGCTTGAAACTCAAAGTTTTGCGTTGAATGAATCTTTTCAGTTAATGAATAAAATTATTTTAGTGAATTACTCATTTCCGGAGGTATTCCCAAGAAAACTTAAAGAAAAGTTTGAAAACATTTTAAACAATAACCCAGGCTTTGAACCCTTGTTCCAAATTGATAGTTTTATTAATGGGACGGATGAACTTTTACCAGAAACAACAAGTGCCACCGTAGCACCCAAATTCAAATACTGCCCAGTTACCTCAGTTGATGTAGAACGATCCATTTCTGCTCACAAAAACGTTTTGAGTGATCGAAGACACAATCTTACTACCGAATATTTGGAACAGTAGGTACAAAGGAATGGCTCTACAAGTATGTTAATTGCACTTTATAAACCTCGTAATATACTAATTTGTCACAGAATAAAAGATTAGGTTAAATTACAGGTACATAGAACTGATCAGATCAATGTTCACTGGTTCTCTCCATTACTGTCGTCAGATTCAGTCTTACGCAAGTTCGGCAAATCACCTTCCTCTCCATAGGCAATCAGTGTTTTGAAAGTTTTGGCTGTCGCTACGTAAATAATAAAAAAGTGCCTTGCTACTTAATCTTGACAGCATTTCTGTAAATCTCAAGTTAGATCATGTGGCCGCTTCATGTTGTTATGAAGTGTATCCGCATGCCAAGGTCCTGTGTAACTGTTTCACACAACACTGGAGCTCACCGATACATCAATTTTGTGCATCCTTAGAGCTTTAAATTTAACTCTTCGCAGATGGGTAGTGGTCAACAGCTTCTTTCCTGTTGAACAACACTGATTGGTCTAAGGTAGGGGTGTGTGTGTGTGTGTGTGTGTGTGTGTGTGTGTGTGTGTGTGTGTGTAGGTACTCAATGACTTCCTGCTGTTTCTTATGTGAAATTAAGGAGAAATCTTGACACTGAGCAAAAAAGAATTACCTCGCATGGGGATGCTATAAGTTTTTTGTTGACTATTTTCAAGCTGCGCGCTAGCATATTCAAAGAATACACAATGACGAAATTTCTATTCTGGCCAAAACTTCGCTCTGAAATCAGAAGTAACTCTCAGACTGATGTCTACTTTTCAAGTAATGGAACAAGAGAGGTCACTTCGTTATGCAGTTGGGCAGGAAAACTTTTGCAGACGTAATTCATATGTTCCTCACCCATTTTCCTGTCTTTCCCAGCGCTTCTGCTTAACCACAGACACTGGACCATCACTTAACAAAGATTAGACTGAAACAATCCAACATTTACTACGGAGGCCACTAAGAACAATGAGGTTACATTGTCGCCTACTTTCGCACAAAATTAGTCCTGGTCGAATGGCAAGGCTGTTTTTAAAGAATCACCACATTTTTGAGCTGCAATAACTCGGGGCAGGGGTCATCTCTGCCACATCTTCTTAGAACAAGTCTTAATCTCCGGGATGGGCACAAGACTGCACTGAGAAAACGGAAACTGATGAGATGTTTCTGTTGTGAAGTCTTCGTTTCGTTGTTGTTGTAGTCTTCAGTCCTGAGACTGGTTTGATGCAGCTCTCCATGCTACTCTATCCTGTGCAAGCTTCTTCATCTCCCAGTACCTACTGCAACCTACATCCTTCTGAATCTGCTTAGTGTATTGATCTCTTGGTCTCCCTCTACGATTTTTACCCTCCACGCTGCCCTCCAATGCTAAATTTGTGATCCCTTGATGCCTCAAAACATGTCCTGCCAACCGATCCCTTCTTCTAGTCAAGTTGTGCCACAAACTTCTCTTCTCCCCAATCCTATTCAATACCTCCTCATTAGTTACGTGATCTACCCACCTTATCTTCAGCATTCTTCTGTAGCACCACATTTCGAAAGCTTCTATTCTCTTCTTGTCCAAACTGGTTATCGTCCATGTTTCACTTCCATACATGGCTACACTCCATACAAATACTTTCAGAAACGACTTCCTGACACTTAAATCTATACTCGATGTTAACAAATTTCTCTTCTTCAGAAACGATTTCCTTGCCATTGCCAGTCTACATTTTATATCCTCTCTACTTCGACCATCATCAGTTATTTTACTCCCTAAATAGCAAAACTCCTTTACTACTTTAAGTGTCTCACTTCCTAATCTAATCCCCTCAGCGTCACCCGATTTAATTAGACTACATTCCATTATCCTCGTTTTGCTTTTGTTGATGTTCATCTTATATCCTCCTTTCAAGACACTGTCCATTCCGTTCAACTGCTCTTCCAAGTCCTTTGCTGTCTCTGACAGAATTACAATGTCATCGGCGAACCTCAAAGTTTTTACTTCTCCATGAATTTTAATACCTACTCCGAATTTTTCTTTTGTTTCCTTTACTGCTTGCTCAATATACAGGTTGAATAACATCGGGGAGAGGCTACAACCCTGTCTCACTCCTTTCCCAACCACTGCTTCCCTTTCATGTCCCTCGACTCTTATAACTGCCATCTGGTTTCTGTACAAATTGTAAATAGCCTTTCGCTCCCTGTATTTTACCCCTGCCACCTTCAGAATTTGAAAGAGAGTATTCCAGTTAACGTTGTCAAAAGCTTTCTCTAAGTCTACAAATGCTTCGTTTCATTGTATGTATTCCAGTACTGACAACCCCCTGGAGCGTGTGACTCGTACCAGACAGCTGCTATGATATAAATTTCAAACGGAAGTAACGAATTCGTGAATGCACATTACAGAGATGGTCGTCATCAGATGCGGTACGTATTTCTGGCATGGAATATGAAATTTAATTAAGCCTTGTATAATAAAACGCAGTAACTAGAGTAGAAATGACTTTGAAAACATTTAGCATACATTTAGCATACATTTGTGATCGTATCTCACATTGCAAAATGATATTAAATGTAAGCAAGTGTATTGTTATTAAACAATTAATTATGTGCTCATGCAGACAAAACAATTACATTTCATCAGGAAGTTACAGTGTCTTAAGTTTGGGGGTCGCTCTATGGTGGCAGCACAGCACAGTCGAGACGATGTCGTGCAGACTCGACTATCAGTACTTGTTGAGAACAGTGGCTACTATGTATAGTCTACCAACTTACGCATATTACCCAGTGCCGGATTAGCCACTAGCGGTAGTTAGCAAATGCTACGGGCCCCGTGCTCTGGAAGGACCCGCGCCTGGGCGCGAATACTTGTCAAGTTAGAGGATTTTTTCTTTTTCTGGGCGTCATTTCAAGTATAGCATTTATTTGTTGCAAGTAGACTAGTGAAAAAGGTGAATTATCTCACCATTTGGTTAAGTTCGTAATATTCTGCCAACTGATTAATAATGTTCCCGGCGTCACAATGAATAACAGGGTAATCTGTGTGTCGAAGCTAACCTCGATGGCCAGCAACAGTTTCTTGGTGACAGTGCACGCAACAAATCTCTTGCATGCAACCAATGCCACACAGCACAAAAATTAGAAATTTAAAAGCGTGGGAATGTTGACGTTGGCAACAGCGATTCAAAAAGGGCAGTCGACACAAGTCCTGAGAGCTATAGACATGTAACAGTCGGTGCTTGGATGCTAATCGTCAACTTATTTTACTAACAAGGGAACCTCCCCATCGCACCGCCCTCAGATTTAGTTATAAGTTGGCACAGTGGATAGGCCTTGATAAACTGAACACAGATCAATTGAGAAAAGAGGAAGAAGTTGCGTGGAACTGTGAAAAAATAAGCAAAATATACAAACTGGGTAGTCCATGGGCCACATAGGCAACATCATGGACAATGTGAGCTCGGGAGCGCCGTGGTCTCGTGGTAACGTGAGCAGCTGCAGAACGAAAGGTCCTTGGTTCAAGTCTTCCCTCCAGTGAGAATTTTACTTTATTTTTACATCGTTATTATCTGTCCGTTCGTTCATTCATTGACATCTCTGTTCACTGTAATAAGTTTAGTGTCTGTGTCTTGCGACCGCATCGCAAAACCGTGCGGTTAGTAGACGAAAGGACGTGCCTTTCCAATGGGAACCGAAAACATTTGATCGCAAGGTCATAGGTCAACCGATTCCTCCACAGGAAAACACATCTGATATATTCTATACGACACTGGTAACGGCATGTGCGTCACATGATAGGAATATGTTGTCGACCCATCTAACTTGTACACTTGGCGAATGGGTAAAAAGATTCTACCTTGCCCAATTTAGGTTTTCTTGTGGATGTGATAATCACTCCCAAAAAAGTGATGAAAACACAATAGTTTGTCACATAAACTGAAAATAAAAAAATTAAACTTTTCACTCGATGGAGGATTTGAACCAAGGACCTCTCGTTCCGCAGCTGCTCACGTTACCACGAGACCACGGCGCTCCTGTGTTCTTAGAGTCTTTGATGTCGCCTATCTTCCCATGAACTACTCTGTGTATTTTGCTTATTTTTTCACAGTTCCACACAACTTCTTCCTGTTTTCTCAATTGATCTGTGTTCAGTTTTTCAAGGCCTATCCACTATGCCAACTTATAACTAAATCTGAGGGGGGTGCGATGGGGAGGTTCCCTTGTAAGTACAAGGTAAGTGAGTGGGTGGGTGGCCATTTTTATGTAGAGATTCGAAAGTTGCTGGCTGAATAGAGGGGGAACCACAGAAGCATAAGGTAAGGTCCTTGTTTGTTCATATACTCTCCGAAGTTCAAACAATAAAAACAGTATGTTGGTTGCGGCTTCGGTCAAGAATACCATCATAACGACCGGGAGAGCGATTTGTGACCCACGCCCCTCCTATCAGCATCCTCCATGAGGATGACGCGGCGGTCGGATGGTCCCGGCAGGCCACTCTTGGCCTGACGACGGAGTAGTACTCAGTATGTAACTATGTAGTAATCAGCTACATTTGTCACATCGTAAAACACTAGTTTATATTTACTGATTTCGAATACAGTAGACATTTCCAGAATGAGATTTTCACTCTGCAGCGGAGTGTGCGCCGATATGAAACTTCCTGGTACATTAAAACTGTGTGCCGGACCGAGACTCGAACTCGGAACCTTTGCCTTTCGCGGGCAAGTGCTCTACGAACAGCTACCCAAGCACGACTCGCGCCCTGTCCTCACAGCTTTACTTCTGACAGTACCTCGTCTCCTACCTTCCAAACTTTACAGAAACTCTCCGCAATTTCCTTTCTTTCATGAGTGCTAGTTCTGCAAGGTTCGCAGGAGAGCGTCTGTAAAGTTTGGAAGGTGTGGAGACGAGGTAATGGCAGAAGTAAAGCTGTGAGGACGGGGCGTGAGTCGTGCTTGGGTAGCTCAGATGATAGAGCACTTGCCTGTGAAAGGCAAAGGTCCCGAGGTAGAGTCTCGGCCCGGCGCACAGTTTTAATCTGCCAGGAAGTTTCAAGTTTCACAGTAGACATTTATTTAGCGCTCAGAATTTGTTCACCATTAGTACTGGTATATACTTTGGAGTTTCTAATACCACACTGGAACGTCATCGCCTTGAAGTCATATTAAAGAGGAAAACCGGACACTAGTGAAATAACCTTGCAATCTATTTTGCGGCAAAATTTGAGCAATAATTTTGATACTGCGCAGCTTTGACCATCTGTTTTAAGCATAAGCACGTTGCAGTACCCCATCCCACATTACCTTAGTGGTAAAGCGTGAAGTACGAACAGAGCTAATTGGTAAAGCAATTACCGCAGCGTTGAAGAATGGTGTAGCACTTCAATACACTCCTGGAAATGGAAAAAAGAACACATTGACACCGGTGTGTCAGACCCACCATACTTGCTCCGGACACTGCGAGAGGGCTGTACAAGAAATGATCACAGGCACGGCACAGCGGACACACCAGGAACCGCGATGTTGGCAGTCGAATGGCGCTAGCTGCGCAGCATTTGTGCACCGCCGCCGTCAGTGTCAGCCAGTTTGCCGTGGCATACGGAGCTCCATCGCAGTCTTTAACACTGGTAGCATGCCGCGACAGCGTGGACGTGAACCGTATGTGCAGTTGACGGACTTTGAGCGAGGGCGTATAGTGGGCATGCGGGAGGCCGGGTGGACGTACCGCCGAATTGCTCAACACGTGGGGCGTGAGGTCTCCACAGTACATCGATGTTGTCGCCAGTGGTCGGCGGAAGGTGCACGTGCGCGTCGACCTGGGACCGGACCGCAGCGACGCACGGATGCACGCCAAGACCGTAGGATCCTACGCAGTGCCGTAGGGGACCGCACCGCCACTTCCCAGCAAATTAGGGACACTGTTGCTCCTGGGGTATCGGCGAGGACCATTCGCAACCGTCTCCATGAAGCTGGGCTACGGTCCCGCACACCGTTAGGCCGTCTTCCGCTCACGCCCCAACATCGTGCAGCCCGCCTCCAGTGGTGTCGCGACAGGCGTGAATGGAGGGACGAATGGAGACGTGTCGTCTTCAGCGATGAGAGTCGCTTCTGCCTTGGTGCCAACACGTGGGGCGTGAGGTCTCCACAGTACATCGATGTTGTCGCCAGTGGTCGGCGGAAGGTGCACGTGCGCGTCGACCTGGGACCGGACCGCAGCGACGCACGGATGCACGCCAAGACCGTAGGATCCTACGCAGTGCCGTAGGGGACCGCACCGCCACTTCCCAGCAAATTAGGGACACTGTTGCTCCTGGGGTATCGGCGAGGACCATTCGCAACCGTCTCCATGAAGCTGGGCTACGGTCCCGCACACCGTTAGGCCGTCTTCCGCTCACGCCCCAACATCGTGCAGCCCGCCTCCAGTGGTGTCGCGACAGGCGTGAATGGAGGGACGAATGGAGACGTGTCGTCTTCAGCGATGAGAGTCGCTTCTGCCTTGGTGCCAATGATGGTGGTATGCGTGTTTGGCGCCGTGCAGGTGAGCGCCACAATCAGGACTGCATACGACCGAGGCACACAGGGCCAACACCCGGCATCATGGTGTGGGGAGCGATCTCCTACACTGGCCGTACACCACTGGTGATCGTCGAGGGGACACTGAATAGTGCACGGTACATCCAAACCGTCATCGAACCCATCGTTCTACCATTCCTAGACCGGCAAGGGAACTTGCTGTTCCAACAGGACAATGCACGTCCGCATGTATCCCGTGCCACCCAACGTGCTCTAGAAGGTGTAAGTCAACTACCCTGGCCAGCAAGATCTCCGGATCTGTCCCCCATTGAGCATGTTTGGGACTGGATGAAGCGTCGTCTCACGCGGTCTGCACGTCCAGCACGAACGCTGGTCCAACTGAGGCGCCAGGTGGAAATGGCATGGCAAGCCGTTCCACAGGACTACATCCAGCATCTCTACGATCGTCTCCATGGGAGAATAGCAGCCTGCATTGCTGCGAAAGGTGGATATACACTGTACTAGTGCCGACATTGTGCATGCTCTGTTGCCTGTGTCTATGTGCCTGTGGTTCTGTCAGTGTGATCATGTGATGTATCTGACCCCAGGAATGTGTCAATAAAGTTTCCCCTTCCTGGGACAATGAATTCACGGTGTTCTTATTTCAATTTCCGGGAGTGTATGTACTTCACATTAATATTGTCAGCTTTACAATTCAAAAGACGTGTTCCCTTGACGGTACCTCTAAATTTTTTCGAAGGGTGGTTATCTGGAGTGACGTCCACCCAGCTACTCAAGACATTGGAAGCTAAAATGGTTCAGCTGTGCTGCATATAAACCGGTGCACTTCGAATGATACGCTCAGTGGTTTCCACTGTGAATTTACACATATAATAAAACTGTAACTTGAAGATGTCGGTACGTACGAAACTGAATATGAGGGTGTTTTTTACAACAGCTATCGAAGCGAAGAAAATATTTTTAGAATTTGTGCGTGTGCGTGCGCGTGCGCGCACCACACAAAAACTAATGCACGGAATTGGATGCGATTTTCAGTTGTATTTTTGCAGATCTATGATACAACTTTCATTTTGACACGCCGGGTAGAATCAAGGCTATGGCAGTTTCCCCATAAAACTATACACCATAGGGCACTGTCGCTTGCTGCAAACAAATGTGCCGGCAGGACGGCAAAGTCTGAGCCGCCGCCGCCAGCGCGAACGAAGTCACGGGTAAAAGCTAGTCGCAGTATAAAGAAGTACGAAGCAAAGTTGTCTCTGGCACCAGTTACAGACTAATAAAGCACGTGAACAACCTCAAACCTATATTTCGCGGGAAGTGGCGAAGAAAAAGGAGAGCGATTAAGTGTGGTGGCATTGGCTTTTTTAATGTCCGTTGAATGGAACTACGCACACACCTGCCACCATTTAGTAAATTTTTAGCAAAGAATGTGTTAATGTGTTTTCATTCATTCTAATTTCTCCGACAACAGAAACAAGTCCGGGCTCATCTCAGTCCCGCCTCGCGATGGACAGTCTTGTATGTGGTCCATGTGAAGACAAATCCGGAGATAGCCAGACTTGTGACAACTCCAAACCAGAAGGCAATCTTATTCCACCTGGTTTTATAGTCATTCCAGAAATGGCAGACTCTTTAGTTCCATATCTTTCATCCATTGACCAGGTTTAGTGACCTGAAAACTTACGAAAAGAAAACTAATCTACTGTAATCTTTTATGATTTTAGTAAACACGTCTTCTAACATCTGCCAGTACACTTTGTCTACAAAATGACACGTCCTGTTGTGTAGCTTTATATAGTATTACTGACCCACAGACTGCACGTGTGTGTCTTCTTTAGTCCCTTTTTGATAGGACGCCGACAATATGATGTCTAAGATGAAAATGCGCTTGTACGTATTCTGTCTATCGAAAAATCTTAGGCGTGGTAGCTAGGGTGTCGTTCAAAAATTCTTCACACACAGTAAATATGACTTTCGTAACGATACCTAGCTGTTTTCTTGTGAGACAGGTTACTTTTCGCACCGCAATAGAACTATTGAATACGTACACCCACATAACATTTTAAAAAATTGGGCACACTTTTATTGTGCTGTAACGTCCCATTGCTCAGTATGTTAGCGTCGCATACCGTCACGTTAATGTAGCATACTATACTAAACTTAAGTAGATCGATTATGTTGACCTTTGAAAACATTTGCACACACGTACATAGCTTTTTACCCTATTTACTCTTAATTTGCAGATCGTTTTTGTTATAATTAAAAAATCTTAGCTGGCCCGTGTGGCTGAGCGGTTCTAGGCGCTTCAGTCTGGAACCGCGCGACCGCTGGTTCGAATCCTGCCTCCGGCATGGATGTGTGTGATGTCCGTAGGTTAGTTAGGTTTAAGTAGTTTTAAGGTCTAGGTGATTTAGGACCTCAGATGTTAAGTCCTATAGTGCTCAGAGCCATTTGAACCATTCGAAAAAATCTTAACGACCCTGAAAGATTTTTTTGAGTCTTCCAGAAAGTGAGACCGTTTCGTATATTCCTGATTGCTGCTGATCTTAGTGAAATACTGCAGGGGCAGTTTTAAATTGGTTTTCTATACGAGCGTAAGTGTTGGTCATAATTGCGATAATTGTGTATTGGTGGCCCAGAACACACTTTGAGGAAGTAAATTCGAATTAGATTGTAAATAATCTTTAAATATAGTGCAAATAGCGTCTTACGTGATATAAATTCGTATCTGCTGATGTATGAAGCCTGGTTATTTCGTAACGACGTTTATGAAAGATTTTGACAGGAAAAATGTATTAGTGTTGTGTGCGTGTAGTATTGTGCGACAAAACTGTTCATTATGGTTAAAGAAAGGTGCTGCCACCTTGAATAACAGTAACGTTGAATTCGATAAACAATCTGCAATTAGGTGCCATTTACACTGCTTGACAGACAACATTGCTAGACGTTGCCAGGCGGAGATTCTTTAACAAAATAACGATCATTAGACTGGAAAAGCAGTGTTTAAATAAAACTGCATGTTACGTTGATAAGTAATTTTATTGCAATCTTGCTGAAATTGTACAACACGCGATTAAACCACAATACTCTCACGCCACATTGGCGCCAAACATGGGGCCACAATACACAACATTTATTATAATATTGTAATTCTTTACAGGTGTAGTGTACCATTACAAAAACATTTGTTATTCTCTTTTCGTGTAACATTGACAATCCGACACGGGAGAAATTACCGTTGGTATGTGTATGTCATCTCAAATGTTGCGAGAAACATTTAACAATTAACAATTAAGCTGTGCTGTCCATCGACGGATGACAGATGGTAGGAACAGATGTTCATGTTAATGTTCCAACATGCACGCAGTTGGCACTGGTTGCTTGTGTGCTTTTAAAATTTAGCACCAGTTGAGTTAGTGACAATAACCTCGGGTAGCAGTGCTACAGTATTCCGGCTGCGAGCGTAATATTTTCAAGTATATTTGTCTTTTAGATATTTTCTGCACACGTTTCACCCATTTTCGCTATTGTTATTTGTGTATATGTGTTATCTGTAACGTATTTTGTTGGAATATTATTGTTGTCAGTTTATAGTTCAATATTAGTGTCAAAAATGGTTAGACCAAAGAAGCAAGTGAAGTCGAATGAGCAGGCTGATGCAGAAATGGCATCAGACCCTAAAATATATCAACCTTTGAACACTCCAGTTCAAGTACTTGATAATGTAAATATTGATGATGACAATTTATTACCTTACATTCCAAGCTAAAATGAAACTGTGAGGTTGTCAACACCGACATTCTTGCAGTTAAACCGTTATAAGTGAATGATAATATTTCTACCTGGCAAGAGGCAGAAATTATCAATTCTCAAGCTATGCCACTACCGTATATGCTAGTATTATTTGCAAAGTTCAATATCATTTAACAGGAAAAACAAAAACCTAGACAAGAAAAGGCTATATAAAACTAACGCGGGCGAAGGGAGAAGGAGTGTGAACTGCAACGAGAGCTCAGGGACCAGGAGCGTGAGAGGAAAGTCATGGAAGAATTAATATTTTTATAGAATGAGATAAGGAAATCTTCCAGAGAATTAATCAAGTGTTAGTCGATTGCGATAAGGCAATTACGACTCATTTCAACAAAGAAATCAGTGCAATAAAAACTTGTATTGAACCGTTGACAAACATTCCAACTCAATGAATAATCTTCAAACCGAAGTACGTAAGTTAGAAACCCAGGTCAAAGTTTCGGCTACTACTGTTGAGTCAGTACAGAATGACATCCCCAAACAAATACAGAAACAAGTCAGAAAGGAAATAGCCAAGATACTGAACATGGAAGACCAGAATTTTGAAACAATGTCAGCACACAGCAAAGAGGGCGCTGGTACTGACAGGCAAAGGAACAAAGAAAATTTGCTGGCGACCTCTATAGCAGAGCATTAAAGACTATGTTACGGTAATCAACCCATATTACCCCAGCATTTTGTTTGACCAAGAAACCCGAATTATGAAGCAGAGTACTTTAAAAAAATATCAGTACACCGCCTGCTAATGACAACTCCATAAACTTAAGTACCTTAATCTATGAAAGAAGCTTAATTAAACACCATCAATTTCAAGTATTCAACGAGGAAAGTACAGGGTGATTCAAAAAGAATACCACAACTTTAAAAATGTGTATTTAATGAAAGAAACATAATATAACCTTCTGTTATACATCATTACAAAGATTATTTAAAAAGGTTTTTTTCACTCAAAAACAAGTTCAGAGATGTTCAATATGGTCCCCTCCAGACACACGAGCAATATCAACCCGATACTCCAACTCTTTCCACACTCTCTGTAGCATATCAGGCGTAACAGTTTGGATAGCTGCTGTTATTTCTCGTTTCAAATCATCAATGGTGGCTGGGAGAGGTGGCCGAAACACCATATCCTTAACATCCTTCATCACTAAACACAATCTTTGAAACTAAAGATTCATCTGTTTCCATTTGAGCAAGGATAAAATCACAGAAATCGATTCTTTTAATCTTATCAGCTGCAGACAGTGCTTGAACCAATTTCAGACGATAAGGTTTCATAACTAACCTTTTTCGTAGGACTCTCCATACAGTTGATTGTGGAATTTGCAGCTCTCTGCTAGCTCTGCGAGTCGATTTTCCTGGGCTGCGAACAAATGCTTGCTGGATGCGCGCTACATTTTCATCACTCGTTCTCGGCTGTCCAAAACTTTTCCCTTTGCACAAACACCCATTCTCTGTAAACTGTTTATACCAACGTTTAATACACCACCTACCAGGAGGTTTAACACCATACTTCGTTCGAAATGCACGCTGAACAACTGTCGTCGATTCACTTCTGCCGTACTCAATAACAAAAAGCTTTCTGTTGAGCGGTCGCCATCTCAGCATCAACTGACGCTGACGCCTAGGCAACAGCGCCTTAAGCGAACAAATGTACAACTAAATGAAATTTTATAGCTCCCTTAATTCGCCGACTGATAGTGCTTAGCTCTGCCTTTTGTCTTTGCAGAGTTTTAAATTCCTAAAGTTGTGGTATTCTTTTTGAATCACCCTGTAGAAAGCATATTCATCCCGTAGTTTTTGTTAGATACGTTAGAAGCGTTCTTCCGAAGTCTTGGACGGAGGAACAGAAAAATTCGGTGACGCATCGCTCTGGGCGTTGAACGCAGCAGAAACATACAAAACATTTAACGAATACGAGAAGGCGTTTCTCGACCAGTTCTGGTCGAGAAACGACTAAAAGATTGTATATAACGAAGAAATGTATAACCCGAAGACAGGCTCTTTTAGAAAAATACTTTTGAAGATACATTAACATGACTCGATACTGGGATGAACTATTAACCACACGGGGCTTTTTCGAGTATTGAAGGCTAGATTGCCAACTATGTAACGTCACAGATACTGATATTAAGGAATATTAATCTGTGAGTTTCTACATCTACATCCATACTTCGGAAGCCACCTGACGGTGTGTGGCGGAGGGTACCTTGAGTACCTCTGTCTGTTCTCCCTTCTATTCCAGTCTCGTATCGTTCGTGGAAAGAAAGATTGTCGGTATGCCTCTGTGTGGGCTCTAATCTCTGATTTTATCCTCATGGTCTCTTCGCAAAATCTACGTAGGACGGAGCAATATACTGCTAGACTCCTCGGTGAAAGTATGTTCTCGAAACTTCAACAATAGCTCGTACAGATCTACTGAGCGTCTCTCTTTCACAGTCGTCCACTGGATTTTATCATCTCCGTAACGCTTTCGCGATTATTAAATGATCTTGTAACGAAGAGCGGTGCTCTCCGTTGCATCTTCTCTATCTCTTCTATCAACCCTATCTGGTACGGATCCCACACCGGTGAGCAGTATTCAAGCAGTGGGCGAACAAGTGTACTGTAACCTACCTACTTTGTTTTCGGACTACATTTCCTTAGGATTCTTCCAATGAATCTCAGTCTGGCATTTGCTTTACCGACTATTATTTTATATGGTCATTCCATTTTAAATCACTCCTAATGCGTACTCCCAGATTATGGAATTAACTGCTTCCAGTTGCTGACCTGCTATATTGTAGCTAAATGATAAAGGATCTTTCTTTCTATGTATTCGCAGCACATTACAATTGTCTACATTGAGATTCAATTGCCATTCCCTGCACCATGCGTCAATTCGTTGCAAATCCTCCTGCATTTCAGTACTATTTTCCATTGTTACAACCTATCGATATACTACAGCATCATCCGCAAAAAGCCTCAGTGAACTACCGATGTTATCCACAAAGTCATTTATATATATATTGTGAATAGCAACGGTCCTATGACACTCCCCTGCGGCACACATGAAATCACTCTTACTTCGGAAGACTTCTCTCCATTGAGAACGACATGCTGCGGTCTGTTATGTAGGACATAGTCCAAGAAGACATCAGAAAGAATTGTCATTGAACAAGTAGTGCTATCGGTTTTGACGGAAAAGGTTCCTGGAACGGATGTGATGGAAATAGGGGCGAAGGCAGCCCCAAGAAAAACAAAGAAAACCCATGGCAGTGGAAAGTATAGTAATGGTAATAAATCTTTACAATCTAAAATATGATTACTTCTATAATAATAATTACCAGGTAACCAGTGACTACCAGCATCCGAATGGTAATCAAAAGCAATATTGTAATGAAAATGCTAATAATAATTCTTATCGTAAAAGACGAAATGAAAATAAATCTAACTCCATACAAGGATAAACAAAAAAACATGCGTGGTGACAGTGAATAAAGCGACAACCAGTGCCAAATCATTGGCACCCACAAAATTTTATGAGTCCTGGTCAGCCAGTAAATTACGTACAGGCTATACTTATGTCGAATATCCAGTATCCACAATGCTGGGACCCGAGTAGACCACCTCCGACTCTAGAATCAAAATGTGAAAATAGTGGAGGTAATCCTCGGAGCCGAAACAAAATATACCAAAGTAAACAAAATATACCAAAGCCAACAAACTAATCTCGGTTCCCATAGGCCTTCGCCAGGAGACCGAGACTAAGAATGAAGACAGTAGGTCTATGCAGGATAATGTTAATATGATTCGCTATCAGAATGGTAATAAAATCTAAGATGAACTATCAAGAATCTGCCGGCGCTGATAGGAAGAAAGTATTCAGACAAATGTCAATGGAACCATCAATGGTGCAGCAACCATTATCCTCCTCGACTCAGGTGCAAGTGTATCGGTGATGAACACTTTTTTTAGGAAGGTAACGCAAATAAAAAGACAGCCGATTTTGCCTGTTACGAATTGCAGTTATAGGACCGCTGGGAAAGAAGGCACAAATGATAGTGTGCCAGACACAGGTTGAAGTTTCCTTTCGAAATGATAGCGTTATATGCAAGTTCTTATTAATGGAAAACTTAACACCAATGTTACTGGGCCTAGAGTTTTTATGGGACAGAGGCTGTAATAGATCACGCCCGGGAACGTAAGTACTTAAGTACTGGAGCGACCAATAACGTTGAAGCTAACTCGCGAGTTCGGTGCGAGCCTTCCGCTGACAAGAGAATTAGATGTCGATCGGCAAACAAAAGTAGTTGGTGTTGGAATATGATCACATAGAACAGTGTCACTAACCGAAATAATGATGCACCCAAAATCGTGTCATCGGTGCAACAATAGATGACAAGGTGAAAGAGGCAACTTGCATAGACACTTCACAGGCTGGACGATTAATAAAATGGTTATCCAGATACCATGAAGTATTTTTTGATTGACCAGATACCATAAGAGATTATGTTTATCATTCGAACATCAGTCCTCGTAAGACCTATTGCAGAGCTTCATACTCGGTCCCCTGGACAAAGGAAATTACAAGTATTGTACAAAGGACCATTTAAAATAAACCCACATGACAGGTGTTATGTACTAGAAGATGTCAGTACTGGGAACCTAAAAGGACTGTACTGTCAGACACATTAAGAAATATTTGCAGTAGGAATCCATTTTTATGCCGATGTAAAGAAAATAATATGTCTAGTGCAAATGCACAATTGCACGAAGGTAAATATGAAAGTAGTAGTTATAGTGAAAATGTTACAAGTAATTTAATGAATTTATATGTACTAGTCTAAGCTTACATGCCAGTTGTTACACTATAGTATTCATGAAGTATAAATCCCAAAATGTGAGAATTTTTTATAAAAGTTTTAATTATCCTATACAAGTTACTGCAAATCCTATCTCAGTAAACGCAAATTTTTTGTCTTTTCTATCTAGGTTATAGAAATTCCCAATATAAATAAGTATATACATAAATGTTTATGTACGAGGATAAATGAGCCCTGAATGTTTCTATGAACCTCACCTATGTAACCACACATAACGAATCTTAATTGTGTGTGAAAAGCTTGTTTGTATCCTCATTCACTATTCATGGAACGTTTTGTACCGTTTTGGGTTAATTTTTCCTTGCGGGGTTATATTTGCCATTTACTCTTATGAGCTTTCTTCCTGTTAGGTGAACCGAACATAGACATTTGTCCCATAATCTGGTAACAATCCCAACAAAAATATGAAAGAATGAGTATAAATGAACATAGATAAAACTTACATTAAATATGGAAATGTACTGTATCTACACTGCTCAGTGATGATCGTACTGTCAGAACAATGTAGAAGATTCTAGCAGCCATCTTGTCTCATTTTGATGACAGTGTAATCTTTGTTATATTACAATATGGAACAATGTACGCATGGACAAAAAATTCATTATTTTGTAAAGTGTCAGTTGTATATAAGATTGTCTTGTGTGGTTTATGAAACACATGAGGGGTAAGATAGATACTGCCTACAGGAAAATTAAAGAGACCTTTGGAGAAAACCACTTGCTTGAATATCAAGAGCTCAGATGGAAACCCAGTTCTAAGCATAGAAGGGAAAGCAGAAAGGTGGAAGGAGTATATAGAGGGTCTATACAGTGACGATGTTCTTGAGGACAATATTATGGAAATGGAAGAGGATGTAGATGAAGGATGAAATGGGAGATACGATACTGCGTGAAGAGTTTGCCAGAGCACTGAAAGACCTGAGTCGAAACAAGGCCCCAGGAGTAGACAACATTCAATTAGAACTACTGATAGCCTTGGGAGAGCCAGTCCTGACAGAACTCTGGCATCTGGTGAGCAAGATGTAGGAGACAGGCGAAATTCCCTCAGACTTCAAGAAGAATATAATAGTTCCAATCCCAAAGAAAGCAGGTGTTGACAGATGTGAAAATTACCGAACTATCAGTTTAATAAGTCAAAGCTGCAAAATACTAACACGAATTCTTTACAGACGAATGGAAAAACTAGTAGAAGCCGACCTCGGGGAAGATCAGTTTGGATTCCGTAGATATATAGGAACACGTGAGGCAATACTAACCCTACGACTTATCTTAGAAGAAAGATTAAGGAAAGGCAAACCTACATTTGTAGCATTTGTAGAGTTAGAGAAAGCTTTTGTCAATGTTGACTGGAATACTCTTTCAAATTCTGAAGGTGGAGGGGTAAAATACAGGGAGCGAAAGGCTATTTAAAATTTGTATGGAAAGCAGATGGTAGTTGTAAGAGTCGAGGGACATAAAAGGGAAGCAGTGGTTGGGAAGGGTGAGAGAGAGGGTTGTAGCCTCTCCCCGATGCTATTCAATCTGTATATTGAGCAAGCAGTAAAGGAAACGAAAAAAATGTTTGGAGTAGGTATTAAAATCCATGGAGAAGAAATAAAAACTTTGAGGTTCGCCGATGACATTGTAATTCTGTCAGACACAGCAAAGGACTTGGAAGAGCAGTTAAACGGAATGGACAGTGTCTTGAAAGGAGGATATAAGATGAACATCAACGAAAGCAAAACGAGGATAATGGAATGTAGTCCGAGTTGGGTGATGCTGAGGGAATTAGATTAGGAAAAGACACAAAGTAAAGGAGTTTTGCTATTTGGTGAGCAAAATAACTGATGATGGTCGAAGTAGAGAGGATATAAAATTTAGACTGGCAATGGCAAGGAAAGCGTTTCTGAAGAAGAGAAATTAGTTAATGGAGCGTAGGCATGTATGGAAGTGAAACATGGACGATAAATAGTGTAGACAAGAAGAGAATAGAAGCTTTCGAAATGTGGTGCTGCAGAAGAATGCTGAAGATTAGATGGGTAGATCACGTAACTAATGAGGTATTGAATAGAATTGGGGAGGAGAGAAGTTTGTGGCAGAAGTTGACTAGAAGAAGGGATCGGTTGGCAGGACATGTTCTGAGGCATCAAGGGATCACCAAATTAGTACTGGAGGGCAGCGTGGAGGGTAGAAATCTTAGAGGGAGAGATGAATAAACTAAGTAGATTCAGAAGGATGTAGGCTGCAGTAGGTACTGGGAGATGAAGCTTTCACAGGATAGAGTAGCATGGAGAGCTGCATCAAACCAGTCTCAGGACTGAAGACCACAACAACAGCAGCAATAAGGACAGTGAAGGTGTCTCACAAGAACGTGACGCGTGGACGCGTGAAAACTTTTCAAGGAAAGTGATGAACTGTGATTAGAGCAGTGCCGACATGGACGTTGAACTGTTAACAGTATTAAAATCGATGTAGAACTGTAGATCTCCAATGTTATCTTTGCGTGCCAAATCTTAAGAGACATGCTGACAATATAATGCAACGCTAGTTACGCAGCGTCTCGCAGTTTTGCTTACCGCAGGAGATAAAGCACATGATGGACACCAGAATGAAAGACGGTGCAGTGTCGTACACGTGCATAGTTAAAGTTGATTACGAATTACAACATTCAAATTAAGTGTCAAGATGCAGGACATCGTCCAAAAACTGTATGAATCCGTGTGAATGAAATTGAGTTTGAGACAAACTTCTTCCACAGGATAAATATGATATTGTTACTGATACCCATTTTTTCGACATTTCATGTTCCCATCTAATACGAGGAGGACGTGAAAACAGAAGCAAGACCTGCTGCAGTAATACTTCCAGACAGCAACAAATCCAGACCAAGGTGCGGCCGACGATCCATCTTCGCAGTCTGGAGCGTTCCAGCAGCAGTCTCCACCTGGCTGCGATCCAGCGGCTCGACGCGGGGGCGGGCGGCAATGCGTCGTCTTTGGGAAATCGTTATACGAAATTTGTTGTATGAGTTACATGAACTTAATTTTCATGTTAAGCCTCCGTAAAAGACTCTTGACCTCTGATGCCACTAAAATATAAAGTCCCGTGTTCAAAATATCTTGTATTCATATCAAGCCTGACAAGAGTAGGTAACACTTTTCTTGAAGCTCCTTTGACGCTTTTGTTCCTGGTTTTCCGAATCCAGTGAACCCTAATGGAGAGGCGGGGAGGAGGGTAAATTAATCCGGAAAGTCTCCGCCACATTTTCCGATATTGTACAGTTACTGGAACCATTTACACAATCCCGTCAACAATGTCATGCGTTACTCAATGTTATACCTGCACATTTGCGCGATGAGAACAATATGTTGATCATGTGAAAGTGAACATTAAGCAATGTGGGTATGGTTGTCTGATAAAATACAATAAAGTAATTTTTTCTCAGCCCTAGGGCCAATGTTTTATCTACGATAATATTTTATTGAGAACAATATTCACGACAGCATTGCGTGTGGAGTTTTGAGCGGACATTCCCGTTATATTAATGAAAAAGGACTTCGACACAAATTACAATCAGTGACAATTTTCTGTGAAAATAATCTCAGACAATACTCATGGAAAAAGATAATTGAAATCTTCATTTTTGTTATCTGTGATTCTTCTAGAATAATCCTTGTTTGAACTACTGTTGTGATCGGTCGTGTTTAATGTAACAGCGGTCTGTAAAAAACTATTATGTTGTCAATATTTGAAAAACTAGAGTGTGTGCTTGAATCTTCTTTGTTTGAAGTTTTATTTCATTGTAATTCTCGTCTTACATAAATGTAAAGTTTTCTGGCCAGGCACAAAGGAGCCAATAGCGCTGTTTATCTACAGCGCTGTAAATAGTAAATAATGAGCGATTGAGACATTCTCAAATGTTAACGCATATAGTGAAAATATAAAGATTTATTATTTGTTAGTAGTAAAACAGGGCGTAAGCAGAATCGATAAGTGATTGTTTTATTTTAGCTGCCATCTTAGTGAAATATTGCAGCGGCAGTTTTAAATTGGTTTTCTATACGAGCATAAGTGTTGTCATAATTGCGATAATGATGTATTGGTGGCCCAAAACCCACTTTGAGGAAGCAAATTGGACTTAGATAGTGAATAATTTTCAAATATAGGTTAAGTAGCATCTTATGCGATATAAATTCTTATCCGCTGATGTATGAAGCCTGGTTATTTCGTAACAACGTTTATGAAAGATTTTGACAGGCAAAATGTATTAGTGTTGTATGCGTGTAGTATTGTATGATAAAACTGCTCATTACGCTTAAAGGAAAGTGCTGCCACCTCTAATAACAGTAGCGTAAAATTCCATAAACGATATGCAATTTGGTGCCATTTACACTGTTAGACAACATCTTTAACAAAATAACTATCAGCAGCGTTTAGATAAAACCTCATGTAGTAACTAGTTTTATTGTAATCTTGCTGAAATTGTATAACACGCAATCAAACCACAATACTCGCACTCCACAGTGTGTATACCATTTCACATTATCTTTAGCATGCATGTAATTACAGCTCAGATCACGACGAAACTTGTTTGTGGATTGTGACAACTGGAGATAGAAGTTAATTTGTCGAAGCCGCTAATGTGAATGAACTAATTAGTGGCAACCTGGATATAATTGTTGCACAAAGGCCGCATGCTTTCAATTCTTATTTCTTGAAGAACCCAGTAGGTTTGAAATTTTTTTGCTTCTGTAGAAGAATTAGTGTTTTTTCACATTTTCTTAACTTCTCCCTGCGCTACAATGTTGCAAGTGTTTTTTACCCTGTCTAGCTTTGACAAGTTCTAGTGAAACAACTTTTCTCCTGCCGAGTTTGGCATTCCCATGCCTCTAATACTTGTACACGCATCTCTTAGCGTATCTTTACTATCATTCATTACCAGCCACCTTCTGCAAACTATCACGTCGTTTTCAGTGATCTACCCATTTAATTTTCAGCATTCTGTAGCACAACATTTGGAATTCTTTTTTATTTAAGTTTTAACTATTTACCGTCCATGATTAACTTCCATTCATGGCTACACTCCAGACGATTGCGTTCAGGAAAGACTTCGCAATACGTAAATCTATATTCCATGTTGCTTTTCTTGCCATTGCCAGTCTACATTTTACATCCTCTACTTCGGCCATTAGTTATTTTACGCCCGAACAGCAAAAATCATCTATACTTCAACTGTCTTTTGTCTTAATTCCCTTAGTATCACCTGATTTGACTACATTCCATTATCTTTGTCTTGCTTTTATGTTCACCTTATATCCATCTTTCAAACACTATACGTTCCATTCAGCTGTTCTTTGTAGTCCTTTGCTGTCAGCTTTGCCGATGACATTAACAATACGAAGTTTTCATTTTTTCCTTTGGCTTCAATTCTCACTCCCAATTTTTCGTTTGTTCCCTTTACTGCCTTTATGTACAGATTGAATGACATTGGGGGATATACTACAATCCGGTCTCACCCTCTTAACCTCTTTTTGACGCCCCTCCACTTCCCTGCCATCTGTTTTCTGTACAGTTTGCAAATAGCCCCTCGCGCCTGTATTTTACCCCGACCACCTTCGGAATTTGTAAGAGTATTGCGGTCAGCATTGTCGAAAGCTTTCTGAGTCCAAACGCGCTATGAACATAGGTTTGCCCGTCATGCAAAGTAATCAAAACAGAATTTAAACATTTCTTATGTGAAACATTTCTGTAAATTTGTTCGTCTGATATGTCTACTTCGGTGGTATTTTCTCCCCTTCTAAGAAACAAGGTTATTTAAGGTGCCGTAATTGCGAATAGTGTTATGCTCGATGAAACTAAAATAATGGTAGCATGTACATGAGAGAAACTCATTAGTACAGTGTTTATTGGTTGGTTGGTGTTGAAAGGACCAAACAGCAAGGTCATCAGTCCCTTGTTTCAAATGTGGTCCATTCCGATAGTGTGACATCTCAGATAAGTCAGAACAATAAAAGGGAAAAGGCTACAAAATGTAAAATGTCAGTCAAGTTGTCAATGGTAAAAACAAAATGAGGAAAGTCAGCAAGAGAGCGAACCCAACGCTATGCTAGAGGCAGGAAATATCCCACCTCTAAAGCAGCAGAGGCAAGACCACCTGCGACTTAAAAAGGTGCAACCGCTAAAAATGTAGAAGTGCGTATGGGAAAAGGAGACTAACCAATCCAAAAAAAGATAAAGACAGTAAAAGGGGAAGAAAAGAGGATCTCAGCCAGGGAGGGGAGTCGGGAATCTCCCAACACGGCTTACAGTGGGAGATACCCCAACACTCACCGTCCTGCCCCAACACCAGAGATATTAAAAACCTTAAAACAGAGTAAAAACGAGTTTCCCGGAGGAAACCGAGAACCAGGTCGACCGTTCGGGAATAGTCAGCCAACATCAAAGGTAAAGTGCGGGGGCAGTCTGTACTTAGCACGCAGAGCCAAAAGAATCAGGCATTCAACCAAAATGTGGGCTACTGACGAAGGCTCCACAACCACATCGCGCAAAAGAAAACCATGGGTCAGCCTGGTATGACCAATGCGGAGACGACACAGTGTGGTAGAGTCCTTTCAGGAGAGGCGAAAGGGAGAACGCCACGGGCCTGGTGTCACCTTAATCACACGAAGTTTATTAGACAGAGAAGTAGCCCCCCCAAGAGTTGGCCCAAGATTGTGCGAAGTGTGATTTGATGTGAATCCGTAAATCCACTGCAGGAGGGGTTACAGAAAATGGGGGGTAAGTGACATTAGTACAGTGTTTTGCAGTCTACTAAGCGCTCTGCATTTCGATTAGTTACAGAAAAGAGATCAGTTGTACACTGTACTTTTGTAAAACTGTTACAACAAATTACAGTCACACTGCATTTCCGCTGTACAACCAGTATCAAGCTGAGAAATGAAGTAATTGTGTTTACAGATGGCCCTGTAGCAAGGAACTCTTTCAGGCCGGTGCTGTCAGGATGGGCAGCCGCTCGCCGGAGTCTGGCGTGGGGAACCTCCGCTGGCCCCAGTTGCTCAGGCTTATTGCCACCGCCACGTAGATCATGACGTCGACACCTGCGGGACACACCAGAACTGCAGCTGGATTGGTTCTAGGCGACACAGACTGTACAGAAAGCGACAGGTAGAGTATTAATGCAAAACTTGTAGTTAAAGGACAGGGTGAGCACAAACTCTTGCCCTGATTATAAAAACTTAGAACAGAATAACCGTTTGACGTAAGTTACATTTGATGCCGTTACACTGGTTAGTGTTACTTTTTTTACCACCAGTTTAGTAACCCTTGAAGTGTGCTCCCTTGGTAGCTCGGAGGATGTAGAGGCGGTATCCTAGTTCCCGCCAGATGTTTCGTAACATGTGTTCTGTCACAGTACCCACAGCAGCTTGTTTACTAGCCTTCAGTTCGTCGACGTCAGTAACTGGTGTGACTGACTGTCCACACAATTCCGAAGACGGCAAGAGCTGACAATTGCGAGAATTATCGCACAATCAGCTTAACAGCTCATGCATCGAAGCTGCTTACAAGAATAATATACAGAAGAATGGAAAAGAAAATTGAGAATGCGCTACGTGACGATCAGTTTCGCTTTAGGAAAAGTAAAGGGACGAGAGAGGCAATTATAACGTTACGGCTAACAATGGAAGCAAGACCAAAGAAAAATCAAGTCACTTTCATAGGATTTGTCGACCTGGAAAAAGCGTTCGACAGTATAAAATGGTGCAAGCTGTTCGAGATTCTGAAAAAAGTAGGGGTAAGCTATAGGGAGAGACGGGTCATATACAATATGTACAACAACCAAGAGGGAATAATAAGAGTGGACGATCAAGAACGAAGTGCTCGTATTAAGAAGGGTGTAAGACAAGGCTGTAGCCTTTCGCCCCTACTCTTCAATCTGTGCATCGAGGAAGCAATGATGGAAATAAAAGATAGGTTCAGGAGTGGAATAAAAATACAAGGTGAAAGGATGATCTGCTGAACGGAATGAACAGTCTAATGAGTACGCAGTATGGTTTGAGAGTAAATCGGAGAAAGACCAAGGGGGTAATGAGAAGTAGTTGAAATGAGAACAGCGAGAAACATATCAGTATTGATGGTCACGAAGTCAATGAAGTTAAGGAATTCTGCTACCTAGGCAGTAAAATAACCAATGACGGACGGAGCAAGGAGGACATCAAAAGCAGACTCGCTATGGCAAAAAAGGCATTTCTGGCTGAGAGAAGTCTACTAATATCAAATACCGGCCTTAATTTGGGAAGAAATTTTTGAGTATGTATGTCTCTAGTACAGCATTGTATGGTAGTGAAACATGGACTGTGGGAAAACCGGAACAGAAGAGAATCTAAGCATTTGAGATGTGGTGCTATAGACGAATGTTGAAAATTAGGTGGACTGATAAGGCAAGGAATGAAGAGGTTCTACGCAGAATCGGAGAGGAAAGGAATATGTGGAAAACATTGATAAGGAGAAGGGACAGGATGATAGGACATCTGCTAAGACATGAGGGAATGACTTCCATGGTACTAGAGGGAGCTGTAGAGGGAAAAAACTGTAGAGGAAGACAGATTGGAATACGTCAAGCAAATAATTGAGGACGTAGGTTGCAAGTGCTACTCTGAGATGAAGAGTTTAGCACAGGAAAGGAATTCGTGGCGGGCTGCATCAAACCAGTCAGCAGACTGATGGGCAAAAAAAAAAAAATGACTGTCCTTGATATATTCCCAGAAAAAGTCAAGGGGCGTAATATCTGGAGAGCGGGGTGGCCAGGGTGTGACTGTTCCTTCCAATCCAACGATCCGGACAATACGCCCATCTCCGGACACTGTGTCAAACGGTTATTCTGTAATAAAATTTATCAGGGCAAGACTGTGCTCACCCTGTAAAATAAACTCAGCTTTGTGAATAATTGAGATACTATGGATACTACATGGTAGTCATGTCTATTCTACAGTGTTTTCACGTGAAGTAACTTATTTGAGGTAATCTGAGTCTACGCAATTTATATGTTTTATGAAGTAATTGGTTTTCTTAATCTGCACCTCGATACAAAGACGATGTGTCGTTTAATCCTTCATTACCTCAAAGTTCTTGACTGATTTACTTCACATTTTTGTATATTATTCTAATAAACATTCAGACAGACTTAGGCTATATTTTTTTAAAACACTATAGGTTTTGTTAAAACCTACTGCGAGGAAAAAATACTGTGCAATTTCTCCTTACATATAATTTTCAACAAAATACACTCCTGGAAATTGAAATAAGAACACCGTGAATTCATTGTCCCAGGAAGGGGAAACTTTATTGACACATTCCTGGGGTCAGATACATCACATGATCACACTGACAGAACCACAGGCACATAGACACAGGCAACAGAGCATGCACAATGTCGGCACTAGTACAGCGTATATCCACCTTTCGCAGCAATGCAGGCTGCTATTCTCCCATGGAGACGATCGTAGAGATGCTGGATGTAGTCCTGTGGAACGGCTTTCCATGCCATTTCCACCTGGCGCCTCAGTTGGACCAGCGTTCGTGCTGGACGTGCAGACCGCGTGAGACGACGCTTCATCCAGTCCCAAACATGCTCAATGGGGGACAGATCCGGAGATCTTGCTGGCCAGGGTAGTTGACTTACACCTTCTAGAGCACGTTGGGTGGCACGGGATACATGCGGACGTGCATTGTCCTGTTGGAACAGCAAGTTCCCTTGCCGGTCTAGGAATGGTAGAACGATGGGTTCGATGACGGTTTGGATGTACCGTGCACTATTCAGTGTCCCTCGACGATCACCAGTGGTGTACGGCCAGTGTAGGAGATCGCTCCCCACACCATGATGCCGGGTGTTGGCCCTGTGTGCCTCGGTCGTATGCAGTCCTGATTGTGGCGCTCACCTGCACGGCGCCAAACACGCATACGACCATCATTGACACCAAGGCAGAAGCGACTCTCATCGCTGAAGACGACACGTCTCCATTCGTCCCTCCATTCACGCCTGTCGCGACACCACTGGAGGCGGGCTGCACGATGTTGGGGCGTGAGCGGAAGACGGCCTAACGGTGTGCGGGACCGTAGCCCAGCTTCATGGAGACGGTTGCGAATGGTCCTCGCCGATACCCCAGGAGCAACAGTGTCCCTAATTTGCTGGGAAGTGGCGGTGCGGTCCCCTACGGCACTGCGTAGGATCCTACGGTCTTGGCGTGCATCCGTGCGTCGCTGCGGTCCGGTCCCAGGTCGACGGGCACGTGCACCTTCCGCCGACCACTGGCGACAACATCGATGTACTGTGGAGACCTCACGCCCCACGTGTTGAGCAATTCGGCGGTACGTCCACCCGGCCTCCCGCATGCCCACTATACGCCCTCGCTCAAAGTCCGTCAGCTGCACATACGGTTCACGTCCACGCTGTCGCGGCATGCTACCAGTGTTAAAGACTGCGATGGAGCTCCGTATGCCACGGCAAACTGGCTGACACTGACGGCGGCGGTGCACAAATGCTGCGCAGCTAGCGCCATTCGACGGCCAACACCGCGGTTCCTGGTGTGTCCGCTGTGCCGTGCGTGTGATCATTGCTTGTACAGCCCTCTCGCAGTGTCCGGAGCAAGTATGGTGGGTCTGACACACCGGTGTCAATGTGTTCTTTTTTCTATTTCCAGGAGTGTATTTTTTACACGAACATGAGCCTTACATTTATTCCTCACAGTCTGTTTTAACAGTAAACAGGGAAGTTGTTTCTGCAGCTGATAGACTTACGATTAGAGTAATACTACGGAAACTGAACATCCATTAGTTTATAATACTACCCACTCACACATTAAAACAAATACTATCATTTTAACCACACACACACACACACTCACACACACACACACACACACACACACACACACACAGCAGAATTAGCCACTACGTAACACGAGAGATGGACCTGCCAGTATGAAAGGCGGCATTGTGTTCTCAGCATATAAGCAGTTACAGCAGAATCTGTGTCAGGAGAGCTCAGTGGCTTCGAATGTGGGATTATCGTTGGATATCACCTGCACAGCAAACTGATCAGTGGAACTTTAAGCATTCTAACTGTGTTAAAAATGTGATTGTGAAGCCGAATAGGAAAGGACAATTACATGTAACGAAGACCAGGCAGACCTCATGTGTTGAGAGGGACTGTAGAGTATGTAGAGGATACTTGTAAAAATCTGATGAAATCAGTGGAAGCAATCATCCTCATTATCTGAAGTACTACCACGAGCCCAGGTGTAGGTAGCTAAAAGAATGGGAGACTAGTTGAGCAGCTCCTCATAAGTCAATGCTAAGTGATGCTTGATGTGGTGGAATGAACGATGCCATTGGAAAGTGGATGACTAGGAATGAGCGATTTTCAGTCATGAATCGTGTTATAACCTGTGCAAGGTTTGGGTTTGGTGAATGTGTGGCTGACTAGTACAAGTCAGCTTTTAGACAAGCATCCTTTTTCACCTACTTTTCCCAATTTTCCATTTTTGTTACACTTGCAAATGATGCAGGGCAAAAACTGGTTAAGCCTCTGTGTGAACCAGTTTCTCTGAATGTTAACTTCATTGTCTTTTTATAAGATATGTGGGAGGGAGTAATGTGTTTATTTTTAGGAACAGCTCCGAGCTTTCAACAACAAATCACGGCGTTGTGTACAACGTCTCTTGTATCGCGTGACATTGGGAGTTTAGGAACGTTTCAAAACTCAATTTCAAAATTTTCCAACCTTGACGACATTGAGTGTTACAGGCTGTGCATATCCTATTTGGCTTTACTATACATATATCCTCTTTGAAGGGTGGAATTTCTGTTATTGCAAGTTGAACAATTTCTTTTCAGTATTTGTCACACTAGAAACTATGAACATATCGTACAATTCCTTGCAGTTATTACAATAATTTTTTTCATAGAAAAAATGAATGAACTTTAAGATGCATATTACTTCAGTAGATCACAAATTGAGACATACTCAACACAGTGCAAATACGTATGACTAATACATATATTTTAAAATATCAATGTGCGTATACATGCAAGACTGGTCGCTGACGTCTGTCTGCTATATTGAATATTGTTAGCTATAACCAATCACTCCACAGCTAAGAGACGTACAGTAGTAATGTAGCACACTTACCGACATCCGTAAATGTTACGACTGCATCTAGGTGCGTGTACATCGATGAGTAGAGAGCAGAGTACGCCACTACTGAGTAAACCATCTTGCAGGGGTAAGTGACGAGAAAGGGAATTCCCAACAAGCGATTGGACTGGAATGAGCAAAACAGTCTTTAGCAATGTTGACCTTTCAGCACTGTTTAAGCTTACATTAGCTCAGCTCTAAATAAATTTAGGATACTTTGATTTCTCGAAAGTGTGTGCCATTTGTTTCGAGAGAAAATAACAGAGCCAACCGCAATCTACAGGAGGTATCAATCTAGTACGTCTACAGGCCAAATGAGGTGTGTGGTGCACTACAGAAAACTGTCACATTTGTAGTGATTGGTAGTAAGTGCTGAACTAAAAATTGAAGCATCCAGCGTGAGCTCCAGTCAGTATTAGCATTTGTTTATCGATTCTTTCCCTGTAGTGATGGTTATATGAATGTGGAAAATGTGAAGATGCAGCATTGTTCGTAGCTCGTTTTAAACTTTTGGTTCCTCTAACGAGAAAGTCCGTTGAAAGTTGGAGGAAGGCAATGGCATACAATCTTCAGTATGACCATACAAATTAAACCAGCATGGTTTTCAAACCGTCGTTCGGAGATTCAGACATTTATGTTTTTTATCTAAATTATTCCATTAGAACTAGTGACAGCCTTGGGAGAGCCAGTCCTGACAAAACTATCTGGTGAGCAAGATTTATGATACAGGCGAAATTCCATCAGACTTCAAGAAGAATATAGTAATTCCAATCCCAAAGAAAGCAGGTGCTGACAGATGTGAGAATTACCGAACAATCAGTTTAATAAGCCACAGCTGCAAAATACTAACACGAATTCTTTACAGACGAATGGGAAAACTGGTAGAAGCCGACCTCAGGGAAGATCAATTTGGATTCCGTAGAAATATTGGAACACGTGAGGCAATACTGACCCTACGACTTATCTCAGAAGAGGAAAGGCAAACCTACGTTTCTAGCATTTGTAGACTTAGAGAAAGCTTTTGACAATGTTGATTGGAATACTCTCTTTCAAATTCGGAAGGTGGCAGGGGTAAAATACAGAGAGCGAAAGGCTATTTACAATTTGTACAGAAAGCAGATGCCAGTTACAAGAGTCGAGGGGCAGGAAAGGGAAGCAGGGGTTGGGAAGGGAGTGAGACAGGGTTGTAGCCTCTCCCTGATGTTATTCAATATTTATATTGAGGAAGCAGTGAAGGAAACAAAAGTAATGTTCGGAGTAGGTATTAAAGGACGTGGAAGAGCAGTTGAACGGAATGGACAGAGTCTTGAAAGGAGGGTATAAGATGAACAACAAAAGCAAAACGAGGATAATGGAATGTAGTCGAATTAAGTCAGGTGACGCTGGGGGAATTAGATTAGGAAATGAGAAGCTTAAAGTAGTAAAGGAATTTTGCTATTAGGGGAGCAAAATAACTGATGATGGTCGAAGTAGAGAGGATATGAAGTGTAGACTGGCAATGACAAGGAAATCGTTTCTGAAGAGAAATGTGTTAACATCGAGTATTGATTTGTGTCGGGAAGTCGTTTCTGAAAGTATTTGTATGGAAGTGAAACATGGACGATAAATAGTTTGGACGAGAAGAGAATAGAAGCTTTTGAAATGTGGTGCTACAGAATAATGCTGAAGATTAGATAGGTATATCACATAACTAATGAGGAGGTACTGAATAGAACTGGGGAGAAGAGTTTGTGGGATAACTTGACTAGAAGAAGGGATCGGTTGGTAGGACATGTTCTGAGGCATCAAGGGATCACCAATTTAGTACTGGAGGGCAGCGTGGAGGGTGAAAATCGAAGAGGGAGACCAAGAGATGAATACACTAAGCAGATGCAGAAGGATGTAGGCTGTAGTAGATACTGGGAGATTAAGCTTGCACAGGATATAGTAGCATGGAGAGCTGCATCAAACTAGTCTCAGGACGACAACAACAACAACATGTGAATTATGACCTTGCTTGTTCGAATCACCACTCATTGTTGCTGCATGTTAACTGAAGCACAGCAGTCACGGGATATCTTTGTGTAAGTGTTGTGTGACAAAGACGCTAGGTTCTCTTCCTGTAGCTTGTTTGGTTTCATTTTTGACATTACCTATTTAATTAGGCCATTTCAATTTTTAGATTCTTTATCGTCAAGAGTTTCCTGTCTCTGGCAGTAGTTTATAGAGCTACAGGATCACAGAGAGGCTGTTCCCGCAACTGGGGGTTGGGGGGGGGGGGCTTTAGCAATGCACAGCGTGCTGTACATCACGACGTACTGTGTTTCTTTTTTCTTGTGGTTTTAGGGCGCACAACGTCAGTGGTCATCAGCGCCCAGACTACGTTAGGAATGCACCGCGAGGCACAAGTTTAAAACAGCAACTAAAAGGGAAAACACGATAAAAGATTGACAGGCATAGGATTAAAAAAACAGCATAATCAAATGTCAGACAGGTTTGTCAAGTTGATAAAACGAAGAACGCGAGCAGCTGCTCCTGGGTCATCCGCTAAAATGGCATCCAGAGTACATGGCAGGCCAAGATCAAGACGCAGTGTATTAAAATCCGGACAGGACGTTAAAATGTGGCGGACCGTCAGCAACTGCCCACATGGGCAGAACGGCGCCGGCGCAGCCGTCAGCAGATGGCGATGGCTGAACCGGCAGTGTCCAATTCGTAACCGGGCCATAAAGACCTCCTCCCGCCGAGAAGGGCGTGAGGAGGACGTCCAAGCCGCGGGAAGAGGTTTCAAGGCCCGAAACTTGTTGTCCGTAAGTGCAGCCCAATCTGCATGCCACAGCGATAAAATGCGCCGACAAATGACTGACCCTGCTACAATCTGATGCTGGAGGACCGCAGCCTTGGCCGCGGCATCTGCAGCTTCGTTCCCAGGGATACCGATATGGCCAGGAACCCAAAAAGCTAACCGGAGAACCGTCGTCCACCAGCTGCTGAAGAGAGCGTTGGATCCGGTGCACGAAAGGGTGAACCGGATACGGATCACTGAGGCTCTGGATGGCGCTCAGGGAATCGGAGCAGATGACATAAGCAGAATGTCGGTGGCGGCAGATGTAAAGAACAGCCTGGTAGAGGGCAAAGAGCTCAGGTGTGAGAACGAACAATGGCCATGGAGCCAGTATTTGAAACTTTGTGCCCCGACAATAAAAGAACACCCGACCCCGTCATTGGTCTTAGAGCCATCTGTATAAATGAAGGTCATATTAATGAACTTCGAACGAAGTTCGACAAAACGGGAGTGGTATACTGAACCGGGGGTAATCTCCTTTGGGAGCGAGCTGAGGTCAAGGTGAACGCGAACCTGAGCCTGGAGCCAAGGTGGCGTGTGGCTCTCGCCCACTTTAAAGGTTGCAGGGAGTGAAAAATGAAGGTGTTGAAGGAGGCGACGAAAGCGAACTCCAGGGGGTAGCAGGGCAGAGACATACAACCCGTATTAACGGTCGAGAGAGTCGTCAAAAAAATGAACGATAAGACGGGTGGTCGGGCATTGACAGTAGCCGACAGGCATACCGACAAAGCAGTATATCGCGCCGGTAGGTGAGTGGCAGTTCATCGGCTTCGGCATGAAGAAGCTCGACGGGACTAGTATAAAACGCTCCGATCGCAAGACGTAAACCCCGATGTTGTATGGAGTTGAAGCGGCGTAAGATGGACGGCCGTGCATAGGAGTATACGAAGCTCCCATAATCCAGCTTGGAGCGGACGATCGACCGATATAGGCGAAGTAGGACGGTGCGATCCGCTCCCCACGACATACCACTGAGAACACGGAGGACATTTAGAGAACGGTTACAACGGGCAGCCAAATATGACATGTGGAGACCAGATAAGTTTCCTGTCAAATGTAAGACCTAAAAATTTTGCTGTCTCCACGAATGGGAGAGCAACGGGACCGAGTCGTAAGGACGGTGGGAGAAACTCTTTGTAGCGCCAGAAGTTAATACAGACCGTCTTCTCGGCAGAAAAACGGAAGTCATTGGCGAGACACCAGGAGTAAAGACGGTCAAGAGAACGCTGAAAGACAGCGCTCCAGGACATGTACGCTGCGCGCTGCAATAGATGGTAAAATCGTCCACGAAAAGGGAGCCTGATACATCAGCTGGGAGGCAATCCATTATTGGATTGATCGCTATGGCGAAGAGAGCGACGCTCAAAACTGAGCCCTGTGGCACCCCATTCTCCTGGCGAAACGTGTCCGACAGGACAGAACCCACACGTACCCTGAACTGTCGACCCATTAAAAAAGGAAGGGATAAAAAGAGGGAGGCGACCGCGAAGGCCCCATGTATGCATGGTGCGGAGAATGCCCGCCCTCCAACAGGTGTCGTAAGCCTTCTCCAAATCAAAGAACACAGCCGCGGTCGGGCGCTTCCGCAAGAAGTTATTCATAATGAAGGTCGACAAGGTAACCAGGTAGTCAACAGCAGAGCGGCGCCTACGAAATCCACATTGTACATTGGTAAGTAGGCGTAGAGATTCGAGCAGCCAAACCAAACGAGAGTTAACCATTCGCTCCATCACCTTACAGACACAGCTGGTAAGCGAAATTGGTCGATAACTGGAAGGCAAATGCTTGTCCTTCCCCAGCTTAGGAATCGGTACAACAATAGACTCGCGCCAGCATGCGGGAACATGTCCCTCAATCCAGATGCGATTATAAGTACGAAGAAGGAAACCTTTACCCGCAGGAGAAAGGTTCTTCAGCATCTGAATATGAATAGAATCAGGCCCTGGAGCGGAGGACCGTGACCGGGCAAGTGAATTTTCGAGTTCCCGCATGGTGAATGGGGCATTATAACTTTCACGATTCGAGGAGCGGAAGTTAGGTGGCCTAGAGTCCTCTGCCTGTTTTCGGGGGAGGAAGGCAGGGTGGTAATGAGCGGAGCTCGAAACCTCTGCGAATAAGCGGCCGAAGGCATTGGAGACATCCTCAGGGGCCACAAGGACGTCATTCGCGACCGTCAAGCCAGAAACTGGTGAGTGGACCTTAGTGCCAGATAGCCGGCGCAGGCTACCCCAGACAACAGCAGTAAAACTGTTAAAGGCGCTTGTGAAAGCAGCCCAGCTGGCTTTCTTGCTTTCTTTAATAATACGACACTGCGCACGTAATCGTTTATAACTGATACAATTCGCCACTGTAGGGTGGCGTTTAAAGGTGCGTAAAGCACGTCGACGAGCACGTAAAGCGTCTCTACATGCTGCGGTCCACCAGGGGACCGGTACGCGACGTGGAGAAGGAGTAGTGTGAGCGATGGAATATTCAGCAGCAGTGAGAATGACTTCCGTGAGGTGTGCGACCTGACTATCGCAGCTTGTGAAGGTTTGATCCTGAAAGGTCGCCCTGGAAGAGAAGAGCCCCCAGTCTGCTTTGGAGATGTTCCAACTAGTTGAGCACGGAGAGGGGGTATGATGCAGGAGATGGATAACACACAGGAAGTGGTCGCTCGAATATGTATCAGAAAGTGCATACCACTCAAACCGGCGTGCAAGTTGGGTAGTACATATAGAGAGGTCTAAATGGGAATAGGTGTGAGATGCGTCCGAAAGAAAAGTAGGGGCGCCAGTATTGAGGCAGACAAGATTGATGTGGTTGAAAAGGTCTGCTAACAGGGAGCCCCTGGGGCAGGATGCTGGAGAGCCCCAAAGGGGATGGTGGGCAATGAAGTCTCCAGTTAACAAAAATGGTGCAGGTAGCTGAGCAATAATTTGCATCATGTCTGCCCTGGTAACGGCAGACGACGATGGAGTGTAAACGGTACAAATGGAAAATGTAAAAGTGGGGAGAGTAATTCGGACGGCAACTGCCTGCAGGCCGGTGTGCAATGTGATGGGATCGTAGTAAATATCATCCCGGACCAGCAACATAACCCCTCCATGAGCCGGAATACCTACCACAGGGGGTAGGTCAAAACGCACAGAGGTGTAGTGTGCCAAGGCAATTTGATCGCATGGGCGTAGCTTCGTTTCCTGGAGGGCTACGACGAGCGGACGGTGCAAGCGGAGCAGCAACGTTAAGTCCTCTCGGTTGGAGCGAATGCTGCGAATATTCCAGTGAATAAGTGCCATTGTGAGAAGAAAAGGAAGATGAAAGAAGGGGTCACCTCGAAGGCAACTGAGGGCCTGGCTTCGAGCGAGCACTGCCGCCGCTATCAGTAGGCGGACAGTCATCGTCCATTGGTTCTATAGGTTCATCGGCCATCTTGTTAAGATGGCCGGCAGGGGGAGCTTCCTCTGCAGGTGAACGGCCAGACGTTCGGCTACCAGCGGTGCGGCCAGGCGAAACGGATGACGGCCTGGGGCGGCAACTGCTGGGTGGTGCAGGAGAAGAAATGCGCCTTGGCGGAGAAGGAGAACTGTGCTTCCTATGAGCCTTCTCGGAATGTCTGTTAGTGGAAGTACTGGTCGATAGCTGGGAGTTCGAGGTACGTAGGAAGTCTGCATGGGACGGTTCCTTCTTGAAGGCCCGTGCAACTGACTTCTGGGTCTTCGTCTTGGCAGAAGCTGATGAAGGTGCTTGTGTCTGAGGGGTGACGGGAGGAAGAGGAGACGTCGACCACGCAATCTTAGCACTGGCCGAACGGACAACCGTGGTGCTGAAGGTCAGATCGCATGTCTGTGTCGCCACCTCCCTGGTAGTCAGAGAAGAGGCGAGGACCGTACTGTATTTCCCCGCTGGGAGCAGCGTGGGCTTCCTACTAGCAAATAGCTTGCGAGCAGCCGAGGCGGACACTTTCTCTTTGACCCGAATTTCTTGGATACAGCGTTCTTCCTTGTAGATGGGACAATCGCGGGAGGACGCTGCATGGTCACCGTGACAGTTCACACAACGAGGAGACGGAGGTAGACAGTCACTCTCATGGGTATCCTTGCCACAAGTGACATTTAGCCGTATTGGAACAAGACTGGCGAGTGTGATTAAAACGCTGACACTGGTAGCAGCGCGTAGGTGTCGGGACACGGGGGCGAACAGAAATAACCTCGTAGCCCGCTTTGATGCGCGACGGCAGCTGAACACCATCAAAGGTCAAGAAAAGTGTCCGGGTCGGTACAAGGTCATTGTTGACCTCCTTCATGACCCTATGGACAGCCGTCACGCCCTGCTCAGCGAGGAAAGATTGAATCTCCTCGTCAGTCAAGCCGTCGAGGGCTCTAGTATAGACCACACCACGAGACGAATTCAAAGTGCGGTGAGCCTCCACCCGGACAGGGAACGTGTACAGGAGTGTGGCCAGAAGCAGTTTTTGTGCCTGAAAGGCGCTCGCAGTTTCTAGTAATAAGGTACCGTTACGCAACCTGGTACAAGACTTTACCGATCCGGCTATGGCATCTACGCCCTTCTGGATAACGAAAGGGTTGACAGAGGAAAAATCCTTTCCGTCCTCAGATCGAGAAACTACGAGGAACTGTGGGGCAGGCGGTAGTACTTTTGTCACTGGTAGCTGGTCACGTTTCCGTTTTTGGGCAGAAGTCGAGAGAGATGGAGTGGAATCCATTGCGGAGGAATCCCCCATGATTGCCAGCGTCTCCGATGGCGCGCTCCTTCCTTGTGGGGACCCTCTCAGAGAGCACTCCCACCTTAGGTGTATGTTTACACCTCAGGTCACACCTCCCGAGAAACAGACCGGCCAATCGGTATGGTCAGAAGGTATCAGCTCAGGACATCACCCCTCCCTGGGCCTGGCCTTTACCAGAGGGTACGTGGTTGCCTTACTTGTCTACCCTGGGCGGGGAATTACGCGTTACCCTGTCACCTGCTACGCGAGCGAATGCGTGGGTCGGCATTCAGGTGCACACAGGGAGGAAGGAAGAAGAGGAAAGCGAAGAGAGGGAGAGAGAGGACAGTCTCAAAAGCTGAGGAGAAGGCGAGGAGAAGGCAAGGAGGAGGAGGAGGAGGAGGAGAAGGCAAGGAGGAGGAGGAGGAGGAGAAGGCAAGGAGGAGGAGGAGGAGGAGAAGGCAAGGAGGAGGAGGAGGAGAAGGCAAGGAGGAGGAGGAGAAGGCAAGGAGGAGGAGGAGAAGGCAAGGAGGAGGAGGAGGAGGAGAAGGCAAGGAGGAGGAGGAGGAGGAGGAGAAGGCAAGGAGGAGGAGGAGGAGGAGGAGGAGAAGGCAAGGAGGAGGAGGAGGAGGAGGAGGAGGAGAAGGCAAGGAGGAGGAGGAGGAGGAGAAGGCAAGGAGGAGGAGGAGGAGGAGAAGGCAAGGAGGAGGAGGAGGAGAAGGCAAGGAGGAGGAGGAGGAGGAGGAGGAGAAGGCAAGGAGGAGGAGGAGAAGGCAAGGAGGAGGAGGAGGAGGAGAAGGCAAGGAGGAGGAGAAGGCGAGGAGAAGGCAAGGAGGAGGAGGAGAAGGCGAGGAGAAGGCAAGGAGGAGGAGGAGAAGGCGAGGAGAAGGCAAGGAGGAGGAGGAGGAGAAGGCGAGGAGAAGGCAAGGAGGAGAAGGCAAGGAGAAGCCAAGGAGAAGGCAAGGAGAAGGCAAGGAGAAGCCAAGGAGGAGGAGGAGAAGGCAAGGAGAAGGCAAGGAGATTTTTTTTTTTGTTGTGGTTTTCGGGCGCACAACTTCAATGGTCATTAGCGCCCTGACTACTCTAAGAATGCACCGCGAGGCACAAGTTGACAACAACAACGAAAAGGGAAAACACAATAAAAGACAGACTGACAGGCATAGGATAAAAAACATCATCAAATGTCCTTAGCGAGGTTTGTCAAATTGATAAAACAAAGAACACGAGCAGCTGCTCGTGGGTCATCCGCTAAAATGGCATCTAAAGTAGTAGGCAGGTTAAGATCGAGGCGCAGTGTTTTAAGATCGGGACAGGACATTAAAATGTGACGAACTGTCAGCAAGTGCCCACATGGGCAGAACGGCGCCGGCGCAGCCGTCAGCAGATGGCGATGGCTGAACCGGCAGTTTCCAATTCTTAACCTTGCTAAAACGACCTCCTCCCGCCGAGAAGGGCGTGAGGAGGACGTCCAAGCCACGGGAAGAGGTTTTAAGGCCCGAAGCTTGTTGTCGGTAAGTGCAGCCCAATCGGCATGCCACAGCGACACAACGCGCCGACAAATGACCCTGCTAAAATCGGACGAAGGGACACAACAAGAAGCTGTCCGAGGCTGGAGGACCGCAGCCTTGGCCGCGGCATCTGCAGCTTCGTTCCCAGGGATACCGACATGGCCAGGAACCCACATAAAGCTAACCGGCGTACCGACGTCCACCAGCTGCTGAAGAGAGCGTTGGATCCGGTGTACGAAAGGGTGAACCGGGTACGGATCACTGAGGCTCTGGATGGCGCTCAGGGAATCTGAGCAGATGACATAAGCAGAATGTCGGTGGCGGCAGATGTACAGAACAGCCTGGTAGAGGGCAAAGAGCTCAGCTGTGAAGACCGAACAATGGCCATGGAGCCGGTATTGGAAACTTTGTGCCCCGACAATAAAGGAACACCCGACCCCGTCATTGGTCTTAGAGCCATCTGTATAAATGAAAGTCATGTTGTTGAACTTCGAACGAAGTTCCAAAAAACGGGAGTGGTAGACCGAACCGGGGGTGACCTCTTTTGGGAGCGAGCTGAGGTCGAGGTGAACGCGGACCTGAGCCTGGAGCCAAGGTGGCGTGCGGCTCTCGCCCACTCGAAAGGTTGCAGGGAGTGAAAAATGAAGGTGTTGAAGGAGGCGACGAAAGCGAACTCCAGGGGGTAGCAAGGCAGAGACATACAACCCGTATTGAAGGTCAAGAGAGTCGTCAAAAAAGGAACGATAAGAAGGATGGTCGGGCATTGACAGTAGCCGACAGGCATACCGACAAAGCAGTATATCGCGCCGGTAGGTGAGTGGCAGTTCATCGGCTTCGGCATGAAGAAGCTCGACGGGACTAGTATAAAACGCTCCGATCGCAAGACGTAAACCCCGATGTTGTATGGAGTTGAAGCGGCGTAAGATGGACGGCCGTGCATAGGAGTATACGAAGCTCCCATAATCCAGCTTGGAGCGGACGATCGACCGATATAGGCGAAGTAGGACGGTGCGATCCGCTCCCCACGACATACCACTGAGAACACGGAGGACATTTAGAGAACGGTTACAACGGGCAGCCAAATATGACATGTGGAGACCAGATAAGTTTCCTGTCAAATGTAAGACCTAAAAATTTTGCTGTCTCCACGAATGGGAGAGCAACGGGACCGAGTCGTAAGGACGGTGGGAGAAACTCTTTGTAGCGCCAGAAGTTAATACAGACCGTCTTCTCGGCAGAAAAACGGAAGTCATTGGCGAGACACCAGGAGTAAAGACGGTCAAGAGAACGCTGAAAGACAGCGCTCCAGGACATGTACGCTGCGCGCTGCAATAGATGGTAAAATCGTCCACGAAAAGGGAGCCTGATACATCAGCTGGGAGGCAATCCATTATTGGATTGATCGCGATGGCGAAGAGAGCGACGCTCAAAACTGAGCCCTGTGGCACCCCATTCTCCTGGCGAAAGGTGTCTGACAGGACAGAACCCACACGTACCCGAAACTGTCGATCCATTAAAAAGGAACGAATAAAAAGAGGGAGGCGACCGCGAAAGCCCCACGTATGCATGGTGCGGAGAATGCCCGCCCTCCAACAGGTGTCGTAAGCCTTCTCCAAATCAAAGAACACAGCCGCGGTCGGGCGCTTCCGCAAGAAGTTATTCATGATGAAGGTCGACAAGGTAACCAGATGGTCGACAGCAGAGCGGCGCCTTCGAAATCCACATTGTACATTGGTAAGTAGGCGTCGAGACTCGAGCAGCCAAACCAATCGAGAGTTAACCATTCGCTCCATCACTTTACAGACACAGCTGGTAAGCGAGATAGGTCGATAACTGGAAGGCAAGTGCTTGTCCTTCCCCGGCTTAGGAATCGGGACAACAATAGACTCGCGCCAGCATGCGGGAACATGTCCCTCAATCCAGATGCGATTGTAAGTACGAAGAAGAAAACCTTTACCCGCAGGAGAAAGGTTCTTCAGCATCTGGATATGAATAGAATCAGGCCCTGGAGCGGAGGACCGTGATCGGCCAAGTGCGGTTTCGAGTTCCCGCATGGTGAATGGGGCATTATAACTTTCACAATTCGAGGAGCGGAAGTCACGTGGCCTAGCCTCCTCGGCCTGTTTGCGGGGGAGGAAGGCAGGGTGGTAATGAGCGGAGCTCGAAACCTCGGCGAAAAAGCGGCCGAAGGCATTGGAGACAGCCTCAGGGGCCACAAGGACTTCATTCGCGACCTTCAAGCCAGAAATTGGGGAGTGGACCTTAATGCCAGATAGCCGGCGCAGGCTACCCCAGACAACAGAAGAAGGAGTAGAACTGTTGAAGGTGCTGGTGAAAGCAGCCCAGCTGGCTTTCTTGCTTTCCTTAATAATACGACGACACTGAGCACGTAATCGTTTATAATGAATACAATTCGCCACTGTAGGGTGGCGTTGAAAGGTGCGTAAAGCACGTCGACGAGCACGTAAAGCGTCCCTACATGCTGCGGTCCACCAGGGGACCGGTACGCGACGTGGAGAAGAGGTAGGGTGAGGGATGGAATATTCAGCAGCAGCGAGAATGACTTCCGTGAGGTGTGCGACCTGACGATCGCAGCTTGTGAAGGTTTGATCCTGAAAGGTCGCCCTGGAAGAGAAGAGCCCCCAGTCTGCCTTGGAGATGGTCCAACGAGAGGAGCACGGAGAGGGAGTATGCTGCAGGAGATGGATAATACACGGGAAGTGGTCGCTCGAATATGTATCAGCAAGGGCATACCACTCAAACCGGCGTGCAAGTTGGGGAGTACATATAGAGAGGTCTAAATGGGAATAGGTATGAGATGTGTCCGAAAGAAAAGTAGGGGCGCCAGTATTGAGGCAGACAAGATTGAGCTGGTTGAAAAGGTCTGCTAACAAGGAGCCCCTCGGGCAGGATGCTGGAGAGCCCCAAAGAGGATGGTGGGCATTGAAGTCTCCAGTTAACAAAAATGGTGCAGGTAGCTGAGCAACAAGTTGCGTCATGTCTGCCCTGGTAACGGCAGATGACGATGGAGCGTAAACGGTACAAAAGGAAAACGTAAAAGTGGGGAGAGTAATGCGGATGGCAACTGCCTGCAGGCCGGTGTGCAACGTGATGGGATCGTAGTAAATATCATCCCGGACCAGCAACATAACCCCTCCATGAGCTGGGATACCTACCACAGGGGGTAGGTCAAAACGCACAGAGGTGTAGTGTGCCAAGGCAATTTGATCGCATGGGCGTAGCTTCGTTTCCTGGAGGGCTACGACGAGCGGACGATGCGAGCGGAGTAGCAACTTCAAGTCCTCTCGGTTGGAGCGAACGCTGCGAATATTCCAGTTAATAAGTGCCATCGGAAGAAAAGGAAGATGAGAGAAGGGGTCACCTCGAAGGCCGCTGAGGGCCTGGCTTCGAGCGAGCACTGCCGCCGCTATCAGTAGGCGGACAGTCATCGTCCATTGGTTCAATAGGTTCATCGGCCATCTTGGGAAGATGGCCGGGAGGGGGAGCTTCCTCCGCCGGTGAACGGCCAGATGTTCGGCTACCAGCGGTGCGGCCAGGCGAAACGGATGACGGCCTGGGGCGGCAACCGCTGGGTGGCGCAGGAGAAGAAATGCGCCGTGGCGGAGAAGGAGAACTGTGCTTCCTATTAGCCTTCTTGGATGGTCGTTTGGTGGAAGTACCGGACGAAGGCTGGGAGGTCGAGGTACGTAGGAAGTCTGCACGGGACGGTTCCTTCTTGAAGGCCCGTGCATCTGACTTCTGGGTCTTCGTCTTAGCAGAAGCTGATGAAGGGGCTGGTGTCTGTGGGGTGATGGGACGAAGAGGAGACGTCGACCGCGCGATCTTAGCACTGGCCGAACGGACGACCGTGGTGCTGAAGGTCAGATCGCATGTCTGGGTTGCTACCTCCCGGGTAGTCCGAGGAGAGGCGAGGACAGTGCTGTATTTCCCCGCTGGGAGCAGCGTGGGCTTCCTACTAGCCAATAGCTTGCGAGCAGCCGAGGTGGACACTTTCTCTTTGACTCGAATTTCCTGGATACAGCGTTCTTCCTTATAGACAGGACAGTCGCGGGAGGATGCGGCATGGTCACCCTGACAGTTCACACAACGAGGAGACGGAGGTGGACAGTCACCCTCATGGGCATCCCTGCCACAAGTGACACATTTAGCCGCATTGGAACAAGACTGTCGAGTGTGATTGAAACGCTGACACTGGTAGTAGCGCGTAGGTGTCGGGACATAGGGGCGAACAGAAAT